>NW_025335317.1:22016564-22081898 GCF_004798865.1 Varanus komodoensis
TGTGGTCAAACTGAATGGAAAGATATGACAGAGACTTTTGAGGCATTGAGAATTGGTGGTAGGGTTATGTTTAAGATGGTGTGGTCAAAATCAACTGTCTGACCTTCATTTCAACCATGAAATTACTGAGCAGTGTTAGGCTGCCTGCAGCAATATCACACCCTTCCTAGTGTGTGATACAAAGATAACAACATTTGCCTACCTTTCAGGGGTATTACAGTACTACTCTCAAAAGCTGTCCTTAGACAAACAAGTTGTCTGATTAACTTGTATGGCCTATTGTAATATTTTATATGCATTTTAATTTGGCTTTAAGTACTTTCATGTTTTTAATGTCAATATTTTATATTGTACTTTTATGTATTGTTATAAACCACCCAGTGAGCCCAGCTATTGGATGGTACAGAAATTAATTAAATATTACGCACTGAAGCATGAATTATATCCTATGTGGATTATATACTAAGCATCTGTGTTGGTTTAAAGGCAATCTCATGCAATACTGAATTAAGTCAGGTGTTTGTCTCTTCTAAGCTGTTGCCCTGCTTGCTTCTTGCTTCCTTAGGATGAACCAAAGAATGTGTTGCCCACATATACCCTTATGAATAGTAAGCAGTCAGAGTGGGCTCCCCTCCTAGTATAGAACCACCCATAAGCAATCTGGACCTATGTAGTTTGGATGGTTTGCACAGCTGTTCAGTTAATGTGTACTCTTTTCCCATGGATAACTGGGCAAGGAAGAAATGGGGCAAGGAAATGGAGACAAAGGGCAATATGTTACTGGCTGGGGCTTTCTTTGCCACAAGTGAGTAGACCATTCCATCTACTGTTAATCCCCTGCAAAGTTTCAGGGAATAGAGTATAGCATTTAAGTTTGGCCCATCAAGCAACTTTGAAATTATGTGGTTCTACACGGCATTACTAGAAGATAACTTAAAACTGAAATGAACAGGCATACTGCTGACAGCATAGATTTCAATGAATATTAATGAAAAAATGTAGATACTTTTTTCTTTTTAGAAAGAGAGACCTTTTCTGTTACTTTAGAAATTACAGATGCAAAAAGAGCCACCTTAAGAGAACACTACCTCTTGCATTGCCTTTTATTTGTCTACCTAGCAGATTTGACATAAGGTAGACTTAACTCTCCATACGGCTTGTGCTGAGAGGCTTTAAAGAGATTATTCCTTTCTGGTCAAATGATACATTTAAATGAGCATAAGCTGCAGCACTCCTTTGTTACTGGAGAAGTAGAAAAGGCAGACAAAGAGCCCCTGGCAAAGGCTGATTGGAGGCACAGTGCATTCAAGGAGCTAGCCCTGATTATCAGTGGGATATCAATTTGTCTTAGGCTGGCACACCTGCTACTAATTGTCTGCAAGAGCTCAGTGGTCACTGTAGAGTTTAGCCCCCTCAGCTTCCCGTCTGCCTCTCTCCAGTAGCAGCTGAGAGAGGACAGCTAATTGCTATTGCTTTAATGCCAGTGAATCAAAGTGCCGAGCCAATAACTGCAGATAGAGGGCACACAAATTCCTGTTTGGAATGTATGGCTAGTTACGTGTGATGACTAAAGCAGCTGGAGTGCAAGGCAGAATGTGGAGAATGTTTGTTGTGGCTTTCTGATCTAACATGAGAAGGTATTTAAAAAGAAAGATTTGTTTTTGCTTTCTTTTAATCTGGGCTATGATTGTGCTGAATGTGTCTTGTACAAAGGGATTGTGGTAGTTCTGCACTTCAACTTGTCTACCTGGACATGGGGGGGGGGGGGGTTTTGTCCGTATGGGTGAGATGCATGTTGTAAACAGGCTTAGCAAAAAATAAAGCAACTTAATGCATGACCCTGCATTGCCTAAACATGAAACTCCCAGCTGTTCAATAAATTTTCTTTCATCACTTTAAATGAAAGTTGATGGTAAACTATCTGAAAAGTGGAGATTCTCCTAAGCAGCTAAGTAATGTATGGAGAAAGTGAATCATCTGCTTTGAGGTTATAGCTGGGAGCCGACTGTAGTGAAGTGGTACCATTTATTTTGGAAGATGCTGAATAGTCTTTCTCACTCTTTAAGCCTCTCTTCTGTAGATTTCCTCCTGTACTGTGCCTGTATTTGGTTGCTGTGTTTTACTTTTTAAATTCTTATCTTTTCATAATTGCAGTGTAAGCCAGTACATGTCTCCTATTTCCTAGTGAGGTGTGGAGATACTTTAACTATAGATTTGACTGCTCTTTTTCAGGGGAAAATAGTTGAGAGGGCTGTTATCCGGAGAGCTGTATTTCACTTGTTTTTACTTGTTGTCTAATGAGGCTTCATTTGATCCATATATTAAGTTAATTGGAAAGCTGTGCAGAGAAAATATATGAGATTAGTTTATTTGTTGCAGCAATAAGCACTTCACATGAATACAAAGTAGCTGAAGTAGTAACTTTTGGAAATATCGTGCTTTACTTGGGAAGTGTCAGAAACAATTTCCTAAATGTTAGCTGAGTTTTGTTCTTTCTCTGTCTATATATTTGTCTGTCTGTAACATTAAACTACTAATGTGTCCCTACTACATAGGAATCTGTCCAAAATTGCTACTGTTGTTTGTTGCCATTGTTTCCTCATTTGGAATTGAATGGGGAGGCACCAATTATAATTCCATTCTTAGAAAATGTGAATGTGTCTTGCAAGTTTAACTTCATGCTCATACTCTTTTGGTTCTCTCAGAAAGCTAGCAGCTGAAGTTGGAAAGTTAATATGTCAGAAAGTGCAGTTGAAGTCTGATAATAACAGAACGATTAATTTACACAGTAGGATGTACTTTCAGCATCACTGCACTGTGGCAATCCGTACTGTCAAACTGGGGTTGAAAACCCAACTTTATGCTTTATGTCTATTTCTTCTTCCAGTTGCTTAGGTCAGATTACAATTTACCTTTTATGCTCTAAAGAGTTGTCTTATGGCTGGCAAACTGTTATTTGATGCTTCTTTCTAGTTGTGGTGTTACTCCAGTTTCAGCAACTTAATCCACCTGGTGTGAAGCCAGAGCCCCATGAAAGGAGAGTGCAGTTTAATGGGAGTACAGTCTTGGTTAATGACAAAGCACTGCTCTCTCAGCTGATATAATGGTGTGCTTAGGCTTGAATTTTAGCTTCAATCACTTTGTTTCACAAGTTACCCTTGAATGGTAAGTGTAGCAAAATCTAAAATTTCCTCTCTCCTTTATAGTTATCTACCTGTCTTAAATCATTGGTTGGAATAATTGCATTGTCACCTGATGTCACCTTAGCTCACATGTAATAGCTTTGCCAATAGAGCAGTCACCTGTAAAATTACTGAGGCTGAAAGGTTTAATATTCTTCAGAAAGTATTATTTTATATTGGATTATTATTATTTTTTTCATATGTGCTTCTATTTGTGGAAAATATGAGGTAGTGCTTATAGTAAATTAGTCAAATTCAAGTAATAGATCTTAGAAATATGTATGTATGTATGTATGTATGTATGTATAAATAAATCATGGGCTTAGACTGATTTTTTTAAATTAGAAGTACCACCAGTACACCATAAACATGCAGTCAGGTGCCAACAGATAATCAGAAAATTGAATGTGAGACTTATGTGTAAACTTATTGTTGGGGCAACACTCTGGAAGGGTATCCAAGGTAGTCTGTTGCAACAAAAACTAGAATGATACTTGTAGTACTTTAAAGACTATTAATTTCCTGTTTGTGGACCACTTATTCCTAATTTAATACCCCCTCCCCTGTGTAGGCCAGTACTTCTATGGTTGCCAGCTTTCCACAGTATCAAAGTAAAGATCTGAGTTGTTCTACACTTATTTTTTTCCTACCCTCTATAAAGAGATATATGCAATTGCAGAGTTAAGCTTTCCAATTAAGAAACATGACTTCAAATGAACCAACACTATCCCTGTTAATAAATACTTCCACATCAGGAGTACTGTGTCAATTTTTGGGCAGTTCAAGAAGACAAGCTGGAAAGGGTTCAGAGGAGGGCAACAAGAATGATCGAGGGACTGGAAACCAAGCCCTGTGAGGAGGTATTGAGAGAAGTGGACATGTTTAGCCTCAAGAAGAGAAGATTAAGAGAACATAAGTAGTACTCTACAAGTAAATGAAAGGTTGTCACAAAGAGGAAGGACAAAATCTCTTCTTGATTATGCCAGAGTGTAGGACATGGAATACAGTACACCCCCGTGAAGTTGCAGTTCAGCGTTCACAGCTTCAGTCTTTTGCAGGATTTTTCTCCAAGCGAGTTCAAGCTGATCTCCTTGTGAGTAAGCTGGTGCCTCACCATGCGGTGGCTTACTCACACGGAGATTGTTTCCTCTGGGCTTTGGACTTGCTCCCTGCCCCTGCCTTGCCACGCGCTCACCCCCCAGCCCGGCCCTGCCCGCACCACCTTGATGGCTGGAGCCCATCGCCGGCACCAAATTTGCGGTTTTTCACAATTCACGGGTGCTTTAGGAACGTAACCCCTGTGAATTTTGGGGGTCTACTGTAATGGGCTTGAGTTACAGGAAACGGGTTCTGCCTGAACATCAAGAAGGATTTTCTGACTTTTGGAGTAGTATGGCCCTGGAACCAATGACCTAGGGAGCTTGTGGCCTCTCCCACACCAGACACATTCAGAACTAGACAGCCAACCGCAAAAGATGGTGTAACTTGGAGTCCTTTTCTGAGCAGCGGACTGGACCCGATGCCCCTCTGGCCCCTTCCAACTCTACTATTACTACATTTTTCAAGACTATTATTGGGTACTCTTAGAGCTCCCTCCCCTGTCGGATTCAGTTTAAAACCCTCCTGATAAACTTTTTCATGCTCTGGCCAAACACATTCTTCCCAGCCCCCTGTAATGCGCAGCCCATCCCTTGCCAGCAGACTGACTTCCAGAAAGTGTATTCTGTGGTCACGTTGGCACCACATGCATAACCAGGCATTAACTTGAAGTGTTTTTCTTTTCCTCTCTATTCCTCTTCCTAGAATTGGAAGGATTGAAGAGAAAACTACCTATACCCCAAAGTTTTTGACTTTGCTCCCTAACATGTCGAAATCTGGCATGATTCCTTTGAAGCCCTCCTTGGCAGTGTCATTTGTTCTCACATGTATAAGAAGGAACAGTGTCAGTGGGCTGCATGAGCCTTGGCAATTTTTCAGTTGTGTCAGTAATCTGTCCTCCAGGGAGACAGCATACCCAATGAGCCCATGGGTCTTTCTCACATCTGTTTCCATCCCATGCGACAAGGAGTCTCCTACTACGAACACTCTCCTTGTTCCTGCAAGCCTTGGTTGCCACTGGTTGGCTGCCCTTTAAGCCTCTTGTTGAGTGTCGCACAGGATGGCTCCACAGTAGGCTGCCCCCCTCCTAGTCTGATTTCAGATAACCAAAAGCAGTTCCATAGTTCCACTGCTTCCACTGGTACAGAGTGTCTTCTAGTTCTTCAGTGCCTGTCACCCCTTTCCAGGCTGTTTGCTCCTCATTTTCCTTTACCTCAGGAATATTCTTTTCTGCCTCAGATTCTTTTATACTTCTAGCTCCTGTACTACTCTGAGCTGTCGCAGTTCCACCATTCTGTCTAAAAACTCTTCATCTTTTACTACCTTAAGGGTGGGCACTTGTGGCTGTAGTCTTTTCACTTTTTCTTCTTACACTAGCTTGCACTTGTTGTACGTTTAGGCCATATTGATCTCAGGCAAGAAAACAAACATTGCACAGATGTTGCAGGTCACCACCACTGAGGAGTCTTCTCAGTCCGTACTTTCTGCTACCTTTTTCATTCTGGCTTGCTAGGCCTGTTGCAACAACGAATGCTTTCTCCTGCCTTCACTAAAGGTTAAAAACACAGCCCTACCAGGAAATGGGAGCATTTTACCAGGGAAAAAAGCAAATGTGGGGAAAAGAAAAAGTTTGGGACCTCCCCTTGACTTCCCCGCCAAACTCCCCTATCACACTCCTCTTTGCATTCCATGATCCCTCACTCTGGTCACTCAGTATCTAGGGGCTTGGCTGCTACTATCCCAGAATCCTTAGACCAGCTGAGATAGCTTCCTCAGCTAGAAAGCAGGAACCACTTTCCCATAGAAATCAATTACACTAAGTCAAAGTGAAGTTATATTTGTAAGTAAACACCTTTTTCCTATCCACTTCACTTTGGTTATTTTAGAACAGCCTTCCTACCCAATATCAACCTAGTATCTGCCAGATGCTTTTGGCTTAGATGAGTGTGTTGGATAGCATGCAAATAGTAAAGAATACTCAAAGTTGTTGACAACAATGCTTGCTGCTCTGGAAGGTGGCAGCCCATGGGGAAAGTGGCTACACCAGCCACCGTTCCTGGTGGCCAGCCTCCCTCCCTGCTTGCTGCTGCTGGCAGAAGTGGTGGTGCATGGAAAAAAGGGGTCCAGCAAGCTGGCATGCTGGTCATCATTCCCGGGGTAAACCATGGCACTACTTGCCTAGTGCATGAAACCTGATTCCTGGCAAGCAACCTGTGAAGTCTGGGTTGCACATACCAGTAACTCAGATTCAAGGCTGCTGCAAAGTGGACTGCAGGCCAGGAAGCTGAAAATCAGGGAAAATAATGCTTGAAATGTTGTTTGCCTCAGCTCTAATTGAGATGTTACATCTTCCAGTTTTTCTCTATCTACCAAAATGTAGCTATTCTTCCAGCACTGTGCTGGAGGACCCCAGATGAAATAAAGAAGCAAGTTGATCATGCTTGCTGCAAATCTACTTAAGCGGTAGTTTTCCTGTTAGATTCTGGAGAACAGCCCACAATCTCTTCCTTGTCCTTAAGAAAATCTGGAGAACTATGAAGTAATAGCCACTGAAATAAAGTTACAACCCCACTGTGATGTGAATTCTGCAAAACTGAAACATTTTGCAGTCAATTAGCCAAAGAAAATTGCCATTCCCTTTACACGTTTTCCTTTGGCTGCAGCTGGGGTGGCACGAGATGATGTGGATTCCCCTCTTCCAAGGCTGGGTATTGAACTCTGGCCTCAGAGGAGATCCAAGCAAAGATCTTTTCCTTCTCTTCTTAGCCTTTACTAGATACTATGGTAAGCTCTACAGGGGCTCCTTGCCCGTGGTCACAGCTCTTGCACTGGAAATATAATGGAGAAGGGGGGAGGGGGTGCATGGTTGAGCAGAGAGGTGAGGGACTAAGACTTGGCTGAATCCAGAAGCCTCCCAAGCCTAGGCCACAGCTCTGAAAGACCAGCTCTAAGACCCATCTAGTGAAACCTATTGCGAAGCAGAATGGCAAAGGTGTTTAATCCTCTGCTGTTCTTCCTGGCTTTCCTGGCTCACACTGGTGGGGCATTGTTGGACAGATGGCTTCAAATTCTAAGCCATTCATTGACAGAGCAGTGGTCCTTTAGGATTCCATTCTGGACTTCTCTGCCTATTCTTGTGAGTCATGAAACTGGAAAAAGGACTGCACATTCGCTGGACACTGTCCCTGTGAATACTTGCTCAAAGAAGGTAGGTTGTATGGTTCCACTAGCACCTTCCTCATAGAGTTTGACTGGGCAGTTGAGTATACTAACTAAATTTCAACTCAGAGGAGCCAGTGAAAGCAAATATATGAATTGGTTGTAAATTGAGTCATAGAAGGAACAAAGACTGTGCAAAAAATTGGTGTATTTTGTTTAGAAAACTGTGGAAATTCTTACCATGTCAAAATTTTATAAAGTAAAATCTTATCTTACTCATAACACGAAGTGCGAGTGTTTGGTTTTAAAATAATTCATTATCTAATAGCATTATCGAGAGAAAACTAATGCCTTTGTGTCAAAGGCAGTATCATTTATCGATTTCCATCTGTTCATAGCTATTCAAGTATATAATTGTTCCAGTGGGCTTTAAATTAACATAAATCATTTAGGCAACATTGTAACAACTTCACTAGCTTGGTTGATCTAATTATTTTATTATCCATTTGCATTGTGGTAGCGTTTAGTAACATTACAGACAAACTGTTCCCTATTTGAAGTTTGTCCCAGATTGTAACTTGTGCAGTCCGTATCCAAGATTAACTATGCACAAGCTAATGGTATTTTTAATTAGCTCTACCTTCTGTGGGCAAAATGATCACTTAGCCACAGTTCAGAGCCCTACCGGGATCACATGTGTGCATAATGCTCTGCGCATGCAGAGGCTTCTTGTGCCCCAGATCCCTTGCATTCATAACCTACTCAGCACTCCTTACTTGCAGAGTTCTAGGTGTGTCCATCCATGTATTGGAGCGGCTAAACTGGATGAGACTTACATCACTAGCTTTCAGCAGCACCATGGCCTAGTGTCTAGAGTACAGAACTAGAATTACGGAGATGCAGAATCTAATCTCCACTGTGCCACAAAGCTCAGTCAGTAGTCTTCGGCCAGTGACTATCCACCAACTTAAGCTACCTCAGAAGGTTACTACAAGGTTATAGTTAGTGCTGGTAAGAACTGTGCATGCTACCCTTGTCTCCTTGGAGGAAGGCCTATATGTGTGCAGATGATATGAACAGACATACCTCAGGGATTAAGATTGTCCATCAAATATATGAATGAGGGCCTATTATAATGTCAGCTTAATGGCTTTGTGGGTAGGTGGGTGGGGGAATCCTTCCTGTTTTGGCTTCCAGCCTCTTCATTTCTGTTACACAGGATTGTCCTTGGGGGGTGGATGCCACTGTAAATGTTGCTTTCTAAGTATTTGAACCATCAAGCCCAAAATGCCAAATTTAGTACACATGTGATCATGACTATATTTTCAGGGCTGAAAGGACCAGCATGTGTATGCTTTCTCATAGCTGCAATACACTCTAAGAATCACATGCGTTTCCTTGAGGAGTGCAACACCCCCAACATGTTCTCTCGGTGCTGTTAATGCTCCATTTTCCCTCACTAATGTTGGTATGCCATATAGCAAATACAGTCAGCAAAGCCATCCCACTGAAGCTATCTGCAGTGGCTTTTGATGATAACTGTAGTACATTTTAACATGAGTTCAGTTATTGCTCTTACTGGGGGAATACACAGCGGCCATTCTTGTATATCCCAGCCTAAATGTCTTCTGACTGAATTGTTATGAAAGTCCTTTGAACTGTAGTGAGGGTTATCTCCAGGTTAAGATGGTGGATAGGGTTAGGAAGAATAGTGTTTACTCAGGATGAAAGGAACACTCAGAATGGGTTTGTCATTTAGAGGTGACATACCCCTTTCACTGGAATATAAATGTTCTTTTGCTGTGAGATGTGTGATTCCTATTATTTAGAAGTTTCTTTCATTCCCATATTCTGTGAAAGGAAAGCTTGAGTGTGGCCAGTAGAATTAACAACAGCTTCCTGTGTAAATGAAGACAGCCATGTACTTAATGAAGTGCATCATTCTGAAAGCAAGCCCAGCTAATGAATGCTTTCCCTGTTGTCTTAGGAAGGAGTCAGAGTGACACCACTGTGACTCTGGATCACTGAATCCGTATGGAAGTACAATTTATTTGTCTGAGAACAGCTTCCTTTAATTTTGCTTTAACATTCAGGAGGCAAGTTTATTACTTTTAAATTTCACATTTGGCATTCTAGTGAGGGGTGTTAATTTTAGCTATAATTATTTGTCATTGTGAACAAAATGTGAAGAAACCACCTCAGTTTAGAGCTCAGTTAAGGAAAAGTATAAGGTCTACTGAAGATGTCAATATAATAATAATGTCCCAAGTTCAAATACATCTTATTTTCAATGTGCATTCCTTGTGGATTTTATAAAACATTCATGAAAGCAGTAAATAAAATGTGCTGATCAGTGTTAATGCTACAAAATAGTCCAGAATAGTCTTTGGAATAGAAGCTGATTAAATTCATTGTGAATGCAAGGGCTACTGAATGTCTTAGTTCATATTTACATTGATACTCCCTGAATTGGCTGAAACTAGCACCAGAAGAAATTTTGAAGCTGTGGTAATGAAAACAGCAGATCCACTCCAATTATTTCCAGGGTTTGTAAATATAATGAGTTTGATTCTATTTCATGGAACTATGAATATGCACTATTGTCTTCATGTTCAGGATCCTTTTTCATAAATGATATCAGAAGTCTAGGAATGGTACAGAAAATGGCCATTAAAATAATCAGGTAGCTAGAATGCCTTCACAACAAGGGACAACTAAAGCATGGAGAAATTTCTCTTACCCCAATCTCCTAATATTAGAGCATGGAGTCATCTAACAAAGTCAATTAGTGATAAATTTAGGAGAAACAAAATAAGACTTATTTTTTACATGATACTTAATTTGTAGGATTAGCTAGTGCAAAATGAGTGATTGTAGCTAGATTATATGATAGCTTAATCAAACCTCTGTGTTCAGAGGGACCCTCTTCCAGGTTGCAGATGCTTTGGACAAACAGCTGTAACTTTCTTCCCTTGCTTGTGAGTATCCAAAGGCATCTGGCTGACCAAGATTTAAATCAGCAAAAAATAGCATTCACAACACCTAAGTATCAAAGCACAAGTTTTGGTCTGCTCTCCACTCACAAAACTTCTTGTGACAAGAGAGTTGATTGTTAGAGCAAAAGTACCTTTCCCTTCATTTAATTATATGTTGGGAAAGATACTTACCCCTACAACTTTGTTCAGCGATGGCCATGATTTGTCTTTTGTATATATTGACAAGAGATCCCCATATGATCTGGGGAAGACCCCTGATATAAACTGTTCATATGTAGCATTGACAGCATGATATTTCTGTTCTGACAACTTATACTGAGGGTAATGAATCAAGCTCTGGAACGGCATGGTGGAACACCCCAGAATTCAGATTTGTACTTCACATTATTATTCTGACACAGTCCTTTGTATGCACACCTCCTCACTGATATATAAGGATCAGACTTAAACAACATATTAACAGACTTAAAACAACTCAAAAGTAAGTGTGTGCAGGGAGATGCAGATTAGAACCACAGCTTGTGGGGGAAAGAAGCTTATTCCTATTTTCCCCAGTGGCTCCTTCCCTGAAAAAACCCACACACAAATAGCGTCTCTAACCCATGTAGCCATGGAAACATCCCTTGGTTCCTACAAGGCCCCTGCCACTTCCGACTCACATTTTAGTTGCTTATATTTTTGAGAGTGAGAGAGGCTGGCATGCTGCAAAGCAAGGTGCTGCAATCATGCACTTTATTTATCTGGATTCAAAAGGGTATTTGTGCATATTTTGAACTCAGACTCCACTTCTGGGTTTCTTTGAGCCTCCTGGGCAGTTTTTCTCTTAGACTCACAATTTTGCCTATTGGGAAAATAAGTGTTCTGCGGTCAGCCATGCCCACTGCCCCATGGCAGCCACATGAGTGGGGGATGCTGCCTGGACAGGAGTGTGCAAGTGCACTCAGATGTTGTCTGTGAGGGCCCTGTGCAAGCAGGTTGCCCACTGCATGAGCAGAACAATGGACTAGGAGGAGCCTTGCACTGATCCAGCAGGGCTCTCCTTGTACTCCTACTTTTGGAATGCCCAGGCCTCCACATACCACTGGAAAAAAAATCTCAGGTGTGCCCATGGACCCAAAGGTGTTAAAGACCGTAACAGTAAACATCTTCTTTTCACATGATGAGCATGTTGACATGGGGACACTTTCAAACATGCTATCACTCTCTTTTCTAAAGTTTCCTGAAAGTAATGTCCCAGTTTCAGGTAGATTGTGATATCCTAGCTGAATTATTCCCTCTGATCAGCTTGGAAATCAGTAGCTAAGTCAACTTTGAATAAATGGTACATTATTTGCAATTTGATTTTGAGACCTGAAGGACAGTTGATTCCTCAGCATTATTTTTAGAGGTCTGCAATTTGTGATGCTAAAAAATGGCATATTTTCCCATGGAAATGGTAAAGGGGTAGCTGAGTGCAAGTCACGTGATGTTAATCAGAAGAAATATGCACAAATTAGTCCCTTCTTGCATCTGAATGCTTAGTTAAATAGCAGCCCACAGTGTCAGCCTTTAGTGCATACTGCTAATTACACATTTATTTTTGCTGCATCTTTTGATCGTTGGAAGAAGTGTTGAAAGATGAGAATCATTTAGTTTGGTGTTAGATCCTCATGGCCTTCATGAAGTCAGCTAGTTGTTTCACTTCTAAGAGTCTTCTTAGTGGCCTCTTTAATTAAGTACTTTTATTCACATTCTGATTGAACAGCATCTGATCAAATAAACAAGCCTAAGGATGGGAAAAGAGCTCTAGTCCTTGTCGGTTAGGGTTAGTTAATACATTTCCCTATTTCAAGCTGGGTCCATGCAGTGGACAGTTTCCATTTATACTGATCCCCAGATGTTGACCTAAAGCTCTTCTTTATATATATATAAATAAACAAACGTTACCTGTGACAGTGTTCATAGAACCAAACTGCAGAGAACATGGCCTTGGGGATCCCGGTCAGTATGTCACCTTTTTAAAATGTTAAGGGGCAGAAAGGAGGAGGTGACGAGTGGCAAGATGTGGTCGGCTTAAGCCCTCCTGTAGCACTGCAACCCTC
This sequence comes from Varanus komodoensis, assembly GCF_004798865.1. Classification (NCBI taxonomy): domain Eukaryota; kingdom Metazoa; phylum Chordata; class Lepidosauria; order Squamata; family Varanidae; genus Varanus; species Varanus komodoensis. The sequence continues at coordinate 22,029,081 of NW_025335317.1, forward strand.
CCTCCAGCTTTCCACCCCACACACGTGCTTTCTAAGTATATTTATGCCACATCACACAGAGAAAACCGACTGGAGGTTTCTTCCCTACAATTCTTGCCATGTTGCAGTAGAGCAGCACAGGCTGGCTTCCAGCTTGGTGTTTCTTCCAAACATGAATTAGGTCAGGGCAGTCCTATTTTTTTCCTACCTTGAGGGGCATATGAGGACTTTGACGCAGAACCTGGGGGTTGCACAATAAATTGCAATTCATTTAATTACATTTAATCAAAAATTAAAGTGTTTGCAATATATTTATTTTATTGACTATACCCAATTATTATACTTCATTACCTAATTTTATTTATTAATTGAATATTTCATTAGCCATTCAGCAAGGGAGAAAACTGAGATGAGGTCTCAGAGTTGACTTGAGAATGCTTTCTGGTCCTGCAATCTCTGCAGAGATCACAGGTAGCTCCTTCTTCTGCCACAGCCCAAGCCAATGACCATTCCTCTGGGGTAGCCCATCCCTAATTCCCTGTTTCTCCTGCCCAGAAACCCTCCCATGTGACCTCCCAGCCCCTCCCTCCCTCCTTGGAATTGGCATGCTGAGCCTCTTGTACTTTTGCTGACAAACTCTGCCCTGTCCTACTCAGCTCCTGAGCAACTTTGTTCTTGCCAACCAGCGGCAGCCTGGGCCAGGCTGTGGGAGATCTTTCATAAGTCTGCCAGCCTGACCAGCTCTTTTCCTGTGACTCAAGCTAGGCCTGATGGGACTGTAGTCCAAAACATTTGGAAGTTAGCATGTTGTCTCACCTGATCTATAGCTTCTCTAGCAACAGGACAATTTTAACAGTCTTTGACTAGTTTCAGACAACATGGTAGCCTGTACTCAATAGCCATTGATCTCTAGGTTGTCATTGAAACATGGGTTATTGTGATGTCTGAATCCAGCCTAGATAACAAACCATGGTGAGCAACTCACAGTTCACAACACAACAAACGAGCTTTGATTGTTTGTGGTTAACAAGCCATGACTTGTTAGCATAACAGGGTTTGAACAACACAATAAGCCACAGTTCAGTAATAACTCAGCTGGTTATGCCACACCCTGGTTTTGTCAAGGTGCTAAGCCTATCTCCAAGTGTCCCAAAATCTGCAAGTTTGTGAATATGTGCATTTCATCAAAGTTCCCAATTTTCTTTGCCTTTTGCCAAAACTAATTTCTCTTTCCCAATATCTTTTTGTAATCAAAGGTTGCTGTATCAGAGAGCACCCGCTGCAATGCCTCGTTGCAATCACTGTGGCTTTGTTCTTTTATGTTAGTTTTCATTGTTTGTGTGTTTAAACTTGTGTTAACCACCCAGAGAGTCTCAGCTATTGGACCATAAATAAATACATACATAAATGATCATTAAATGAAGCCATTCCGTGCATTTTTGTGGGGAGGGGGGAGGTTTGGGAACAGTAGGAATAGCATTGCCAAATCCCCCTGGCTTGCATTCCTATTAAAACTCTTGTTTCTTTATAACAACTGTGTGAAAAGCAGTTCAAAAGGTAAAGCTCTCCCCACATCATCTCAAGCCGTTGAACTTCTGCAAGGGAAAGTAAAATGGTGCTCATCAAGCCCACATCCTCTGCACAGCCACACTTCTCCCTGCAACTCCCTTAAACTTACTTTTAACTGGATGGGTGTCTCCTCTGCATCCGGACATCACCACAGCTCTGTGCTTCCACTCCACTCACAGAAAGCCTCTCTCCCCAGCATGCCTTGTTCCTCAGGAAGAGAGAGGGGTGGACCAGGGGCCTCAGGATAGGCGGCCACAATCATGTCTGTAACATCATTGCGATCTGGACGGTGGGTGGGACAGGGGAGCTCCAAGCAGCAAGAGGGTCACAGAAGCCCATGGGCCATGTGTTGAACTACCCCACTCTAGAACATCCTTCAGCATCCTGGGCGTAGGATTATGGGGATTGCAAAGATCTGGAGGGCATCTGCTTTGGGAAGGGTGCTCTAAACGATTAGATTATATTTCTCTTTCTTTGTATCAAGTGTGTGTGCAGAATTAGTATATGTTGTTTAAGTTATATTATTTGCATCTGGGCATCACTAATTAAATCAGATATTGGAATTTCCTTCTGGGTTGAAGTGGCAATGTTTCTTGTGTGTTTTGATTTTTAGTGGCCTTAGCAAGATGCAACTGCAGGCTTTGGTGGAGTTTCTCCAGCTGGTAACAGTGGCAATGTAATTGTGTAAGGAATGTTTAGCAGCAGATTTTTTATGGTCTGTGAACAATTTCATGTTTGCATAGTTCATACCTCAAGATATAAAATCATATTATTTCCCCTACTGGAAAATAGCATGGAGATATGAGAATTCTTTAATAAGAAGCTTGATCTTTTAAAAATAACATTATAGATTTCTTTTTATAGAAAATATAAGATTTGTTTCTGGCTTTCTGAACATGACTTTTTCTAAGGCAACACAGTCACATAGACACTAATCCTGATTTTGCACAATCAACATGCTTAGCAATATGCACCCTGTGTCCCAGACATTAATCAATTGGATGCTGATGGGTTTTTCTCCCTAAAGTCCAATCTCATCACCTTCACAGTGAGTTGGACTTTGCATGGCAAAACCCATCTATTTCACCATGTTCAGCTTGCTTACTCAAAGCAGGGTATTCATCTTTTAGAAGAACCATGCTTGAAAAATCAAGCTTTTTGTGAGATTTTTTGAGCTGGATTTATGGCTCAGTGCCAACACATGGTCCATTGGCACAAATGCTCAGGTCCAGTGACTACAGCTGAATCCACAGTTGCTGCTGTTGGCCATGTTTCCCCCGTAGGTAGTGCACAATAGGTTTGGATGACTGCTACTCAAAACATAAGTTTTTTGTTTGTTTGTTTTGAATTAGAATAGAGTGCCATATGGTCTCTGAGTTCAATCATGGTTATTTCAATGGCACTGCCAAATAGGACACCTTTGGCAGGCTCGGGGGCAGAAGAGACCCAGCAACCTGTCCATGCTGGACCTGGTTTTAAGTTCTTCACAAGAGGGCCTTATTTGTGATCCGTTAGTGTATTTGAAATGCATTTTTGAGACCCCAAGAAATGACCTTCTCAATGTCTACTTTATTAATAAGGTCTGTCCAGCCTCTTTTCTGGAGGCAAATTTGTTTTAATTTGGACATACTTCTGGCCTGCCAAGTTGACTTATTACATTCCGAGTAGCAATGAAATAATTGACTGTTTTAAGAATGGGGACTGAAAGGAAAAGGTTAACAGAACACTTGCTGGAGATGGTTTTAATGGCCCTGGCAAGTATTTCTTTTTTTGAGGAAATTAGAAGTAAATGAACCAGAGTCACTAGAAAATAGTTAAAGACTCTTCTGGGAGGTTAAAAGGCAGTGTGGTAAAACGACATGCCTTTCTCCCCATTATGCCTTAAACAGGGGGAAGAGAAACTGTTGTGTAGAATGGACTGGATAACATACATGTCAAGATAGCCTGCAAGTTTTGGAGAAGACTCAAAGTTCAGAAGTTTTGGACTCTGTAATCTAACAGCATTTTGGAACTATTACTATAGGGATCTATATGTGAGGTGTGGACTTTTAGTGTTTGTTGCAGTGTTTAAATGATAACTCCATCCTCAACCTGTATATTTGTAAATAAGCCAAGGAGGATTTGATTTAAATCAAATCAACTTGAATCATGATTTAAATCACTAGTCAGTAAGACCAGATTTAAACCATGGTTTCTACTTAATTAAAATATTCCCAAACTGGGTCTCTTTTATGGCCTGTTGCCATATAGGTTTTCTTCTTCAGGGAAAGAATACTATGATAAACCTCAGGCTATACACGAAAAGTTCCAAAGGCTTGAGGAATATTCTGCTCAAAAGGTTTCACTTTCATTACTCCTTGCCTCTCCCTCCTTACACTTAGCTTCTTGTGCAGATCTGTTCACTCCCAACAATTTTTTCTAGTCATTGATTTTTGAAACTTAATACTTAAGAGGTGAGGGGTTGTACATAGATTTGCAAAAGTACAATGGGATCAAGGTCTTTTTCTCAACTATTAAAAAATGTCTTTTTTAAACATTTTTGCTGTGAAGAAGAGAAATGTGATCTTGCAGACACAAATTCACAGTTTTGAGAACTGTAAAATGAAGCATCTGTGATAATATCTTCTAGACAGAAAAACTGCCCAGTACTCTTGCTTCCTAGTTGCAAAGTCATGTCCAACCCATCCTGACCCCATGGACAACATTCCTCCAGGCCTTCCTGTCTTCCACCATCCCCCAGAGTCTACTTAAGCTCACACCAACTGCCTCAATGACTCAATCTAGCCACCTCATCCTCTGCCGTCCCCTGCTTTTGCCGTCAGTAGGGCATGACATAGTAAATGGATTAATGGAGTTAATTTACCAACAAATTTAAACATTGCATGAATAAACAGCTACATAATTAGAAACTAATCCTTATTTCATAATGAACAAGTTTTAATGTATCTTAAATAGACAACTATCTTTTTCAAAGCATCTTTTTAATCCAATTTAATTTTAAAATTCTGGGGGTTTTTTAATCATTGATTTTTATCCACCTGAAATAAACCAAACCCTGGAATTTCTCCTCACTGATCGAAGTAAAACAGTACAGTACTCTCATTGGTTGCTTCTTTTTTGATTAAAAAGTAAAGGTAGGCAAATTGACAGACAATTTCAAAATCCATATTAGAGTAATACTTTTATTAAGCCAGCTAAAATGTGTTTTTTTTTTTAAGTGCACACTTCAGAGACCTCCCTATTACTCTTACCAGGCAGAATGTTACAAAATACATGCGCACATGCAAAAAGTGTAGAGAGGAAAGAGGAGGAAAACTTTCAATAAAAGGAGGATTTAATGGAAGTTCAATATGGGAAGGGATAGAATGGGGTCTGATATCCAAATAAATGTAGTTGCAAGGGATCTAAGTGACAATGAAATGTTGGAAAAAGTTTGTATTCCAAAGGTGGAGGAAAAAGAACATCTGCTTAAGAAACTTATAAAAGATAAAAAGGGAACCTCTCCTATGAGGGTATAACCTCTGATTATTAAAAGTATTGTAAATGCAAACTATGCCTTCCAACCAGAGTCTGAGAAACTGTGTTTGCTGTTTAAATCAAAAAAGGCTGTGGACATTCAGGGGAGCCTCTTCTTCACTGGTGGTCCCTGGGAAGCTTGCTTGGATTTGAGCAGCAGTGGCAGAAACAGGGTCTGTAGTAGTGCCAGGTCGGTGAGTTTTGCTGTTTTCATTTTCAAAGTGCCTCCAGTGCAGTATTACTTTGAAATTAGGGGCTAAGAAAATATTTTAAGTGGACCCAGGACAGTTCTTAGGAATATGTCCTTATAAAGCATTACTGAACTTTTTGAGCCAACATCTGTATTTTCCACATGGTCACAAAAGCTTAGATCCCATGGCCTGGAATAACTGGAGAGCACTGAATCATGGCACTGCTTTCACAAGAACCTTATAGCAGTTCAGCTTTTCCAGCTCCACCAGCTATTCCTGCCAACACAACACAAATACTTTTGTGAACTTATTTATTTAAAGTTTTTCTATGCCATCTATTACTGAAAGAAGTCTCTGGATGGCTTATAACGAACAAAAACCATAACAGTAAAAACACACAACATCCTGCATCTAAAAAATAGTGATAAAAACAAGGATAAAAACATTTCATTGTTAAAATATCAGGAAAATGAAAAGGTATTTGCCTGATGCTGAAAAGAATAGAGCGACAGCACCAGGCGAACGTCCCTGAGGAGTTGGGGTGCCACCACTGAAAAGGCCCTTCTCCAAGTAACTACCCTCCTGCTTTCCTTGAAAGAGGGTTCCCGGCGAAGGGCCTCTGTCTCCAAGGAACGGGTGCTCCAGGGTGCGCTGGCACATAGGGAAGAAGGCGCTCCTTCAAGTAACCAGGACCCAAGCCATTTAGGGCCTTATAGGTTATTACCAACACCTTAAATTGGGCCAGGGCTTGGCCACATGGGGGTGTTCACATGCGAGGCAGGGGCATGGGAAACTGTTCAAAAGGGCCCTGCCAACTGTTTCAAAGAGCTGGCTTGGTGGCTTTCCACAGATCGTTTCTTCAGATCATGGACAAAGTAGAGACAGCATATTGCAAATGGGATATGAATTTACGTTGAAACTAAAGACGTATTGGAGGTTGTACGGGACGTGGTTGGGGTGGAATGAAAGTGAGTGTACACATGGGAGGAGATAAGTAGTGGCTATGGAATATCAATGGTTTGAGTAGAGAGTAGAGGAAGTAAACACCCGTCATACAAGTATATATGTTTTCACTTGTTCCCTTATTTCCAACGTAGTGCATTTAATTACCATTTTCTCAGAATACTTTTGATGACATTGAGATATGCAGTGATCCAGTCTCAACTTTGTCCCTAATGATATATGTGTAATAATTCTCCAATGAGGATATACCACCTATAAATTTCAGCACTTTATCTTCCAGTACAGTGAAGATGTGCTTGCAAATGTTTGCTGAAATTATGTGAAAGTTGTATTTTTTCTTGTATTTTCTTGAATGCCTAATCCATTCCTCTGTTTCCCATTCTTTACTAATCCAACCTTTGCATTCAAATTTGTAAGCATTTATTTCAAAGAACTGGTTTTAAACTCCCCACCTCAGAGTTTGTGTGTGAGAAAAAACTAGTAAGGAGATGCTGCTACCATTTTAAATCTTTAACCTCTTTCTGTCTGAAGACTGAGATGCTGTTGAAATTCTCCCCACCTCCATTACACTTAAAATGCATTCATTCCTCTTTTATGTTGCTTGACTTGATGTCTCATTAGAGTTAAACTGACCTGTTCTACTTCTGCTGAGGTTCAAAGTTTCCACTGAATCTTACTTTTCAAACAGAAGAAACAGTAAAGCTTAGATTAGATCAAGGTTAGCATGGTTGAATGACACTTGAATTTAGAAGAAAACTTTGTTACAGAAAGCTTAAAATCCACAGACTGTTTCAGATATTCCTGAAAAAGTAATTTATTTTGAGTTTGTGGCATTTCAAAGATCACAGATTTCTTATTCATTGAAACACCCTAACATCTAGCTGAAGCTACACACAAGAGGAGCAAGTAAAGAACACTTTGATCTTGGAGTACAGTGAGTTTATTTCACTTGCTTGTTTTTATAGTTTATTGGACAGAATTGGTTTTTTCCTCCTGCAAAACCATGGCTTCCTTTTTCAAAATGAGTACATGTCTTGAATCACTTGTCCCTTAATTACAGAAATCAGTGCATTATGGAATAGAAGAGTTGCTTTAGGGCACTATACAGAAAAATAGAAGAGGGATCACTGAAAAGACTTCCACTTAGATTTTTGCATCAGACAACTCTTCTCTTTGAGGAATAGGGTGTCTCCAGGCTCAGATCCTATGCTTACTGACATAAGCATTTAAGGCCAGCTACAAGGTTGGTTCTGGGTTAGGGATGGTTCCTAGCAAAAAGTACTTAAGTAGGCCCACTCCACTTGCTTTCCTGACTGCTCTTCTGCTTTGTTCCCCACTGGGGGCTTCCTAGTGGCAGCAGCTGGGAAGTCACTCACCATTATCATTTCCCACTGTTACTCTTGAGTGACATCATGTCAGGCACTCTGGACCATTACCGGAAAATCAGAAGGATGAAATGTCTTCTGAGCTGTTGCCACAGTGAGTCCACAGATAAGAGACTAGACGGGAGTCTGGGTCAATGGCATCCCTGGTCATCCCTGGTGCCCATACATGCAGGTCTTGGAATCTGTCAGCTGAAGCTGCTGGATGTTGCTGCCAGTCCTGAAAGAACCTCCAGTGAGGTTTGAAAGCACAGAAGCAAGTAAAGCTTGCCAGAAGCTACATGGGAGAAGGTGGGGTAGGAAACATGATACCCCCCTGTGACTGCATCAGGAGGGGCTGCGGGCCAAAGACCTGTTTTCCCGGCTTCTCCATGAAGAGCAACACAAGAAAGCTGGTGCACTCACCAGGCCTTTATTCTTCTGTTACAGTTCCACCGCACACTTCCTGCAGCGCCTTGCCCTTGCCTGCTCCGGCTCCCTTCCCCCGTCGCTATGGCAATGAGCTGCGCCGTCCCGGCAGTACCGCTGCCCCAACTCTGCTCATGGTTTGCCCTGGCCTGCCTGACAGCGGCTGCCGCTCCAGCTCTTCCTCCAACACACGTATGTTTCCACACTCTTTGCTATCTCACCGTCTCTCTCTCCTCCCCACCTCCTTCCTCTGCTGCCTCTTTATGTTCCCTCCTTGCGCACCACTCCCCTCAACCCAGCTGTCCCTGACTCAGTCCCGTACAGCTGTGCGCGCACTCGTATCCCCTGGTTGCTGCTTCCTTGCAAGTTGCTCTGCCTGCATGGTCTCCCAGCCATGCCCTGTTGCCTTCGGCCCAGCCCTGTGGAAGGCCCCAGGAAAAGGGGTGAGCCCCTCTGTCTCCTCACATATCCCGCACTCCAAGAAGGGATGACCATCGTCGTGCAAGGGCCAGGGACCCTGGCGGGAAAAGAAATCAGCATTAGCATGTTGGTGACCGTGCCTATGCTGAACCGTAAAGGTGTACGGCTGCAACGCTAAATACCAATGAGTGAGGCGGGGGTTGTCATCTTTCATCCTACTTAGCCATTATAATGGAGTGTGGTTGGTGACCAGTGTGAATGGGGCACCCCAGAGATAGTGTCTCAAAGCCAGAACAGCCCATTTGACGGCTAGAGCCTCCCTCTCTATTGTGGAATACTGGCATTCTTGTGGCTCCAGCTTACGGCTCAAGTAGAGTTCAGCTGCCCCTTCTCCCTGGGTTAGAACTGCTCCTAAGCCCACGGTTGAGGTGTTGGTTTGGAGGATAAAAGGACGGGAGAAATCAGGCGACCGTAAAACAGGCTGGCTGAGGAGACAGGTCCTCAGTTCTTCAAAAGCTTGTTCCATCTCCTCCATCCATACTAGGGCATGACTTTGCCTTTTCTTAAGTGCCTCTGCCAAGGGGGCTGCTTTGGAGGAGAAATGATGGATGAATCACTGATAGTAGCTGGCCAGGCCCAGAAACTGTTGTACTTCCTTCTTTGTGTGTGGCTGTGGCCACTGGCTTAGCTTCTCCACTTTATCAGCCATAGGCCGTATCTGCCTGTGACCTACAATATACCCCAAATACTGCACCTCCTGTCGTGCTATTCTGCACTTGCTTGGATTAGCTGTCAACCCAGCCTGTCTTAGAGCCACCAAAACTTGCCGGAGGTGATCTAGATGTTCCCCCCAGGTACGACTAAAAATGACAATGTCATCAATATAGGCCACAGCCCAATGGGACAAATGTCCCAAGACCTTGTCCATAAGCTGCTGGAAAGTTGTGGCTGCCCCATGTAGCCCAAAAGGCATATATTTAAATTGAAATAGCCCTACTGGAGAGGCAAAGGCTGTCTTTTCTTTGGACTCTTCAGTCAATGGGATTTGCCAATACCCCTTAGTGAGGTCTACGGTCAAAAGAAAATGGGCCTGCCCCAGAGGATCCAGCAACCCATCTGTCCGGGGCATGGGGTAAGCATCAAACCTTGATACCTCCTGAAATCAACCCAGAAACGGACACTCTGATCCTGCTTGGGAACCAAGACCAGCTGATTCCTCCAAGCACTCACTGATTCCTCAATGACTCCTAATTGGAGCCTCTGCCTTACTTCCTCTATTATCACTTGCCTCAATCGTGGTGGGTAGGGCTGGGTTGGCACCCTGACAATGGCCCCGGGACTGTTTGTATATGGTGGGCTACAACCGTCGTGTGCCTGGGTCAATCCAAGAATACCTCCGTAAATTCTGCCTCCAAGGCCCGGACTTGTGCTATTTGAGCGGGTGTTAGTTGTGGATCAAGAGATAACTTCCCAGGGACTAAAGCCTGCGCCTTGGCCAACTTGGCTGTGCAGTCTGCTTGATGACTGGTACTCTCCCTTTCTCTCCAGGCCTTGAGTAGATTTACATGGTAAATTTGGGTCGAGCGCTATCTGGTTAAAGTGAACATATCTTCATAATTTCACTTCCCCGTCTTTCCTTTTTTTTCCTTCCTTGCACTGGGACTACAACCTTCCTTCTATCCCAGTGGGAAAAAAGTTTGCTTTATTCAGAAATGTGTTCCCTCTATAACTATCAGAAGTAAAACAGAGTGCAATCCAATAAATGAAGTTAGCATTTACTGTCAGAAATGGAAGTGTCTCTATTTATTAGCGATGTATGGAATGAGTTCATGTTTCACATGTAGATTCATTGATTCAAGGAACATAGGAATCTAGTTTTTACTAACCTACCTGAAGATGCCTGGATCAAATAGGAGGCTCTGCACGGAAAGCATGGCCTCTATCACTACATTATAGCTTTGCAGTGAAGATATAAAGAAATGAAAGAAAGCTATGCCAAGTTCCACTCCCACCAGGACTGCTAACTCTTTTTCTGACAAAGATCCCGCACTTTCCATGGAAAGTGGCCACTTTTCTTATGGCCCCAAGAAATGCAATCGTTGCACGTTTTACCATTGCTCCATTTGCATGATGTGAGCCCCTCCTATTTTCTGCTTGTAAAATACACCTGCCTTAGCTAGCAACAGTGTTCTAGGTAAAGCAAGGAAAACATAATGTGAGTTATTTGGGGAAATAACTATTCGTATGCATTCATGCACATGAGTAGTACTATTGGTACTTTGATTTGCATCAAATCCCAAATGCACCTGCTATAATATTCATGGCTTTTTAAAGCTGGCTTGGTTAGACTAGCCATACATAAGATGAACCACAGTTGTACGTTCAGACATTGTGGCATTCTGCGCTTAATCAAAAGAAGTGGAAGTTTTTGCACTTCTCCTTTGGATCTCATCCAAATGTACTCAATGCCTGAATGAATTATGCCAAAAAATAGATATTTTGCCTTTGTCCTTGATTTGCTGAATTTAATTATGGTAGCAGTGTTGTTTTTTCCCCTGATGGAGAAATAATGTATTTGCGTAACTTTTAAATGCTATATTTTAAGTTGTATAGAACTTGCTAAAAGTTATCTTTTCCCCTTGTGGCTTTTTTCTTGAAGTGTATATGGACCATTAGGACAATCTCTGCTGAAATCTGTGTATAATGTGCTACATTTTCAATGCAGATTTATAATGCCAGTTGTGATTAAATTATGCCATTTAATCTTGTTATACTGCAGTGTCAGAATATTAGTACTATACATGGAACAGTAAATAGCACAATGGGTTTTTTTTTAACTTCCTGACTGTAGTTTACTCACTCTTGGCTGAAATGATTAGGCTCCATATGTACTTTCCTCCATATGCTGCTGCTCAGAATAAATCCAAACAGATTGCTAGATAATGCATCTGTTGCACTAATGAAAAGGAAATACTATTGTGATGACTGGGGGTGTGACAATTTTACAGGGTCATAGCTGTATAAAAATAGAAATGCTTTTGGTCTCATTTAAGAGGCACAATCAACTGAAAGAGGAAGAAAATAAGGCATGCTTTATATTGGGAGCATCAGTGCCAGCTCATTAGGGGAACCAGTGTAGTGTGGTGGTTAAGAGTACAGGACTGGAACCCAGGCAATCTGGGTCCTAGTTCCCATTCGACCATGGAGCTCATGGGGTGACTTTGGGCTAGGCATGGACTCAGCCTAACCCACCTCACAGGGAGAATTGTATAAGCTGCCTTCAGTTTCTTGGAAGAAACCCCCCCAAAAATATATATATAATAAATATTCATGTTTTATTTATTATTGATGTATTAAGAGTAGATGTCACCTACATCTGGTCTCCAGAGTTAGACTTGCAAAGGATATTCAAAGGAAAAAGTTCTAAAGAAATTCAGTGAGTTGCCTGAGTGTAGATTGTAAATTTCCAGGTGCAGTGGTACCTCGGCTCACGAATGCCTCAGTTCACAACCAAATCGGCTTGTGAACAGAAATTTCAGAAAAACATTGTCTCAGGTCGCAAACTCCACATTGAGTGACAATTGTGATTGCGCCCCTCTTCCCAGCACAACCCAACCGTGATCACACTCGGGGGCGGGGGGAGATGGCCGCGATTGCACTCGTGTTCCCTGCCCGAGCACGACCACGATCACGATCGCGCCTGTCTATGGGCCACGATTGCATTCATGCAGGAAACACGGGCAAGATCACGGTCATGCTGGTGGGGTGGGGGAGATGGCCGCGCTCCTGCTCGGGTGGAGGGGGGGAGATGGCCGCGATCTTTGTTGTTCTTTGTCACTTTGCTTCAAATTTTTGTGATTAAAAAAAAACAAGTTACACAACGGATTAACCTTATTTACATTGAACCTTATGGGGATATTTGACTTGGGTCATGACCAAGTCAAGTTTAAGTTCGTGAGCCAATGTACCACTGTATTTATTCACATAATTACTTCTCTTAATGCAGGAAGAAAAGTAAGTAGAAAACTTAACATCCCTGTTTTGCATAATACACAAAATGTAAATCTACTATAATAAATGCATCATGCATATGAAATATAATAGATATAATATGTGTATTGATTATGAAAAGTAGATGGAATAGCATTTTTCTTCTTACCACTTACACAGTGGTGTAGTTAATGCCAAGAGACCTACAAACCCAATAGAGTTATTTATGTTATGTGTTAAGTCCTGGAAGCTTAACACCAACTCATTCTAATATCAGTTTCTTCCTGAGATAAGCAATAGAAAGCAATCTTGGAAAAAGTATGCTGCTGTAGAATTAACAGACTGATCTAAGCTGTTATATTAGCAGGCATGTTTAACTAAAGCTCAAGTAGCATCCTGTGGCCAAGTAAGTGAAACTGGGTCACACTCCCCCTTTCCCGTCAACAGTTCCAGTTTGCTTACCACAGTCTGGACCAGCCTCACTAATGCATTCTTGGATAGGAGGCAGGGACTTAAAAGGTTCAGTGCCCAGGATTATGAATGTTGATTTATATTTAGATATGCAAATGTAGAAATGATCGCTAGGATCTATTTAAATTTCACAGTCACCAACGATAGCCAATTCATCTCAAAATAAATTATTGATTTAATTCTCACCCTGCCCCAGATATCCAAAATCAATGGAAAGATTTTTAGCCCAGACACCAGTTAACGATGCATGGGGTGAGCAGTGCCCCTGTTGTGCCATCAGTCCCATAAAGCAAAACCAAAAAGAGTCCTAATAACTAATGATAGCCACAGCAGCACAACAAATGCTAGAACAAGCACAACAACACTGAGTTAAAGCAGAGACCTGACTGTGGGGAGTCATATGCAAAGACTGTTGGAATACTTGAACAAGATTCAACATGATCTCACTATCAGATATGTTGGATTCATTCAATACAAATCAGGGGATATGGTTTGAGGGAGTCAGATATTCAGGGACACTCACAATTTACATAGAAACCCCAATGTTTACCTATGAATATATTACCCTATTCAATAGAGGATCAATGGAGGATCAAACACATGCAATTCAATATTCCTTCCTGAGCTCACTTTAGTGCTTCCAATCTACTTATTAAATTAGTACGTGCTTTTACAGACCATTTCATGGGAGGAAATATTGCCTATCTGTTGGCTGCATTTAAACTCCTCAATTAAGCTACATTGGATCCCTTAGACATAGTTATCATATCTTAGAAAGAGTGGTAAAAACTTGCAAATCTGATACCTTCAAAGATGACCTTCTCAGATACTGCTTTGTAGTTTGTCTTTATTATGATAAGCTATCACAGAGGTTACAACTTAATACTGAGCTCACTTCACTTCAAAAAGCTATTACACAAACTCATCACTCTGAGTTGGTCAAGCATCAGCAAAGGAAAATTATAAGCGTTCTCAAATATACTTGGAGATAACTGTTTTAGATTCTGCATGCATATCGCAGAAAGAAGGCAACAGAAACCAAATGATAACCCTGCAGATAATGGAATTCAAGTGGACTCAACATTCCTTCCAACAAGCCAGATGCAGTACATATCAGTGCTGGCAATGCAGTGAGCATTACCTCTTGCTAGAAAAACTGTGTGTCAGAATTTCTCTACAACATAGCATGTGAGGTCTGAGCCGTAGGCAACTACCAGTCAGGAGCTGAAAGTTGTGCCAAGGGGCAGAGCTGGATGGTCAAACTAAGAGGCTGATGAGTAAATGCAGAAAAACAGAGGCATACAAAACTGAAAGACAAACAAAGGTTGGAGCCAGTTCTGAGGGACAAGCCAGGCGCTGGAGTCATGACAGTCAAAAAAATTTGGATGGGTCCCAGTGAAGGAAGACTGCTCTAATTTTTCATGCTAGATCAGGCCATGCTATCAGTTTCTCTATTTGGTGAGAAAAACTCAAGTTAGTTAGCTTGGGTTGCCCTAACACCCACATTTCTTCCAAGGAGTGAGAGGACTTGGGGTAGGCTAAAAGGGGATGGCTGAGAGGAAATTCATCTCCAGCCCAAATTAACATGGGAGTTATTTTTTGATGTGAGCAGCTATGACCCTTGGGACTTCAGCATGAAAGTACTCATCTCAGCTACCATTGTTACTGAGTAGCACCAGACTTTTCTCCACTCCGTTAACTCTACCAAGGGATGGTGTTATTCTCTGTAGACTCCAAAATACTTGCTCCCAGTCCTATCATCTTCAGCTACTAGTGTGCCAGTGCGGTGTAGTGGTTAAGAGCATGGAACTGGGACTCAGGCGATCTGGGTTCTAGTCCCCGCTCGGCCATGGAGCCAACTGGGTGACTTGGGCCAGTCACAGACTCTCAGCCCAACCTACCTCACAGGGTTGTTGCTGTGGGGATAAGATGGAGGAGGAGAATGATGTAAGCTGCCTTGAGCCCGTTGTAGGAAAAAGGCAGAATATAAATCAATAAATCAATAACTAAATAAATAAATACTACAGATTAAGCTGTTAGACATGAATGTAGTATGGCAAATATGGGTTTGCTCCCCACCCCTTTTTTCTTGCTGTCTTGCTCTTTCCATTTGAGGTTGTTGAGCTTCCTTTTCTTTCTGTCCCAAGTCTCCATCTTGATTTATTACAGCTTGCATTCAGAAAAATGTTCTTGAATTTGATATCTGGAGTTCAGAGCAAAAGTTAGCAGGGTCCTTTTGAACATAGTCTTTGAAGCTTCCTCTTTTGATCAACTGATATTCTCCTTGTGTTGATTTTTAGCAGACAGAGTACATAAATGTTGCTGTAAATGAAGCAACAAAAGGTAAGTTTGTGGGGGTGGGGTTAATAAATTGGGACAAGAATGAATAAGAATGGTTTGACAGAAATACACACACACACACCCCAACCTTGATGCCACTGGGTATACAGGAAGAAGATGAAGGAGGAAAAACAGTGGGAGACTAGAAAATTATATAGAAGAAAACATAAAAGAAAGTTCTGTGGGGAGATACATCACACACACACACACAATTATTTTATTTGGAAACTTTAACAGATCTAAGACTTCCAGAAGTAGCATGGATGCAATATTAAAGATACACAATGCTTTTGATCTTTGAGATCTTCTGATATAAATGAAAAAGACATGGAGGTTATTTGTTAGACTAAGGTACCTGGTTCCATTTGCAGTGCTTAATGTTCACTATAGTTCTTTTTCCAAGTTTTCAAAGTTCTTCATAATATTTCAATAATCTTCAGCACTTATATGTAGCAGCCCAATATTATTGTACTGTATCATGAGTAAAGTGCTGAGGCTTAAAGAAAAATAGCTTGCTTAGTGCACTGAGCCCTAAAGTACTGCTCAGTAAAACCACTTTTAGCATCTACACCAGCTTTTCATGATATATTTGCATTCCTTCTTGCCTGCCCTTTTATGAATAATCACTTTATGCAATGAAATAGCAAGTTAGAGGGGCTTAGAAAAATTACACTTCACCCCTTATATGCAATGACCGACACTGCATATATGTAATTGACCAATTTTCTATGTGCCCAAAAGAAGAGTTTTAAACTTCTCTTTCATGTTAAAGTCTTTTGCTTTTGCTTGTTCTTGCTTGCCAATGCTTTTCACTTACTATGCTCAGCCAAACATGGAAACAATTAATTCTACAAGCAGAATCCACAGAGAAGTTGAAAAGAAAAAAGTTGAATTACAGATGACAGAGTAAATGAAAGGGAATAATTTCACTATGTTGCAATGAGGGCTAACATTATTTACTGGCAACTTTAATAGTGTCACCATTAGTTTAATTAAAAAAGAACAAAAGAATTCTGATTAACTATATGGGCTTGCATCATCTCTCTTGGGCCATATCATATGACTATTGCATACATTAATATTGTGTGCTTATTTCTCCAAACAATACATTTCCTATGCATATGAGGGATGGGATATCTCATTTTACATTGGCCCAGTTGATACTTCCCTATTACAGATTCTGTTATTCGCTTACATGAATCATGTTGATGAAATAACCACCTTAAAAGAAAAGAAATCAATATAGTTCAGTGAAGAAATTATTTACATTTCCTATTATTTAAAATTGCATTTGCTTTTAATACAGTTTCTTTGAATCATCTGACACACAGGAAAATATACATCTTGTATTCTTTCTTTAGCCTTGAGCTTCTTTTGGCTTTACAGGTAGATTAAATACAAAGTGTTCTATGGTTGATGAAAAGTATAAATATCTCATAATGATGTTAAAAAGGAAGCAGTGTGTGTTTGTTGCCAGCTCAAGGAATTATTTGACTTTAGGCAGATGGAAGAAATGGGAGTTCAATTCTCTTAGTCACCAGGAAACTCAGTGAGTGGCGTTTAGCAAGTCTCTCTAGTGAAAACCTTATGCGCACTTACCTGGGAGTGCATCCCATTAAATTTAATGGTGCCAACGTCTGAGAAGACATATATAGGAGTTAAAATGCCTAATTTATCTCAGAGTACTATAGTGAGGATAAAATGAGAGAGAGCCGCATATCCCAGCTAAGGCTAGAGATCCGTAGAGATGCTGAACCATAGGACACCATTTTCATTTCAGTTTAGAACTGTCTTCCACAGGGAAAGAAGATTAAATCTTTCCCCTCACCCATGAGGCAGGGGAAGTGTTCAGGACCTGTTAGGGATGAGCCATGGGCAGCCGTCAGAGGAGATTACCAGGGATTATACCAGGGAGTCAGAGCCAAAAGACAAAGCCAGGAGTCCAAGGCGAAAAATGCACTGAAGGATACCCCAGTCAGAAAGACTACTCTGGCTCAAACAAAGCTCCAGATCCAACTGAGAGACCAATCTAGACCTTCTTCCCCAGAGAATTCAATAAGCCTTGCTGAGCAGAACCAGTTCAATGTCCAAAGTACTTTTCTGTTCTAGAATATACTCCAAACTAAAAGGGGACTCACCAAACAGGCAGCTGTACACTGAGCTGACAGCTCCTGCTACTAGGCTCTGGTAGTTCCTGCCAGATACCAAAATCCCAAATCCCCAATGTCCTCTATTGTATGAGCTGCTGGGAACTACTCAACAAGCTTCAGCTATTGGTTGGTATAGAAATAAAACAAATAATAAATTAGACAGTTGATTGACATATGCCTTGTGAAAGGGGGAAAAAGTCATGGTATATTATAAATACTCTGTTCCCTCTGCTTTTCAAAGGTTGCATTCCTGAGCTCTTTTGACTGGGTGGTCAGTAATAGAGACCAAAAACTAGTTTTTCTTATTTTTTGCTCCCTTTAAATTAAGCCAGATACTTTCAGTGGGGCTACTAAGTTCCACTTCTTGTATTTCTTTGCAGATATGTTTCTCTTAGGTATAGTTTGACTCCATCCCCCACCCCTTTGTCCTTTCTATTAGAAGGTCTTCAGACCTTGCTACTCAACCCCAGAGTGCAGGTTGCACTTTCAGGATGCTGCTGGCATGCACTTACATTATTTGTATGCTGGATGTCTTTTCTCCCTCCTAACATCCATATATCTAGATGTTTCTAGTTTATCTTGCATCCATTTCTTAACTAGCAATTAATTTCCCCTGCCCACACAAAAATAGTTTATAGTTGTCTACTCGTTCTCAAATTTGTATACAATTGCATTTTGTTTAAAAAGTTTCCTTCAGATAGATACTGGTGTAAGTTTGTAGACAAATTCTGAGACACAAAACTACATTGACTTTGTGTTGATTTTTTCCTGGCATGCACTCCACAGCTTAATTGGTTTTTGTGAGGAATTAGATGATTGGCCCCAAAGTATCTTTAAATACTTTGTTACTTCAGTCATTAATTTCTGTTTGCCTGAGGAATATACATTAGACCATCCATTTTGCATTATATCCAACTGCTGCATAACAGCTAATGAAATCTTTCAGCTTTAGCCCCACAAAGTGCATAGATGTTGTACACTACACTACAGTGCAAGTAGGATGAATAGTAGTATCTAAGTATTTTAATAAAATAACATGAAACTATTTAAAATAATAGAGTTGAAGGGAGTGTACCCATGTCAATCAACATGATTCATTCCCCCCTTTCTCTCCAAAGTGGCTGTTTTTGGAGATACAGGATGAAGATGGAATACTCTTGGCATAGTAGCCTCCTGGCCCCTAGATCTGTGTTTAGAGGGCCACAGATTTTTCAAAATCAGCTCCAAGATCAGAGATAGGAGTCCAGGCTCAGAGCAACTTTCCTTCTTCCAGCCTGTGGGTGTGAAGAACCATGTTGGCTGCTTCTCCAAGCTCAGAAGACTGAATTTGGAATATAGATTTAAGAGGTGTTCAAACGGTGGGAGGGATCAGCTCTGCCAAGGTATGCTGTTTTCTGACAGTGCCTCAGCCTTCTGTATTCCTGCTTTGGAGTGTTGCATTTAGTTGAAATTTGCCATCCAACTGCTTTGCAGGGATGTGTGGAGACATCTTCAGCTTTGTGTTTCTCCTGCCTTGCATAAGCCGCCCTACAGGCATCTTCAGAGAATGGCACCCTAAATATAGTTTAACTATGCTTAACATTCTTCTAATATAAAGCCTACCCTGAACAGCATGACTGACTTCCTCAAAGTGAAAAGTGTTTGCGTAGTTTAGTTACTGAGTGTTCAACCGCTGATGTTCACCGCTCTCAAGCATTCTCCAGTATGGTAGGATCCAAAGAGCTATATTTGGCAAGACAAGGGGCTGGGTTCTGGCTTTGGTATATTTACTTTAAAAATAATAATAAACTGGACAGGATCCAGGAGAGAATGGGTTAGTTTTCAGAAATGCAAGCTGCCTTGGGTACAGAAATTATTCTACAGCCTTTGAGGACTTCAGTCTGTGCTATTAAGCAGTTTGAAATTTAGGGTATCAGTGTTGTGCATTGGTTTGCTATTAAATGAGAGGCTAGGACCGGGGTTCAAATCCTCACTCTACCACAAAGCTAATTGGGTAACCTTGGAGGAGGAGCCATCTTTAAGTTAGCTTACTTCTCATACCTGCTTTGAAGATTAAATGAGAACCGTGTGTGCTCTTCTGAGTTTAGTGGATACAAGATAAAATAAAAATGTAATAAATATAGTCTAGGTAATCCAGTCATGAAGTTGTGAGCTTGCATCTGTGTACTACAAATAGGTTTATCAAAATGGTTTTGCCCACAGTAAGTCTAGAAGGCAGCAAATTAGACAAATAATCTGAATATTCTTCTGTATTTCTAGATGTTTCCTGAATGAGCAACTTTTCTGTAGGAGTGGGATGTCGGGCAGTTTGTGCATGAGCAACTGCATTTGATGGTGGACACAAAAAGAAAAGGACAGAGAAGGCAAAGCAGTCTGGAGTGAAAAGTGTTTCCTTGGGAAAGACTTGTGAATCCAGAGCACTGACTCCTAAAGCACTGGGGACTGACCAAGTAGGAGCACTCAGGCCTTGACCATCTTCCCAAGGCCACTGATCTTTCCATTCTAAGATGCTGTGGAATGCGTGAGCCCAGTGGAGATGAAGGGAGCAGGAAGAAATAAAAATTCCCCCAACTGCCCTCAGTTGCTGTTCCCTCATGCCAGAACATAGGAGGCTTGGAAATGTGCTTTGGGGACAGATGAGGCGGGAGGCAGTTGACTCCCTCTTATTGTCTCACAAAAACAAAAAACACCAACCCGATTTTTCCAAGTCAGCCTAGGGAGAGTCCACAGGAATTTACCCTTCTAGAGGTATGATGTAAAATAGTAGATTTTCTGACAATTTTTGCTTTTACTTACATATCTAATATTTATTTTATTTATATTTATCTCTCTCTTTCCTTGGAAAACGCATAGGATGGCTTAAGTCTACTTCTTTATGTACATTCCAAAGATCTGAAGAAGTGAAATCCAGTTCCCAAAAACACATTCCTTAAAAAAACATGCTTACTTGTATAAAGAAATTTATACTGTGTCCAAAGGAGTTTACAACTATAAGGCTGGAGTACTGCAGTATATTAAATCTAAAACTGTGTGCAGAATCCTTTCTGTACATATATTTGAACTGTTATATACTTATATTTCACACACACGCACACACACACAACAATTAAAGGGAAAAGCTGTAAGTTTTAGTTTATAGTTCTTTCATTACTGACTCCTGATGTTTTGTTGCCAGATCTTTGGTAAATCACTTTCCAGTTTCCTTCTTTTAAAATGCAAAGCAAGCCTCAGGTAATTAACTCTCTGGCAAAGAAACAGGATGCCTTAAAATAATAAACTATCTTGTTGGAGGATGAATTCATGTCATTCAAAATACTGATGTCCTGAAGTGAAATATGCTATACAGTTGAAATAATAAGATTGATACTAAGTTTTGTAGACTATTTTGAAATTTTATGTGCCAAAACAAAGTCAATTCCTTGATACAAAGACAAATTAGAAAAAGTGTATGTTAAACAAAGCTGTTTGAGTGGATAGAAAGAATAGGTGGGCAGACAGATGGCAGCAACAAATGAAGAGATTCAAATATTCAGTAAACAGGTGTGCACATCTGTTAACATCTTTTAGCATTAATCCTTGGCAGTCTTGTAAACTGAAAATTTGAATTTAAAAGACTTTAAAGAGTTTTACCAGCTACATTCTACTTTTAATTTAAAACAAGGCTGCAGAGTTCCAGTGGGGAGTTTCATAGGGAGAACTAACATGGATAGGTAGCAGAATTCATTTTCTCTAAATCAGTCTGTTTTCCTTATGCAGTGGTACCTTGGCTCACAAACCTAATTTGTTCCAGGACTCTGGTTGTGGCACAAATTGGTCATGAGCCAAGTTATATTTCCCCATAAGGGTCAATGTAAATAAGGTTAATTTGTTCTGTAACCATTTTTTAAATCAGTAAAATGTGAAGCAAAGTGACAAAGAACAACAAAGATCGCTGCCATCTCCCCCTCCCCACCCCAAGCACAAGTGCAGCCAGATCTCCTCCCAGCATGACCAAATCGCGCCTGTCATACCTGCACGGGCCTGTCATCACAGTGTGCTGGGGGTGGGGAGAAGGAGGTGATTGCGGGCATACTGGGGGAGAGAGAGACGGGCCGAATGGGGTGCGCTGGGGGACAGAGAGACGGGCACGAACAGGGCATGCTGGGGAGGGAGAGATGGACGCAATCTTGGCCATATCCCTCCTCCCCCAGCACAATCACGGTCATCTCTCCACTTGGGGGCAGGGAGGAGATGGCCACAATCATGCTTGTTGCGGGGGTAGATGGCTGAGATTGTGCCCATCTGTCCTGCAGGAGTGTGCCCGTGATCACACATGTCTTCCCTGCACGAATGGGGTGGGGTGGGGAGATGGCCCCCCACTCAGGGGGGGAGATGGCTGCAATTTTGGTTGCCACCCAATGTGGAGTTCACGACCCATGTCAAAATTTTCATGAAAATTTTGTTTGCGACCCGATTTGGTTGTGAACCAAAGTGTTCATGAGTCGAGGTACCACAGTATCTCATGTGTCATACTGAGATTAGATGGTGTCACTGTAGCACATCAACATTAATCCTATATTGGCTACACTGTATAAACCAGGAGGGGGTGGATGGCATTAGAAGCCTAGAATAGATGCTTGACTCATGAGAATCACTTGTCTGTGAGGAAGTTTCCTCCACTTTGCAAGAGAGGGGTTCTGCTTTTCCCATATCGTCTTCTCCAGCTGAAGCCCATCACAACTTGCTTTCCTGAAAACTACCCAACTCTCAGGATCAGCCATTTGAGAAAAGGGGATAATGTCCTTTGGTGGGAATAAGAAGCCTTGTTGCACAAAAGTAAGTCTATGCAAGTCTTTAGCTCAAAGACAGTGATGACAAAATGAAACACTTTAGGCATGATACATATTTATTATGTTTCAGTATTTCCTTTTCCTCCAAGAACTCAGGGTGACTTGATTACTTCTGTTCCAATGGTGTCTTTAAAACATTACTTGGCTACCTTCTCAGTGCAGAAGATCTCCTGGCATGCAGCGCTGGTGCTTTTTGGTCAGCTGATGCCTTCATTTCCAGTGAAATTTGAGCAAATTCCCTAATTGGCATCTACCTCCTCCATAGAATGAACCAGTTCTACTCTGTAGTTTCCCATTTGTCCAGTGCAAGCAGTAAATACAAACAGGAAAGGCAACTGGGCAAGGGATGAGTGTCAAGATGAAGTTCAGAAAAGTTCGAATCTTGGACATAACTACTTTGCTTGTCCTCAGCATTTCATGGGGAAATTCACCTGCACCAAAAATGATTCTGTTCTAGGGCATCCTGCATTGGATTCTTCTTCACAGGATTTTTATGTGCTCATCAGCTCACACAACTATATGCATGCTCATTTAACACAACTGTGTGCGTGCATTGTATCTTGGCTGAAGTACATGCACTGAAATCAGATATGTTAATGTACACAGATTCTTCCAGACAACACACATAGAATGTAATGTATAAAACAGCCATGATATGATTGCATGCATACATGTAGACTTAGATCCTAAGGCATGTGACTGGATGTCCCCCACTGTAATAGGATGGGGCGAGGTCTAGGTTCGGCAGTGCATTAGGAAGGAGGAATTGGTAGGTTTGGGAGACCACCTTGTGCAAGCAGAAATACCTTATATTAAAATGAGTGCATCTTTGGATTCAAGCGGCTTCTGTACATAATAAGCTTGACTAGGTTAATTTTTCATGTGAAAATGTGTTTATACAATTTTCAAGAAGTTGTACATTTTATGGAAAAAGGCTAGTGAACTGTTTGGAGCTATTGTATAATAAGCATTTCGAATGCAAACTATTCATATTAACACTGGCATGAAAAATTGTGATTCTATATGCAAAGCATTAAAGTGTGTTCATTTCTTTTCCACATGTAGTACTAGTTGTATATATTTAAATCAGTTGGAATAGTGCACTTTCTGGGAGCTGCGTGCCACATTTCATTTTATCTCATCTCAGAAAACATTATCATGCGTGGTCTTGAAAAACTAGGCTCGTTTGGTAGTCTGGCTGAACAGTTGCTATTCATGGCAGTTTTTCCCATCACAGGCCTTGGCAATTTGTTTCACTGAGCTTTTACCTTTGCTGACTGACAGGGTTCTGGGATTTGGGCCTTGTCCATTCCATTGCCTGAGGCTGATGTTTTACACATAAAGCAAGAACTTAAAGTATGTGCCTTAAAAGCTAAAACAAATTTATTTTTGTTTGGTTTACTGTTGAATAGGGTCAATTGATTGATGCTTTATACAAGAAAGATCCCAGTCAAACTAGTCTGGACAAAAGGAGAACAACATTGTTGAGGGCCATGGTTCCTCCTGACCCATATCAAAGTACCCTGACCTCTGATGGTCCTATCAAATTTTAATCCATGTGTGTTTTGTATGCACACAGTTTCATCAGGTAGAAAAGGAAGCAATGAACTGAAGTAAAAGTGTCAATGATATCTTTGAGATATCCCTTCTTGCTAGGCAGCCCCCTTGTATTATAAAGTTGACCACATATCTAGGTCCTGCTTTACAGTCCCACAAATAAGGAGTCCCAAAGAGCACAAGAATTAGCCAACCCAAATATAAGCAAACTGAACATCATTTAAGAACACAGTCCTATACAAGTCCTCAGCCAGCATGATGGGACACATGCTAGCAAGTGTCATCCAACATTACTGACTGGGCAATGCTGGGATTTGTGGGACATTCTTCCTGCACGCATATAGAATTGTGCCCTAAATATCATTAGGAGCAGCAGAGGTAAATAAAAGCAACCGTATTTACCCGCAACAATCTTTCTCCAGACTATGTTACACTTCACATTTTAAGGCATGAGCGCTTACGTCCATATATGACCAGCCGCCCCCTGAGATCAGCGGGAGAGGCCCTCCTCCGGGAGCCCTCAGTGAAGGAAATTAGGAGGGTGGCTACTCGGAGGAGGGCTTTCTCAGCAGTGGCGCCTAAGTTATGGAATGCGCTCCCCAGAGAGGTCTGCCTGGCGCCGTCGTTATTTGTTTTTTGGCGCCAGGCTAAGACCTTTTTATTTCAGCAGCATTTTAAATGTTAATAGTATTGAATTTTATTTGGCCAGGGCAGCTTATTTTATTCTACTGTATATATTTTATTTGTTATTGTTTTAATTTATTGTGTATTTTATTTGATGTTGTGAGCCGCCCCTTCGGCAAGGGGCGGCATAGAAATGTTTTAATAAATAAATAAATAAAGGTACGTAACACATGCACACTAAGGTGTACTTGCAGAAAAGCACTTTTGAAGGACCTGACATTGATCTGGTTCACACAACCCAGCAATCCATGGGTAGCTGAAGATGAGTGAATGTGAGCATGCTTTCTCCACCATGTTTCTTACTTCTGCTTTCAATGAAGAACCTATGGTTATGTGTTTGCAGGTTGTTAGACTGATATCTGAACCTGGACTTATGAGGCTGTTTAGGACTTAAACAACCCAAAGATGCCCCAACAACAAATTATAGCAGAAAATGTGAAATGGAGTTTACAAAAAGTTTGAAGCAAACATTCAAAAGGAGGTCTTCCAGAGGCCCAAAATGTTCACTGACTAATCCCCAACTGTGTAGTAATCTCTGTTTGCAGTTAGGAAACATTTAGCTATTATGATAATATCACAACATACCCAGTAGCTTTCATGATGTCTTTGGCTGCTTCAGAGTAAGGGCATTGTTTCCTGTTCTTACTCAAAATTGGGAATGCTTGTCTCTGTTTTCATCTCATAGTACCCAAATGTGAATGGTTCTTATCACAGGAAGTAAAAGTATTTGATGAGCAACCCTACTATTTCAGTTTTGCCCTATATCTTTCATTCCGTTCTAGGAATGAATAGACTTCTTTCTTTGAAAGTTTATGGAAAGATTTCTCTGCTTGCTTGACATCTTAAATCCAAGTGATGCTAAATATTGAATCATGTGCTGCAGTTGCTGAAGGACTTCAGGTGAGAGAAGAAGTTCACATTTAATTGTTTTCCCTCTATGCATACACAACACACACACACACACACCCTTCTGAACACAGCTGGCCAGAGGGAAAGCTAAGCTAAAATTCTTCTCTCTAAAATGCCTTTTTTAAAATCTTCAGGAAAGTGTAATATAAATGTTGTGGGGAATGTAAACATACAATCCCACACCTGCAGTCCAAAGTCATGCA
The DNA here is from genome assembly GCF_004798865.1 of Varanus komodoensis. Classification (NCBI taxonomy): domain Eukaryota; kingdom Metazoa; phylum Chordata; class Lepidosauria; order Squamata; family Varanidae; genus Varanus; species Varanus komodoensis. The sequence goes on from NW_025335317.1 coordinate 22,054,642, forward strand.
CTGGTACAGGAAGAATATCTGTTTTGATATTCCCACAGCCCTCTTGTTGGACCTTGTGAGAAGCAGATGCTAGGCTAGATGGACCATATGGCTCATCATACATTCATTCTTTCTTGATTCTATGGTTTCTATGCCACATGTGTTATTCTTCAAGGAGTTTTGTGGGATTAGTATTGCTCAAGACCGGAGATATAAGATATGACTTTTGTGCATGCATTAGGTAACAGATATTGTATTGCATAAGTTATTAAATGCAATCCTTTCTTACAACACGTGTAAAGTTAGGCTTGCCCTTCAAGTGTTGTGCATTTTCACTGTTCAGAATAATGGGAATGGGGGGGAGGAGACTGTGCTGAGTGTTGCTATGAGAATTAATAGTATCATATAAAGCTTGTATGGTCATTCTCATAGATAATCTTAACAACTACCATAGATAAATAAATGAACAATCCATTCAAGTGGAAGGTGTGGTGTGTGTAGTTAACTAATTTTTTATTAAACAAAAGATCAAGGTGAAAGACATGAAAGATAGTGGTATTTGTGATGTTTGTTCTTTTATATAATACATGCTGGGTTCCATGAGACTACAAGCTTTATGCCCAGCAGCAAGCTCGGTAATGAAGCACTAATAATATTGTAATGTATCATTGACGATCCACACAACTGTGGATGCAGAGGAATTCTGCCTCTACCACTTTTATGCATTAATACAGTAAAATCATGTTTTGTTATTAAATTATACCAGGTCATTAAATCTCTAATTAAGGTATCAATTGCGCCATCATTTCTTTCCCACATTTATTGATTTTTTTCCATGAAATACCATGCTCCAATGGTTACGCTGGTTATTACTAATGTAACAGATGTTTAATTTTACAGGGTTTTTTTAAGGCTTCTGTACTGAGGTTATAAAATGTAGTGGCCTAAGAGCAATTGACTAGAAATGGAAATTTCCAGCAGAAACCATTAGCAGTAACTAAGGATTTTGATAAAATGTGTTGCAGCAATGGTTGTAGTTATGGATTAGTATTTTATGTGCCATATGTGTTGCTTTGTGGCTTTGAGTCTATTTAAATACAAACAACTTTTGTGGCTGAATGTGTGTGTGTGTGTGTCTTTTGGTGTGTGTGAGAGAGGGGGGGAGAGCTCAAGAACCACAGAATTCCCTATGGACACTTTCCATAGCTCACAGAATTCTGAAGTATCCCAGATCTTTAGACTGAAGCCAACTGTAATTTTTTTTCAAATGGAGTATTTACTCTAGTGTATGTACACTGGAGCAACCCCAATTCATATTAGGACCATGGCATTCATGGAACAACAGATTTAAGCTTTCTTCCTCCCATTTTCACTGCATAGATGGGGGAAGAAAAAATGGAATTTCAGGACAAAAATGGAGGGGGGGCCCTTAAATTTTCCCCATCCCAGTCCATGATGATGATTCATATCAGGGCCAAGGATGGGAGATGGTTAAAGCAAAGTAAATAATTCAATCCTGAATAGAGTTGCTGAGCTTGGTTTGAAGAACATCTAGTTTGATCCTAAGAGTGCAAGTAAGAGAATCTAAAATGAAAAATGATGAAAATGTGTGTGTTGGGTAAATCACATGCAGCTAAAGTGTCACATTAGCATTCATCTGGTTAATGAAAGATTTTACATGTATGTGTTGCTCACTCCTGTGTAGGTAATGCCCAACCAGTTACTGATTCTTCTTCAGACTTCTCTGGTGTGGTTCAAGAAAGGAAAGCTTAAAATTGCCTCCAGGTGCTTAGAAGGCTTTATCTCCTGGCTGTATCCCCTATTTGTTTGCCCATGAAAAGTACTACAGTTGGCCAGAAATACTCATTATTTTTTCACTCACAGGAGTTATTCGTTCTTATTTGCACTGTGATCCCTGAGTAGCTTCTGTGAACTCACATTTTATTTTAGAGTGCAGGGAAACTGCAGTGTTCTACATGATGGTGATAATAAACATAACATGAACTTTCCTGATACCATTGATTGCTAATACAGAATAAGAATTAGAGCAACGGTAGGTGTACCTGGTACTCACTTTGTATTATTTTTGGTGCCAGGTGAATATTTTTAAAAAATTCTCCCAGCTTTTTAAGAGTTTAATTTTTAAATTCCATTTTTTAAATACTGCATTCCATACCGCTTTTATGCTGATGAAATTGCAATTGTGTTTTTGTCATTTTAAGTTAAATTATCTTGTATGTTTGTGTCCATGTTTTAATTTTTTCTCAACTTTTGTTAACTACCCAGACAGCCTTGGCTCTTGGGGAGTATAAAAATAAAACACTCCCTGTAGCTTGTACATGGAATCATAGATGCAGGAAGTGTACAAACAGCACGATGTATGTCCTGCTATGAAGCCATCATAAGATATATGAACTTCTAGATCAAATGTTACCTTTTTCATGCAAACTGAAAACTCCTGTAACTGACAGAAGTGTCTTCAGCACATCATGCAGATCTGTTAAATGGGACTCCTATTCTAAATGAATCAGAGATGCACATCATTCCCTTTGTTCCTGCTTTTTTTTGTCCAAATGCAAACAAAAACTTATTTTGATGTCTCAGAACTTGTAAAACATGCTTCTTTTAAGATGACAAGTTAAGTAAGTAGATGCAGATGAGCAACAACATTCAACAGGGTATTCCAGTTTCTCAAATCACAAAACGGATATTCTTGACAAGCTTGTCAGGATCTTATCAACAAAAAACAAATTATTTGCTTATGTCCTACCATACCTGCTGGCAAAAGATATCATATACTGATGTTTTGTTGTTGTTAGTTTCCCTAAAATAGATTAAGCACAATGTTAGCATAATGGAAACAGGAAATTAATGAGGCCCCTAATCTACTTTCTGCACCTTAAATTCATCATACGCATTTAGGGTGCTTGCTGTTGGGCATACTACTGCATTATTTCTTTGCAGCATATGCTAGATTGAAAAGTAATAGCTAGGAGATTAAGTATATATAGACAGACAGTGAGAGAGAGACATTTTTCTGTTGCAATGAATTCCTGTATGCAATAAATTCCTTCAAAACATGCAGCTTATCAACACTGATCTCAATAGCTCAGAACTGAACTTGATTCCTGTCACTGAAGATTTGACTTTTCCCCCTGTGGAAGCAAATAGGGTGCAGTTCCCCCTGTGGAACTGCAACAGGCTGCTTCACAGGGTGAAGGAAACACCAAGGCAATAAATGCCTAATCAGTTGCACCTTTGTGCAGCACTGGCCACCCTGAGTGGTCTGGCAAGTGGCGCATGAAGGGAAGAGCCCTAGCCGGGGCTTTCTTGTAAGGGCTAGCCAAGATGCAGCCAGCTTTGCTGATCTTTAACCTTCACCATATGGGAAAATGACCACATGATAGCATATGCCCGTTGCTTGGAAAGCAGATTTAAGAGTCTTGGAGATAAGGTGGCATTTCTGTTATATACCATAATGTAGCTAAATGGGTTTGTTGGGAGGTGGGTTTTCAGGGTTCAGGCGTGGGTGATTTCTGAATTGCTAAGATGCAGCGTATGCGTTGGGCAGGGCTGTTTAATTTGTGAAGCATGATGGAAGTTCTGGTAGATACCATCACAGCTTTCCAGTGATAGTAAGAGCCCTGGGGAAGATTTCCACTCTTTGGCTGACATAACATCGAACACTAGGTGTACACGGTTCATTTCTTCTCTCCTTGATAGAAAGCATACTTGGTCTTGGCTGTAGAGAGGCATCTCTTGAATCATGTAGCAATTGTCAGGGCTTATGGTGGTCCTTAAACATCCCCCAGTCCTTTCATTATTTAAATGAAATACAACATTGCCCAAGACAGGGGCAGGGAGAATGGACATTAGCCTTTGCAGGTATACCACAAAAAGTTTGGTTTTAAAGGATATGGCCCAAGTGTACTTCATGCATCCTTCTCTCAGAAATAAGCCCCATTTTGCATCTCTCTGTCTCTCTGCAACATGAAGGATGTAAAAGCTACCTAGGAAGGCTTTGGTAGTTATATGTGGGCTATAAATACGTGAACAAATGAATGAATGAGCATAAAACTTTCAGGAGGGTGCAACTCTTCCTTCCCCCATCCTCTGTGTACTCTCCTAATGCCAATTCTTCACTATGCACCCCATTTTAATTGCAAGGATTTCTTTCCTGCCTTTCCTCTCCCCCGCCCTCCCGAGACACTTCTTTCTCTCCTCAGGGATGGATCCTCTGCTCAGAAATACTGTGAAATTTTGCACAACTGTGCAACACCCCAGCCCCAAGTAACTCCCTTCCTCCTCGCAACCCAGGACCCCCAGCAGCGCAGATCCCAAAGGGAACACACAGAAGAGGTATATCTTCTCCTTTAGCTCCCTCCTTACTCTTTGTAGGAACACTACACTGGGCTCTTATTTTCTCTTTTGGGGGAAGGTGAAAGGGAAACTGTAGGGGCAGAGGTGCAGCACTTCTTAACATTTAAGGTAAAGAAAATGTCAGCATCTTACTCCTTGCCTGGAAAGGCCAAAGTGTGGCCGGGCAGCAACCTAGTGCTTGAGAGGGCCTTGTAAGAGAGTAGGCCTCCGTAGATGGACCAGCATCTTGCATCTCACCTGGCATCACCAATAAACTCATGGGCACTCACTGACATGCATCTTGCCCCCTCTTCTTGTGGCAAATGGTGGTCTTTGCACTTATCAGCTGGAGTGGCATGAGGCATGCTGGGGTGAGCTCTTGCCAGGCGGCTGGCCTGACCCACTCTCTTCCTGAACATTAGGCTTTTTTGGTCCCTCTGCAAGCCTCCAAATAAACTCTAAGAATGCGTGCAGCTCACAAGCCTCAGTTGGCCACCCCTTGTATAGAGAACAGTCTCATGTCTCTTCAGGGATCCTCAGTTCAGGCCAGTATGTCTCTGTTCTTCATCTGTTATAGGCTATTTGCCAGAGAAAGACAATGTTTTGGGCCATGGGCAAAATGTGCAGTTGGGAAACTGCCCTGGTTGCTTTCACAAAATGGCTGCCATGTATGGCATGGCAAGGGACAAGTGGCCAGCCGAAAGACTGAATCAAATATGCTGAACAGTTCCTTAGAAACCAATTTTCAGCACTATTGGAGGCCTATTTCAGGTCAATCCCAGCTATCAGTAAGAAAACATGTTATTTTTAAATGGCCTGAGCAGCAAGAAAGATGTTTGAGGACACACTGGCACCCATCGGCACTACATTGTCTGGTGCTATTATATGCCAACTATCTGCCTTCTCTTTTCTCTAATTCCAAGGAAGCATATGCTTTCCCTAATTGTTTGGTCTTTTCTTTTTAATGTATATGTGGCATATGAAATCTGTCTCAGCATTCTGGCTCTCTTCATGTTCCACAGCTGATTCTACTAAAGTCACTGGGCACCAATGAGTGATATTTACTCTTGGGTGTCCTTTTTGGCCACATCCAGGAAGTGTGGTTCTTCATCGTGCTTTCCGTGCATCACAGATGTGGGCTTTGACATGGTCTAGGTCGGAGAGAAACTTCCATAGCTAAGCATCATAAAGTTCTTGGGACTCTTCCTGCCCCTTCTGGGTCCTAGTATAAGAAAGGGGGACTCCCACCTCAGTTTCTTTCCGACTGCACACCTCACTACATCACCAGATCAGATCAAGTTTGCTTGAGTTTTTTCTTTCCTCTTTCTTCGTTACCTATCTTCTTCACTCTTTTCCTGCTTTCCTATTAATATTCAGGAATTGTGGGTCATGAAGTAGTGAGATACTGAGCCATAACTGTTTGGTGGATGCCTCTGAGGTGGTATTAATTTGGATTGCTGAAACCGGTGCATTGACTGAGAGTTATTACTGGGGTTATGGTTCTGTGGGTTGTCTGGTGTGTGGGGAGATCAGTCACTAGTCAATACATAAACTGGTATGGTGTACCTTAGAGGGAAAAGGGCTGTATCTTGCTGTGTGGAGATTAACGCATGCCATATCTTTTATGCTCAGGTCAATCATGAAGAAGTACATTAGGGCTCCTGATCTAGACTGGTTGTTCTTCCTTGATAAGAGAAACATGGAAGCATTCTCCTATCACTGTAAATATGAATTTCTACCTTTAATATTCTGACAGATAATTTCAGTTTTGTGTCAAATTCAGGTCATGGCTTTGCAATTTGTTCAAATGTGTTCAGTTGACTTAAACTGTGCAAAATTAGACGATTTATATAAGTTTGCACAAATTGCAGGGCAGAAGCCTGAATTTTGTGCAAATTTCCCCTTTTTAAAAATGCAAATTACAATCTATTTTAAAAGCAGCAGTTTGTCTGCTGGCTTGAATTGTATCAGTTTGCACCAGTGCTATGCTGGCAGAACAGGGACCATGGGGATGAATCAAGAAATTCAGACTTTCCTCTCCTGCTGGATTACTTATATATCCCTAGTCAGATGTTCCTATATGAATATCACCATTCCTTTAGCTTTAAATGTTTTACTTCAGCTCATTGCCTGGCCCACCCATTTTCATCTGAGTCTGTATAGCTCCATTTCAAGCAAGGGTCTAATATTTCCCCTTTTCCCTTTAAGGTACTTGAGAGTTCAATTTTCATTTTTAAGAGATTCCAAGCTCTTTTATATTGCATGTTATGAAGTGAAAGGGGTCCATCATTTTCAGTTTATCTATGGTGCCCCTTGGTGCATTTGTGATTGTAATGGTAACTCACCCCACTAGTTTTCTGTTATACATCAACATTAGTGTGGTTTTATCACTTAGAGGTATATTTCTGTGGTTATGAATATTTCCATCCCATGCCCATGGGTTGAGATTTTGTATTGCTCTCTAAATACTTAGGCATAAAATCTGTGTGAAGGGGAAGGAAAGGCTTGACGTGAGATAGGAAAAAAGAAGTGATAAGAAAAGTAAGGAGGAAGCCGCGAGCATCAAAGGGCATATTTTCCAAGTCATCTTACATGCATGCCAACTTTCTGCAGCGCTAACAATGAAATAAGCACCACCTCTATTGTATGTTGGCTTTATTCATAGTTGTTTTTATTCTATCTCTACAGAGCTCAAACAGGGCCTTCAACAGATTCCCTTCTCCCCTTTTATCCTTATAGCAACCTTGTGAAGTAAGTTCACCGGAAAACAGTGTTCACCCCAAGGCCATACTGTGAACTGGGTGGTAGAACAAAAATTCCTCGGGGCAAGTTCACATCTCACAAAAGTATTTTGGGGTATTTTGTCATTTCAGATTTCGTTGATACCATTTGAATAATGGATACCCTTGATTTATAACTGTTAGGAGTGCTGATTGGCATGATGTTTACAGATGTTCTTGGTGAAAAAGTTAAAATAGGAAGTTCGTAGAGTCTTGCATTTGCAGACAATGATTCATTTTAGCATGCAAAATATCATATTCATTGTAATGTCTTCCTACAACCCTCTGGCAAAATAACTATATTGATTTAGTTGCCTCTAAGACAAACCCTTTCCTCTGGTTGTCATTCAGTTGATATTCTGTTTTGTCTCTACGGAGACCTTTCCAATTTTCTTTCTTTGGGAAGAACCCCTTGTGTTAAGTTTGTATTTGCAAATCAAGAATTACTTCCAAGGAAGGTGGCTGTCATTTATTACATGTCCTGTGAGCAAAATGTCTAACTTCTGTTGAAATAAGTTACAACATTGGGGAAAATCCCCCAGACACACACCCAAGGTATACATCCCTTAAGGTGCAAACATATGGATACTTAAACACAAATACAGTCTACAACTCCCTGCTTGTTCCAGCCAGTCATCTTGGGAATTGTAGGATGTTTTTTCTGGCTAAACCTGCATAGGATTGTGCTCTTTTGTACTTTGAATGAAAGGGGTGGGTTTTTTCATAGTCTGTGCTTCAGATGGTAATTATACTTGTAAGGTTGCACTATGGGATCTTTATAATCCAGTGTGTTATCCACCACGTTTTCTTCCAACTTCCTTTCAGACTGTTTTCATAGACATTATGATAACAAGGCTTGTTTCTAAAACTTTGTCCTAAAAATTGTTTAACAGCTTTTGTGCAAAGTATTCCTGCTGAGATTCTAGTAGCAATTATAGTTCTGAGAGGGGGCTAAGGAAGAATTTACATTGAAGATACTCATTCCCAGAAGGCAAGCCTTCCTTTAAGAGATGGATGGTAATATTCAAGAGGCCTACCTTAAAGAACTACTTACAGAATTTTGTGGTTGGGGATCTCATTTGGAAAGAGTTGTGTGAGAGCAAAAGTTATTGTTATTTTTTCAATCAAAAAAAATGCTCTGAAAATTAGGATGAGTGGAAACTTTATCAGCTGAACACAGAATGTATCCTGAAGATAGTGTGACATTGTGCTCTCTGCAAAGAAGAAAGACTGCATGAAGCTGAAAATATTGCCCTGTAGGATGATATACATCACTGCCTTTGAATGACATCTGCCTGCAAGGCAGTTCTTTTCTAGCATTTGGGCCCCAGACCTTCCCTCTGTATAATTTCACATTATCCTTTGATAATAGAACTCAGTGATTCTCAGAAGACTTTTCCTTCACTTTGTCACTCTGCCTTTTGCATGGATGTGACAAAGAAATCAGATTACGACGTTTAGCACTGCTGGACCTTTCCATTAAAAGGCACACTATTAAGCTCTTGAAGTGCAATGAGGAGAAACTGAATCAAATTATATACCTTGCTGACATGGCTACCACCAGCTTGAATTGAAAGTGAAGTGCAGAAGTATAGCCCTGAGTTTCTCAGCATAATGAAAAATTACAATCAGTGCTTTAAACTTGACCATTAATAGGGTATGTTTTGATTTGTTATTCCATAGGACAATTATGCTGATTAAATTATTCAAGTATCACGGGGCTCTATTTATAACACACAGAGAGGAAAAAAAATAAGTTTAAACTTGCATTCTTATCCTTCTTTCCTTGGGAGTAAGCCCCACTTCACCTGATGAGACATAGTTTTGAATATATGTAGGATGCACTGTCACACTGGTTTTAAAATAATAAATAGACCAGATAAAACATTGCCAGATAAATATGGTTTTCCTTTGGTACAGAGACCACTTTCACTTTCATGATATGTAAACAAATTGCATATATTTTAACAAAATTGCAAAATTACTCTGGCCTGTGCTGCAAAGTGATAATGACCGGGACATCAATTTTCTGTAAATGAAGAAACAAGTGCTTTCACACACCATCCAGTAGTCCTGCCACAGCTTTCTTTGCATTAATGGAGAGTGGAACATAATTCTGCGTTGATTTTAACGTATCAGAAGATTTGAGGTGCAATATGGGGAAAGTTCTCAAATGGTTCAGTAAGTTGTCACTGTTAAAGGGTGAGTCCACAGATGGGTATAGAATCCATAGATGGGTATCCAATGCAACCAAATGCAATTTCTCAGGAAACTGCACCTTGTAGAATAGCAAAGATAAAAGCTTTTTGTTGATGATGCTATCACGTGGCAGCATAATGGTTTAACTACACTGTTACAAGGAGCAACACGGCACTGTTGTCATGTCCAAAATAAAGCACTAAGTCATAACTGAGAGTATGGTTGTCAAACCACAAAATGAACTTTCCTACAGAGATGCTAGTAATGACTAGAGAAGGGGCAAGGTTCTTCCCAACCATTTTAAATACATGCCTTGACCGATTTAACATGTGTTGCTATGCATGCTATAAGGATGCAAGCCTATGTATGCTTAGACAGAAATAAGTCCTACAGCTCTGAGCATCCTCCAGCCACTCATGTGTCTGTCTAAACATGTGTTGGATTGTGCTCCAAGGCACAACCAGTGGGACTTGCTATTCAATAGAAATGTCTAGGATTATACTGTTAAGAAGCAACATACAAGCTGATCCCATTCCAAACTGGCTACCTATCATAAGTCATGGTGCCTGATGATGCCAGGTTGCCTGTCCAATGCCATTCAGGATTTGTTATGTTATCCTATTCCAGACAGCATTGGTTGTGCAAGGTTTAAACAACCATCAAATAATCATATATCAGCCCATTTTAACTCACACAAAAGCAGGGCTTGCCCCTGAGCATGGGGTGCATATTCAGAATGGTATACCATATATCACTGTAGTCTAGAGAACCCACAATGGGTGCTCATGCGGCATGAACAACCCCAGTGGTTTGGTTTGGTTTGCTTGGGCAATTTTTTTAAAAGCCACAATGGACTGCTGTGCATGCCAGCATTTTGAATATTCATAACTTGGCCCACTGGTTACCCAACATCTTTCTGCTGTAGCAGCTGGCATCCTTCTGCTACTCAGAAACGGGATGTGTTCACACAGCATGACAAGCAACACTGCATAGTTACTGTGGTTTACAGTGTTTTTCCAAGATCTACCTGACAGATGATCAAGTAGTTTCCATCTTGTTGTGGTTTCCATCCTCCACTGTCCTCTTCCTCATTGATCAAGGCAGCTTACATGATTCTTTTTCCTCACACTCTTATCCTCACAATAAGGTTGGGCTGAGGATCTGTCACCAAGCAGAATGGGGACTAGAACCCAGCTAACTTGAGTCCCAAGCCCATACTCTTAACCACTGGCTCTCATTTCTAAATTTCTCAAATATGCATTACTCAGAAATACGCATTTTTCAAATGTCATGTACATTTAGTCCACAAATCACAATGTATGGGCATTGACCACAATTTCCACCCAAGACTGTGTTTGATCAAGAAGATATAAACTGGCTAAATCCTAATCAAAAATAAACTGAAGTTAATTTGTTATACATCTATTACATCTGGTATGATTTTGGGAGCATATTGACCATAGACTTAAAGAGTTCAGAATAAATTATAGAACACAAATCCAAATATGCTCAAATCTATTTATGATTCTTTCTAGTATCATTACAAATGTCTTTACTTACTTACTCTAAGAGTAATTACATCATTAAACAGTCTTGTGGCAGATGAGTTCAACTATTCAACATTAATTCTATCAACTTAACAATTAACACTTGGGTGATTATGATTTACTTAATTATAGCATCTTTTTAAAATTAACTCAGACTAGGCTGTGATTCTATACACATCTGGTAGAAAACCCCTTTAAATTTAATAGGACTTGCCTCTGAATAGACATGAAAAGTTTGTGCATAAGTAGTGTATAGATTTGTATATGCAGTCATCTACTTCTACATTTTAAATTATATAAGCCTTTCCAAAATCTGACTAAAAGTTTCAGAGAAACCCTATGGTAGAGTTTTCCTGGTACTGTATCACTTTTGGATGGAGATGAAAAACATCTGCATGAACACACTTTATTAGGAGAGTGATACACCAGATTCCCAGCCCTGAGTTCAGAAAGCAGAGCTCCCTTTTGCTTTCCAGGTGGCACAGAAAGAGTCATGCCAGTTGCTTCTGTGAGGTCAGAAAACAGAACTCAGAGAAGGGATAACTATGGCTGCCTGGCTGAATAAATAGCAACGAATATTTGTGTGCAAACACATCCACCCACAGAATCTCTTGTCTGGTCATTTGGAGAATTAATCTATTCCAAATGATTGGTTGATACTTTTCTGGGGGCTTTAGAAGGAATGTGGCATACTTCACACTGTCTCATTTGTAGGATGTCGTCAATTAATGTTACCTCTACCAAAATATATAAAATGTCTTATTGTTTAGAGTAGCTATTTATTTTATCCACAGAATTTGAAGAAATGCTATGCTATGCATGAGAATATCATGTGGTGTCAAAACTGTATCTCAGTGCAAAGAAATGGATATAAATTTCTTATGTTCTCGTGTTCATGAGTTCTGGGATCAGCTCATCTGGGTGCAAGGAAACAGTAGCATGACAAGAACATTCTTGGACAGGAATGACAGATGAACCGTCTGGGATAGAATAAGGACTCCAGGGAACAAGAGGGCACAGAGACTTGAGATCATACTATCACCACTTTTCACCATGGGTTGCAGTGTGTACCAGCAACCATTTTGAATATTCATCTCTTGGTGGAGGGTTGTCTTGTTTTGTTCTGTTGTCTGAACCCAGCTAGCTGAGCTTGTTTGAGGATGACCCATTGGGTTATTTGAGGGTTCTTTAGTCCTTAAACAAACTTTAATGTCCAGGCTTGAATGATACAGCAAAATGAGGGGCATATCTAAAATGGTTGCCAGCATGCATCAAACCCCACATGGCTTAAATAAGACATGATGTGCTGCAGTGATCATGTGAACTGGATCAGTGAGTGGGAAATAACACGAAGAATGTAGAACTGGGTATTTTCAGTGTACATATGTGAACACTTATGCCATTATTGACCAAATTTGCCATCTTTGTTGATGCTCATTCTGAGGCCTGACATGATTATCCAGGGGCCTTTCTTTTATTCTTGGCTGGGTGTTTATATTGTCTTTTAATGTATGTTATGCCATTTTAAATTAATTTTAATTCAAGATAATGTTGAATTATCTTGTATAATATAGAAGAAATGAAATGAAGGGGAAGAAGGGCAGTATAGAAATGAAATGAAGGAGAAGAAGAGGAAGAAGAGTAAAGAAGTTTCTTAATTTTTAAGATGTCATGCGATTCTTTTTAATTTTGCTGCAATAGACTAACCCAGCTACTCCTCTGAAAATGTATATTAAAAGTATTCTTGTATTATAATATATTGAATAAGCATTCAAAAATCCGCTTTTTAAAAGCGATAGTTGTAGTTTCAAAGAATTGGAGTAGTTGATATATTTTGTAGCTATATAGATGGTTGAACTATGGCTTAACTACAGCAAACTTCTGTTGCAGGCTATAGGCATCTGAAATCAATTTTGTCAGCCTTAATTCATTGTATTTTGTTAATTGCTCTGTTGTAAGAATTCTAGCTTTTACTTCTAATCTTTGTTTTGCTTAATTTGTTCTGAATATGTAACAAGTTGAATTGACGGTTGCTGTTCTTTTGCTGTACAAGTTATCAGCTCAGAAATGGAGAGCAGTGCAAAAATTTTAAAAGACATGAAAGCTTGTTCCTACTTTCCATGGAAATATCTTCTGCCTTCCTCCCACCCCTCTTAAAAGAGCCTATTTTCTCTTGATGACAGTGAATGTAAAGACACTATGGAAGATTCAAATAGGAGCTTCAACATCTTGACATGATACCATTGTTTGTGATGTAAATAAGTGCCAAGGAAGACATTGCATATGCACAGATAAGGGGAAAAATCTTGACTTCTGGAAGTCAACTGATAGCAGTGACTTTAATGATTTCAGATTGAAGACAGAACATACAGTTTTGATGTTGAAGGCCGTTGGGTGGAAGTTACCAAGGAGAGAATCTGTTTGGCTCAAAAATGAAAAGAAACCATAATGCAAAAATGAAATCATGGCACAATGACAGTGAGCAATAGTGATATACGAAGTGGTTTATAGAGTTAACCCTTTGTAGTCATGAGTAATAACTTGAGCACATTTAATGTGAGCTTTCATAACATGTTCTTATTTATGTTTGTGATTGTTGCTGTTCTATTTTGGGGGTTTGTTAAATCTTATTTTTATTCTTAGTCCAATGAAAACTTGTTGTCAGCATTATTTTCTATTTTCTTCAGGGTTCTAATTGAAAGAGGTAATCTGTTAGTGAATTGACACTGCTTTTACAATTAAGGAAACAGTATCTAAGAGGTTATAGCATAATTTGAAAGGCCAGAAACAGCTTTACAACCTCACAGCTAGGAAATGGATGTCTGCCCCCTTGTGGCCTAAGTGGAAAGAAACACATCAGCTGTTGTTTGAGGTCAGAAATACTACCTCAGAGAAGAATAAAATGGAGGTGTTTTGATGGTTGGTGAGGGAAACAGAGACTGGATCAGTCAGAATATGGATTAGCCTGCAACTATTCCAGTCACCTTCCTTACCCATCTGAGATCTTCTAACTAGTTAGACTAAAAAGTCCATTCATTGTGCTCTAGGTAGGATGCCTGAAAATCTTAGAGTTTGTGATCTTTTATATTCAAGTATTTTTCATTAATCTGTACAATGTTGCTATTGTTGTGACCACGAAAGTGAAGAAGGGACATTTGAGATTGCCAGGATTCTCCATTCCTTGTACAGTTACTTCTGCCTTGTTGTTCCTGTGTTGTGCGAACTTATGCACTGTGAGCAGTGATCAAGCAGATTTGCCGAAATCTCCCAAAATTTGTGCAAATTTCCTATGTAGACTGAAGCAGGAGTGATTCAATCTACTGAGCAAATTCACACAAAGTAGAAAATGAGTGGAGAGCAAACTGGAAACTGGGAACAAGATAAACATTAACATGTGTTCAATAGTTTGTGGATAGTTTTGATGAATATGTGTTCGTACCCATTTTTTGGCTTATATGTGACATGTTCACATTTCACAGATGAAAACAGAGATAGCTTTGTGCATTCTTGAATAACCCTAAGTGGAGAGTTTATGATTGCCCATGGCTTGACAATGCAATCTACCTTCAAATGAGCCTCACCACAAATATAGAGAGATGTCTAAAAATGCATGCATGCAAATGGTTTTAGCTGGCAAAAACATTGGGTAAAAGTTGATATATACAGGACATGTTAAATACACACACATTCATTTCATATATACTCTGAGAGGCCATTGCCCTCATTATATCGCCAAAGAACATGGAAGCAAAGCAATACAGGAATGGTCAAGTTCAGTTGACAATTTCATGGCACAGAATCTCTAAGCAGAATTAACAGAATGCTTGCTGATGGAGAAATGCTAATGCTGCCAATTAAAAAGCATCATGCAACTCTTTCATCCTTTTCCCCTTAACAGATTTTTATGGTTAGAGAAAAGGTGAATAAAGTGGTGAGAAAGTGGGAAGTTTATGAATGGAAGACAATGACATCTGGAGCCAACGCAGAATTTTGTGAATGAGGCAGGTTGATGGCTTGATAGCTTGATAGATAGCCTTATCTAGATGTGTCCACCCTTAAGTAGTAATAGTAAAAGTGGGAGGTGGCAGAAGGGAAATATATTTGTTTCATGAAAATCTGTGTGATTGAAGAGTATGGTTTCCAAGTGACAGGTCAGGCAGGTCACATTCCAATGGAATACTAGAGGAGAATAATGGCTTTAACAATGCATGTCTGATGATGATAATGTGAGAGAACAAGTAATGAAGTATGCAATGCCCATATGTTTTTTAATTGCATTTACACAAGCTTGTTAATATATGTATATATTTATTTTCCTTCTCTTCTTTCTAGATCTGTCTTGATTGAAGCTTGACATAAAATGTTACAGCAGCTTTGCTTCTCAAAATGGTTAGCAATAGGAGTTGCGGTTTCCGTGGTCTTCATGGATTGTTTGGCCCAGAATGATGATGGTAAGTCTGAGTGCTGTGCAATTTCACACAAAGTTCCAAATGCAATAAATAAATTGTTATTAGAACAGGCATAACACTGACTGACCAGGCAATTTTCCTTGGGGGAATCTCAATATAGTCTTACTGGCTGAAGTGCTCAGCAAAAAGCTCCATGAATTGCTTTAGGAAGCCAACTTTCCAAACCTTCATTTACACAATTATCAGAGAGCAGTTAAAATGTTTATCTTTTAATCCAGCCCATAGCTTTAGCTTATTTGGTGTACTGGATACACTCTGTTATTTCTTAAATATTGTATGAACCAACATTGTGAAAGCAACAAATTAATCCTGCATGTTTTGGGCATCCAGTGAACAAGGTGTGAAAGCTGTGGTGGTGGTGGTGGTGGTGATATATATATATATCAGTGAGATGCATTTAGTTGTGGGCAAATCTGGATCCCATACTAGTGAGGCTTTGGATACATCTCAGAATCACCGGTGCACGGTCATATTTTGAGCAAAACCTCTGCTTTAGGGGAGTTCTTATTGTTGCTTTATGCTTATGCTTTCTGGGTATGTAAACTGATTTCTTTAAAAATGAAAGTGAACACTTACCATTATATTATGATCTACAGATGCTTTGCAAAGAATAATAAAACACCAATAAAGATGAACAAAGAATATAAACATATGAAGCACATATACCTTTATATTGCTCTATATAATAGGTCTATTATAGCCCCTGTAATATACCTTGGAGGTGAATTGTAAAGCTCAGAGTGCAGGTCTTTACCAAGTAAACATTACTTTCCTAAAGAAGATCTTTGGCTGAAATATCACAGTATTCC
The DNA here is from genome assembly GCF_004798865.1 of Varanus komodoensis. Taxonomy (NCBI): domain Eukaryota; kingdom Metazoa; phylum Chordata; class Lepidosauria; order Squamata; family Varanidae; genus Varanus; species Varanus komodoensis. The sequence goes on from NW_025335317.1 coordinate 22,070,784, forward strand.
TGAATAAAGATATTAAATGGTATATTCATCTATTTAAATAGATTGAATATTGGCTTGCATTTACAAGTAGCTAGATTTTCATCAGATGTTTGCCGTTGGTGGCATATCTGTTTGTCCAATTGAAGAAGAATGGCTCTGGGAAAGCTTGTGGAAATCCCAAAGCTTTCATCTTATAAATTTGTCTGTGGTTTTGATCATGTATTTACAGTTCTTCCATTTCAGGACTGATTTTGAATATACATATATTAATGCTTACTGAGTAACTAAGCTCTATTGTCTGCCTTCATTTTGCTCATGCTGGAAGTATTTTGTGTAGTATCTCAGTTTTCACAGGTTGCTTGTTGACACAGCATTTAGAGTGAGTTATGTAAGAGCTGAATGAATCCTTCAAAGCTGACAGAGTGAAAAAGTATTCTTTTTAAATAGATGCAATTTAGAAATTAAATGCTGGTTAATATTAGTAATTTATTCTAATTTGCTAACTCACCAAATAGAGATGTGTTAGATCAATTGCTAATTAATGGCCTGGAATCGAGGAAATAAAGGAAACCATACCCTGTTTTTTGTGGGACCCTGAGTATGTGCATGGAGTCAACAGGGTTCAGTTACAACATACTCAGAACTTCAACTTGACAGGCAGAGCTGTAATTCTGGGATTCAGTTTCTCACTTACACAAATTGCAACAAGAACTTGTGGCTCCCAGGCTGTAACTCTGTAAGTGCAAGAACACAATGTATGCTACTGTTTAGTGTTAAAGTCCCAGGGGGAGGAAAATTCAGGTTTTAGAAGGATCATCTTCTGTTAGCAGTCTCTAAATGCTTTAAAAGCCCCCAACTTCAAAAAGTTGGGCTTTTTGAACATGTTCTTCTGTCTCTTCTGAACTACAGCTTCTATAGCAATTATTCTGAAATTGCACCAACAACAGCCCTCCATCTAACTTATCTTTCTACCTTGTAAGAATCTTCTAAGCAGCCTTTGTTCTAGTCAGTTTTGTCCTAAAGAATAATAAGTGCTACAGGAAGATTGCTTTGGTAGGGATCTGCCTGGTGGGATGGGTTATAGGCTGCTGTTTTGCATTATATACTTTCATTACACAAGTTAGACTTTTACTGAATTAGTGAAGCTCTCCCCCCATAGTTACTTTTTGTTCATGTACATAGTCATTTGAAAATAGCTGATCATGTTGTTTTTCAAAAGGATGCTGTTATAATGTTGCTTCCAAAGCTTCTTTGCATGTGGCTGTTTTTAAATTATCTCTTCCTTATACCCAGCAAGTGTCATCAGAGCTGAAAAGCTGTTGAACCAATTTATAGCAATAAGATGGTGCTTATAAGACCATTCTGTTTTTTAACATTATTTTTAAATGTGATAAAATGTTTAAAAATCCCTTCTCTGTAGTGCATCATTACAGAGAAGGGATTTCAGAGGAGCATACATAAAAACCAAAAATTCAGTGCTACACAAACATTAAATTTAAACAGCAGTGCAATTAAATTGAGGTGCATGGGGGGAAAGCTAAATATTCCAACTGAAATGGCAAATGCCTGGATGAATTGGCACTGGAAAGAGCATAGTGCTGGTGCCAGGTGATCCTCCTGTGGAAAAGTGCTTTTAAGTTGAGACAACAACACAAGTTTTCTTACAACCTTTGAACTCAAAATTATTGATGGCACTGCTTGGTCTGCCTTGATATTACAGTATATTTTTACTGTCAGCTGTCAGGGCTAACCTTGCTGAGGCCACCTAGGAGCCAAATGACACACAATGCTAATCATGCATTGTGATAGACGTTTGTGATGGACACACGTGTGGCCCCAGTTCTGACCAGGACAATTGTATTTGGAGAAGGAAGGGTTAAGGCTCCCCAACCCATTTTTCTCCAAACTTTCACCCCACCCCCGACATCAATCAAGGTATCGAAGTTAATGCAACTGGAAAGTTTTGGGAATGAATAAAGGCTTCCCCTTCTTATAAGTGTAAAGTGGCAGTTGTAGTGATAGGACACTTCACTGCCAGACTGTTTGACTAAAGACTTTCTGATCCAGCTCAGAGATCAAAATATTTTCCAAAGTGCTGCACTGCTTATGGTGTATTTATGCAAGCCATCCCAGATTCCCTGTGGGCTTCTCTGCATGTCTACTCATAAGTAAGTCCCATTGAGTTCATTCACTGATGCTGCAATTCTGAAAAAATGTATGAGAGAGCAGACTCCATACTGAATGCAGTGAGACTTACTTCTGAGTAAACATGCGTGTAAGTGACAATAAACACACAGTAACTGACAGTCTCAATTGTCCTTGTTTGTGTTTGTTCATCTGTTTTTTCTGAACATTGATTGGTGAGAATTTTCATTACTAACTAAAAACTGTAATTCTGTCTGGGGAGTATGAAATACTACATTTCCTTTAGTGCAAATGTGTATCTATTTCTGCTCCTTACCAGCTTCTTCCTTTTTCACCTGGCTCTTTTCTCTGTTCTGCAGGAGTCCAGCATGCTTTCTCTTTCCCTTTCTCCTGCCTTTCTTCCTATCCTGCCCTCTCTTCTCATAGAGATATAAAAACCAAAGACACAACCTATACCTTAATTTTTTCATTCCAATTGACATCTCATTGTTTCTCCCTGGCATTTATCCTAGAAGTAGATGGAAAAAGCCAAGATTATACCCACTCAGAAAACAAACAATAGCAAGAAAGAGCAAATTCCTTGTTCATTTTTACATGGTGTGCAACATGGAATTGGAGTGGTGTGTACAACTTGTTCTCATCCAAATTATTGGAGCATTAAAATTAATGTACATAACTGAGTGCTGGATTGGGCCTCAGAGAAAGTTTGAGAAAGCAAATTAAGTTTCGAGCATCGCCCTGGCCTGAGGAATGTTTGCATGGGGTTTGTTTGGTGGGAATCCACACTGGCCTCAGCCTCAAATTTTCACTTCTATATTAACAGTAGGGCTGTTGTATGTATATTGCAGGGTTGCCATACCTCACATCCTTTCATAGCACACTCCCTCCAGTGGGAGCACAACAGCACTGGATGCCTTTGTTGTATTGTTCGAAGGCATCTTCTGGGGCTGAACACTGTCCTGTGGGATTTCGTGTGAGTTTCTTTACACAGCTATCATAAGCCACTCTCTCCAGGTTGTAACCTGCAACATGCAACTACTTGGACGTTGTAGTGGAAAGGCCATATATTTTTTACATGTGAAAGATGTTTGATACTAAATAAGTTTGCAATCAGAAAGCATAGATACTAATGTGTTTGCTCTCCTTTGTTTAGCAGTGGAGGAGCTGTTGCCTCCTCACAGTCTGTTTCTCCTTTTATTTCTAAGTACAGCTCTCATGTTTGCTCAGCTGACATTCTAAAAAGGAACTCTCAGTGTGAACTGGGAAGTGAGTCACCAGGTAATGAGATAGGTCACAATTTCAAATCTATCTCCTTCTTGGTCTCTTGGGTTTTTGGACACCCTCTATGTGAATGCTCCTAAAGGAGTTTCCAGAGGAAGGGGAGACACAGAAAGGGAGCTTTGCACGCACTGATGGAGATGCAGCCACTCTCTCACAAGCTGCTCTTCTGTGTTTCTACCTCTTACGTGTTCCTGGAGGCTTCCCCAGCTGGCCAGTGGCATTTTGAAGCCTCCATGATTGCCACGACCACACTCCGTCTTCCTCACTCTGTCAGAACCAACTTCCGTGTGTCTTTCTGCTGATGTTCAGCTTCGCAGCCCCAGCAGACATCATCAGCAGTGAATTACCATATCTAGGGAGTAGAGGGCCTTCCTCAGCTTCATCTTGGTATCTCATCCACACAGGCACATGTTCAAGGAACTCTAGAAGCCTGGGGTGGGGGTTGGGTAGCAGTGGTGTCCACAGCTGGCCCACAGTCCTGGCTCTGACATTGTAGGAAACAAGCTAGTGCCATGAAGAGATGCAAGAGATGCTAGAGAAGGCAGACAACAAGGAGGGCATTTTATGGTAGAACAAAAATACACTCCATCATGATAAAACAGACATGTTTGAGCTAGAATATATGGAAGGATTTTGAGACTGTCTCAACAACAGAGGGATTAAAATTAAGGCACTTCCAGAACAAATAGAACATTGAATTGGGGCACACAGTGTGAAATACCCTAATTTCTAGAAAAGTCTCAAAACTGGGAATAATTTAGGACTTTCACTGTGAAAATGCGTAATAGAAAATCTACTGTTTAGCAGCATTCTGCATGTTAGAAGAGACTAAACCACATGCTCAACAGAATTAAGGGCTGTGGATGCTTTCTCACAATATTTGAAACCACTTTGTATGGGAAAAGGAAGGAATCTTTCATAACAGTAGGAATGTAGGCCTGAAAAATGGCCAAGGCCACATTTGACAGTTTTATTTTACATATTTTAGCTCACTTCCAGCTGGTTGCAGAGAGGCCATCAGTGACCCAAGGTATTTTGCTGTCAGTCAGATCAACAAATCTGAGCACCAAGAACATAGGTACATAGTACATGAGGTCAGTCAGGTTATTTTAACACCTGAGGCAAAATAAGCACAAATGCCTCTACTCTTCCCAGACATAAACATACAATCAAATTAAATAACAATGATCTGATTTTTCATAGCACCCAAAATCAGCTGCCTGAGAGAGCTGCTTTAGCTTGCCTAAGAGTAAGGTGGATCCTTATAGTGGTACTTAAAACAAATCTACATCTACAGAGGTGTGTTTACTAATCCTATATGCTAAAGGACACTCTATTTGTTATCTTCTATATAAGAACTCGGGACTGCAGGTGGCACAGTGTTTTAAACCACTGTGCTGCTGGGCTGGATGATCAAAAAGTCACCGGTTTGAATCTGCACAACGGGGTGAGTTCCCGTTGCTCTGTCCCAGCTCCTGCCAACCTTGCAGTTCGAAAGCATGCAAATGCAAGTAGATAAAAAGGTACCACTTCGGTGGGCAGGTAACAGCATTCCGTGCACTTCGCTGTTTAGTCATGCCAGCCACATGACCATAGAGACTGTCTGCAGACAAACGCTGGCTCCCTCGGCTAGGAAACGGAGATGAGCACTGTCCCCTAGAGTCAGGCATGACTGGACTTAATGTCAAGGGGAAACCTTTACCTTTACCTTTAGATAAGAACTAATTATTCCTGGCAGTGTGATTTCTGAATCGCCTTCCCTTCCCTTCCATAAAGCCTCTGGGCAGATTATCATCTATTTTGAAATATAATATCCCCATTTAAATGATCTCAACAACATTTTGGAGAGGTTTGGTTTTGGTTACAAATAAACTTCCGTATGGGTGGGAATCCATTGGGTAGGAACTTCCCACCACAGGAAGAACAGTTTCAGTTTGTGATGAGTATTTTGGTTTTATCTATTCCAATATAGAGGTTCTGAAATTTTGTTCTGGAGATTTTTTTTTCTGTTTTGCTTTTGTTTTTAAATTCCAGACCATGTCAAGCATAAATGAGGAAGTAATATTGTCTGCCAGATCAGTTTAAAATGGTCAGTACATCTGTGTTTCATTGTTCCAAAAACAAAACAAAACAAACCCTACAGAGCAACCAACCAACCAAACAAAACAACCTTTCTGGAAACTAGACAGGTAAATGGATTTCACAGGAATGAAGCTTAGTTGCATGTAACCATATTAAAATAATAATGCACAGTTTAAGGTATTTGTCAATGAAGGCGAATGTTTCAAGTAGTCCAAGGACAAAACCGAGCCAGGTGTGGCTCCTTATATGCATGCTCCTCCAAAACCTGTCATGGATGCATAAGGTATGTAAGATAGAATCTTCCTGTTAATGGGGAAAGGAGAGACTGAGTGTATGTGATGGGGGCAGGTAGGCATATATAATTCTGCAAAATCATCAACAAATTATAGGGGAATGTTGATATGTCCGGAGTACAAAAGGAGCCAAAGAGGTTGGAAATAGTGCCTACACCAGTCATGGCATGTGCCATATTTATTGCACTGTTCCAGGAAACATATATTAGATATAGTGCAGAATAGTTGCTTTTACTCCCTGGAGATTGAAATAAATATGTGACTCTGATCTTCCTCTTGCCTTGGGTGAGACACATAAGTTCCTGAGCCAGCAAAGAAACATGACAGTCCTTATTTTAGGAAGCTCAGAGAATCATTTTAAGCAGTGCACTAGCTTAAAAAAGGAGGATCAGTTGAAGACAGATTATGGATCACTGGAGAGGATAGAGACCTTTCAGTGCAAAGCCCCTCTTCAGGTGGCAGAAAATCTTCCTCTCCTGCCAGATTCTGCCCTGAACAGCTAAAACAAAGACAGCCATGCTGATCTGTGAAAGGACATAATGCAAGGCAGGGGGCAAGTCAGACTTGCCTTTGTGTTTTTGGAAATGGAGAATTGCCATTGTTTTTCTTTCCCAAAGGCAGTGCTAGTCTTGAAGTTATCAATTTACCCTTATTGGCATAGTAAGATTTGCTTTTCTTTAGTACTGGCCATGTTGTTTTGATTTCATACAGACTGAAATTAGAGCACATGCCAGAAACAACTTGCCCCCCAACACATATGGATGAACCCATAGACACTCTGAATTTCAAATAAATCAAATTGGTCTGAGAAATGTAGCAGGCATACACTTAAGCCTCAATTGACTGTGGATGCCTGCAATGCTGCTACTCCTAGAACTGTCAATCAATGTTTTAAAAATAATGTTTTTAAAAACTCTATTTCATGACTGGGTAAATGTAACATGCAGACTTGTGGTCACATCAGGTCATTTTATTTTTTTAACAAATTTTAAAAATCTGTTTCTTCCCATACCCCTTGCTTTCTGTATCACGTAGCCCAGGTGGTTCAACACATGGCCCATGAGCCACAAGCAGCCCCCGAGCCCCTTTTTTGTGGTTCCCTTGCCACTTGGAGTTCCCATGCAGTTCAGATCTGAACAACTGCATGGACGTCACTGCAGCAAGTTCTTTGCTAAGCCCCCTGACCTGTGCCTTCCTGAGACTCTGAGCACCTTTGCACTCGCCAGCAGGAGCAGGAGGGGCATGCTGGGGAGAGTTCAAGAGGCTCAGCATGCCGATTCCAAGGAGGGAGGGAGGGGCTGGGAGGTCACATGGGAGGGTTTCCGGGCAGGAGAAACAGGGAATTAGGGATGGGCTACCCCAGAGGGGCGGTCATTGTGCTTGGGCTGTGGCTGGAGAGGGAGCTGCCTGTGATCTCTGCAGAGCTTGCAGGCCCAAAAAGCATTCTCAGGGAACTCTGAGATCTCATATTGCCTTTCTCCCTCATGTAATGGTTAATTGAATATATTAAATGTAATAAATATATTGAGAATGCTTTAATTTACAATATGGAAATGTAATTCATTGTGCAGCCCCCAGGTTCCATGTAAAAGTCCCCAGGTGGCCCTCAAGGTACAAAAAGTTGGACCGCCCTGACTTGGCCTGATGAAGAGTTCCAGAAACAGTTTTGTAAAGTTTGGGTCTAATAAATGTATTGCTCAACTTTGGATTTTGAATTTTTCTTCCTCACTTTTTGGCAGCTTTGCTTTTGTTTTAGTTTCATATTTCCATTACTGATGGAAGAATAGAAAAAATAGTAGATAATTATATGTTTTTCATGTAAGCCAAAACATGTGGATTGTAACACACACGCATGATGATTAAGTCTTTCCACAGCTTCTTGCCATATTACACTACTTCTAGAATCAGATCACCTCAGATCGGAACTGTTCAAATCCATCAATAATTTCATCTCTATTTAGAATCTATGTTTTTGGTGTATGGCTGTTGGTGCTTATTACTATTACCATTATTATTCCTTTGAATTGTCTTCTCTCTGTTGATAGGATCTAAACCTTTCAGATTAGTTTTATTTGGCCAGCATGTCCAACAAAGAAAGGTATCAGGCTTTTGTGTTTCACAGAACTCACTTGTTTGCAAATCAAAACTTGCTTCTATACCCTTTTCTACACAGCTGGTTTAATAAAATATCAGAGACATCCCATCTGTCTTTCACTAGAATTGTCACAGCAACCTCTCCTATAACTTCTTTTTCTCTACCAGCCAGAAATTAAATCAATAGCCAGATCTGCCATTCAGCTTATTATATCCACAACGTTTTTATGAGTAAGATAAAGCATAGAAGATCTAGGGAGATACACAAAATTATAGATTTGCTAGAGGCGTAAAGTTGGGGTAAGCTCCATATGAACTAACAGATGGCTGAGGTTTATATGTATGGCACATCTGATTACCTTATGTTACTCTTTTTTAATCACTGGCATTTAGGGCCAGTATTGAAGCCACAGCAAAATGTGGTTTGTCTTCTCTGGAAGTGTTATAGCTGTTTTGCTTTCAGTGTATCATTTTCAAGGACTTCTTTTCCTTGTAAGTTGCATAAGAAAGAGCATTAATCTTTGCATTAATGGGAAAAGGAAAAGGAAACCCTTTGGGAGAGTCTAAAAACAGCCACACCAGCCATGAGTAACAAGATTATCCGAAGATTAGAAGAAAAAATATCAAACTGTATGTAAGAACCTGAGGCCACGTTATCACTTATAGGCAAGGGTGCAGATCCCAAAGTCTCACAATCGATCAAAGTTCTATATTTGAGCCATTTTGTAACCTATTTGTCAAAAGTAAATAGGCTTTTGATGTAGGGTTCTTGAGCAGCATTCCTTTCATGCTGCATGACACATCACTTTGGAAAATGAGAGGGTGTTAAAAAGGAGTCCTGTAAAAAGGGCCTGGGCAAAGCTATTCAAATCACCTAGACATGTCCAAATCCTACTTTAAGCATATCCTGGTGTGATGCCATTTTCTTTTATGGAAGTGTCATCCTTCTGACAGTTCAGTCAGTCTTAAAACCAATGCAATTTCATTTGTGGAATGGAAGGTCTTGTGATTATTACTGCCATTTCAGAGTGTAGCTGGTAGGAGGTGAACCGGTGATGGGATATCTAAGTTCTAGTTCCCCTGGCTACTATTTGTTTGTTTAGATTTCATTTATTTATTTATTTATTTGCTTTCCTTTCCAGAACTGCTCTCAGAATGTAACTCATATTAAAATCAGTAATTGGTAACTATACTAAGAACCAGTTGTGAGCAACCACAAGTGGGTTTGCACAACATGACACTAGGCAATGATTGTTGTGTGAACAATGCCAGAGAATGCCAGACAAAATGCAAGTCAGTCTCGGCTACAAGTAGGGAGGTGTGTTGAATCAATTTTGGGAGTGGGAATCGATTGGAGCCCCTGGGGTTGACTCCCTGGGGTTGACTCAGTGTATGCCAAGAACTGAGTTCTGCATGAACACGGTGCACGCATTGTCAAACTATCTTTATTATGAGCAGCAATGTTTGTTTGCATGCTAACTGTGGGCTACTTGTTTGAAAAACATAGACTAAGATTTAAAAACATTTTTCACATGCATGTCCACTTTCGTTTGTTTTTTGTGAGATGATAATATTAGGATATATAAACAGTTGGGCTAATAAAGCTTGCTCTTGCAGAAAAATATAAATGGCAACTGAATAGAAAATGTGGTGAAGTATATATTGCCCTTACTGAGTAAGTTCTGTGCCCTTAAAACTAGATAGGCATATTTCTGGGGTTAAGCATCAAGTACAGCTGTTTTGCCAAAGTGCCCTGGGACATGTTGACATTCTGATTCTGGAAGAGAAACTATTAGGCTAATAGACATTTTATACATATCTTACCTTTGCTTTTGTTTTGAATTGCTAGGGTTCACAGTGACATTGGAAATTAGCATTTTCCAAGATAAATAAACAGATTTTTTTAAAGCTTGATATATGCACAGTTTTCATAAATAAGATGATTTGCTTTTGATCTACCTAAGGTTTTCCTTTCTGCTTTACTATTAAACATTAAACCATCCATGTAATATTTAACAAGTAATATCATATGACAAATGATTTATATATCAAATGTAACCAAGCTAGTGCTATATTCTTGAAATCTTAACATTTTTCCCTGTAATTGACATTCATTTTTCAGAGATGGCTTATATTATAGTCTTTCATGGCTTGTGTTGACCGACAGAAAATATGTATTATTTATTAGATGACTTGTTCTGGACGTCATGTTCTATAAATAAATAGATCTTTGATTTTTCAACCACACTGGTCAAGGTATTTTCTAAGGCAAGCATATTTCATTCCATGATAGTCCTGCTGCTCTGTAAATCTATAAGAGACATAGACGGTTAATTGAAAGGTATGAAGGAAGTCCACAGAACTCAGGCTTACCCTGTGAAGAACAATAAAAGTAAGTCTGTGCAACTGGGATTGCAAAAAGACAGACAGACAGTGGATGGTTACTGAATTGACTACTATGGGTTCACTTAATTTGGGGCCTGGATAGCTTTGTGACCCTGAGGATTCCGTTTTCTATGATTTTGAATCCTGTTTGTATAATCATGAACTGTGTTTGAATGCATTGTGCTTGTGAGAGTCTGGAACAAGGGTTCCCAACTTTAAATACTTAAAATTCTGGGTGTTCCCACCAAACATCATGGGTGTGGGGTTTACCCATTCATAAATAGGGCTGGTCACAAAGAACCTGTTTCCTAGGAAGCAAACTTGTGTGTAAAAGAGTAAATTTACCCAAGAATGTACAAGTCAGATTAAAAAGGCAAAACTACTCTTTTCAACCCAAAAGACCTCGAGGAAGGTAGCACTTGCAGTCACAGCCTGCCAGCTTTTGGGGGGGAAATGATGAGATTAAACCTGAATGCAATAAAAATAGGAAGAGTGAGCCTAGGGGTGCCAAGAGATGTGCCCAGGAATGCACTGATTCACATAGGAGGAGCCCATTGGAGACCTCAAGTCTGGACTAAGTGACAATTGAATGCACTCTTACAGTGGTGCATTGAAACCAGTGAAGCTTACTTCTGAGTAAACAACACCAAGTATTAGTTCCCCTCTACTCAGCGCTAGTTAGACTACATCTTGGGTACTGTGTCCATTTCTGGGCACCACTGTTTAAGAAAGTTTCCCCAAAACAGAAATAGTGGGTAACAAAGAGGATCGGGGACTGGAAACAAAGCCTTCTGTGGAGAGGAACTGGACATGTTTAGCCTTGAGAAGAGTGAGGGGAACTATGATAACACCCTTC
>NW_025335317.1:22081998-22576122 GCF_004798865.1 Varanus komodoensis
GAAGGGTGTTATCATAGTTCCCCTCACTCTTCTCAAGGCTAAACATGCCCAGTTCCTCTCCACAGAAGGCTTTGTTTCCAGTCCCTGATCCTCTTTGTTACCCGCTATTTCTGTTTTGGGGAAACTTTCTTAAACAGTGGTGCCCAGAAATGGACACAGTACTCAAGATGTAGTCTAACTAGTGCTGAGTAGAGGGGAACTAATACTTGGTGTTGTTTACTCAGAAGTAAGCTTCACTGGTTTCAATGCACGACTGTAAGAGTGCATTCAATTGTCACTAAGTCCAGACTTGAGGTCTCCAATGGGCTCCTCCTAACTATTAGAGCAATACAGCAGTGGAGCCAATGTCATGCAGAGGTCATGGGCTTCCACAGCTGGAGAACTATCTGTTATGGATGCTTTAACTTGAAGTCCTGCATTGAACCCAATGGGCTCATTGGCCCCTTCCAGCTCCTCTATTCTATGCTTCTGCATTTCTGTGAACATACAATCAGTAATAAATGCAGCAAGCAGGGAAGCTGAGCATTCATGAATCCTTAGAATACACTCCAGCTCAAGTCAAATATTTATTTCTGGCCATCTTTCATTTCTCTATGTTTGGATATCTAAATATTTGCCTTTCTTTTTTTTCATTTAAAATCTAATATTTCTAAGTGTGCATTTTTATGTAGACATTAGCACATGCAATTTTTTGTGCCTTTTGTGTTTTTTGTGATGTGTAGGTGGCCACCATAATTTCCCTTATCTGTATGCTTTCATTGATACTAGAGAAAATGACAGCCATTAGCAATGACAGATGGAATGGTGGTGGTGATGGAGACATTTGAGGATTCTGGGAAAGGGGAAAGAAAGTAATGATGTTGTCTAAAGTTTTGTTACCTGAATCAGAAAGTGAATTATTTTATCTAGTGATTCTCATATATGATACATATACCCACATAACTGCTCATAAGATCTGAGCAAACACCTCAAGGAGAATTTTATGGCTCCAGCAGTACAGTGGGCCAATCTGTCAGTCTTAAAATTTGGGGAGAAAGAAGCTGGGAAGCATAGCATCCCTATGCATAGCATTCCAAGCATTGGGAAATGTTCCAATGCAGGGCCCATCAATACACAAGACCAGGAACAGTGAAGCACTGAGGCTATCCTGAGGAAGAGAGACTTGAGTCAGAGAAACGTTTGTTATTTTATAAGTGTAATTTGATTATTTTCTCTGAGAGACACTTGGAAAGCTGTTTAACTGAAAAGTGGGATATACGTACATACATACACATATACATATACATGTATATATTGCAAATAAAGTATAACAAGAAAAAAGGAAGCTCTTCATTTACCAATAAATATGCATAGAATTTTTCTTTCCATTTTTTCTTTACAAAAGAATTAATTATATCTTTCAAATTTACCAACAAAGTGAGTCTAGCAGTACTTGAATAGATACTTTCTTGATTTTAATTTTTGTTAAACATGCACAAGATTGGGTTCTGAAGCCTATGCTGAGCTTTGCAAAATGTTGATTGTCCAAATTAAAAGTTTAGAATTTACAACCACAGATATTTTTTTTAGTTAAAACTATGATTGCATTCTGGAATTTAAGATAAGTTATATGCTGGTTGTTAAATGTGAGAGTTCCACATAAAACCAATAAACAGTGTGCTGCATTTGCTATATGTTTTCCATCTCTGGTTCTGCTTTGAAAAGACTAGGAGATTGAGGCAGGTGTTCTACAACTTGTCAAGAAAATACTCTTAATTTGAAAAAAGGTACTTCAGAACCTCAGAAACAAAGAAAGAAATTCCAAGAAACCAGAGAGGTGCAGAACTTTGCAATATCCTGGGTTTTTTAAATGTGCTTGAGCAAAACAAATTGTGCAGATATGTTTTGGTTGGCAGCAACAGGGGGTAGGATCCATGTGTGTTCTTGTTCTGTAACTGCAGTGTAGAACACAGATGTCTAGGTCCCTCATTCCCATGGTAGCTCAGCCAGCATTCTTCTTTGTATATGCTGCAAAGGAAGTCAGGAGACTCCACTGAATGGGGTGAGCTCTGAAATGGGAAAGGTGTTCCTCAAAATCAAGCAATGGAACCTTCCATAAGTGAAAGCGTTCCTGTTGTGGAAGTCCTCCTTCTCTCATAGAAAGTGGCTCCTGCATTCAAATAATGGTCACACACATGTGGAGGATATGGATGAAAGTAAACTTATAAAATGTGTGGATAACAGTTATTTTCAATTGGATGTTGCAGGACTTTGACCAAATATTGGTCTTTCTCACCTAGATTCCTTGTGCCAGATTTCATATTGGTTGCACAACTTGTTTTTATGTTACAGTGAATAGAATGGTAGAATTTTGAAATAGGGAAAACACCCGAATTATAGAGCCATGATTCCATAGTCTAGGACATTAGTCTTATAATAGATTATGGAGCAATAGACAGTGGCTGGCTTCATGCAACACAACAAGCCAGAGTACTTTTTGAGTATGAATGCAGGTGGGGTGGTTGTTGAATTTTGGCGTATTGTTCAATTGTGATTTGTGGGTCAGCCAGCTGTGTGGTTTGCTGGTTGTATGGGTTGTTGGATTGTGTGAACCAGGTGAATATGCTTTAATATGCCATCTCCATGAAAAGCAATTTCAAATATTCAACCTCTGTACTATTATACAGTGTATAGTGAGCATTATTTTGTTCTAATTGCCTCATGTCTGATGACTACTTTGTGTGTGTGTGTGTGTGCATGTGTTCTCTATATATTTAGGGTTGCAAAACATATATAGTAAAGGCAGTTTTTGACTGTTAACATCATTTATCAACTCTTCAGTCCACCATACTCACAATAAAAGGTAGCAGGAAAAGTGACTCTTTCATTTTTTAAATCTATGTTTATGGGAGAAGCAATGGCTATACTCTGAGAGAGTGGCTGTGTGCAGTAGAACCACAGAATGAGAGTCATTCTGAGTTAATTTAGAATAGAAATAAAATGGAAGGATCATATAAATTAAACCACAGTCTCTAAGGGCAATCCTGAGGATTATGGACATCCCATGTAGAGTTGGGGAAAAGAGGTGAAAGTTGCCTCTCTGAAAAATACTTCGATGGCCAATGATGGCCAACCAAGCCTTGCACCTCAGAGCACAAGTGAAGGCAACTGAGGTGCCACCAGGATGCTTCATACTGTGCTGCCAGCTGTCTCCTCCCCTCCCTGTCCCCAGAACACCCACTCAAGCTGTGTTTGAGGTTGCTATGGCGACCTTAGAAACAGCCTGTGCACCTCTTTCCGTGCTGGCCACAGGAGGAGGGGCCCAAATAGGCCTGCCTTCTCAACTTCATTGCTCAGTCGCTGAAAAATCCTACAGTCATCTAGGACAGAGCTACATCCTGTTCCGCTGAGCATTATCGATTCTTGTAGTTTATGCCTGGTTCTCTGCTTCTCGGTTGGCTTGCCTGTGTTCTTCATTAATTTTTGTCAGCCTCTGGAGTCACCTGTTGCCATTTTAAACCAGCTCAGGCAAAAAAAAAAACCCAATCAGTTCATGGAAATATGTTGAAGTGAACTTGAGTTGGCAGCCATTGTGCATCTTTGTTTTTGTATTTTCTTTCCTGTCATGAGGACTACCGAGCCTAACTAGTGCACAATGGAATGAAAGTATAACCAAAGAAAAATGTGTGTAAAAACATGCCCAATGGTATTTCCTTGGGAGACAAGGTAGTAAAGATTAGGGTGGTAGTAAAGATTACTACGAGGAAGTAGTAAAGATTAGGGCCCTCTTGTTCTGGTTGTGGCCAACTGTTTTGAATATACTGCTCCAAGGCAGTTGGTTTTGAAAATTCAGATGAGGGGAGGTGAACAGGCCACCACATCTTCCACTCTAGATTTTTATTCTTATTCTTTTATTCTTTTTTTATCTTGTATTGACAATTACTCAGGGTTATTCAGCAACAAAGTCAGCAGTTGTGGAAGAATCACAATCCGCCAACCTTCCTTCCTACTCTGTGTTGGAAGTAACAGAATTTCTATTCCTACAACCTGGCATTAGTTGTGATGGAATACAAGTTGGGCTGGTTCTTGACTTGAGTGTGTCAAGCCCCTGATCTTAGCACAGTTGCTCTAGCGCCCCCCGCCACTCTGTATATAGGCAATTTGTCATGATATTTATAATATCACTTCTGCATATCTTGTGCAACTCAGACTGCATTGGGTGCACCAAGTTTGTGGCCTACTGAAGTGGACATAGTTTGCCCCCTATGTAGCAAGTAGTATGACCTTCCAGATGCTTGATACCCTTTCACCTGTTTGTGCAGTTCCAAGTGGGCAGCAGAAGGAGGAAGGGGCTAGAGCCGCTAGTGGGCTGCCATATATAACCCACATGCTTATTTCTGCTTGGTGGTCCACAGGCTGGATAGGCCTGTATTTCATGGTAAATGTGATTATGAGCTCTGTAAATATAGCTCAGTTACTATGATCAGTTCACAGCCAAGAGGGCCACTGGCAGTTTTCCAGGCTCCCGATGCTACCTTCATGGTGGGATTTATTTTCTATTTGAGTGCTAAAATGTACATCTTCAATATTCCTGTAAAATTGTGTTGGCTGAAGGTAAGAAAGACAATTTTTTTATCAAGGTGATCTTTTCCCCTGAGAGGTTTGATGATTTGTTAGTTTGCACAGCGTTAGTCATGAAGACTAGGATAATACGTCCTTCACTTGTGAAGCTAATGCTCATATTCTTTTTTCCAGACTGCATCATGTAGGTAGCAAATTTAGCATGTTTGCAACCCTTGTTAGTATTTCTACCATACTATGTGTAAACTTCTGTTACACAGAATAAGTATATAATCTGTCTCATAAGAAAATGTGTGCAGAATATAACTTACTGCTTATTCATGCAGATCACATCATTTCAGCTCCATGTGTGGAATATATTTCTTTTCTCAACTGAGCTGGCAAATGGAATGAGTCATGCTCTGATAGAATGTGAGCCACCAAAACTCCAGCCTATTTGTTTAAACACTTAGCAGGCTACCTTTAAATAGAGCAGTGCCTTCAATTTTAAGGATAAGGATCTTTCTAATAAAAATCTTAAGGGATAGATTTCACATGTGCTTGCTTATTCTGCAGCCTCTATAAAGTGACAAATGTACAAAATTTTTGTTGTGAGAAGGAATACCACTTGGAGGATAATGCCTCCTAAATACTAGAATAGAATAACCTGTGATCTGCCAATCAAGTACAGCCCATTTATTTATTTATCATATTTATATCCCAGCTTTTTTTCCCTTTCAAGGAACTCAGGACAGCTTTCATAATTTCTCTCCTCTTCCTCTTAATCTTATCCTCACAGCAGCAAAAGCACTGTGAGGTAGGTTGGGCTGAGAGTCTGTGACTGGCCCAAAGCCACCCACTTGACTCCATGGCTGAGCAGGGACTAGAACCCAGATCTCCTGAATTCCAGTCCTGTACCCTTAACCACTACACCAGACTTGCTTTCAATATATATGGTGACCCACCAACAGTTGGATAAATTTTCAAATTTCAGTTTGAAATTGGCATGATCAGAGGGATTATCAAACTCTTGGTAGGCCACAGGACATAGATTATGGGATGAAAATATCACATTAACAACCTGGTATTCTCCTGGACGACACAGTGAAGCTGGTGTTCTCCAGGCAGTGGTGTGGGTTTTCTGGATTATCTTCTTATGCAAACTGGGGAGACACCACTATTAGTTTATTATTTATTCTCTTCCAGCCACAGGCATACAGTATAAAATAATATAAAATAAATATTGAAAAGTAAAGTACTGAAAATTTAAGAGAAGAATTATGAAACAATCATAGAGGTCTGATTCAAATAGCTACCGTAACGATTCAGCATCATGTTTTTAGTAATTGAGATGTTAGAACACACAGATATAATAATCAACAAGAGCTCTAAATGCTAACAAAAGATTGCTAAGTCAAAATTAAATAGGCTAAATCAAAGTTCCTCTGGTCCTTTGATAAAAATTACTTGAATAAGATGTATAAGCCATACACGTTGTGTTCCTATATTTGGGCATAAACAACCA
The DNA here is from genome assembly GCF_004798865.1 of Varanus komodoensis. Lineage (NCBI taxonomy): Eukaryota > Metazoa > Chordata > Lepidosauria > Squamata > Varanidae > Varanus > Varanus komodoensis. The sequence continues at coordinate 22,088,063 of NW_025335317.1, forward strand.
GTTGGAACAGAACATCCTGGCTTAAAAGTCTGGACCATCGAAAACCAACAGCCATGGAGGACCTTGGTGCTCAAACACTCAGCAGAGGTATTAAAACTCAATATCTATTAGTTTCTTTTCAACAATAAATTTGACTATCTTCCAATTCATAGACAACACATAAGAATTAAGTAAGCAAAGCTAGAGAAAGAGGGAAGAGAAACTTAGTTGCTATTCTTTTAATAATGTAAAAATGATTTTAAGTGCATTTTAAAGTTTAAATATTTTAAATGTGAATGCAAATTTGAGAATATGTTACTCCCTCGTCTCCCAATGTACTTGAATTTGCATTCAGAGGTGCCAGAGAAGCCAATTCACATGAAAAGGCAAAAGGGAATCCTCATAGATCCTTTTTGTTGCTAGCTTGTGATGCTACTTGCCAAGTGTACATGATCTTGAGAAACTGATATGTTGTCAGCCCCAACATTGGTTTTTGAAATGTTTGTAGGAAGAAATAGATACTAGATTGTAGTGATGGGTAAATCTGTCTCTTTCTGGCCTGTAGCAGTTATGCTTGTTTTATCCATAATTTAACTCTGCTTCTGTGTTACCATGAAATTTATTTTATATCCCTTCTCTTTATTTGTGTACATAAATATTTCCTCATCATTATATATAAATGTGTATTTTCTCTGAAATGATGCATTTATGGCACAATCCCAAGGCTGCTAGACAGCGTCTAGACAGGGTGTTCCTGGGGGAGGAACCACGGCAATACCAATTATCCCCAGCAGTGCTTCAGCCTCCTTCCCTCAGGCTCCAAGGCACAGTCCTTAGACAAGTGAAATCAGCTGCCTAAATGTTTTGCAAGGCAGGAGAAAACATGAAAGCAACCTTTACCTCCATGCTCCTTCCACCCTGGTGCCCACAATCCTGTTCAGAGAGCTATGGGTATCTGGATTGGAATGTACTCTTAAATGCCATTACTAAAAACATGTATCTTCTTAGCTGAAAACTATGTATCTTTCCAGCAGCAGATGCACCTGAAAAAGTACTTTTCCAGCTGGTTTCAATTCAAAAGAGAGTGGGGTGGACTATACATGAAAGCATTCCTTAGAGCAACCTCTCCCAACATGATACCCACCGAACAGTTTGGAAAACTTCTTTCACAGTCTTTCTGCACTGTGAAATCCAGTGAACAGTTCAATGTAGGACATCAGTCCAGGAAGCAGAGATCGAGTCATTCCAACCAGGAATTCCTAAAGAATGACTTCCTCAAGCATCCCAAAGCAGACATCCATGGTTTTTGGTTTTCTTGCCAAGATCAAGAGTGCAACCCATATACAAGCAATATATATTCATTTAATGAGCTTTAGCACATGAACAATTAAGAAAACATAATTGAATGAAGCTAATTAGGAATACAGGGAAGCTTGCCTTAGGGATGCCACAGAAGTAAACTGCTTCTCCAATCAACAATTTTATCTGTTAAGCTAATAGCACCAGTGGGTATGGAGGTGCAGAGTAGTAATTGTACACCTCCAAGGGGCTGGTGCATTTTAATTTTTTTAATGTTTTAAAGGTTTATGACCTAAAGTAAAGGAAGTTTTATTTTGCTGCTTACATAATGTAAGGAAGTTTGCTTATGTTTCTGGCTAATCCAACACAAAAGAGAAGAATAGACAGAGAATGGTAGTTTTGAAAGGTAACGATTTCTCTGTAGCTGTATTCAGAAATTTTAATCACATACAATTAAAATCATTAATGGTGTTTGTGTGGTGGGGTGGGGGAGGTCCTCTAGGGACTAGTCCATTGATCGCTTCCACCTCCATCATATTCTCATCATAGTTCCCTGTCCTCCACAGGTTGGAAAGTTATATTCTGCAGAGGGAGCCTTCCATTCTGTAGATGATAGACTCCCTTGCCATGTAGAAACTTTATTTAAATGAATGAGTAGATCCATCTCTCAACTTCCCTGTGCATGCAGGGCAGTGGAAGTGAATGAAGAAGATGAAGTGGAAAGGTCAAGACCAATAGACTCATTCATTCTCTTATGCTCATACAGTTTCAATTGTGTGGACTGAGGACCTTCTGAATGGGGCACAACCTAGGAAGGAATGACAATGACCCCACTTGCTGTAATATACACACATACCTGAGCAGCAGCCTACACTCAGACTAATCCAGTCAAAGAGGGTCCAATCAGGTTGATTAAGACCATCAATATGAGAAGCTGAGAGTCTGGATACATACCCATCCAGCATTATGGCTGGATCTCAGCCATTGACTGAGCCTGTCACACTAAGGCACTCTGAGCCAGAGACCTAGAAATGGGACCTCCCGAATCAGAAAATTCAGAGCCTTCACCACACATGGGACCATCTTCATCCAGGGATTTTATCTGTCCAGCAGAACAGTAGCAAACCAGAAGAGAATTACATTGTGAGATGCTAACATTCTCAAGAGGACTCTCCCTTCATGAGCTTCTAAGGGAACAGGCTGAGTTGGGGAAAATTAAAAGACTCTGTTCCATCCCAGACTCTGTCCCTATTCAGGTATCCATGAAACTTGACAACACACCTCACAAGAAGGGATGGGAAGAAGGGATGGGGACAGGTCTAGTAAACGTATTGCGTAGCTTCACCTACATGCACAGGGTGCGGATATCTGCAGGAGGTGGCACTCATGCATAGAACTTTTAGGGCAGAAGCTCCCACATGAGCAGGTACCCTGATAACTCAGCATGGCAATTTTAAAAGCGGCAAGGGTGCTTAAGGATAGGCTGGACATGCACATGGTAGGCATGTCTTGAGTGGAACCTGTTGGAGCTGTGGATCAGACTAGATAGCCCAGGAGGCCCCTTCTGACGCATTATGTCTCTATACAAAGAAGCTGCATCTACAAATCAGAGAATTTATAAAGGCATTTTTTTCTTGACTTCGAAATAATTTTTAGAACAACAGGCTTCTAACTAATGGAAGACTTACCCTTGTTAAAATGGACTTACCCTTGTTACCCTTGAAATGCATTAGGGAACCATGAACTTGAGTGCAGTTGCCTTCACTATCCCAGTCACTTCATGCAGAGCTCTCCAAGGTCCTGCAGCTCTGGCCTTCCTTTTTAGGTGCTGCATTATGCATTATGGGCTGCTTCTTGTGAGAGGAATGGGGAAAGCATCAAAGGTGTTAAACTTATGGACATTTTCAAGCATTTCCTCTACAGTTTAAAATTAACCAAATACACCTTAAGGCATGCTTGGGGGACCTTCACCTTTCATCTGGACTCTTTTGGTTGAAATGAAAGCCATCATGGCCATTCATCAGAATTATTTCCCATGCAGATAATGTTATCTGCAACATCTGTGGTACATACAGAAATTCATTTTCTGCTCCCTTCTTTTTCTGTAAGAATCCCACTCCAGAATTAGCCAGTGGGATGCGAGTGCCTGCCCCGAGTCAGGAAGTCTCATGACATTCACATGCTCAGTCCATGCCTGAATGATGGATCAGCTTGCTTCTCTCACTACAAAAAGAATGCATTCACAGTATGCCAGCTAAATAAAATATTAAAAGTTCATATCTTCTCACAAGTTATCAATATATAAATAAATGAATATTTATGACCATACTTATATCCGTAAAATTAAAATAGACGTATGAAAAGATATCTGCCCATACCTCTGTGGTATAGCCTTCCAGGAGAGCATAACGCTTGGGGCAGTCTCTTCCATAAGCAACGCAGGTTAGTTGACATAAAATTCGTAAGTGTTTTCACTCAGGCCAGAATGGCTTGTGTGCTGCATTGAATGGATTATCTCTGTGTCAAGTGCCCTGCTGTTAACTAACTAGGGCAAGACATTGAGATGATGGGACACTCTACCAATGTAGCATTTGGCAGTAATGATAACTAATTAATGAGGCTTGCATGGCGAATTGAGTTCACAGAAGAGTAATTGCTCTGTAGGCTTTCTTCAGGACAACTTTATCTATGAGTGTTCACAGTTCGATTGCCCGTTGCCCATTCGATTGCCCATCATGCTGTTCCTCCCTGTTTTTTCTCTGCTGGGCCCCTTCCCTGCCTCTGTTTCAAGGGTCACCTTTGTACCCTCTTAACTTTCCGTTGAACTGCTCTTCCATCCTCTTGTGTGTTCCTACAAAACAGGTGGCCACTGTGCTCTTGTCAGAAGCCCAGAATTTATGAGAATATTTCTTCTGAACGTAGAAACTGCTACAGATAAGGTTCTATGAGGTTCCCAGTGGTGGACTCTTTCTTTACAAAGGTCCTCTGTAGACTGCCATTAGTTACACTGTATTTTTGACATAATGTACTCTTTCACATGAGGAGTTCTGCCAAGGACCCTTTGTTCAGCCTAGAAAAATGCACAAGAAGGATATTATGTTCTGGATATTATTTTGGGTATCAGCTCTCTGAGATTGGGAAAGAAACCTTGAAGAAGGCGGGGGGGGGGAGTATTTTGGAGTGAGGGAAGGAGATTGAGCTGCCAGGATATAAGGTATTCTGAAGCTGTTTCAGCCTTCTTCCCTCTGCCCCTACAAGACACCTCAGCTATGGGCAAAAAAACCAAGCTAGTGAAAAATCTTGACCTATCAGAAGAAAAGATTCCTCAGGTAGCTCATGGAGCACATATTTCCCAGAAGCATAGGAAGATGCAGCATATCAGTATTACTGCAAATGGATTAAAACATTGGATGTTGATAGGTTGTTTTTAAGTTAATTCTCATAGGTTCATGCTATGTTGGGTTTCTTTGTTAAAAGGCTTTGAACATCTAACAGTGAACTTCCTAAAGTATAGTATGTGTTCCCTGTCAAAGTAGCATGTCTGTCCTGGCTCCTTAAACATTGTTAGCCTATCGATTTGATTCTGTGTATAAGCAATCAAAACTATTTTCTCTGGGTGCAGAGGAGTATTGCTAGGCTAGCTTTAAACTGTCTAGCTTAAACTGTCTGTATTATACTTAGAGGCCAGAATGATAGGACATGGTCTGTTGCTGGCTTAGGACTACACGTTTTTGGGGGAGAGACTTCCTGTCTGCCCATCATGATCAACCTTGAATTGAAAATAGCCTTATGACAATACTTCCTCACGGCAGTATCAGGAGTTACCATTTTCCGAAAAAGATTACAAAGGATACTTACTGTAAGTTGCATTTTAATACAAGAGTGCTTGTTCAAGATTACTTTAACACATAAAAATTCAGAGGGGGAAAGACTTGTGTCTTATAAAGAGAGGTTGTATTACTAAGCCCTTGAGGCTGCAATCCTATACTCACTTATCTGGAAATAAATTTAATTGAACTCAGTGGGACTTAATTCTGAGTAGGCATGCATATAATTACACTTTAAGTCTGCAGCCATATGCACACTTACTTGGAAGCAAGTCCCATTGAAAAAATACTGCATTTTTTCACCGCTTGTCAGATCAGGGTTTCCCTGCTCAGTTTACTAATCAAAAATATCATATTAACACATATAATAAAAGCATATATAATAAAAGCACATCAATCCAATTAACAAATACTATAATGCCATAAAACATAGCATAATAATCTCTCCTGCCATCATTGCAGTTAAGTCTTAGTCAGAGGTAGAGTAAAATATGGTTAAAATGAGAATAATATCTAACTCTTGGGTACATAAAAAGGTCTTTGTGTGGTATCAAAAGGGAGAGTGGGTACCGGGCAGTCCTCTTTGGGGAACTGATATGATAGCACTGTGGGTTGCAAAGGTAAAATGCAAAGAGTTAGTTTATTGTAATAAATATTTAGTATTCATCTCTGGGATTTTTGAATTGCATTACTTGTTGAATTCCTATTTTGAGTACCTACCTCATCTTAACTAAAAGTAGCCCTTCTCCAAATTATCCTGGATTAAATTGGTGATTTTTTTTGTCTGAGGTTATTTTCACATTCAGTTTTGGAGTACTTGTCAAAATAACATGATGGCATATCCCACTAAACACACTCAAAATGAAAAGGAAGCATTGTATTTCTTTTTATTTAGCATGAATGGTATTCCCTACAGGGTGAGCTCTATCATTACTGTTCAATACCATATTTTCAAACAACATGTTGCTATTATAACTTATTGATAATAGTAAGCAAGTGATGGCTTTTCCTCTTGAAATGTAGAGTACAATTACAAAGGCGTAGATGTGGGAGCTGGCTTTCACTCCCAAGTGAAAAATAATTTTAGTCGTAACAGTTCTAGGAAATTGCATTAGGATTCCCGTGTTTGGTTGTGTGTGTGTGTGTTCATTAAACAAACAAAAAAGAGTTGGTCCTCCCAACTCTTCTTATGTTTACTGTTAAGGTTCAGAGCCTCACTCTGATGTTTAGCCGGTCCCTGGCCTGATGCATGCAAACACGGTCTGCCTTGGTTTGTGCTGGATGCCTATGGGCACCTTCCATAACCGAACCCCTGAGTTTTGTGTTATCCGGACCTGCCAGGGATGGCTTATTGGCATGTATATTTACACGCACAGCAGTACCCCCACCACCACATTCCCTAATTGCTTTTTGCCACTTCCGTTCATAAAATATTATCTTACACGAGCATTTCTTCTTTCCTTTTTGAATGAACTGGCACACATTGTATACATCCTATTCTCTCCCTTTCCTGAACACTTTTGGGATGCTCTGTGGAACAGCTGTAATGATCCAGCCACAGCCTAAAGCATAGCATAGCCTAGAGGAAAAGAGGGTAGTGTAAATTCCAGGCAGAGTATCTTTATTTCCTCCCATGACGTTGTGAACAGCAGCTATTCATTTCCACTGAAGGAAGATTGTGCTGAGGGATTCTGTTGGGAAGGGAAGGGTTAATGATTGAGCTGTTAATGATTGAAGCTTGTCTTTTTTTTAAACTGTCTTGAGATGTTATAATAAGATTGTATATAAAAAATTACAAAAATATAATAAATACCCAGGTCCTTTTTCAACACAGACATGTTATGCATCTTGGCTATGCTAGAAATATATGCATCAGTGACAGTGAAACCAGAAATTGTTATCTATTGATGTTAGTTTTGCTGATGTTGTGTAAAACATTTTTTCAGATAAATGCATATGGGTTTTGCAAACAGAACTAAAAGCAGATATTAAATAAAAATGACACTCCTTTGCCCAACAATAAAATACAATATCTTAGTGAGTGATTTGCTGTTCTTTTGCCACCCTATATAAATGCAGGATGATTCTTGCCTTCAGCACTTAGCATCTTAAGCTACTTAACATGAATTATAAAATTTTACAACAACATTTAAAAAAATGTGGGGGGGAAGGTGCTGCTTGAGAGTGCAAATGATTTAATCCTCCCAGTTCTTAAGGAATGAGCTACCATTTGTCAATGCTATAAGAACAAGAGGCTGCACTTCACTTTTGTTTTCCTTGTTTTCTTCTGTAGCATTTATCAGGCTAAAGGATTACCCTCTGCTTTATCAAAAACAAAAGCAAAATTGTGGTCAGAGTCAACAATTTGCATTTGGCCAACCTTCATCTAAGAATCTTTTATTCTGTGCCATCTCGCCTTCTGAATCTTTGAACTACAGTTTTCTGACTGCTGCTTAATTGACCACCTAATTGACAGTCTGAGCCATAGCCCAGAAACTGTGTGTAGTTTACAAGTATACTACAAGCACACTGGATGAATACAGTCCAAGGTTCACTGTCATTCCTTCCAGAGAGTTTACAATTGGATCTCACTGCAGGAAGAGCTAGAAATAGACTGAAAGCTCTTCTTATGCTACTTTAAATACAGATGAATTATACTACAATTCATCTAATGTAAAGGGCTATGGTAAGATTATCCTAATTTGCACAGCTGTAGTTCTGAATTCACTTACACAGGAAATGAAACAGGGCAATTTCCCATAACACTAGGTTGCTTAGAAACTCCAATGACTTAGATATATGACTCTTTGCAGCTCTTTATTAGGAGCTTCTACTGCATCTTGTCACTTTTTTTCAAAAGCCTTGTAAAGGACAGTATTGAAACATTTAACCTAAATATTTAAATTTAACCTAACTATTTAAATAGTCTAAATATTTTTGCATGTATGGCAACAAGCAAAGATATTTGAATTTAGAGCATTGTTATATGCTTATGTGTCATTGAATTAATAGCAAAACAATTTAAATGCTACTTTACTTGGTTGCTGTTTGGTCAGAAGCAGCTAGTAGTAATACTAGGATTAGAACTACTCTGAAAACTATCTCTGCATTGGCAAGAACCACATTGTAAGCCACCCAGGAACCTTTGACTGTGGAGTAGAACTGAAATCAACAACAACAACAAACTACCCTGCAACTTTGCAATGCAACTGAACATAATCAGTGTTCACTTTGCCTGAAACAAGCATATTCTTGACTCCTCAGAGGCACTGGGCTCAGTTTCCACGAGAAGTTTTAGTTATAAATGTACAAACATTTAACCCAATTCTTGCAAAATTTGTCAGAAGCCTTTGAGGCATGGCTTAGTCAAGGGAGTAAGTGAAAGACCAAGATTACTGCATTGGGTTGTTTGATTTGAGGCTCTTCTTTGCTGTTGAAGGTCAAGATAAATATTAGGGATCTAGTATTTTTACTCCACAAATTTTAATCCATAAATGAGCAACACATTTTGTTAAGTGCATGTAGTTAACAAACCTGCAGTTTGTACCCTATACAGTGTTTATTATAGCTATGAGAAGAATGCAGACAATGGCACTCCTTTCAGGCATTCCTCTAACAACTGCTCATTCTTCAGAACACCTTCAAAGGGATGCCCTGCACATGCAACTTCCCTTGCATAGACTTTTTTTGCAGAAGGTCAGCTGGTTCAGTTCTACTTCTCTCCTCTACACATAGAATGAAAATAAGGGGGTGCTTTAAATAACTCTTACCTGGAAAAAAATCCCTTTATAATTCTTTATTTTTTTAAATGAGCAGAATTGTCAAGGTAAAGTAAATCAATAAATATTGGACATTGCTGCATTGCATCTGAAAATACTTTTTCCTGATTTTTTTCTCTTTTTATCTGTCTGTCATGTAACAGTGTAACTTCATAAATCTGATGCTTAAGCCTATTCTAATGTGGGCCCAAGTCAAGTTTTTCTTGATCCTGTAAGAGGGAACTCGCACATTTTTCTGTTCTCAGACAAGGCTTTTCAGTTTCCCAACATAGTGGTGGAAAAAACATGTTAGATGTGAGAGGGGACATTTCTCACTCAGTGCCAAGTACTCTATAATATTGGAAGAACGGGTGTCTAGCAACCTTAATAGCAGGAGAACACAAATTTCAGCAGAGCTTATCACAGGAACATTTTTCTCCTTCCAGTTACAATGAAAAGAGATCATATTGCTTTAATTGAGTTGGCCCTATGAGATCTGTAGTACATAACTGTTGGAATGAAAACCGCTGCCCTTTTACACTGCCTCTGGCCATCCTACCTTACTTCTTGGCATCATAGCGATGCTTGCAGTTCCAACTGCTGGCTATATGAACAAACAGCAATCATTGCCAAGTGTAGAACAGATCCAGCTGTAGTCTCTTTCTCTATCTCTTCCATAAGTTGTTTTACTAAGAGTGGTAAGTTCTGATGTACATGATTTTTTTGTTTCTTTGGTATTATAAACATTGGCATGAGATGTGAGATAGGAAATTGGAACCAGGTTTTCTCCTTCCTTCCTTCCTTCCTTCCTTCCTTCCTTCCTTCCTTCCTTCCTTCCTTTCAATTTTCATTTTTTGTTCAGTCATGTACACTTAAGACTATTAACCACATATAGAACAGAATGTATATAAGGATTACTATTTTTTTCTTTTTGGTTTTGTTTTGTTTTCTATACAGTAAATACCTAACACCTTCACATTGACTGCGAGCTAAAATCAAGAACAGATTTAAATCAAGTTAAATGCTTTTTCCTAAATATTTGCTTCTAATAAGTAGTTGCTTCTAATAATTCAGTCATTTATTACTCCTACAGTATCTGTTAAAATTTGTTGATATCTGCATATTGCGTAGGCAGGCTGCAATCACTTAATAGCATTGAGGTTCGTTGGTGGGTTGAGGATTAAAATCTGTTCATTGTTGTTCTGCTAGCACAAACTATCATCTTGGATTGCACTTCGCAGTACAGTACACATTATACTGCCTATTGTATACATCAATAGGACATCCCTTCTTTGAAATATTTGAATATGGTATGCATGCTTTCACACTTACTCATATATACATTGTATGTCTCTTATGAAGAGTCGAAATTTATCAATAATAATTTTCCCTTTTATTTATTTATTCATCATTCAAAGCTTTTATACACCATCCACTACAATAATCTCAGGACGGTTTTACAATAAAAGCAACACAAAATAAAATAGAGCATAGCAGCCAACTTCAAGTGAACAAAATCCTCCTTAAAACCAGTTAAACATTAAAATAGTGGGAAAATAAAAAGGTTTTCACCTGGCACCAAAAGGAATAAAGCATTGGCACCAGGCAAACCTCTCAGGGGAGTGTATTCCATAATCAGAACACTTATCTGGGTAGCCACCCTCCTAATCTCCTTCAAGGAGTGTTCCTGGAGAAGGACTTCTGCCTCAGATTTTAAGGGGCAGGAAGGCACATAAGGAAGGAGGCGCTCCTTCAGGTATCCAGGACCCAAGTCGTTTAGGACTTTAGAGGTCATCACCAGCATCTTAAACTGCACCTGGGCTTTAATTGGCAGCCATTGTAAATGGCAGAGGACTGGCAGAAGTAAAATCCTGGCAGCTCTATTCTGAACCAATTGAAGTATCTGGACCATCTTTGAGGGCAGCCCCACATAGAGCGCATTTCAGCAGTCCAGTTGGGAAGTTACCAGAGCATGGGCCAACATTGCCAGGCATTGCTCATCCAGGTATGGTTCACAGATCTCTAAATCAGCTTGTAGCAAAACAACACTGATTTACTTAAGACTAATAATTTGAAAAACAATCTTTATACACATATATACCAGAGATCAAGGCATATTGGAATTGCTTTAACTTTTTTTTTTTTTTTTGCTTATGAATGCAGTACTATAGTTCCTGCTTTGATATGGAGTACTCTTTGCCATTTTCTGACTTTCTGGTTTTGCACATTTCAGTGGGCTGAAATTACAAATAAAAATGGTGTGGGGTACTTTAGCACTTCTTGGGGTACCATCTAGTGGGCATGCCCCTAGTCTCTTGGCCTGGAATAATTGCAAAGAACCATGCAGAATGGAAGGACCACGGAGGTGAAGTGAACCTCCAGACGCCTCCCATTCTGCAACGCTGCACAAAGCCTGATGCTGGCTGTCAGTATGCAGTGCTGACAGGGCATATGCAACCTTGGCAGCACCCGTCTCTGCCCTTCTCACCCCATGGGAATGCCCCCAAGCCCTCCTCTGAGGTCACTCATACGGCCTTGGAGAAGCAAATGGTGTGGTTCTTTCAGTGCCAGTCGTGGGTAACGTAGAGAATGTTCAGGATGTTCTGATTCCTAGATCTGACATTGCAACTCCTTTGCAGCTGCAGAGCTCAGAGTCCAAATGTCCTAGGGTTACTCTGTTTAAGAGCTGAAAGAGAGCCAGTAGGGTGTACTTGCTAAACATGTGGGACTGGGACTCAGACCACTGGATCACCCTGGGTGATATGAAATGATATGAAATGACTTTGTATTTCATCTATTTTTTGTGTCTCAGCCCAGTTTACCTTGCAGGGTTGTTATGAAGATTAGACTGAGAGGAGCAGAAGTATGTATCAGTATCAGTATCCCTGAGTTCCTCAGAAGGAGAAAAAAGCGGGATATAAATCTCATCAATAAAAAGAATTGAAATACAGACATGGAATATTTCATCTAATTAACACTTTCTTCATAAGAGGCAGTTGGATTTTTTTGAAAACATCCACTATTATTATCCAAAGATTTCCGTTCTTTCAACTTCCTTTGTGCTATATGGGTCCATCATGTCACACCTTGATTAAAGAAAGCCTGACTCACCATCAGGTATAATTGACTGCTTTGAGACTGAGACTTGATTTGCAAAGAAAGTTACTTCCCAGACTAGGAGAGTGTAGTGTGAAGGTCAGGTCTGGCAATTGGTTTCATAGCTTTCAATGAGAGAACAGCCTAGATATGTCCTCGAGGCATTAGAGACTCATTATACAGAGTGTTCAGCATGCTATAGGCAATACTACTAATAATACTTGGCTCATCACTTTTTCTGTTTTGTTCTTACACTGGAATTTTTGATTTGTTTTAAAGATGTTCTTTTAAAAAAGATGGTTTTCAATATGGTGAGAAAACCATGGTGTATAACAGCACTTGTTGCTGCTGTATTTCATATATTTTTTGTGAAAATACAATTAAAAAGTGAATTTTAGATCCATGGTAAGGATATCTATCACACCATTATTTTGATATTAAACATTTTACTCTCATGGACACTATCCTGAATGCTGTGAAATGAGAGGTTACTTGTTGTATAGGTGCATGGACATCTTTAATATAATGTTAAGCCTTTTTCCCCCAAACTGCTAATTGAGTGTGAACTCCTTTACACTTGACCAAGCAGCCATTGATTTGGCAAGTGTTTTCACCATTTAGGTAAGTTCTCTCTGTCTGTTTACTGTAAACATTGCAGGGCGGGGGAGGGGGGTGTTGTCTCTTTTGAGAACAAAAAACCACTTGTATTAATTTGTTTACATTTAGACCCACTTTCATTATGGTGGTCAAGGTAGCTACATGGGTTTCTAGGTGGTTTCCTAGCGAGAGGCTGACCAGACTCAGGTGTGCTAAACTTCCACAAAGGGTCTGCCTCGTATTCTGCAACTAGTGAGCCAATGTGTAGATCAACCAGACCCAGAAAATAGGTTTGCAGTGGCCTTTGGGACCTACTGGACTTCACAGAAAGTTTTCAAAGACAGCTTCATGTGGGGTGCAGTACAGAATTCTGCTCGGTAGGTTACTGAATCAAAGCAGAGTTGGAAAGGGCCGTTAAGAACATTGAATCAGCTCAGGACACCAACTTAAAGCTTAGTGAAGTTTGAATCGCTGTGGCTGCGTCTGTTTTACTACTGATTCCAGAAATGCTTTGTCAGATCCTAGTTCCATATAAGCTGATTCTCCTAGTGATTATTAATATTATATGAAATAATGTGAAGAAATATGAGGCAAAAAGAGTGAAAGAAAAGAGAAAAGATCAAAAAGTATTTGCTGAAATTGCACTTATGAAACATAATACTTCCTGTCTATTTACAGCAGGGTTAAGGAACCTGAGGCCCAGAGGCAAAATACAGCCCTCCTGGGGCTCCAATCTGGCACTCTAGGAATCCCCAGATAGCCATCTCTCCATCCTCTGGTTCTTACCCCTTTTTGCCCAACCAAAGATTATTTTATATTTCCTACTTTTTGTGCATTCTTTACCCCACTATGAACAGTTGGTATCACTCTGCTGAGGCAGTAAAGGTTTAAAATTAAAATGTGCTGTATTTTTGGCCTCATCTTTTTGGGTTTTGGTCCTACCCACCATTGGAGTGCAGTCCATGGGAGCTTTTCCAAAACTGAACAACACTCTCAAGCTGAAACAGCTTCCTTGTGTCTGATCTACAGTTTCCTTTTTATTCTATACAATAATTCAGAAATAAACTAAAGGATACCATGAAAGATTTTATTTTATTTTATTTTTATTATTTTACATTATTTATTGTAAGCTGTCCTGAGATGTCAGTGGTAGACAGTGTAGAAAAGATTTAAATAAAGTTAACTCATATTTTCCCTTGTCAAGGAAGATGCTTGTAATAACATTCAGAATTTCTGAAAAATTGAAAATGGCATTGAATTGAATACTTGTTGAGACTTGTGTCCTCAGCACATGAAACAACTAACATGGAAGAATGAAAAGTTATTTATGTTTAGACAGAAAAAAATTCCTACAGATCGCAGCATTCCTCAGCTAGCATGGGGGACCATTGCAGGACCATTTTTCTACTAAAAGAGCTCTGAGAGTTTTAAAAAATGGATAGATGCCCAGAAAAAATAATTGGAATACATGGAATTAAAATGCTATCTATGGCATACCATGAGACTGATGTATAGGGATGTGCATTTGGGTGGAAAAGTAATTTTGGAAGCCCGGAAGCCCAGTTGTTTCATTTTCCATTTTTATTATCTCATTCATTTAATTTTGTTTTCATTATTATTTCATTTAAAAAAAAAACCTCATTCTTTTTTATTTCCACACTGATTAGACTTTAGGTGCCCATAACTTAGGTGATTTCCTTTCAAATTATATGGTATTGTCTTGTACAACTCTCCTAAGACATTGGACATGCCAAATTTCACAGAAATTGAACATCAGGTTCCCATTTTATAAGCTATTAAAAATGAAAAGACATCTCCAAAGCTTCCCATTGATTTATCCTCCTGATTGGGCAGTTCTCATTTTTGTCACTTCCAGAGAACTTACAAGATTCTTCCTCCCTATAGAACATTCCCTGAATATATCAGTGTGTTAAACAATGGAATGCACTTCCTCAGAGCCCTTTTGCAAACCTTAAACCAATGTTCCTATGCTTCATTTCTCGTAACTTTGAAAGCCCTCCCTACAGAATATTTGAGAAGTAGATCAATTTGTAAAATAATGCAATGCATTGCCTCTTGTCAGTTTCTGTCTCCTTTGAGAAATAAATGGAAATAATAAAAACAAATAAGAGAGCTAAAATGTAAGGATTTTCATTTATTGATATATTTTCATTTGCCTCTTATAGGAATGAGTTAACATTAATGGAAGTATATTTATTTCATTTTAGAAATGAATGAACCTCTCTCATATCCATCTAGTTCCAAGGTGCCTAGAGGTGTCACAAACAATAAGGCAAGCTTATCTATGAGAAAGCAAAGTCAAAGCTAGTCAGTCAGACACGAAATTATGTCAAGTCAGGTTGGTTAATAAGGCCATACTCAACCAGACATGATCCTTCAGTACCTTGGACAGCTCCAAGCTAGGTAAAATCTGGCAGACCTAGACCTGAAGTTAACCCTGATCCCTCAGATAAGCCTTTTGTTCTTTCAGAGTCATTTTCTGATTATGTAGCTGCTAGATGCCATGGTGTGGGGATGGTGAGGGCTTTAACAGCCTCTGTACTTGAAGTAGGTAGAACCATGTCTTCTGGTAAGTCATTGCATAGCGTGGGTTGAATTTATGGAGAAGGCCTCTTTTGTCCCCAAATCCTCTTTGGTGGTACAGGAGGGGATCGAGGCCAGGAAATGTGAAACCCCTATTAAATTTCTTTGAAATTTGTGAGAATTTGTAAGACCTTCACACTTGGGGCCAAGCCCAATACTTCAGATAGCTGCATTGCTTGTTATCGGTAAGTCCATTCAGAGGGACACTGATATTGGTGAGCACCAGATGGTATTTTACTGAGCCCTCTCAAACCTGGAGCAAGCTCTGCCTAAGAAATTCCCCCATCCAGGTACTGATATGAAAAGTATACATTGTTTTCACAGACTTCTCAGACCTCATGTACCTATAGTCTTTAGATTGTGATGCATCCATTTAGCAGCAGTTGTTTTGACAACAACATGCCATAAGGAAGCTCTAATGGTACTATAGCTGAAATGGCTTTGGATATGGATGTGGAAGCGCCATGTCATAATTCTTACTTGGCCATATAACCCACTGGGTTAGTAGGTTTGGTCAAGTCGCTGAAGTCCACCCTCATTTATCTCAGATGGTGCCAAATGACATAAATTAAGATATACCCATGTATACCACACTGAGGTCTCTGGCATTAGGAGGGGATACCAATTTGGAAAAAACAAAACAAAAAATAACATTACAAAAGATATGTCTTGCCTAAAAAGAGAGATAACAAAGCAAATGTTTTCCATAAATATTCACCACTAGTGGAAAGTGATTGCAGTGCTTTCAACATGACTGTATTTCTTTCATTCTTAATAATCTCTTCAATACCGGGGAAATGTGTATTTCAGTGCTCAGTGACTTGTAAAATTTAATTCAGGAAGCCCATTTTTGAACATGCAACACATCTTGTATGGAGTTCGTACAATCCAGGTCTACTCATCATGCTAAAGGATTGAACAATGTTTCTCAAGACTGCTTAACAGACAGATGCACTTGAATTCTCCAGGTTATGAGAATAAAAGCTGTGATGTGCAAGCAATATAGGTGTAAAAGATGGACTGAATTGTTTCAGTGTTACAAACAATATCACAGGCATGAGTAGGAATGCTACTGGAGGGTTCACATTGAAGTTTTGCTGCAATTCACTCATGATGTCTGGTTTGCTTAGGAGAATTAATCTACTAGTAGTTGTTTCTGCTGTTTTTAAGAATACACCTTCTATCTGACAATCTAGGATGGATCCTATATTCTTTAATCATTGGTTTCTGGTTTCTTGCCTACTCTGGAGGTTTTGAGTCAGATGTACAAAAGACTTAACAGTCAGATGTACCACTGGAAATAATTGTATCAGTGACAAGATTCCATAACTTTGATATATAGAATCTTGTGGTTCAGCAGAGCTCTTGCACAGAAGTGGCTTCCAGTAACACAAGCAGCTGTTAGGAACCAATGAAGCAATGTCAAGATGCATAGACTTGCTGCCATTATTTGAAATATAATTTCCTTCCTTCCTTCCTTCCTTCCTTCCTTCCTTCCTTTCTCCATTAAATTGAAATCACACTGATCTTGGCAGATTGATACAGATTGCTTAAAATCTTGAAATAATGTAGATTTGGCCACTGAATCCATTTTGTATAAGCCTGAATAAATGGTGTAGCAATTGACTCCTCCACAAAAGTGAATTGGAAAGTCATTGTGCTTTTGAGCCACTATGTGTATGTACAGAAGAACCTACTGGATTAGAAGAATTTGATCCAGTCTAATCTGTGGATGGCGCTGTTTGGATTTCTGCACATGGCATTTACTATGTGTGTTATGATATTCCAATGTAACAATACACTTCTCTGCATTCTGCAGAATATAACATACACACGTGCCTAAACTTGTACTGCTTTATGTGTCTTTAAGCTTTCCCTATAAACCACAACAATATCTTACTTATTTTCTTCCATTATTCTGCTCTGCTTCCATTGATGACTCTTAACTTCCTTCCAGACTGGCAATATGAGGGTAAGAAGGCAAACTGTAACTTCCTGAAAATTGCTTGTCTGTTTTTTTTTTTTTTTTCATTTTTACTCTGATTAGAACTTTATTGAAATTCTGTTCACTCTTGCTAATTAGAGACTTGTGTTGCAATTATATTTCAATTATGTTTGTTTCTGTTTGTGAAGCTTTAATTACAATTTATTCCTTTTAATCATTCTTTTATGTTGTTATTTTGGTTTAAATTACCATCACATTATCTTTTTCCTGAAGGACTTCTGTTTCATAGTGCGGTCTCTATGGGTCTCCATTTAGCACAAGACATGATTAAAGAGTAGCAAGTGAATTGTATTGTGTTGTGATGTGGCAAAGACATGGTGTTTGTGTACGCGACATAAAAATGTTAAATTTAGCAAGTAAATCTTAGCAAAGCAAAATGTGATGTCTGATATGCATTGCTGTTAAAGCCAGCATTTGTAAGGGCCATCCTAAGAAATCCTAGGTCACAAGAGGCTCACATAACCAAGAGCTAAATCAAACCTGGGTAAGTAAGTTGGAACCTGAAAGTGCCTCCTCAAGAGTTTAGACCAAAGCTTTATTCACCATATTTTTTTAAAAAAATGACACCCACAATACCTTTATTTTATGAAAAGCACAGCACTGTGGAATTTGAAGTAACTTGTGTTTTCATATTTGTAGACTGCAAGTTGGCCAGAACAGGGCCTCCAGCAACCATAGTTCCAATTGATGAAGAAAGTCGGAATGGTGAGTATCTAAAATGCTAATCCTGTAGTTTGTTTGAAGAAGTCAGCACTAGTGAGGTTACACTCTTTTTCTTTCCTGTAGTACCATGTTCATTTGGTTTGAATAATGTGTTTTGTCCAAATGATTCAGTGATGTTATTTTCCTGGTGCATCCAGATGGTTCCTAGGTCTCAGAGTTGACCTGAAGTTTCAGATCTTTAGCCTGCTTCCCACTGTTTTCAGTAAAAGGGATTGACTATCAACAGGAAAGCTATTTTCTGCTTGGTTTCAGAGGTTTTGTCATTGCCGCACCCCCACAACCATCAGATTTGCTCTTAGGTACAGTGCACAGATAGCCTATTTCCTTGACTGGCCAGACACTACTAATTTTCAGCTCAGTTTCACCAGGCTTCACTTCTTAGCGCACGGGCACTATCTCCAATCAGATTCAAGTTTCAAGAGACTAAGCAATCCAGCTGGAGAGTCTCTGTATTAGACCAGGCTCATATTCTTTCTGGTGGGTTATAATCTGGGCCTGCCTGGATGGAGGTGGAGAGGGGGAGGAGGAGAGGGGGGAATGAATGAGAGGGGGGGAGAGAGAGAGAGAGCATATATGTATTCATTTGGATTCCCCCCTGTACCCCACAAAATCAATTCGACGATTTTCCTTCCCACCACTGCACATAGATTTCCCCCTTTTGCATCCCTCAAATAGGGTGTTGAAGGCCATTTCATCCCTGCAGATAGTATATACTGACTAGCTTTGTAATAGCATTCTGAAATCTATTCTCTTGTGCCGAGCTGTAATATAAGTTGTGAGATATATTGATCCCAGGATTGGGCTTGGATTCCAACACAGCAATTTGAAAAAGAACCCAGTTTTACTGAGACTTGCATCTTAACCAGGATTAAGGAAACTGACACGTCATCTCTCCCATTAAGTAGCATAAGAAATTAAGAAATGACAATGATAGTTTTGCCCTTTGTCAGAACTGGATAAAATTTACTGGCTTAGTAGCCCCTTCTGGTGTAGGAGTGGGGTTAAGCTTACCAGGTGGGAGGGATTGCACTAAGCTTCTTTAAAGTTATTAATAAAAGACAACTGCTGATAATTTTCTTATCTCTTGCCAGAACTGGATGAAATTTGCAGGCACAGTTCCCCCTATTGATAAGTTGAAGCCTGTTAAGTGTGCAATGTATAGATGCAAAGTTTCTATTTTGTTCTTAGTTGCAAGAACATTATTTTACAATTTCAGTCCTTTCTTTAAAGGGATGCACTAAACTCTCTTGCTTTAGGAAATTATTAGGAAAATAGGATACTACATAGAGGTAAACTTTGGTAGGTAAACTACTAGGCTTCAGTAAGCTTGATGCAGCTGTTTTATGCAAGGGAAATCTTCAGTTTTCAGGTTCATTTCCCCACCCTGTGCTCTGTTGCAATGTTTGTTTATCTTTTGTGCGAGTGAGAAAAGAGAAGTCCGAGGACTAGGCGTCATGAACAACGAAAGTCAGCTTAAGGCTTTTTCTTGTTGTTACTTTCTGCTTAGTCAGCACCAAAGTCAAAGAAAGCAGAATAAATGCAGTGGATGTTGGACACTGGCAGAGACAGAAGGACCAAATGCTACACTCTTCTGAGGCCTCTGTCAAATTTCAGAGAAAAATGAAGTCAAACTGGGTGAAACTTCCCAAATCTAGTTGACTTCACATTGGAGCAAAAAGACAACTAAACAGCCTGTGCCAAAGCACTCCAGATGCTTTCTGATGAACAAATCTGTGCTGGTTGTTTTGGGGGAAAGCCTGCTTCACCTCAGGGTACTATAGAATTGGTGCAAGTGGCCTGATTCAGTTTGGGATCTGGCCAGACCCAATGCATGTGCCATACTTTGTAATCCACCCAGAGATAATTGATGATTGGGTGGATTAGAAATGAGATAGATGGATGGATAGGATAGGGTAGGATAGGATAGGACAGGATAAGACTGTCACTCATTCTTTGTGATGGCATCCAGGAAGTGATGCAGCATATGGATTTTAACTTGTTTTATCTATGTTGTAAGCCGCCCCGAGGCTTCGGCGAATGGGGCGGCATAAAAATGTTTTAATAAATAAATAAATAAATAAATAATGCAGAATGAAACGCTATTGACTTTGCAGTACACTGAAGTACTGTTTTGTGGGTTTGAATTGTCAGACCAGACTATGCAATCTATCCATTAACTACAAGAGCTGAAAGCAGAATATTATTTTGCTTTGAGGATGTTAAGATCTGATGCTGTCTGATGCTTCGGTATGATGCAAACTCTTATTTAAGCCTTTGGCACCTTGGATTTTAACAGCATGCCATTTTCTCATTCTTTTTGTGTCAATCTTCTTCTGCTATTGTCCGCTAAAGTCTCGAGATGTTGGATGAGAAGGAAATGAAATTGCAGTGAGAGCCTTGCCTTGATTGATAGCCGCAGCATCAGAATGCTGCATTTTCAAGCAGAGTCACAGAACAAACCTGTGGTTCTCCTCGCATATTCATTCATTCATTCATTCATTCATTCATTCATTCACATATTTATATACCACCTATAACTGCCAAAGGCCTTCCTAGGTGGCTTACAAGTAATACATACATGCACACATATACTTATTTCTAGGATGCTGTATTGCCACCGCACAGCACTGACATATTTGCAGACCTTAATAAAATCCCGGCTGCTGATTCTTGCTTCAAGTCTTTCCTACATTTTCATCTCCCTTCTTCATTAATGCTATAGAAAAGAATTCTGCCATCTGGAATACATAACTGCACTAAACATTAATAAAGGTATTAGTATATGCATAGCATTCTCTATGCATGTAATGTAGCCTATTTTTACTGGTACTGAGAAGCAGTACATTTATGGTGCTTTAAAAAAAATCCTTATTTAATTTAAAGAAAATAATGAGGTTGTTCCATTTACAGAAAATACAAGGGTAAGGCATTTGCAAATGTGCTGAATGAGAACAAGGTGAAGCATAATTGCATTTTTTTCTTTCAGTCAATCATGACTTTCTGCTTCACTATTGACATAAATGCAGCTTAAAAGATGCTATATCTCTGTACAAAAACAAATTTCACTTGAGTTACACATACCTAGATTGTAACAGTTCAGATTGGATCCATAGCCATTACGGAAACTGACTCCCATGTATTCTAATAGAAGTCATTGGGCTTCACATAATGATGGGTGCGTTCTCCCCAGTATGTATGTGTGTATTCATTTATTTTTGTGGTGGGGGCATTATATGTTTGTTTGCTTCTTTGTGAGCCTTCTTGAACAATTCTCAGAAAAAACTCGGATCTTAGAATATCAGTTTCTATCTGGGTTCATGGGAATTTTCTGTGCTTTTGTCCAGTTCATTAACTTTGGAGACATAGGAGACCAAAAATCACATGTACCCCACCAAGGAAATGATTGCATGGCATAGGATGTTACAGCCTGGGAGAATCATATTCTGAATCTACTCTACTGAAAATTCTAAAATTCAGTACCACTGAATTCTAGTTTTATTCACATTTTGAACTAACTTTAGAATCTATTTCTCCAAATATTTGGCTGAGTGACTAGCAATTGATGATGCTATCTATTCAATTATCAAATCATAGATGCTATTTAAAATGACTATGATTAATGGATTTGAGGAAAGCTTTTTATGGAAATTAAGCATCAGGTTCTGTTGTCAAACTAATATAAATAAACAAGCTTGAGAAAGGTTATTTTTTAAAACTGCAGTTTAGCAAAATTGCTAGATCTTCCAACTTTAATATTTATAGTACAACATAAAAGCTGCCTTTGAATAATGAAAGACACTTAGATCCAAAATAAGTGGTTTGTGCAGATGGAATATATAAGGAAACAAGCCTTATGCTGGACAGGGTAACTATTGGAGAGTTGGCTAAGGCCTTTTTTTAAAAAAATATTCTCTAACAAAACAAACAAAACACAAAAACATATAGCCATACAGTAAAGATCAGAGAAACACTGAACTGGTCTTGAAAGTAATACTAATAATATATATCTATACAGAGCATGGGAATCTACTCACTTTAGGCTTTACTTTCATAAATATTAAGTTGCAAACTGCTATGGGAATTAGACTATTGGTGAAGGCACAGGCACCAGCCTATCTGTGTCCTCCAAAACTGACTATTCTTCATTCAAAGTGAGCTACTCTAAAACTGCAGAACTCTTTTCCGTTTGTGTGTGTGTGTGTGGGGGGGGGAACCTTCCTTTGCATAGTTGCACTGTGAAGTACTTCACCACTGCACTGATTTTTAAAAATATTTTCAGCCTTAAACATTCAGATATATTTTCATGATTAAGCAATCACCTAACTATTTCAAGGTGCTGTTTGTTCAGCTATTTAGGATAATATTTAGTCAACCCTTTCCCAGCCTTTGAAAGAAAGTATCTCTTAGAGTGAACTCTGAGTTTACAGTATGATGATGCATTTGTTGTTATATGCTGTCAAGGCATCTCTGATTTATAGTGGCCTTAAAGGAACTAGAAAAGATCATCAGGTGTAAGAACATTTCACTGGAGACCAAGGCCAAGATCATTCACGCCACTGTATTCCAAGTCACTGTGTATGGGTGTGAAAGCTGAACAGTGAAGAAAGCTGACAGAAAGAAAATTGATGCATTTGAAACATGGTAGAGAGCTCTGCAAATACCCTGGACTGACAGAAAGACAAATAAGTGGGTCCTGGATCAAATCAAGCCAGACCTTTTCCTTGAAAGCAAAAATAACAAAGCTGAGGCTGCCATACTTCAGATATCATGAGAAGGCAAGACTCCCTGAAGAAGGCCATCATGCTAGGGAAAGTTGAAGGCAGAAGAAAGGAAGACCGAATAAGAGGTGGAGTGACTCCATAAATGCAACAACAGCCTTGCATTTAGAACAGCCCTAAACAGCTTGGGTCCTGGTTACCTGAAGGAGCGCTTACGTCCATATATGCCCAGCCGCCCCTTGCGATCAGCAGGAGAGGCCCTCCTCCGGGAGCCCTCAGTGAAGGAAATTAGGAGGGTGGCTACTCGGAGGAGGGCTTTCTCAGCGGTGGCGCCTAAGTTATGGAATGCGCTCCCCAGAGAGGTCCGCCTGGCGCCGTTGTTATTTGTTTTTCGGCGCCAGGCGAAGACCTTTTTATTTATGCAGCATTTTGAATGTTAATATTATTGAATTTTATTCGGCCAGGGCGGCTTATTTTATTTTACTGTATATATTTTAATTGTCATTGTTTTAATGTATTTTGTATTCGATGTTGTAAGCCGCCCCGAGGCCTTGGCAAGGGGCGGCATAAAAATGTTTTAATAAATAAATAAAAAATAAATAAAAACAGCTAATCAAGGATTTCATGGACAGGATATTTGGGAGGGGTTTTATTCATAGGGTTACCATGAGTCAGAGATAACTTGATGGCACATAACAGCAACAAGTTAATGTAACCCCTCCAAAATGTCCTATCTTGTATAGTCTTGACCAGTTCTTTTGCCTTCAACATTACCTAGCATGGTTGTCTTATCTAGGAAGTCTTCTCATGATGAGCCTTCATTTCATCCTTCCTGCTTCCAGGACAAGTTCTGGCTTCATTTGATTTGAGACTCCCTTGTTCATCTTCTTGTCAGTCTACAGTATTCATAAAGCTCTCCTTAAGCACCATGTTTCAAATGCATCTATTTCCTTCCTGTCAGCTTTCTTCACTGTCCAGCTTTCACACCCAAACGCAGTGATCAGAAATTCAATAGTGTTGATTATCTTGGCCTTGGAATGTCCTGCAGTGTAATGTCCTTACATTTAATGATATGTTTTAGTTCCTTCATTGATATCCTTCCAATTCAGTCTTCTAATTTTTAGATGTATTCTCCACTTGAATTGATGATTGAGCCAAGGCATGTAGAATTTTTCATGCTTTTAATTTCTGCACATTGACATGAAAGCTGTGTAATTCTTCTGTGGTCATTATTTTTGTTTTCTTAATGTTCAGCTGCATTCCTGCTTTAGCACTTGTTTCATTTTTATCAAGAGTCTTTTATCAAGTCACTGCTGCTTTCTGCCAGTAAGATGGTATCATCTCCAGATCTTGAAGTACTGATATCTCTTCCACCAATTTTCACTCTTGTTTGCTCTGAGCCTCATTCAGCTTCCCATACATACATACATACATACATACACACATTTATTTGTGTACAGATTGAACAGATAGGGATATAACACATACCCTTGTGTGATACCTGTGCCTATAGAAAACCTTTATGTCTCTCCATATTCTGTTCTAGGTTCCTGACCATGATACCAATTATGCATCAAGATAATCAAGTTCTGAGGCACACCCATTACTTTCAGAACCATCCATAACTTTTTGTGATCCACATAGTCAGTGGCATTGCTATAGTCTATGAAGCATAGGTGATTTTTTTTCTGAAATCCTTTGATGCACTCCAGAAACTAAAATATATTTTCATTGTAAATTTGAGTGCCTGTTCCTTTATGGAATCTATCTTGAACATCAGATAGTTCTCACTCTATACAGGGTAAATTCTTTGTTGCAACACCTTGAGCTTCACTTTGCTGAAATGGGAAGTTTAGCACAATGGTCCTATAGCTTCTGCACTCCTTTAAAGCACCTTTCTTGGGGGCTGGAAATAACTTTTCCAGTCTGTGGGCCATTGTTTTGTTTTCCATATTTGTGGGCACATTCTTGTTAGGATTTGGACCAACTCAGCTCTGTGGTTGGGATAGTTCTGTTATTATCTTATCTAGTCTGGGTGCTTTATCTCTTCCAAGTGCTTTCAGAGCAGCTTTCACTTAATTTTATATGGTGATGAAAAAATTACCTATATTCCCAGCCTATGGAAATTGAAATCATATCATATAAATATGTAAATTTTGTAAATGTTTTTCTGTCTTTAACTCCTGCAGCAATTTTTTAAAAGTCTGAAAAATCCTGTATTAGCCAGTCATTTGTTGCCAATTCATCTTAATAGATAATATTAAACAAGTTAGTCATTCTCACTTACTAGGGTTTCAAAAAATCCCCACGGTGTATTAGAGGAGCTGCAAGGGGATCAAATGATGTCATATGAAGCATTGCACATATAAGAGTGAATATGGTGCCAAATCATATATTTTCAAGGTTAAGAGAATCAAAGGACAGGTTACCATGATCGTAAAATAAATTGCAATTCACTAGCAGATATAAATATGTCCAAAATTTCATGAGATACAATTTTAGAGATACAATTTTAGAAATAGCACTATAGGATTCACCTGCAACTGTAGTACATCATGGGAAATTCAGAGAAATCTTACTTAATGAGGAAAACTAACCTCCCCAACCATCCATTCCTGGCAGTTTATCACATGAAGCCACTCTTTTCATTGTTTCTCCCAACTATATCTTTGTATCTCAGGAATGTTCTGTGCTGAAAAATAGTCCATTTAAGAAAAATAAACAAAATTTGCAGAATTTTGAAGAAAAACTAACATTAGAAACTTTTAAGCATTTTGAGTGTCTTTGATGATGGAAGAATGATATACGAATACATCTCAAAGGTGGTGGTAGAAGAGGAAACAATTGCCGCATGATTGAAATCACCATTGGGTTCTTTCTTGTGATTCTAGCTGAATAGGACAGCAACAAGTCCAGATATTTCAGTTTAGACATGATGCTAACACAACCGTGCATGGGGTTTCTCTGGTTTGTTTAGCCTCCAGCTTGTTTGTGGTACCTTGCTGTGACATGTGAACCAGCCCACTGCATGCTACCTGCCTTTTAAAGTAGTTCTGTAGCTCTAGAAATAAGGGCTGTTGAGGTAAGAGGTGATGACATTGGACGTCCTTGCTTCTGGAGCAGAACGTTACCATGCTTGAATTATCCTGAAATGACACTTTCCTTTTTTACCTCTTTTATCACTGAGGTTGTGCATTTGTTTGGGAGAAAGAGAAAAAAGGGCTCTGTGATGGTCTATTATGCTCTCACTCTGATGTTCTGAGTTGAAATAAATCCTCAGTAATCAACCTTTTTTGCACTCTGCACAGCACAGTGAACTAGATTAGCTACTGATGGTGTGATATGGATGACTTTTTGAACTTTTGATTTATATTTAATTATTTCTTGCTAGGCTTAAATTACATTTCCAGGAAATAAAAATCTAAAATTGTGTCAAGAAAAAATTGTCAGAGAGACTGGTAGCAAATCTAATGAAATTGCAGTCACATTTACCTTTAGTGAGTCTATCGCAAAAGTAATATTTAACATATCTGGATATGTGTTTATTGTTTTTCAATGCATCCTTTTGTTCCCATATTGCACACATCTTAAATGCTTTAAAACCATATAGATATTGGCATGCGAAGTCTCTACAACTTAAAATGATCCATAAATGGGCATTTTGCTGAAACCAAAACTTATCAAAAGTCAGCAAGAAGAAGCTGAATTATGGTGGGCAAAGTTTCTAGAATGTCAGCTTATCCTCCTTGAATCCCCAGGAGTCTATTTGGAGCCTCTTCTAGGATGCACACTCTTGTGGAAAAACAATCACACCCAGCAGTCTTAAACGTATCCTGTACAGTTTGACTGTGTACCCTTCACATGACCTAAAATTCCCTGCAGAGTCCTCAGTGGACAAGTCGATGTATAAAGAGCTCCTTTAGGGCAGAAAGTCTGTGAGCCATTCTTTCATTGCATGGTTACAGCCACCCTGTTGTAAGAAGACCGAAACGAAAGACGTCAATAAATCACCAGTTGTCCTGGTCTCGCGTTACACAGCCTTCCCCAACCTGGTGACCTCCACTTCTTTTAGACTAAAACCCCAGAATCCTTGCCCATCAACCACGATGGCTGGGCCTGATAGGAGCAGGAAGGCACCAGCTTGGAAAAGGCTGCTGTTATGGACAAGAAAGCATTTGTGGTGTTGAAGTATTTGGAGTTTTACAGTAAATAAAAGACACACTTCAGCATGTTCTTAATGAAGATCTAGAGCATGATCTCTGACTTCAAGTCCCTCTTTCAGTAGATTCTCCCTGTAACAGACTAGGAACTGTGAAGGACTCTAGCAGAGTTTTGGCTCAGCATTTCAGCAACTTTCCATATTGTGAGTAGGACTTGGGCTGCAGATATGGCTGAAGGACACTCTCTAAGTTCTGCTGTCTCCTGGGATTTCTGGGAAGGTAGGACCACCCAGATTTTCCATACGATAGAAACCACTCAAAGAAGAGCAATGGAAAATCGTGTTAAGGAAATGAAGGGGAACAGGTATAGTTTGCATTTCTTTCCTATATGCAGCTTTGAATACTCTGTTAATGAATTCCTTGGGCACAGCAATTCCTTGGGCTGTGTTCCTTTTGGAGCAAGTAAGTCTGTATTTTGTTCTGAGTTGTGCTTGATGAGATGTTTAATGGAAATGTTTGCTCATTGGCTATTTGTACCAACCAATAAAATTCAAGCCCCAGCTATTATATTCACAGTTCATATCTCAGCAAACTGAAGGTTGAATTGTGAAGGTTTTGTTAAAGAAACATTTTCTTATTCTGAACATTAGCCAGGGAAAGGATTTGTTCAAGCAACATATTTCAGTGCACTGGAGTCAAGAAACTATCTTCAGATCTCATTAACATAAAAAAACCTGAAGGTAGACTAGACAGGACAAATTGATAATATTATCACACTTATGCCACATGGTCAGAAAATGCTAATTCCTTATGGCTTAGGAAATCAATTGCATAACACCAGAACAGTTTTACCTTCTCTCTCTCTCTCTCTCTCTCTCTCTCTCTCTCTCTCTCTCTCTCTTATATAATCCTCTTCTGATATCACAGCAACAACCTGTGGGTAGGTTAGGCTGAGACTCTGTGACTGGTCCAAAGTCACCCAGTCAGTTTTATGGCTCAGCAAGGATTACAAGCTGGATCTCCTCTCTAGCCGTGATGTCACAGTGGTGTTCAGTGGACTGAAACAGAATCCAAACAATTTAAAGCCTCTTATCATAAAATTCCTACATTCTACTTCTTTTTTATTGGAAAGCATTTATAAGCTTCAAAGAATGTTCCTTACTCTTGGTTGAAGGCTATAGCTATAAATGTATTATTCGTAAATCAGTCAGTAAAGTTTTCAAGTATTTATATGATAATTGATGAAAGCTGTGAAAGTATGAGAATATAAATAGTCCTGAGCCCAAAGAAGTGCCTTTCATGAAGGTGTAGTATCAGGAGACTTCTTGTTTATATCAGAGATGCTTCAGAATGGTGGTATTTCTGGAGAAAAACTCTGGAGTGATATTTCTATTTTACTGCAAACTAGTCAATCAAAGCAGGACAAATAGAAGGTAACACATTGAGATACATGCCCTTTATAGATTTATAAATAATAAATATAGCTTTTGAAACATGTATTGTTAAAGATGTATGCTTCTGTACTTTTCACATTCAATGGGGGAATTAAACACAATTCTCATTGCCTTTACAAGTTTCCTAGCTTAACAAAATTAAATATTAAGCAGTTAATATTTTTTGCTTTGTTTATTTTTTTAAAGAAAGATAAATTGTTGGGATGAGTGCATGGGGTGGATTTAAATTATCTTGTGTCGTAAAGATCCATATGCCTTCCCAGGAGCATATCAGTCATTCTTTCTTCCTGAACTGACTTGGCCATTTGATGGGGAGAATGTTTATCAGAAGAGATGGGATGGGAAGGTAATATACTCTCTGCCTTGAGGAGAGCATTAAGAAAATGGATTCCTAAAAGCAACTGTGACATCAGCAGCCAGCAGGCCAATCAGTGCCTCTGTCCTCTCACCTGTCTGCATGATGAAACATTTCTAGCAGCAGCCTCAGACTCTTCTTACTTCTAAGCAAGGAGAAAAGCAACAGCACTTCTCATTTTGAGTGACAGAAAGCAAAAAAGTCCTGGAAACTTTGCAGTAAGAATAAGAATAATAAGGTAGTCCTAGAGAAAGTATACACAAAAGGGAAGAATGCTGGGGGGAAACCTATTTTTGCTGGGAATAACCAAGTTTGACAGTGACATATCTTCTTACTGGTTGCATACCATACCAAGCATTTGGTTGGCTTATAAATTACATGGCCGTGCTGATAGGATGCAGATGAATATGTCTGATGGGAAGGTGGGGATGGAAATGGAAGAAACAGGGCTGGGTCATAGCTTGGCTGTAGCAAACTGTAAAATAGTGCAGATAGTAGCACTCTTCTGTTATCAGCTGCTCATTGAAAATGTGTGCCTGCACATCCAAACACAAAGAGAGAGTTCCATCATCATCATCATCATCATCATCATCATCATCATCATCATCATCATCCCTACCAGTTGTAATCAAGGTATGGTAAACAAAACAAAAACAGAACATTACCATTCCCACTGTTCTCATTTTTGCCATTTATATTAACTTTCACCCTTATGAGGAATTGACATTTCAGTTGGATTTTTCCTGAGTTTGTACTGATTATGAAAAAAAAATACTTAAGAGGAGGACTGGTTGGCCAAGTTTTATATTTCTGAAGGCTTCTGTGTTCTCCAGAGGTCTGCGTTCTCCTGACTAAACTCCTGATGGGTAGGGTGTCAAAACTTCCCTACCCATCTCATGATCATTCAGCCTATATAAAAAAAAATCGGCATCCCTGAGCAGTAGGTAACTCTTAGGCACAAAGTGAAGAAATAGCCATCAGTGGTGGAAGGAAGTAATGGATAAATGTATTTCCTGAAAAATCCACTTAGAGGGCAATCCTCTGCATCCCACAACTTCTAGCATGCCTCAGACAGCAAGTCTGGCCTGGGCATCCTGGGAACAGTAGGACGTTTTCTCTGTCTAAATTTCCATAGTATTGTGTTTGTAAAGAAATAAGAAGAGGCCTGCTGGGTCAGAGCAAAGACCTGTTTAATGTAGTAGATGTTTGCTCAGTGGTCTACCCAGATGATCTTGGCCACTGGATACCCAGAAGAAAGACATGAGTGTAACAAACCCTCTCACTTTTGTTCCTAAGCAACTGTTGTACAAAAATGTGCAGCCTCCGTGGTTTGAGAGGAGGACTGGCAGTCGATCTTTGCACAATTCTCAGGAGACAGAATTATTATAAAATGCATATTATATGAATGACAGTGAAGGCACAATGCCAGAATGAATTTCAGAATTTCCATCATTTCCAGTTCACCAAGTGAACATAGTTCTGTTGGGCCCCAGTTCTGATTTCAGGCCTGGGCATATTCATTATTCTATACTTTAATGTGATACATGTTTGAATATTCCTCCTAAATATTCCACATTCACTTTGTAATGGATGAACTCTGCTTGGATTTTGGAAGAGGGCTCAGCAAAACTTATAATAGTTTATAATAATAGAGGAAGAGTGAATGTGGGGCTGAGCAGTGGAAATACTATTTTAGCTTGATTATATAGACAGTTTTTGCGTAAAGCACCATGGCCAGTAGTAGTATTTCCAAGCTGTGAACCTGGAAAGGGAACATACACCAGATTCTGCTGATATGGAGCCCTCCAATCCCATAGCTGAATGACAGTCTTGAAAAGAATCCTACCTAAGACAGATGAGAGTTTGCAAACATTCTCTGCCTCTACGTTGAATCACAGGTTGTAAGTTTGCATTCCCCACGTGTATTACATAGCTTCAACAATCCTTCTAATAATTTGTAATATAGCATTTGTTGCTGTTTGTATTATAAATGGTTGCTTTGCTTTTCCTACATGGCACCCAGGAATGTGAAGTAATAAAAAATAGACAAAATTTATCCTTTCTCCCTCTGTGCACAAAGTCACCTGCTATTCATGTACTTACATCTAATGTAAAACTCTAGCTTTTGGCAAGCATCCTTGAGTTCTTTTAGTTATGATAAAGAAGTGAACTGTCTGTTGGCTAAAATGAAGAACCCTTTGATTTCAGTAGGAGCTCTGGGTAACTGGCACAGCTGTCGTTGGTGTCTATAACTTGAATAGAAAGTAGGCAAATGGATGCCAATAAGCATTTAACATGTAAATTTTCTTCCAATATCAAATCTACTAAAATGAGAGGCTCTAGTCTTAATAATCAGTCATTCATCGGTTCATTTTAATTCAACATCTTTTCTCTAACAGTTCTAAAACTACTGCTTGGATGTTTTCCCTTTTGTAATTAGTGCCTGTAACAGTTTCTCCATTTTTTTAATTAAGAAAACATGTTCTGTGCCTTTCAGCATGCCCTTATTAACTCCCAATAATTTTCCCTGAAGTGCATCTGCACCTACACTGGATTTATATTATATGCAAACTGAAAGAAGACTTAGCAAAAACAAATTATTTAGTTGCTGGCTAATTGGTGGTTGCTTCTTTTCTGCTGCTTTGCTCTTCTTGCCCAGATATGACAAAATCAGTTATGTCTGCTTGGTTTGAGGGATCCAGAACAAGGCTGCCTCCTGGAAATTACAGTCGAACCCTCACTCCTGTACCTCCTAGGCAGTCCAGCCCGCTTCTGAGGGGCAAGCCACTGCAAGTAGGATTCAGCGGACAAGCTACTGTAGTGTTATCCAGCCTATGTGTCTCCTTACTGCAGAAGTTTCTTAAAGGGGAGTGGGAGAGAAGCACTTTTCCCCTTTCAAGGAGCCATCGTGAAATGAAACAATTCTGCACCATCTTTCCTCCATATTTCTCCAGGCTCTGCATCACAGCCCAGTAGCATTAAAGGTAGCATCACTTTCAGTAAATTTTCTAAACCACATGGACGCCAGCTTTTACCTGACAATGCTGGGCATGTGTTCCCAGTCTAAACTCAGTGATCACGTGTGGATGTCACACGGTTCCATAATTTAGTATGACAAAAGCACGCAAGCCACAGGTTCATACCCTTCCTCCTTCCCCCTGACAGAGAATGGTTGGTCCTCCAACCATTGCAGATTAACTTCACAAATTTTGCTTAATCTTGACTACGGTCTATATGAAATGTGAGCTTCAAACAATGGGTTAAGAAGCTGGCTTGTATAAAAACCATAATTGATATTAACTATAAAGTTAGTGTTTAATCCACTAGACTAATTGAAATCAGAAGCAAACTCATTTTGGCCACAACACAAGAGGGAGGAAGGGAGGATAAATAGGATTCGGTTGTTGAAGTGAAAGGATATGGGTGCAGGAGATTAAAAGCTCTTCCTCGAGTGGAGCTGGCCCTGGAAGGGAGGGGTGACAGTGGGAGTGTGCTCTTGGTGAATCTCTTGGACCTCTCAGCTTTCGATACCATGGTACACTTCTGCACAAGATGCATGGGCTAGAAGTTGGAGGCACTTCTCTGCCATGGTTCCACTCTTATTTGGATGAGAGTAAATACGAGGTTCATTCCTTGGTGGTCCATAAGGTTCTCTTCTATTTCCTGTGTTGTTCAACATCTACACAGAACTGCTGGGGAAGGTTTTCTAGAAGTGTGGGCTTCGACTTGTACAAGCACATGGTTGTAATATAGAACTGTAGCTGTTGTGTTAAATATTCTAAAAAAGAAAATCAATTCAACTTCATGTTATTGAATTATTGAATGTTAACACTTATCCAGTAAAAGGACTTGAGAGAAAGTGTATTTTGCATTGCTATCACATACCATGAAGCTTCAGGAGATTGTGGGATACGAAATGGGGTATATAACCTTTCACGTGCCACTGATATTTCTTTGACAATTTTCTTCCAAGATGCTTTTATTCCCCTGAGTGTTACAGAGTAGCAAGCACATATCTGAAATTCTGCCTTATTACATAGGTCTATAGTGTACCATGTAGGTCATCCCTAACATCCTTTAAGAACAGCTAAGCAACTTCACAGCTGTAAATTTATGGCTGTCACATGCATTATGCACGCACAAGAAAGTGGAATGTGTTATTTCCTTCTGGCATGAAATATATTGTATGTTAAAATATACCAATCAAGATGAAAGAAATTGTAGATGCAGACACAAAGTAAAAATCAGGTGTGTAGTTCTGCCACTTGTGATGGTTCTATGACTCCAAAAAAAAAAAAGGAATATTCTACAAGGACTGATAACTCCAAAGGAAAGACAATAGTTTTTTTCCATCATGTTCTCTTTCTAAATTTAAATGTAATTGAATTTTTAGGAGATAACAAGTTTTCTCTATTTTAAAGCATCAACATCTCAGAAAATAGCTCTGTTCTAAACAAGTTTAAAAGATGTTTTAAGACAGTAAAAAAGTGAATGGCAATATAAGGTTCTGAGTATGGCTATACCATCAAAGCATGTGCATAACTTAGCAATGATGTAGAAATGTTTAGTTAAGTGAATGACCCATAACCATAAGATTCATCATACAAGGAAACAAGACTTAAAATACAAAATTGGCACATAAATAGCCTCAAATTGAGCAGAATTGCCCTCACTTGTAAACAGTGCTTTTTTTGTAAAAAAAAAAAAAGGTGCCGGAACTCACGTCCCCGCTGGCAGTAAGCACACACACCAATCCCAAGCCAAGCAGCATCCCAAGCAGCTATCTCTCACTATCAGATAGCAGACAGCAGACACAATAGCAGCCTACAGGAACTAATGATGTTTGCTGCTGATCTGCTACGCCCTTCAAAATCACTTCGTAAAATCCATTGGAAAAAAGGTGCCGGAATGCCGTTCCAGTGCATTCGATGACAAAAAAAGCCCTGCTTGTAAATAACCTTTCTTGTTGATCAGGTTTATTATGGTCTGGAGACTTTCTGAGTATATCAGGAGCAATCATATTTCAGACAATGTTTTTTGTTTTGTTTTTTTCCTTTTGCAGGTCTTGCAAAATTTGAAGGTAGTAAGAGTATTTGTTCACTGAACAAGAGAGAAAGGAGTTGGCTGTTTTCATATTGGTGTAATAATCCTCTTAGCAGCTGCTAGGAAATCCAGACTGAATTTGTTTTCTACATACATTCAGTGTACTTTCTGTATACACAGAAAAAGGACAATATGCCTCCCCTAACAGACTGTGTTCACATGTCAGTCCAATCCACCATTGCTTCAACATCACCATGGCTCCACATGTTGTCCATACCCAGAACCCAGATGGTTTCTTTGTGGCTCTGAAGACAGGCCTACAATCCATGGCTTTTTACAGGGTTCCATAGTTACCCCTTGGTTTGCTATGTCACCCAAACCCAGCTAACACAACAAGCCCAGATGAATGTCAGATGCTTGTCACTCTGGCCAAGTAGCTCCAGTGACATCTCTATGGCTAGGCACAATCTCTTGGATCTTCTCAGGAGAATGGAGGTCTCAAGGACAGGGCATTTTGGGAGGCTTTCATTCATTATGTTGTTGCCAGACATCACAGATAACTTCATATCTGGTAACAACAACTATTTATTCTCCCAATGGTTTGTTTTTTTGGTATTTCTACAAAAAAAAACAAAAAACAAAAAACGGTTCTCTGAGCCTGTTATGGTGCTGGTGTGCATATAGAGATTGAGTTTGCTATTAGTAGTATGTCCCAAAGGTGTACTAAGTCATACTGAAATGTGTACCAAGGAAATGCCTTTATAGAACTTCTTTCAGTTTGTCCTTTGGTGGCCACTAGTAAAAGATGTTAATGAAAAGGGATACCCCTGGAAAAATACAGGACATAAAATAAAGTTTTCTGTTACATAGATTTTCTCCAGACTTCTCACACCAGCAAAATACTTTTTCTGAATTAAAATTAGAAGAGCTCATGGTTCCTAGGGCTTTTCTACCTGAAGTATTTATTATAAACTTCTGATCCCTCACTCAAGGAAGTTTACACGGCATTTTTACAATATTGTTGCCCTTTGGGGTCCGGTGTTTTCTAGCCATTTCTGCAGAGAGTTTTAGAGTGAGGAAAGGCTGGTGTTAAATTTCACACAAAAGCTTCATGAAAGGTTGCAAATCTGCTGTACAGCCACTGTGCCACAGCACTATCTTGTGAATGATTGATAGAATACAGAGAACTAACTGAGAAATATGAAACTTGTGGTGGGGGTTATGGGGGAACTCTGTGTAAAAAACACATTCTTCCAGCTTTGATAACAGAAGAGGGCTTAATAACACATTGGGCTAAAATCCTCATATGGAGACACCCTTAAAGATCTGAAAGGATATTCAATCTTGCTCTCTCTGTTGTTTGTTTCTTTATCTTCAAACCAAACATGGACTGGAGAACTCTTCATATATAGGGCTGTCTTCTGACAAACCTTCAAACAGAGGACTCTCCTCTCTAAAGTAGGACACCTGGCTGTGCTAGAGTATGGCTTCATGGAGAGCAAAAGCCATCAGTAAAAGGGCATGTGTGTTGTAAGTCAGAGGGCTAAGGTTCACAGGCCCTTAGTTCAGCCTCCAGTTCTCATCCATCCGCATGTCCTCTTCCACTTATAGTACCCTGCTATCATTCCTCTCCCACATGTCTCCCCTGGTGATGGCGTACATGACACTGAATCATAGTGCTGTGTGTAGTGAGGTTCTTTGGCCAGTGACCAGGCTCTGTAGCAAAATGTCTGTACTGGGGAAGTTAAGAAATGATGGCATTTTAGGATGGTAAGCAAATTGGCCAGAGGAATTGATATTTTTCCAGTTCAGGCATCCAGAAGCCTATGTATGGGGCGGGGAAGATATGAATGGATGGACTGCTTCCTGTTAATAATGTCGAATTAAATAAGAATCCCTTGTTTATTCCCTTTAGCCCACCTCCTTCATATTTTTGGGGAATTGCATATATCCCAACTGTTAGATGGCTTTTGCATAGGTTGAGTTCCTATTCCAGATCCCCCAGCATAGCATGTTAAATTTATCAGACTTTGTCCGTTCTAGTCTGTCTGTGCTGTACAATGACATTAGAAGGATCGTATCCAGGGCAAAATGATAATGTAATGGCTTTTCAGTGTTGACGTGGCTATTTGATGATGAGCTGCTGTTATCAAAGATAGGTACGTAATACTCCAGCCGTATTCCGTCTCCCGGCACTGTGAAGCATTCATATGAAACTGTCAGCTTGTTAAATAGGTCTCATCACTAAAGGAGTCCTAGCAGTCAGGTTTAATGTTGAGAATTTAAGATTCTGAAATGATGCACCAAGTGCTGATATGCCATTAGATGTTAAATTAATTCCTAGGAGGAGAGTAGCACACTAATGAGCTAGATTCAAAGCCAAATCAGCTTTCAGAATTAAAGTTCAATTCATTAATTAGTATCTCAGTGTGTAAATAAAAGTATAGTCCACATTAGAAATGAAAGGGTAATGTATTAATGTGCCATAAAATTTTTAGCTGAGTTTCTCGTAATGAAAACCATTATATTAATTTCCTTGGTCTTAAAGCTTGCTGTGTTGTGATTAATACCCTGTGTTCCATGTTTAGAAATAGCTGTGGTATCCATTATTATTTCATTGGTTTATAATTTCTATTTACAATTTTCATAAATATGGTTGTTGCTATTATCAGCAAGGAGCCCATTAACTACACGCACAGCAAATGCAGATGAAGAGACAGTAATATCGACTTTCAATGTTTTTGATCTTATTACCTACATGTTCTTTTATATGGAGAAAGGGGCCCTCCAGAATAGTGGGGGGAGCTCTCTGTCAACCAGAAGTACATATATTTGGAAGTAAGCTCCACTGATGTGTGTCTGCGTATATCTACTCCACAATCAGCACAAAAGTCTGATGCATGCATGTGCGGAGGGCTGGTGAGACCGGGACTGTTATCATGACACAGAGCTTTTCTAGATGCAACTTTTACTGTGCACTCACGGTTGTTTATGGATGCTTTTGACATCATGCAGTTTCCCACATGTGTTGTCAAAATTGGCAAAGTGTGTGTGGGGGATCACAAAACAAAGGAGGGGATCACAATACAAAGCACAATATCACAGCAGCGTATCTGTGTTGTTCCTCTTTGTTCCACTCTGCCTTAGCTTCAAACCAGAAGGTGCAGAAAGCCAGGGGGCAGGTGCTGTGTGCAGGGATGTCTGTAGAGGTTTGCCTTTAAATCTACAAAGAATCTAGAAACAGTGCAGTGAGAGCTACAGAATCTCATGAGGAAAAGCTCACTGTCTGTCACACATTGACTGAGGAACAAGGCTGACCTGGCAGAGAATCTAATAACCTGTCTGGATTCAGGGACTGAGTCTCTAATCTTCAGTTCTAGTATGAAAAATAAATCCCCTTTAAACATTGGTTCCCTCCATACCTGGGAAGGATGCTTTTTTCCTTTGGATTTTTAAATGTAAGGAATCCTGCCTTATTAAACCACTGTGTACTAGTATACACAACCTGTTGACTATCATATCATTGCTTTCGTTGTCATGCTCAAATATGGTATTTTCACTGTGTGATTTAATAATTCTGGCTCCCCCTCTTAAGGTGATGTGCAGACCTGACCATTAAGTAGAACTGTATTGAATTGTCTGCTTGCTATATGCTTTTAAACAGCAACTTTTAAAAGTAAAAAAATGAAGGAACTTCTGCCTTAAAATAATTCATATTTGTTTCACCTTGCTTTTGCACTTTCCTGCTTTTAGAAATAAAATTCTAGTGCAAAGAGTGTCCAAACATTTATAAAAATGTTTAAATAGTCTTTCAAAGTAAAATTAGTATGTGGCACTCATCTGCTAAAGTAGCTAAAATCGAGCAATTGAGATTTTACCAATGATGTCTCATTGAAACGTAAAAGGTCAGCTGCCTCCTCTAGAGGACAAGGTTGGATATCTGGTTTCTAAGCCTGGCGGTGCTGTTAAGGATGGGTTGGTTTCAAAGCCACCTTGAGAGTCTTAAGTGATTTTTTTTTACTGGACTGAGAAAAGGCTGTTGTTCACTGTGTCATGGAAATCTCACCACCCCCCTCACCTTTCCTACATGCAGTAATAAAAGACAAAACCTATCCAGACTTTCTGCACTTATGCTTGATGTTTCTTATCTGAACAACCTGGAGTCAAGTTTTCTTGCCCATGCCTGCCCAACACAAAAGATAAAGAAGGAAATCTATACATAAATGTTTCATGACACTTGGGATCTTATCTATGACTGATAAAGCAACAATAATTCCATACACGCAAGAAAATAAACTGAATTAATCTGGGTATGCCCCTCTTTTTGTTCAGCATATGATGGTTAGTGAAGACTTTACTGAGTCTTCAATAGCTGCTTCCTTACCCCACCATATTGACAGTTTTATTGAGGCATATAGCTTTGTTGTTGATTCTTTTCTGGTTGTGTGTGTGCAGAGGGAGAAAGTGTGGGCATGTTTAATTTTTATTGTATTAGCTTTTCCTTCTTTCTGTGCTGCTTGGTTTCCTCTGAAAAGAAAAGCAGCTTTAAAATGTTGATCTAAATAAACATTTTTTCCAATCGACTTTCATTTTGAAATTGTGCTGCCTCCCCCCACACCTAAATAATTTTGTTTTTCTTCGAGTTTTCTTTGGCTATGAAGCTGAAGTTTTTGGTGTCATTGTTGAATTGTTAAGTTGATTGCTGGGAGAATCAGTGACCATTCTGCTATATGACATGACCTCTTTATGACCTGACTCTCTGATCCTTGTGAACTTTCTGTATATAAAAATCTGCCTTCCAGATATGTTGGATTGTGACTACCAAAATTCTGGAACCGATAGGAGTTGGACCAAGACACCTGGAGGGCACCAAGTTGGGGATGGCTGACCAAAGAGCTTGCTATGCTTTTTAAAATGGCTAAACAGAGTCCTTTGAATAAAATGAACCAGAGCATTTATGAATTGCCAACTTCTCTGGATTTATTTTCACCTGCCAAAAAAGAGAATAGCCACTTTCACTGTAATCCATTTGGCTTTCACCCTGTGCTTTTGCTACTTGTGAACTCACATGGTGTAGTGACTGATTAGCTACTTTGAAAGGTTTTTGCAGCTGAGAAAGAGGCAGGGATGAAGCATGTTTTTTTTTTTTTCTGTTTAGGAACTGTAACCCACAAGTATTCCTGAGAGAAGAAGAGATACAAAACTCTGTCTCTTTTCTGTGAAATTCTGATTACACAAGGGTTTAGACACCAGATTTCCCCAATTCTGATCCCTACAATGCACAAACCCAAATTTGCCTTAAGAATACAGTCTTACATATAACTACTCTGGAGTAACTCCCATTAACATCAGTTAGTCTTAGGTAAGTGTGCATAAGATTGCAGTGTGAGCTGTACTGCAAACATAGAATAACATATATAATCAGGAGCACTTCTCACAGACAACATTGTATCTTAGTTTTGCATATGTTGCTGTCTTTATTGCTCAAATCAAATAAGCTTTAATAGGGCCTGGGCCTTATCATTTGACTTTTTCTGGTGTAGCCCCACAACATTAAAAAACTCATTGTCAGGACCAGGGCCTGGCTAACCATTCAAGGGTCTGCAGGACTCAGAAATCACTGCAGACGCTTGCAGGGACCAGCTGAGAGGCAATGAGGCAGTGCAGCTGGAGGCCCAGGAGACCAGCATAAAAACTCTTTCTGCACTGCAGCTCCTTGCCACAGTAATGCAAGTGGTCTCTGTGACTCTCTTGTGCTCTGGCCCTCTGCATCATCCCACCTCGAACCTTGCTCTTGTGTGTCCCTGCTTGCTCCAGTTTGTTCCTGCACCCATCACAGCTTCCAGCTGCCCCAGGTACTTGTGCCTTTCTGCCCTGGTCTTGCTGGTCCCAGATGTGGCTCCCCTCCTGGTACCTGACAGGTGAACCAGTTTATGGACTGTGCTGCCTTTCTTTGTGATAATGGACTGTGCAGTTCCACACTCCCTGCATTGACCTCAGACTGTCGCCCCATTCTTGTCTCCAATCCCCACCTAGCACCAGCACCCAGGCCCCGGCATTCTGTCCATCCGTGCCTGCCTCCCGTGCCCCAGCCTCCTGAATAGCTGGCTACCAATCTTTTAATTCCATCCTCTGGCCTTGGTTTATCATGGCTGAATCCGTACCTGACACAGGCAAGTTCTGAAGACACACTGCACCCTAAAAGTACCCGCAGCCTTCCCTGTGCAGTCGAGCTCTCTATGGCAGCAGTAGGTGCCACTTCTTTCTAGGGCAGGCGGCAGCAGAGGTTGTGACAGGAACAGCCAACCTGTTGATGTTCACATCAGTTGCTTTCTCTTCTTTAATCACAAAAAAGTGTTATCTTTGCCTTCTAAAGCACCTTATTGCACCACTCTTAAATCCCAAGACTTTCCCAGTGAGCATTGCTCATCCACCTCAACTCCCCATTCACTTGTCCAAGAGTCCTTTGCTCTCAAATAATTACTCAGCTTTTGGCATTGTGTTTTGTATATTACCATCTGTGAGTCATTCACTCCAGTTCTGGGTTCTTCAGCAACCAAAGCTTTCTCTTCATGAGACACTTAACCCTGAGGCTTACTGAGGCTTCTTCTTCTGCTTCCTTTTAATTCTTCCTTCAGGAGAATTAAAATATCCCTCACACAAGCCCCCCCCCCCCGAAATTCTTCCCCTCTCCCTTTCTATAGGTACCTGTATGTTCCATTGCACAACACAATGGGCTCTGTGGTATAGAATGGAATTGAGAATAGAATTCCATTCTATAGAATAGAGATTTACACTAACCTTCTGCAGCATGTAATGGCAGCATCCAGGAAAATAGCTGACTGTCCTTACTCTAAAAATGCTGCAGAAATGGCTAGAAAACATGGGAGAGTGTCTGGGCAATCACACCATGGTTGAAAGGACCCACAAATGTTTGTGAGTGAAGAAATGCAAATGCACAAGGAGAGAAGTCCCAAGTGCCAGTGGGACCCCTTTGGCCTGGACAAAAAGCAATATACTTCCTTTTGTGCTATGTAGGTCTGCTTTAACTCTTCACTGCCTTTTTTCTGCCTCTTCTTTCCCCTCTGTGTGACAATTTTGCCTGCACCACTCCCTCTGCTCCAGATTTCCCTCCCTTACTTCACACATTTTTGAGCAACAAAAATAACACTCCCTCAGCTATAGAAATTCACAGAGGATTCCAAGATTTACTGCATCTTCGTTTGGTTAAACAAAAGGAGGATGTGTTCTTTAAATTGGGTCTCACACAACACATACTTCTGCAAAGTGCAACCCATTCGTATGAAGTCAGTGGAACATGAGGTTTCTGCATGCAACTGGGTGTGGATTGGCTTAAGGGGTTAATTTAACTAGCTGGATGTACCCTGAAGAATGTCATGTCAAGTGTGTGGAACTGGACGGCCAGCATAAGCCACCTTCCATACAGCCATTGACTCACAATATTAAAAGATGATTGCGTACTACATTGCAGTGTGTTTCACTGAGGGCAGCCCACCCCACAAATTTGTAAATGGTATAAAACCAACAATATAGTGTGGCATTATAGTATGCTACTCTCTCTATTCATCCTGCAGCATGGAATAACAACACCAGACAACATGTGCAGGGGCATTATGAAATATTCTCACAACCTGCTGTTGGGGTACATAGCCGCTGTCCAGGTCTCAATGTTTTTCTAAACCATTCTAAAGCACGAAGCACACCAAATGAATCTCTGAGCATCCACAGATTGTTGAATCCAATATAGTATTCGGCTTCAGAAACTCTCCTTATGAGCACACCTGGGCCCCATCCCTTTGTGAAGGGCCTTCCGAGAATGAGCACACCGCCTTTTTGCATGCCAGTCCTCTAATCAGGCAGCCTTCCTCCGCTGTCAACGCATCAGGGACTGCAGAGCGTGGACTGCCTCGTCTGTGTCCCTGCTCGAAGTCCCCTCCCGCCAACTGTACATCTTGGTTATTCAGAGACTGCTTGCCTACCTGGGGACTCTGGCCTTGGGAGAAATGTCTCTGCTTCTTATCTCAGTGTCACAGGATGGACATTTCCAGGCCCCTAGTCTCCCCTTCCCCTTCTGATCAGCCCTTGAGAACATGCACTCAAAGCAGCCATCTTTCTCATTCCCACTGATTTTCTGGGATGGAATGGAAAACTGGGATGGAAAGGAGGAATGGAATGGCCTGTTTTGGAAGAGCTGGCTGGCCGTCTAGCCAGAATGCTGACCTGCAGAACAGTGAGCTTGTAATAATACAATAACGTTGGGCTCTCACTCCTCCTTCTCTGGATTGTGAATATTTATGAAACGCAATTTCAGAAATATTTACTGGTTTGTTTATGCAGTACTGTCAGTTCTTCTGATGCTGTTTCTTCCTTTTTGGATGCCAAATCTCATGTTCTTGTCCATGCAGGAAAGA
Organism: Varanus komodoensis; assembly: GCF_004798865.1. Classification (NCBI taxonomy): domain Eukaryota; kingdom Metazoa; phylum Chordata; class Lepidosauria; order Squamata; family Varanidae; genus Varanus; species Varanus komodoensis. The sequence goes on from NW_025335317.1 coordinate 22,130,113, forward strand.
GGGATGAATGAGCTCAATGCTCCTCCCTTGACCATTGCAGAAACAAGTCACGCAGGGGATGCCAGTGATTTGAGTTTGCATGTTGGACAAGCCATTCTCTCTCTCGCTCGCTCGCTCGCTCGCTGTCTCTCTCTCTCTCTCTCACTGTTTGTGTGTGTGTTTAATCATTATGTTCTTATTGCATCATGTGGACCCAGTCGTGAAATACCACCATGTCTTGTTTCAGGCACAAAAACTGCAACAAGAAATGATAGTCCATTGTATAGTGTCTGCTTACATTTATTGTCCATCACAACATCCTTACCCAAGAGCTCCATCTTCCCATTCCCAGTGAAAAGACAACACAGAGTCCTGTGGAAAGAACAACAATGAAAGGGGCTGCACCTGACAGCCAATCTTTACTACCCATGACATTCTAGCAACACAGACTTTTTTCCTATTGGTTGAACTCAGTGCTCATCACCCTGTTTACTTTTTGAAACTGGGGAAAAGTGGGAAGAAAGGAGAAGGAGGGATTTGCAGCAAAACTTTATTTTGATGTAAAATAAGAGCCTTTGGGGACTGGATTGGCTAGGAAATGTTGAAGAGATGGAGGTACAATTAGGAGGACGAAGAAGCAGAACCCATTTCAAACCTCAGTGGACCAATCAGTAAGAGGCAGCTGAGGTCAATGGGAGACAATAGAGTAAAGAAAGGAATTTGGCGTGTGGTCCTTGCTGGCAAAAATGGGAGGATGCAGGAGGCAGAGCAGAAAGCAACAAAGAAAGCTGAGGTTTATAACTGTCAAGGAAAACATGCTAAGTTGCCACCAATCATAACAATCCTTTCTCCTTTCTCATTGTGATATGTGGACCTGTCCAGTGTCTCTGCCTTTTACCTCTTGCCTGCTTCAAATTGGGGATGTCCACTGGATTCAGCAGAGGCCTCAACCAATTCATCCGTTCAGACAATTTCTGGTCCTTTCCAAGGGTTTCCTGCAAAGTGATCAGAACTGGAACTGGACACTATGCAAGGATCCTTTTGTGGCTTTGGAGAGGCAGCCATTGTCAGAATCAGTGGTTTTTGCTTTCTTTCCCTCAGTCTGATGAAGCGGGGGGGGGCGAGGGGGCAAGCGGTTCTGGTGACTGACAAATCCATTTCTAGCACATTTGGTATGGACTCCCCAAACACTGTGCAGTGGAGGAGGGCAAGTATAATACCATGAGCGCGCCATTTCCCCAATACCACCAGGCATAATTATGTGAAACGTACCTTAGACTGTAGTATTTCAAGCTATCACATCAAATTCCATCTAGTTTCTCAAAAGACTAATACGTCATCAGCAGTTCTGAAAAACAAAACAAAACAAGTGTATTCCACAAAAACCAGAAAACATTTTTCTGGTATTTTGCAGCTGAGATAGATAAATAATCTTCCCTACATGACTGCTATGTGCGCATTTTCCAAATTTTGACTCAGGTTCACTACCTGAGTTGAAGGAGACTACCTCTGAATTTCTGAGCAGAATCAGCCCATTTTCTAAGTGGATGAATCAGGATCTACAGTAAGTCTAAGTCAACTTGTGATTGGTGCACATTTTGGGTTCAAATTATGGCTCCTTTTATTTATTTAATTATTTAAAACATTTCATGCCGCCCCATTATAAAGTAGTTGCCAGCCAAGGATCAGGAGCCTTGCAAAAGAGAATGTGCCCTGCTTATTTGGTACATCTAGGCTGCATTTAGTGTAGAAAATGTCACTCCTTGCAGCATAAAAATCTGATCTGTCTTTTCAGATGCATTGTGAGTATGTTATCAAGTTGACATTTTAGCCTAAGTAAAACACCAAGCTCAAAACACCGAAAAAATAGGATCTGGATACAAAAGGAATATAAAAGGATACTTACTAGAAGCCAACATATGGACTTAAATTTGAAAGTCTAATAAAAATGTCATTAGGATAGATTAAAGTGCAGCTCAAAACATTATAGTTAAGTGTGTTGTTCATCATATCTACCCTGTGAACTAGAACCATTTCAGCCAAATCCCAAACCAAATAAGGCTGCTTTGTAAAGAAGATGTCACCACCAAAGTGCCGTTCCTGCAGAGCAGACAAAACTAGATTCTGAACCTTTCCAAAGTTCTGATGGTCATTTGGATTTGGGGAGGACACAGAAGCCATTTTCAAGCATTATACGTCTGAATAAACACTTGAGGAGGAGGACTGTGCTAGCCCATCCCTCCTTGTGCTTTTTTAATCACCTTTTATTCATGAAGTTCAACTTTTCAAAGAGGACAGTCTTCTGTATCCATGGTCTTTCTTCTGTGGAGTCAAGAAGATGCAGGTGGCTCTTCTCTACAGGATATCACTCTCCACAAGTGGGGCCAGAGCCTAGCATTTTATGTCATTGCAGTCCATGGCATCTTGAATAGGGCTAATGACTCAGGATGTGTCTGCAAAAATATATACATTTTTATGCAAGTGTTCTATATACCAAAATAGGGCAGAGAGGGGGAAAAAAGGGAAAAAGTGGGGCAGGGGAGGAAAGAACAGAAAAGGAAAAAGCCAGGGTGAGCGGTTGTGGTGAAAGAGTGGTAACTGACAGTTCTAGTATCTAATAACACTTATTTTATTTTCCTGTGTTCTCTAATCCTGGGAGGGACATCGAAGTAATATATTACAGGGCTGTTCTAACGCTTGGTGCTGGTTGCTGGTTCTTTCTACCAGGAGGAGGAATGTTAAAAGAGATTTAGAAGAGTCCTTGAGAATGGGGCAGTGGTGGCATCTGCTGCTTGCAAGAAAAATCCTGGATGTTCAGATCTATCTGTCTCTGCCACTGGACCCTTTACATTTGTCATCTAATCCTGCCCAATTGCACTTTTGTTGCCAACTGAGCGGAAAACACAGAAGCCCAAAGTGTTTTATTCATCCTCTCTCCATGACTGCTGAGCCTAGCCTTCTGAAAGTTTACAGGCTTCCTTTCCAGAGTAACCTCTGGGGTGGCTATTTGCATGCAAATTTCCCACCAATGAAAGTGCATGTGTGGTGATGGTGAGAAATCACTTCACTCCTCCAAAATTTGAAGAATTCCCTTCCATCGAAACCACTGTACCTCACCTTGTGTGAGTAGTGACATTTTCTGCTTGTGCAAAGGCACCATTGAATTCAACTCACCAAATGTAGTAATCCAGCATGATAGTATCAGTCCTCAGAAGTAAAGAAGACTTTACGTTCAATATATCAATAGAAGCAAGTTTTACTAATGTAATTGCAGCCATTTTCCCCTCCTTAGTTTCATCGGGACTGCCGCACATGAGGAGATAATTTTTAACCTTTTTCTCTTTAACCCTGATACTAACAAAATGCCCTACTGGGTTTTTTCCCCTAAGGCTAATAATCAAATCCAGGTGTTGGTCAAGTAGGGAGGGCAACTTGCATTTAGGTTGTGGCTAAGGAGGGAAGACTCGATTCCCTGAAAGCTGCATACTAGTCCAGTTTGGCCCTCAGTGGTGAGAGTACAAAGCACCTATTCTCCTGAGCTAATGGTGTAAATTGTTGCTAGTTGCGAAGTCGTGCCCGACCCTTCACGACCCCATGGACAACACTCCTCCAGGCCTTCCTGTCCTCCACCATCCCCCAGAGTCCACCTAAGCTCACACCGACTGCTTCAGTGACTCCATCCAGCCACCTCATCCTTTGCTGTCCCCTTCTTTTGCCATCAAAATGGTGTAAATGCATATAAGCTATGATGAACTTAATAAACTATGATGGACTTAATGAACATGTGGTGGCAGCCTTGATATTGACATAAACCATGAAAAAAGTTTGAGCTAGATTGTATTTTTGGGACTGCTCTTTCATAATGTTGGTGGCTTCAGAGCTATCCATTTATATTCAAGGCAGCATAAGCTTCTTTTGTTGGATGCATAGCCATAATTATGGAACAAATACCTCCTTCCTTCTGTCTCTTTCTTTTCTACCTTGTTAGAAACTTTATTCTGATAAATTCAACATGTGGCTCTGTTGTGACTATTCTTGTTTGTTTATTCTTAACTTGAGATAATAGATCACAGTTTGGAGTGTTTTTGAACAGCTATCATCATAATTAGCAAATATGGCATGTAGCAATTGCTTAGCATATGAACAGAACTGTGATTGCCTTTTGAAAAGCTTTGTTGTTCTTTCATAGCACAAAACAGGTCTCTCAAATGGGTAACATGACACACAATTGTTTTTGTTTCAGGTACTATCCTGGTAGACAGCATGCTGATCAAAGGTACAGCGGGAGGACCTGATCCCACCATAGAACTAACATTGAAGGACAACGTAGACTATTGGGTTATCTTAGATCCAATCAATCAGAGACTTTATCTAAATAGTACCGGACGTATTCTGGACAGAGATGTAAGTTGGTTTCCTCAATATTTCTTTTGTATCAAGTTATTTCTTTTGTATTGGTCACCTCAATATTTCTTTTGTATCAAGTTTTAAATGTCAATAGATAATAAGTATACACATGACTAATTGAAAAAAGAAAGCTGCAATTAGAAGAATGTTTGTTTACACAAAATCCCTTATACAAAACTCAGCTAAGTGAGTTTAAGTTGCAGCATAAGGATCACTGTCAAAACCTGAAAAAGAAAAGGGCTACTAGCATGCCTTATAGTCTTTCAGTATAGTACTTGTAATAATTACAGATCTTGTTTAGAACAAGGATTTTAGAATGAACATATATTGGTATGCATTTGGCTATTCAGACTGATATAAGTTGCGTAGATCTTCTGTTTTTTCATCTGTAACTGAGTTTGAAATGTTAAGTGAATAGCAGTTTTTTTATTTCCATTTTGTTATGTTTAATAACAATGTGTTATTACATTGTTATTAATGTAACAAGAATGGGCTTAATAATATTGTTATTAATGTAACAAGAAATAATATTGTCATTAATGTAACAGTAACAAGAAAGACCACCATCGAAAAGTGAGACCATGTAAGCCTGAAGTGGCTGTACTTGAGACACGGAGGACTGTCAGTGGTTAACCACCTGCACAATTGTTTTCCTACAATTCAGTTCTGCACATCCTACGAACCCCAAGCTGAACGTAGCCTATTGTTTAATAAATCTGGTTTTGCTCTGTGCTGGGGGCTGCAAAAACAGGGGAACAAGGCCAAATTTGCCAGTCGGCTGTGTGTGCCTTGCCCTAGATAGAATAAAATGTCCTCAGTGTAAATGGGTCAATTATGTTTGACTTCAGTGGGAGACTGATCAAAATGTGTTTCATTAGCTAACCATCATGTAGAACCATTGTAATTCAGCTTGCCTGTTTGTGGCAGGTTTCTGCGAATGCCTGTAATATAAATTTTTTTTAGCTATATTGGGATTACAAATGCAAATTGTGTGAATATATCTTCAGAGCTATGTAAATTAAGGATGATGCCAAAGTTCAGAAATACCTGCTCAGGAATATAAATTGGTCCAAGACATAATTCATGCTTCAGTTACGAGGCAAGCTCGATTTTGCAAAGGGGGATTGCTCTCCAAACTGGTGAACCTTCTTCCCCACCCTTGTAACTGGGAGGCTGTCGTGGCAACATTTGGCTGTCAGTGGGGCTTGGAGGATTTGCCCTGGGGACTCCTGCCAATAGGATTGGAAGGATACAAGGAGAGGGAAAACTGTGCTCATTGTTTTTCTAAAGGATTAAACAATCTGGGCAGGAGACCCATTTCTGTGTGCTCCAAGGATACATTAGATCAGTGGTGGCGAACCTATGGCACGCGTGCTGCAGCAGGCACGCAGAGCCCTCTCTGTCGGTACACGAGCCAAGTCACCGCAGCATCACCCAGCAGCCGAGCATCAGGTAACAGCACACATAGGGGCCATGCGCATGCGCGGAAAGGAGTAGTGGTGCCTGGTGATGACATCGTGAGCCACATCTCATTAGCCATGACTCGTCCGAGCTTTGGCCACTGCCAAGGAGATTTGCTTGAAAAACCTCAGTATTCAGGTTTTATTGCAGTGTTGGCACTTTGCGATAAACAAGTGGGTTTTGGGTTGCAGTTTGGGCACTCGGTCTCTAAAAGGTTCACCGTCACTGTGTTAGATCCTAGTTCTGCCTGCACGTGGCTGGTTCTCTTCTTTGGTGTCTGTCTTCCTGCTCTGCCTTGTGCATGGGGTGGGGAAGGGACTTAGTGTGGGCTTCCTAACTTTCTCTATTTGTCCTCCCCTCTCTTTTTCTCTTTGTCTAGTGGCAAGTCATGGTTCCCATGTACGGAAACTGCAAAGCAGAAAAAGAGAGAGTGCCATTCTTTCACTCCACCCTTGCCTCCGCCACCTCTGCCCCTTCTCTTTCAGGCCCTCTCTGTCTCCTCCGTTTTCCCCAGTCTTTGTTTCGTCCTTTCCTTCCCCTTCGTCCCTTGCCCAGAATAAGGGATGTAGAACTGTGTTTTTGTTCACAAAACCTGCAGCATGCCCTGTTGGATGCTCCAACTGCGACTGCAAGTGGGAGCACAGGCCCCCTTAAAATGTTTGGAAACTGCTGGACACACACCTGTGTTCAATTTGTCCAACTTTCTCAGTTTGCTTTTGTGCCTAATTTTGTACAAATGTCCCCTGTAAACTGGATTGGTCCACTTTCACTGATGGAGGAAAGTCGCACAGATTCAAACATCTGCACAGAATAAGGTGATAACAGCTCAGACAGCTGGTGGTGGTACTGTAGGATCTATGATACAAACATTTACCTCCTGTGTCTCACCATTGAGTCTAGCTAGGACGGGCTCTTGCAATGCTGCAAGCTTTACTTGGCAAAAGCCCAGGGTAATTCCTAGCTATACTACATACTATTATCATTATTTATTTATTTTTCTATAGCATGAAATAGCCAAAGCTCTCTGGGTGGTGTACAACAGTAGCTATACAACCAGCAATACTGCAACAGAGATAAGTGTGTCTATTGCTGACCTGACTTGTAGGGACATCGAGTTTCTTTCAGCCTGGGGCTGAATTCTATTTTAGGAAAGTTGTCTGGCTGGGTGGGCCAAACATATCAGCACTGTTTAGTTTAAAGCACTTACTACCAGTGACCAAGCCTTAAAAAGAAGCATTGCAACATTTTGGAGGAAAATGCACAACAGCTTAGAAACTGCTATAGAAATGGGGAAAGGGTCTGCAGGCCTCAGAGGAGCTCCATGAGGGAACTGTGGCCCCAGGCTGGTTGTATTTGGCCCCTGCACCTGGGATGCTGCCACCTGGCTTCGTTGAATAATTACTGCAACCTTTATAGGAGCCAGTGACACAACCCACTATTGCCAGGCGTTGGGCATGGGGTGGGAGAGAAGCAATCAGTCCAAACTTGCAACACAGGCTTCCCCACACATGCTTATTCTCCCACTCCATACATACAAATTCATTTGCCATGAAAGAAACCTTAATATGCTAATTTTGAAATTAGATTTCTGAAATTACAACAGAAACCATACTGGGGTTTTTATATCATGGCCACAATTACTCCGCTCCTTGTGATTTAACAACCAGCCTTGAAGAAGCAACTACAAAGTTTGCGGGCTGTTTTGTAATATTTGGTCGGTCCTACGAAATATATTTTCCTGCTAATGTTTTATTCTTTATTCTAATGGACTAATGTGACTGCAAACCTTTTAGGAATAGATTAGTTCACTTCAAAGCTTTATTTTTCTAGCCTTTTGCATTCTAAATGCATGAAATTTCTTCCACATACCATTTCTCTTGCAATTTCACACTCAATACTTAAAATAGGTGGCATGTACAATCCTACATGTGTTTAGACAGAAGGCAAGTTTCACAACTTTTAGCATTGCCCAGCCAACCTCGCTGGGAGTTGAAGCACCTTTTTTGGTCTAATAAAGGGGTGTTGTTGTTGCCTAATAAAATTGGGTCCATAACAATTTTTCCATGATATTAGAAAACTTCAGTTTTTATGAGGGCAAGCTCACAAAAACTTTCTTCAGCTTTTGCTGCAGTCATTGCTACACATGCTTCAATGAACATGAGTTGCAGTGGTTCTTGCTTGCATGTTCACTTTGTTATTGCCCCACTTAGATAACGTGTTCACTTTGTTATTTCCCCTCCGTGGTTCTCCTGCCCTGCATAGGATGGCCATACTGGGAGAATTATGGGCATCAGGACTGAACTGCGTCCTTTGGGAAGCCCCAAACCATCTGTCTCATACTATAGGTTCCAATTTAACTAGATTTAGTTCAGTTCAAAATTTATTGTACCAGAAAGACCATAACAAATACATTAAATGTATATGATAGAGAACAAAATGAAGAATTTCAAACAATAGAAAATAGATTAAAATATACTATGCACAGAAATTCTTCTTTAACTTAACTCTGACTCTCCAATTCTTTTTTCCTGACCTTTTTTTGCTGCCAAAGCAAACAAAGCAGTTTTATGCATCACATAACTATTAATATTACTTAAAAGAAAAAGAACTGTTTCTGCCAAGACATTCCTGTATCCATATGATAACAAGGGTTTCAGGAATCTCTCTCTGGGGTCAGTATATAGAAGACAGTTTAGCATGTAATGAATGATGCTTTCAACTTGATATAAACCTCAAATAATCTGCATTCAGAAGGCATCTTATATTGCCTATCCAAACTGTGGTTGGCATAACTTCAAATCACAACTCAAGGCATTTCTTAAAGAGGATAGTCTCAGACTATCCAAGACCAAAACAAAAAACCCAGATACCTATAATGTTCTGTTTTCCAAAGAGGAAACGCCTGACTTTAGAGTTTTTAATTAATTGAAGGTCCTTTCTAGAGTATATCCAAAATAACCAATCCTTAAATTGTGTCTTATCCAGAGTAAAAAGGGTATTCAAATCAGAAATACAGAGCACTGACTTTCAGATATACTTTTCATCCATTTCCAAATGGCACAAAGCTGGGAGACATTTGTTAGGGAGAAGGAGCAATTTGTTGAAGATACCACAATTGAGCACAGTCTATTCTTGTGCTGATTGATGGCCATTCTGTTTCTGTATGCCAAAAGGCTGCAAGAGTTGTGGGACAAAAACAGTTTACAAAAGAAGTTATTCTACCCTGTTTCCATAACATTTCTGGTAGCATTGTCAGTCCCTCAAATTTCAGCCCCATAAATGATCTGAGTGATCACGTTAGTATAATAAACCTTCAGCATAGGTTCAATCAGCTGCCCAGCTTTGTTATAATAAAACTTCATGAATGCTGCAGTGGTTTTCTGTTTCTTCAGTTTTACTGCCATCCTATGCTGTTTCCATGAGAGCAACTCATTCAATGGATGCCTAAATATCTAAATGAGTATGTTTGTTCAATAACATGTCCAGTTTTGCACCACATGTACTTAGCACCAAAAACCATAATCTTAGAGTAATTTTTGACAGGTCATGTTACAGTAAATACTGGATTCTGCTAGAAGATTCTTCAAGCCCAAGCAGGAGAGTGAAAATAATACCAAATCATCTGCATATATCAAAGTTTTTCTTCCTATTCATAATTACCAGAGAAGGAGAATTTACTTGTGCTCGTTATTGCACAATATCATTGCCATAAATATTATGAAGAGATATCCTTGTTTTACTCCCCAAGTTGTTTTAAATGCTTCAGTTAGAGAACGATTTAGCCTCATTTCTATGTTGGTATATATGTATATATGTATTTATTTATTTATTTATTTAAACATTTCTATGCCGCCCCTTGCCGAAGCCTCGGGGCGGCTTACAACACAATAAAATACAATAAAATACAAAAATAACAATATAAAATTAACAATATAAAATAAATAACAATGTAAAAGAAGTCGCCCTGGCCAGATATCCGTCATATATTACGATCAGTCTTAGAACTTTGTAACCTTTGCCATGATCTGTTTCTGTTAATAAATTTGAAAGCAAATGAAAAATCAGTAAAAGCTGCATAAAGATAATTCTTAATATTCTTAGTATATTTCCTAATTATGTAAATTAATGTAAAACATTAGCCTATGGTGCTGTAGCGATTTCTAAAACCAGCTGGTTCTTCATTTATAATTTCATTTGTATGTAGCCAGTCTAATAGTTTTTGAAGATATTGTGAATGCATCTTTGAGGAACTATCCAGCATACGAATAGACTGGTAATTTTGTTGATCGTTCCCACCACTTTTCTTATACATTGGAAAGATAACGCTTTCCATCTAGGAGGCATTAATCCAGTAGAGTTTATTTTGGTGAATAAACTACCTAGAATTGGTTTCTACAATTCTGAATATTCTGTATACAGCTCAGGGAGAAACATGTCTATGTTTCTTTGGTTGTAAACAAGTGATGAATGTCTTTATCTTGCCACAAGTAACTGGTTACCTTTCTGGTAAACTAGAAAGATACTGTGACACATGGTATCTAGGAATTTGAATGCAGAACACAGGAGTTTGGTCTAAATAAGGTTGACAAGTAATGGAATCAGCAAAGTTTAACCAGCAGCAGATTTTAAGATTTTTTATGAACCCAAGATGGACATCATATCCCCTCTGAAATACAAATTTATAAAGCAAAGACTTAGACTCAACTTATTTACAGCAACCCTATTTGCATTTTGGGATTTCATTCCCAAATGGAAAAAGTCCAGTCTGTTTTTGTTAGGAAGTTGCTGGGCTTTCCCCTCTGTGCAGGGTGCACTCACTCATCTGGAAGCAGGCACTCGATCTGTTGAGTGTAAAGCATGGGTTGAAGCCTTTAAATGGTGGCTACAGTTACACTTCCTAGCAGCTCCTGGTAAGTACGTTTCTCTACTGTTTTCAGATATATATGTTATCTGATGGAGGAAAGAAATGGACAGGAAGCTACATAGGCTAGGTTTCTCTGCAGGAGTCCTGGGCAGCTGTGGGCTGGAGAAGTTCCAATTTCTTGTTCAAAGATAAATAGGCCAGGACCTGCAATATTAGAGAACTGCTGCTAGGAAAATGTGTTCCTCACTATTTCATCTTAACAGTAATAATTGCTACAATAATGGATTTACTCCAGCTCCGTATCTGTACACACTAACCATCCCAAAGTACAGAAGAGCATTTGCTTTTGCCTATTTTAATGTGCTTCTATCAGCACTATTAAAAGAATGATTTAATAAGGCCCTGATCAATGAACAGGCTTGTTCCTGTGGTGCTGGAGCAGTAGAAACAATGGAACATGTTCTCTTATATTGCTGCGTTTATAGGGAATGCGGAGAAAAATTGATTAAACCATTAATAAAAGTTCTTTATGGGAATAATTCTTCCACTCTAGTATCTATGTGTTTAAGGGATTTATCCTCTTAAACTACTGGAAATGTTGCCAATTTTTAATGAATGCAATGCAGATTAGGAAATATGTGGTCACCTGTTTAAGTGAAAACATTGTATGAATTGTATTTGCATTAACTATGTTTTAATTTTTCTGCTCCTATTTTATTTATTTTTTAATCTTCCTGGTCTGTGACTCTAAAATAATAATAGTTACCATAGCTGGGCACCAAAGATATTAGAGAAATAATTCACTCAGGTTGAACCTGGAATTACAACAACTTGAGTACAAGTTACCTCATTTCGACCTCTGGAAACAATTTTCCCAGAAATTACCTTCCTCGTATGTTCTGATGCAGGTTTTGTTCCTGCCACTGCATTATTGTATATTTTACTTTTTTACTGTAAGCAGCTTCTTACAATCTGACCTTCATTAATAAGTGTTCCAAAGGGTTGCTTGGAATAATTCTGATGGAATTCCCTTAATTTCCTAGACAGGTTATTCTTTGCTGTTCTGCATTTGGCATCAAACCAGCCAGAATGAAATGCTGATTTGACAGAGTTGTCTATAGATCTTTAAAGTGTTTGGAGTCTTTAAAATAAAACACTGAAGATTTTGAATAATTCATATAATAAAACCAAGTAACAAACTCATGAAGGATGTTTCAGGATAAGGCTTCATGCACTAATTTCTCCCAATATGAGGCAACATTCACTTTAAAGGCAACTGTTGTTAAACATAGTGAACCTCCACGCTCTCTCAAAACACAATGTCTCTAGCAACAACCCCCTAACTGTATCTATTTAGGCAGCAAAGGAGACAATTACAAAGACATGGAACAGTTCTTCTTCCTTTTTCTCCTTTAGGTGCTGCCTAGATTTTGTTAAATTTACCTCTTTTTCTTCTAGAGAATGGACTGGGGGAGCAATTCACTGCTCAGAATGTTTGATGTTCTGTTCTAATCATTGCCTATAACTGCCACCAAATGATGGGGTTCCATAAATATCCTCAAGTATGGTCTACAATTCAGTCTCACATTTGTTTTCCTTACTATAATAGGGTTGCTTGGGTAAGTTCCTCAGAACTTTGGGCCCTGTGTAAAATGTATTCTCTCTCCATATGCTTTGGGTTCTTCCACACATTTTTCCTCTACGAGTTAACATAAATAATCAACTTGTCTGTATGGGCATTTGTGAAGGGTTTCTTTGTTTGTAAAGAAATATACACACAGCTAGGGTATTGTCCAGGGGCTGCGGGTGGTGCAGTGGTTTAAACTGCTGAGCTGCTGGGCTGGTTGATTGAAAGGTCAACAGTTTGAATCCACACACAGGGTGAGCTCCTGTGCTTTGTCCAAGCTCCTGCCAACCTTGTGGTTCAAAAGTATATAAATGCAAGTAGATAAAAAGGTACCACTTTGGTGGGAAGGTAACAGTGTTCCATGCACTTTGGTGTTTAGTCTTGCCGGCCACATGACCACGGAAACTGTCTGTGAACAAATGCTGGCTCCCTTGGCTAGGAAACAGAGATGGCACAGTCCCCAAGAGTCAGACATGACTGGACTTTAAACCTTTACCTCACGGTCTTTTCCACAGAAATGCTCCACTTACAAAATATACTAAATGGACTCTTTGGCATCAAGAGGTTAAAATCAGAAGATGCAGACAGTTTGTCCATTCAAATGGACCATTCCATTGTCACTGGGAAAGTGGATGCAATTTGGAATGTGAAACTGGTTTGAAGAGGCAGGCTGCCCTCTTCTCGCTCATGATGAGCCCATAACAGGCATATGTTGCTTCAATTTCTTTATAAAAAGGACTGTCTGTACTCACAGTATTGTCTTCCTCATCCAGTAATTAGTTTCTCCTTTTCCCTGTGTTTTCATGCTTCACCTCACTCTCAACCCTTCACGTCCCATTCAGAGAAGATCTTCTTCCACTCCCAAACAGTTACGTGAATCTCTTTGGATACTTTAGCTTTCCCTGTGAATTCATCTCTTTGGTGAAAATCAAAACACATATTTTCCATTCTGCTACATGGTAGTAAATGAGCAGGAACATTCAGGTGATACAGCCGTAACGTAGTCCATACAATCTTAATCTGTGCAGAAGCAGCTGTGATTTGAATGTACACACCATAGCCAGAGAGACCACTGAGTAAATCAAGAGGGTTTCTTCCCTCTGGCCAAGCCTGCAGTTTCTTTCTGCTGCCAATCATTGAAAGAAATGAATTCATTTCTTTGCCCATTTTCACATTTGGGGGCTCCAGGGCATGCCTTGTATTCTTAGGTGCATCTGATCTGGTAAAGCCCTAAAGCACCTACATTTTGAAGTGAACAGCCATGTACCTGATTCTTTTCTTTTATTAACTTATTTTTAAAAGAACCTCATTGAAGGTTTTAAAAAGACAGCTTTATAAGGACCCACTGCTCATTTTTAAATCAAGAGTGGATCAATGCATTTCTGTTTGATTTCAACATAGTGAGCTTCTTATTTAGAGGCAGAGAGAGAGAGAGGGAGAAAGCAAACATCCTCAGTAAATTTAAAGAAGCATTTGGGCAGGATTAACTGAAGTGGAATTAAATGATCGTACAACAAAGGCATTTTTCATCAACATGTAATTTTTATCCTCCAAAAACATGTGTTATAAGAGGACTGGGGCCTTTTATGGATGGGTAGCTTGTCAGCACATAGGAAGGAGATAGGAGGAATACATTGTTTGTTCTTGCAGAGGAGGAAAAAAAGAAGTAGGGTCCTGCAGTGATCTGTACTGGACTAGTGCTATTAACTTTATGTTTGTATGTATTTGTTAGATTTCTATCCCCCCCAGGATGTTAGCCAGTATGTTCACTTTCATAACAGTGCTGCAAGTGGAGCAAGATGGCCAGCGTTCTAGAGGGCACCAAATTATTCAGGGTGGCGCTAATACAAGTGCACTTTGAAGAGCTATAAATGATACTCCAAATATGGTGAAGAGGGAAGGGGAGGGGAGGGGAGGGGAGAAGGAATCTGAATAGATTAAGTATTCTGTGTCCAGTATGGCTAGTTCAGTTAGTTCATTGAAAATACCAGTCAATTATGCAGAATAGACGCATTCCATGTTAGGGGTTATTAGAATGAGGACTGAAAATAGGAAGCTATCCTACACCATTCAGAACACTGGTCCATGTAACATATGGTTGCTTACACTGATTGATAGCCATTCTCCAGGGTGTTAGACAAATGTCAGGCTCCCAGCTGGCCTAAGCACGAGGTGGAAATTTTTGACCTATCAACACACCTCACTTGTAGGACATGGGGACATGAAGCAACCTGTTGCAGGGGTGCCTCACCTGAATTCCCAAGGAACCTCTTCAAACCCAGCTCTCCTAGAGCTCTTGACCCATTAGTCCCTGTACTCATATGTTTCTAACATTTGTGAATCCCTTGTATTCACTATCCTTCAAGTAACTGTCACTGTCAATGCTTTCCCACATGCCAGCAGTGATAGGAACACCCGGACTGATCAGGGCCACCGGTGCTCCCCATACTCACGTGGCCACACATTCTCTCTCTTTCTCATTTATATACCCCACTTGTCTCGTAAACAGAGGCTGTCGTCATAGCGGGGAGTGCACTGAAGTGGTGTCTCATGACTGAGATGGCTTTGCTCACCAATTGTCTTTCTCATTGGAAAAGGGAAGGACTGGACCAGGACTTCTGTGAGCATTCCTTGAAGTGATAGGTCTGTCAGGAACTCACCTGCCTTATCCGTGGGGACAAGGCTTTGGAAAGGGGACTCAGCAGGTGCTTCGGGAAGGGACATGAGGAAGAAGTCTGCAGAGCAGGTTTAGTCCACTTGCTGTACTTGGAGGGATGGGGGACCCTTGGGAAAAAAGAACCAGACAATGGGGAAGTCAAGAGGTAAGCAGGTGTCCTCTGGCTAGTGCCGTGGATGTGTTGTTTTTGATGTGCAACTGCTGCTATCATCCGGTTCCTCTTGTAAATATATTCACAGTGTTTTCATTTTGTTTTGCTGAGAGAACACAATAAACGAGATTAATTGACTTTATAATTTTTAGCTGGTCAGAAATGCAGTCTGTCTTCCACGGTTGGATGAGAAAGATATTATTTCTCCTCCCCATTTCATGATTTCGTCCTCTGTATAAAAGGCATTCCAAAATAATTCACTAGCGCAATATGCAAAATATGGTAAAAAGTGTTTTCTGCTGGTAGCTCCAAATATACCTTTGGGCATCTGTAAGGTAGAGATGTCTAGGAGCCCTAACTGATCAGGCTTTCTACTTTTATCAAGTTCTGCTCCCTATCTACTCTTGACCAATAAACAAAACCACTTATTAATTCAAGAGGCTAGAAATTATGTCAGAGAGCAGATGAAACATTTCAACAAGCCTGAACCTTCTCCCATTATGTATTGGTTGTGATTATCCCATGGCAGGAGTTTTGCCTGTATGTACGACTTCCTTGTAACACTGTCTGGTTTGTATTTTATATATGTTGAACAGAGACTAAGGGGATTAGGGGTGCAATCTTTGTGTACAAGAAGTTCCGCATACCAAGGAAAAGCCCGCGAACTTTAAGCCCAGGTTCTTAACCTATGAAATCTATCTTCTAGCTACACCTGAACAACATAAGATGCTGTACAGATAAAACAAAATGATTTCTTTAATAAGGGAAGTGGACTCCGATATGAATATTGGTGATAATGATAATAGTAAAAACAGCACATTTCTTTGTATTAATTGGCATTTTTATTTGCTGAATTATTTATTAAATGAAAATGAAAATTATATTAGATTAATTTTTCTTAGTTTTAAGTTTTCATCTTGCATTTAGATTGATCAGACAAAATTATGCTGTGAATGGTGAAGGAAGGATAATGGGCAACATATATCTTATTTGCTAAGCAGAGCTACTGTTTTCTCAAAACCATTTTATCTATATTAATGTATCTTTGCTATGGAAAAAAGTAGTTTCTGTATTAATCTATGACTAATCTGTCCATGTGCATGCACACACATATGGGTATGTATTCATGTTGCTACCACCTAATACCATTGTACTATAATGGAAATTCAATTCCTGTGTAGTGGAAACTGGACTGTGGAAAGCATGAATTGACCTTGCTTCTGATTTAAATGTGGCATCCTTATGTGGTAACTGGGCAGTCATTGTGCTGATATGCTTGATCCAACTTTTCAAATTTGATTTAAAAATGTACTGAATTAGAATTAGCAATTACATTCTGATACAGCTTACAAACTTCTCATGATTTTTAAAAATAAATGCATCTTGTTCAGGTTCTCCTGAAGCATTTGTTTTACTTTTAATTTCTCCATTCATGTATTCCTTTTTAATTTGATTCTATTACTGAAATGTACAACAGTGAACTGAAGGCAGAATCTGATTTTCGGGTGGCTCTACCCGATAGTTGCTGAAGTCTTGGAAACCTAGGCAATGGTGGTCTTGCTCCAGACCTTGTAACTGAGATGTATTGATATCCACAAACATAGCTGGGTGGCAAATGTAAACCTCATTCACTCAGGCTGCACCCCTATAAACACTTACCTAGGAGTAAGTTGCACTGAATTCAGTGCAATTTCTAAATAGACACATTTCTGTTATATTCTACTGTTAGATCCCCTTAAAGTAGGTTCTGCATATTTTCGCACTTCTTAAAGGTAATTATGCTTTTATTTTTTCCCAATCTTTACAGCCACCAATGTCCATCCAGTCTATTGTGGTCCAAGTCCAGTGCGTTAACCGAAAAGTAGGAACTGTCATCTACCATGAAGTTCGGATTGTGGTGAGGGATAGAAATGATAACTCCCCGCAATTTCAGCAGCAGCAGTACTATGTTGCAGTAAATGAGGTCAGTTTTATTATTGAAGGTTTTATTGAAATTTAATGTTTTCTGTTTTCTGACTGCTCATGCTCTTTGGATATAAAATGTCTTTTTTTCTCACTGCTGCAGTACTAATACATTGAAGTGTTTTTTCCCCCTTTGTAGTTGATTTTTAACCTTTAGCGTGTTTGTAGAACAACTTGCCTTGAGCTTAACTGCTTTAAAAAATTGTACTTGTAATTAAGTACACAAATAAACTCAACCAAACAAGACTGATACTACAAAAAGGGGCTGAGAGGATATGAGAGTAAGGGAGAAACACACTGTGCATGCTGTGGTGAGAATATATAATACTTCAACAAAAGGAACTCAGAAGGATCAGATCTTTATGGTTCCATGACATGGTAGAGATGGGATAAGATATGCAAATGACCTTCTAACAACATTAATTGATAGATCTGAAAGGAATGTCTTTTGGCAACAAACTTAATTCCTTTTGCTGTAGTTTTACTAAGTTATTCTTCATTTTAATGACAATGTTACCAAAACAGCTACTTTCTGATAACCAACCATCTTTGCATTTACTATTGTGCTATTCTGTGTCAATCAGTACCAGTTATATCCTATTCATTGCAGATGACAAGAAAGAAGCAGAAACTGATATTTGGCCTGAAATTCAGCTGTAACTTTATCGGTAACTTAGCATTTAGTAAGGGCAAAATCCTTTGCAATTTTAGATAGAAAAAAATGGCCTTTAGCTGACCAGGGCATGCTGGGAGTTGTGGACTTTTTTGGCCTGCAGAAACAATTACAGCACAACAGCCAAAGCAGTTCTTCAGACATAAAGATCCTTCCTCTCCCCTCCCAGCTGATCATTTAAGGTGCAATCCTATGCAAGTTTAGATAGAATACAGCATTGGGCATGCCAGGGCTGCCAAGTTGCTGAGATTTCAGGGTCAAAGCCTGAGACTCAAATGTGGACCCTTACGATGTCAAAAGGCAGCCTCTGCACAAAAATTGGCAAAAAAGTGAATCTGTCTGTGTGTGCATGTGTATGTGCACGTGTGTGCACGAGAGACAGCAAAAGAGGGGAAGAGAACCAACCTGGGTTGCTTTATGTGATTAAATGCATAAGCATTATGTTTTTCTATGTTTATATTAATGAACAAACTGAATATTCAATCACTGAAATATTTACACAGTGCTTAAAATTTATATCTGGAATTTGAAATGCATGCTCTGAGTGAATGTGGTTGCTGCCAAATATATTTGAAGAACTGGATATATTTTAATTCATAATAGACTGTGACACAAAACTTGATGAAGATGAGCTGCCATGCTGATGTTTGTCCCTATGTTTCCCATGTGAGGAAACACCATTTCTGCAATTGGATTACTTAACAGGGATGATATTCATAGCACTGGAAACCTGCCTAAGCACTGTAGATTTGGTGACTTTCAGTTACTGCCTCCAGTCCTGGGTCCAGAAAAAGATTCAGTTTTCTTACTTGTGGCAGAAATTCTGAACTAGGCTGAGTTCATTAAAAAGTTACTCTGCATTAACCTTAGTGTCTGCAATCTTGGCAAGTTGACAGAAATGCTCAAGTTGCAGCTTCTTCACAAAGATCAAAATTTGCAAAGTCCTGTTGTGATATATTCTCCAATTCATATGATTTTTCAAGATACCTTACCGTCCAATAGTATGTTTTGGCTGCATTTGTTTTGAAACATGCACATTGACCATCAAGTAACCCTTTAATCCTGTGAATGGATTTTCTGCAAAAGAGTTGTTATCCCTGTGGCTCGTTGTTCTCTTCCCCAAGTTGCATACCAGTGTGTGCAACTGTGGACTGACTATATGATTCCCCCTACCACCAAAAATTAATAAAATTATTGACCATTTTCATGAAATGATGCACCAAAGAGAAAGTGCTCTGTGGGTGAAATTTACAAGGTGGTGGGGTTTGTTATCGTACCTGCCTGGTCACTAATAAGCTGCTACATGGGGTCACCCTTCTCTCTTCCTCCCACTCCAGGAAATAGGGTTTAATGGCAGGTCACAAGAGGAGTCGCTGTTTGCCAGCAGGGAAAAGAGAGCGCACTGCTTTTCAATGGAACTTCATGCCAAGCTCCTTAAACCATTCCTTGAACTTTTCTGTTTTAAGTGTGCTCTGGGAGAACTCAGCATAGCTTTATGAACTAGGGTTTCACACTGTCCTTGATCTTTTAGACAGGCTTTGTGATGTACATGGCAATAACAGTAGCTCTTAATAAGAGAGCTGTTGTGTATTTTCAAGTATCCAGAATACAGATTGCTTACATAACTTACAGCAGCATTGCCAGGTTTATAAGCAGCTATGTTTTGGTAGATATTCCAAAGCCATTTAAGGTCCTAAGAAGATGGTCACCATTGGCAATAGCAGTATCTGATCATGACACATCAGCAAGACTGACTGGATTCCAAGGCCATCAAAGCCACAGGAAACATTTTACAATTGCCCATATTAGAGCCACCTGTGTCAATAGAAAACTGGGAAGGAAAAAGATGGCCACTAAGCACCCAAGTGCCTTTTTCAGTGCATTTTCTTGACAACTTCAGTCTTCAGACATTGTCGATGCAAGTTTTGTTGAAGTCCAGCAACTCTTGGGCCTCATTCCTCCTTTCCCACTGCTGTCTACCTGCCAGGTTATGGCAGATATTAGTGCAACTTTAATCAGAGGGCTCTTTCCTAGCCTGCAGAGGTTACCCTAAGAAAAGCAAAAACTATGCGCATCCCCAGCCAATCAGGAAAGCACAATATCTCAGCCTCCCAAAGAGCAAGCAGCTAAAGCTGGGATAAATCAATGCTTATTGGGATTTGTTAGTTGCTGGTTGCCACATGGCAATGAGTCCATTCTGTTTAGGAAAGGTCATGTGTAGGCTTCCCTCTAGATTTCCATGTCTTAATCTTGGAACAACCAGGAATCAGCAATGGGTAGATAGCCAGATGTTTTGACTTCAGCTCCCACAAGCCTCTGCCCACATGGTCACCTGTGAGTCCAAAACATCTGGTGATCCACCCCTCCCTTATTCAGTTTGAAGGGCATCAAATTGCTCTGCTAGTGTCACCTGACTTCTCAGGCCAAATGTATTGTGGACTGTGTTGTGAATCTTCCACACAGAATTGTCTGTAGGTCAATTTTGGTTCAGGGAATACAGCTGCAGCTCAAGACCTGTGGAAAATTTAGTTTTATGGTGCCTGACCATAATTAAACCACCAGAAATCTTAAAATTTGCAAGGTTTCTCTGCTGGGAACCTCAAGTCCATGACTTTTCTACAAACTGAAGGATAGATTGTACTGTACCTTGCACATGAACTTTTGGATCTTACTTGGAAAGTGAAGTGCCCGACTCTGATGCATTGTTCCTCCCCTCCATTTGCAGATACCCAATGAGTTCAATTCCTCTTTCTCTCAAAACCACTTGTGTTGACTGATGTTATGTGTCAAGCACAATTCTACTTTCTTTACGCAGTAAAATTTATTATCTACTTCTGGGCCTAAATCCAAAGCAATTTAGAACATTTTTTAATATTGCTGGGTCTTAAGAATGCTCCTTTCAAAGAATTTCTTGTGCATTATTGTTCTGTACATAGGCTTATCTCTCATCAGGTGGCATGAATGATTATAAACACCTTTATAGTTGCCTTGGATTTCTCTTTAATGAAAAACATTGCTTTTGTTTCTTGGAGCTTTATAATTAGTTTTTATTTGTTAGGGTTTAGGTTTTAAATATATTTTGACCTGCCTTAAGCCCTAGCAAATGGATTAAAATCCACACAACTAAACATTGCCTTACCCAGTCATTAATTTTGTAAAGTACATAGAATTCTAGAATGCATTTGTTGTGCTTTATTTACACTGATTATTAATTTTTAATCCCAAATCCTTGATGTTATGGCTATTGTAAACAATGGCTTTTCAGTGTTTTTAATTTGCCTTAGGCATGATCAAAAGATACCCTTTTAAGTACCCAGGCTTTTACTGTGTTGACATTTTCCCACTTCTTAGTGTGGAAAAAGTCCTTATTCACAAGAGGGGCATCCAGATGTTTTGATTTCTATAAAGCAGGGATGGACATTTTCTTCTGGTGATTAGAGTCCCTGTGTTGCCCTTGTGGAATCCACTAGGAGCTGTAACCCACGGCCAAACTTTGCTGGAGTGGTGGTGCTGAAAAACAGTGCTTCTTAAAGAAAACAAGGCATCTAGGAAAAATCATATTTCCAGGAGGCTTCTGGTAAAGTAATTATCTGGACAAGCCATGAGCTCCCTGCATGCCTTGTTCCCTTTTTAAGGCTCTGTTTGTTTTGTTGCTTGCTTGTTTTGTTTTGTTTTTTAATCACTGAAGTACATTTTGATATGTTACATGTACAAAGCAAAAATCTGGGCATCCTGCTACCTGGATCTCAAGAAAGGCTTGGAATGTGGCATGGAGGACTAGATTGGATGGGGAGGCATCTGTGCTTATTAGCCCCAGGCATCTTCTGCAGTTTGAACTACATTCATAAGCTGCCTCTGGCTGATTTTTGCAGATTTTTCTCTTCAGCTGTAGCCCTGTATATCTCACCTTTTTGGAGATGCTCTGACTTTCTGGGGGACTGCAATTGGAAGAAAGGAGCAGAAAAGCTCCATTGCCTGAGTGGACTTCAGCTTGTGTAACTCTGGATGTGATGCTATCTGCAACACCAAACACAAAGTGTTTGTGTGTTTCCAACCTGTAACAGCCTTAACTTTGCTTTTTAAAAATGCTCCTTTCACAGAGGTAACTGGATACATTATTAGAGAAATACGACAAGGCTGTTGCATATGCTGAGTTGTAGCACCCATGACCACCATCATTATCAATCATTATCAATCTTCAGTATCAAAATGCATTTCAACCTGCCTTTTTTTCTTCTTGCAAGGAAATCAGGGGAGCTCCTCCTTTCCATCTCCACAACAAAAACACTGTGAGACTTTGTGACTGGACCAAAGTCATCCAGTGTCCTTCACAGCTCAGTGTGGATTAGAACCTGGATCTCCCAGATACACAGTTGCCATTCCAACCACCACACCACACTGGTTTTCAACACAACATTGTTGTGTAAGTACTGGATAGCAGGCTCATGGGACCATTAATATCTTACTTTCCATACTTTGGAGTTCATCTTGTGGAAAGACAAACATGCTGTATTTTCTTCATTGTACCTGGTTCTATAAATTACCTTTATCATGTTCTACAACTATTTTAACAAGAGGATACCATTGACACAACTTTTCATGTGTAAAGAACATGCAGTGTGTAGCCCCCACATAAGCACAATCTGGTCCTGCGCTGTAGCCTATCAGGGGCTTTAAAAATTCACAATGGCCCTGCGTGCCTGTGATTACAAAAATCCAGAGCAGCCATTGCAGAGTTTCCACACAGAGGTGCTGGACTGTGCTTGGTTTGGCAGGTCAGTTGTGCAAGTCTGTGATATGTTGGCTGAATCCAGAAACTGCCCACCATGACAGAAAGGGCACTATGCCCTCAGGATCCCTGTGCCCAAATTTGGAGGATTCCTCCTTTCATCCAGGGTGTCCTGTCTCTCTGTGTAACATTTTGGGGGGACTGGGGGGGATACTGCATGAAGAAGAAGATAGCAAGTCCACTTGTCTAGGTACAATTTATGCAGCAGAAATCTGGATCCAGCTCCAAAACACAAGAAGAGCCACAGTGGAGCAGGCCAGAGGTCTACCTGGTACAGCATGCTGTTCACACAGTGGCCACCCACAAGGAGGACATGAGTGCAGCTCTAATGTTCCCACAAAGTTTCTCTGAGGCTAGTGTTGAGAGGCTCTCCACCTCTGATCCTGGAGGTAGGACATAACCAGTGGCACTAGTGTCCATTGGTACCCTTATTCTCTACAGATCGTTCCCATCTCTTTTTAAAACAATCCAAAGTGGTGGCCATCACAGCATCTCCAGCAGCAAATTCCATAGTCAAACGGTGCTGTGTGAAGAAATACTTCCTTTTCTCTGCTTTAGCTATCTCAATAGACTACTTTAAGCTGTAGACTTGGTTGATCCTGAGTTTGTTTCCGACCAATATATTTTGCATAATTACTTGAACTACAGGAAGCAAAATATGCAGCAAGCTAGCAAATATGATTAAACTGCAAAGCTTTTGGAAATACAGCAGAGCCACACCAAGGCAGAAAGGAAAAAGAGTTGAAGGAGAGTGATGGAGATGATAAATAGTTCAGAAGCATGTCATATGAGGACAAGTTAAAGGCACTTGGTTTGTTTAGCTTAGTGAAAAGAAGATTAAGGTGAGACTGGATAGCAGTAGCTTACATTGATATGCTTTAAATGGTCCATTGGATCATTGGTTCTTTTGTCATTGCAAGGATTTTATTATGATGAGGTATCTCTGAAGGTCAATGAATCCACTGCTGATCTGTACAGTCATAAATCTTAGGATGTCTCAATGCCAACTTTAACAGACCATGGTGGGAAAATTATTATGAAATTTACTGAGATTTCATTTTAAGAAGCCATTTTGTTGAACTAGTATTTAACTCTTGCTCTACATGTAAATTTGTAGTATTTCATTGAAGAAGATCCAGGTTCAGTTATCCTGTATCTTAACAGAGATGTGAACTTAATGCATTGCTTCTTACCTTTGAATGTTCAACCATTTATATCAAGTATAATGATATAACAGGACAAATCCTGCCCATCTGTGGTTATGATGACAAGTCTCCCTTGGAAAATGCTTCTTGTGCTTAGCTTGATCCCTTTGTCAGAAGAGTGGCCTACATTTAGTAAAATTTGAACTTGCTTGCTAGAACTACTTGCATCAGTTTTGTTGGTAATTATAGTTCAAAGTCAGTTTGCTTCCCTCTCCATGTAATTACTCTTTTTTTCCTTATGATATTTAAATAGCAAATCTCTATGGTGTACAGCATCAGAAGTGTATTAGTGTGCAATAATTACCTGCAAATTTTATTTTGTTCCACTATGCAAATCCTCAGTAACGAATTATATGCATTTAAAAAAAAAATCTTTTATAAGACATAACTGAAAAAATTGTTCTCAGAATAGGTCATGAAAGAAATGAATGCATCCAATGGAAATTAGATTAATTTAATACATAAATTACTGAACTGGATTTCTAAAGCTTCAGCATTCCATATGTAGATAAGCTTCTCTTTTATTTACAGTGCATCAGCTTCCCGCAGGAAGCAAAAAAGCTTTTTTTGCTGTTAGTGGCAGGCAGCGGCTTGTAAAACCAGCCACTTTGACTGCATTGCAATATCCATCCTGGCTTGGCCAGGAGGTTACTCCTCCCCTTTTTCTATGGGAAACTGCAAGGAAACATCATCACTTATTTTTATTGCAATATATCATATTAAACAGATACGTGAAAATTATATACAGACTATATTTTCTGTAAAGGATCAAACAGCCTCCCTCATCTACGTCCTGGACTCTGGCCAATAAATACAGTAAACACGCACTGATAACTTGATTACTGTACAGATGTATGGGATGGGTCCTGGGCGGCAAGTGTCTGTTTTCTAGGCTTGTAATCTCTGAGTCACATAAACTTCAGTAGAATAGTAAAAATGGGTAGAGCAGATTACAAGCAGTTTCTGGATCTGCCAACTTCATTCCTCCTAAGTGAAATTTACTTCTCTCCCTGCCCCCACCCCCACATGTATATATCACAGTTCTGCATGAAAAGGAACTGATAAGATGAAAAAGGAATTGCTTTATTGTGGGTTAAGGGGTTTGATGTGCAAAATAATCTTTATATGTTTCTGAAAGGGTTTAAAAATAAAAAGGAACCCCCCCTGTGGAGGGGAATAATGAATGTGTGGGTGGTTTAATCCCCCCCCCCTTCTGGAGAGCACTGGTCCTGATCCAAATCACTACACTAAGGGAAAATGAAATACCTGCCTCAGCCACACCTTGCACCATTAACACAGCATGCAGCTCTGTCCCAGGTGCCAGCAGAGCAGGAAGGAGAATTTCTGCTCTTCCCTTTCAGCACCAAAGAGCCAGGACTGGTATTGCAAGCCAGCACTGTGCAAGCGTTTTGCAGACAAGTGCATGAGACAGAATGGTGCATGTGGGATTAATGATTGTAGAAAGAGGAATCTGTCTCTCAAATGCAAAGCACAGCAATTTGCAAGCTGTTACTGTTAAGATGGCTGACCTCAGGTGAAGGTTCTAGGCGTCTTCTCTTCTGTGTTTTATGCTTGCTGCTCAGAACTCAGAACTCCCTACTCTCAAGGGCTTCGGAGATGCCTAACTCCTGCTGGGCTGAAGTGATATAAGTGAAAGGACTGGTAGAGGCTCCCTGTGCTCTGATCTCCTTTACTATCTCTGGATGGACTTTTCAGCTGCCTAGTGAGCTGAACTGGAGGTGGGCGAGGAGGCTGGCAGAGGTCCAGAATAAATCAAATCCTGGCCTTTCCCATCTCTTTCCCTTCCTGCCACCTGGAGCACCCTGTAATCCCCTCTCTGTGGTTGATTTTCTGATGTCAGAGAGGCAGCCAGCACAGTTTTCTCTGTGCTGTCCTCAGTGGCAGAGTGCTCTCTCTGAGTGGAAGGTGCTTTCTGAGCCTGGACACCTGCCCAGGGGCCACTGGATTGTTCTTTACATTCTTTCCTGTGTGTGCATTAATGCAAGTGGGATCTGGAGAAGATGATGTGATGGGTTGCAATCACAGCAGTGCCTGTTGTCTGATGGCAGCCATGCCCTCAAGGAATATGGCACCAGGGAGGACTGCCTGCCTTTGCAAAGGTCTGTTTTCTACTTGAAGGGCTCACCTAATGTTCCATGAGAGCTGTTTAGCCAGACTGGGAAGACAGGCAGGTATATGGATCTTGTGGTCATAGTATGGGCAGATAAGCAGCATTTCTATTTAAATTATAATTCTTATTTCTAACTTTGCATCTTTATGTGAAGATTAGCATCTGCATTTCATCTCTTATATTCCTCTTCTGACACATTTCCTCCTCCGTGGTGATTCATAAATGGTCACCCTGTATTCACTAGCAAACCATGTTACTGATTGTTGCTGCTGCAGACCAGTTTGATATGGTCAAGTCATATTCTCATCACTCTTAATTTTTGTTTGATTTGAACATGATTGCAGGCATTACACTGTGGCAATGCAGGCTGGCTAGAATCTTTGACCAAAATTGGGTAGACATCATAAGATCTCAGGGGAAGCCAAACTTTGTGGTGGATTGAGTGATGGATTGGAACACACACACTTATGTGTGCATCTAATGAAAGTTAAAAACATTGTGTTTTTGTTAGGAAATGAGCAAAATCTCACATTGAACATATTGTCAAGCCATTGAGGATCAAGCCAGCTTTGGTAGTAGATGCTAACAGGTGACTTCTGGTAGTGAAAGCATGATCGGTTATGATGTCAAAGGTGCTGGGTGGTGATGGAACGATTTAGCTGTTCCGTTGTCACAGAGGGTCTGTTCAGTTGAGCTTTGGAGATCTGAGGATTTGATTGCATGTTCAGGTACCAGCCATTCTTATATTAAACTACGTATCATTGATGCAAGCCAGTTGGAATATTTTGGGTGCAGTTCAATGGAAGCACACCACCTTACTGTGATAGTGGTGGTGAATTTTTCATGCTGCTTTCCAAGAGACTTTGAAGAGCTTCACTAAACTGGATGTCTTAGAAGATGAATGCTTTTGAAATCTGAAGGACATCCATATCTTTTTGGTGTAACTGTACTTACATTCTGTGTGCTTAAAATTACGCAATAATACATTCATGCAATTGCTCACAGCTCCTGCCTGTGTGAGACAGTGATGAGGTCTTTGGTGTTTGGACACTGGAAGTTTTCCTTCAATATAGCCATCAGTTTGGGAAGAATATAAAGCACCACTTTTTAAAAATATTCAGCTTTGCTACAAACAGTTGCCTCCTCCCTTTTTTCTCCAAGGGATGAGTAGAGTGGGACTTTTGTGTGCGTGTGCGTGCGTGTGTGTGTTTAACATGTCTTTGCCTAATATTCTCTATCCTAGGGAAGAGGCAATAGTCCACAGGCTATTTTGCAGAATGTTGTCAGCAGGAAATTGGTAGGAAAGCAATTTTGTGTGACAAAGGATGTCATAGGACCCTTCCATGTATCTATCGCAGTATGTCAAGTCAGGACTGATTATGAAAACATAGCAGTTGTTTACTGCAGTGTACTGTAAAGCATGAAATAATTACTGCATGATAGCTCTGTGTCAAATAAAATCTGTTATTCTCAAACAAAGGTTGTTATGGCTGTGGATTTCAGGCAGAACTATTTTAACTTTCCTTCAAGTTTACTGTGGATATGAGAAGAAAGCTCATAACTACCCACTGTTATATCCATTTGCTCTTCCATTCTAGAAAAGCCATTCACTGGAAATGCTTCTATATTTCATGGTAGGTAATGTGTAATATCTTCTTAATAAAGATATTATTTACTTAGTGCAATTCTTTTTGTATGTGTGTGGGCACCAGATAGATAAATACAAAACTATATATCAACTAAAAAGATAAATTTGGATGATTTGAATTTGCAGAGAATTGAAATCAGATTTGCTCCCAGAAAACCTGCCACCTTTAGCTTGTTCTTTGGAATATTGTATATACTAGCTTTGAATCAGATTGCTATGGTGCTCCCTATTTAGAGCAGAATTTATGTACACTCATTCATTTGTTACTGTCCAAGCATGCCTTCCCACACCAGCAAAAAATGGGCTTTATCCTGGCATGGTATGCAACATGATGCACTGTGTTTTTTAGCTATGCATTTGTGTGCTGTTTGTTTTACAGTATGTGCCATGCATAGAGAAGAAGAGTGGATATAATGTATGAGAACTGCCTGTGTTGTGACTTGAAAATATAAGCCAGGGTGGAAAACCCCTGGACTGTAGATCACATGTGGCCTCTGGTTGCCCCGATGCAGCATCCTCTCCTCCAAGACACTCCGGTTAAAATGAGGAAAACACCCACCCCCCCAGAAAAATAGTGCGTCCTATTGTGTTCCTATGGGCCCATTTAGCTGGTTTGTGGCAAAATCTGCTGCGGAAAAGAGATGAGCCCTTTTCCCACACTCAGAGTTGGGACTGGAGTGAGGGTTCATTTCTGACTTATGGCTCCTCTCCCTTGCTGCTTTAAGGAGGTGGTGGTTTCCATTTTCAGTGCAGAGAAAAACACATGGTTCACACAGGGCTTTTTCTAGGCTTTGCATTTCTCAGCCTTTCTATGTGTACTACCAATGAAGCACAAGATGCTGCTGTGATAGAAAGGCAGGATAGCATGTTTTCATCTTCCCAGGAAGACCAGCTTTTGTTCCACTTGGTTGTGATTCAAAATCAAGATTTACTTCATTCTAAGAACACCCATAAAAATGGTGGGAATACTTAAGAGAGGCCCTGCAGGACAGCAACACTGTGAAAAGCTCTGCAAGTTTCTTTGAGTGAGGGGTCATAAGTGCACAATAGATGCCTCTTGCAGAAAAGCCCTCTCTGAAGATCTGAGTTAAGCCCTTTATTTTTATTTATTTATTTATTTATAAGTAAGTTTTATTATTATTTTTCTACCAACTAACATAAAGAAACTAAAAAAATCAATCATCAGAAACATCAGACCTACTGAGTCAGCTCCCCACACTTTTTTTTATAACGATCCGTAAACATATTTAAATCTATGCGTAGTCCTGTTTCTCTAGCCAATAATAAAAAGAATTCCAAGTATCCTCTTTCTCCTTCAGAGACAAAGTCAATCTGTCCATTTCAGCACAGTCCAAGATCTTTTTTAGAATCAGTTTGTTGGTAGGTGGCTC
Organism: Varanus komodoensis; assembly: GCF_004798865.1. Taxonomy (NCBI): domain Eukaryota; kingdom Metazoa; phylum Chordata; class Lepidosauria; order Squamata; family Varanidae; genus Varanus; species Varanus komodoensis. The sequence goes on from NW_025335317.1 coordinate 22,159,078, forward strand.
TTCACTCCTCCAATGTTGGGTAAATGCAATCCTTGCTGCAGTAATTACATGTAGAATCAAATACATCGCTTGATTATCAACATTATCAGGTACAATGCCTAATAGGAAAACTTCAGGTTTAAATATTAAAAACTTTTGTAACATTCTCTCAAGCCATTTATGTATTTTAGCCCAGTATTTTTTTGCCTTATCACAAGTCCACCACATATGATAAAAGGTACCCAGTTTATGTTTGCATTTACAACATCCATTTGACATATTTGGAAACATCTTAGCTAATCTATTTGGTGATGGATGCCATCTATAAAACATTTTATAAAGATTTTCTTTATATGAGGTTGCTAAGGTTACTTTGATATTTCTTTCCCACAGCTTTTGCCATTTCTGTAACTCAATATTATATCCAAAATTTTGTGCCCACATTATCATAGTTTCCTTAACTTGTTCATCTTCCATTCTCATATCCAAAAGAAAATTATATAGTCTTTTAATCATTTTCTCATCTGATTTTAAGATCACTTGGTCAAATGTTGTAAACTCCTTATAAAAACCCCACATTTTATAATCTTTAACATATCTCAATTGTATTTGAACCTTATGCCACCAAGAGATATTAATTCCCTGATCTTGCAGTTCTTGGTTTGGTTTCAATCCTCCATCATTATCCAGTATATCATCATATCTCACAATCATCAAAATTCAATGTGTTTGGATATACAAGAGGTTCCATAGGTAAAAGCCATCTTGTTAATTTAGTGTACAGTTTTGTCTTTAATTTTTCCCACACTGACATTAATGACTTTCTAATATAATGATTTAAAAAACATTCTCATACCACATATTTATTTATTTATTTCTATGCAGTTCACAACAGCACATTTCAAACAAAAAAGCAGAACCTACTATTAAAACATTAACATATCAGAGAAGTTAACAATGCAAAATTTAAAATGCCCCATGTTGGAAAAAAGTTCTGGGCGAAGACTTATTTCTGATCTGCAGCAGATAAGCTCTCTCCCTGCCCCAGTGCTGAGAGGAGCTTGTATCTAAGAAAGCAAGGCCAGGACTGCGGGTTCCCGTCCCTGCTCAGCCATGGAGCCCACTGAGTGACTTTGGGCCAGTCGCAGACTCTCAGCCCAACCTACCTCACAGGTTGCTGTTGTGGAGATAAGATGGAGGAGGAGAATGATGTAAGCTGCCTTGAGTTTGTTGGAAGAAAAGTGGGATGGAAATCTGATAAATAAATAACTCAGTGCTGGAGCAGAGGAAAGAGTTGTATCTCTGCAAAGATCAGCTGGATTGGTGGGCAAGAGGGGTATGTGCGTATAAGTAGTGTGTGTGCTTTTGTGTGCTTGACTGGGGTGTGCATCTCTGTGTGAAAATGGGAGGGACCACACATACCAGCCATGACTTTGCCTACTTCGTGCCAGTATTTGGCCTCCAGCATCCAATTCACTCCTTAGATTGAAAATGATCCCCCGTCCTTAGTTCAAAACTTGGGGTGGGGGAGCTTGCCTTGACACCCATTTTATATTGCTGAATAACTGTAGCACCAAGAATGAGTGTCACCCAGCCTGCCGTGCTGGTAAATGCTTAGATTGGGCAGTTCTAGCAATCATACCAGAGCACCAATGTAAAATGTAATGTGCGCTAGCACATCAGGCAGAGAGTTGACATGAATGCTGCAGAGCAAGGTGCCAATACTTTAGTCTTAATTCCAATAGTGAAATAATGTTAATGGACAGAACCTCATGAGTCCTCTTCAAGGTACGTGATCCAGTTTATGGAAGATTTCCCTGAATTGTGCCACAAAGCCAGCAAGCAGCCTCTTCTGCAGTGCACTTTTCTCCTCGCACCGATGATGTGATTTTCTGCCATGCACTTAAAGAGAGTGCCTTTGTTCAGCTGCAGTTTGTCTACCTAGCAATTTTCCTTTTCCCTTTTGGAGGAAGGTTTGGTTTGTAATGTCTCCTCTGGTCCCTAAGAATATTATAGGTGGAACTCGAAAATTACTTACAAGTCCCAAACCTGACAGCTCCTGAGAAATATTTAACCTTCCCAGCTCTTTCAGCTTGATGGCACTAACTACATAAGTCATTCTGCCAAGCCTTTCTTTAGTATTTGTTGAGAGAACAGCAGTTTTTTCTTGTCCTAAGAGGCTGTAGATGAGAGTGACTGCCTACTTGATAGACATTAGACAGGACAACACATTTTGCTTTGAGGTTTGGAAGGGAAATTCAAATTCCTGCAACTAAGCTCCAGTCTCCAAACTGGAATGGCCTGATGGGTGCCCACAGGGTGGCTTCAAGCACTTGTCCCTGGGCAATATGATAAGCAACCCAAACAGTTAGGCTTTTCAGGGTGTATCCTAGAAATCACACCGAATGCGAATATACTGGTTATATATTTTACTTGGGCATTTCCCGTGTGACAGGGAGAATTGAGTGCTGATAGTATTGTACTATGTACTACAGACAACCAGGGGGCACAAATTTTGATGCGTTTTTCTGGTCTTTCTAATAGTCAGGAAAACTAGACTTTCTTGCTGCCAGATCAACACTGGCAAAGTTAAAGCTAGAACAGAAGTGATATGGCTTATACTCAGGCAGGTGGGCTGGGCTGAGCAAGTCCAGAACCAGGGACCAGGAGTCAGAACCAAACAGCAACTGGAGTCAGAGAACAAGCTGGAGGGGAGGGCTGGAAAACAAAGCAAGAGTCGAAATGCACGACATGCTAAAGCTTGGGTAGTCCTGTTGCTCAAGCAAGGCTCATCTACCATGCCCTGTTACATTCCTTTCTGCCCAGAGTGATCTAATGGCCAGTCTGTTTGGATGGACTCAAAATCTGGAAGGTCCTTTGTTGATTAGCTGCCATTTGCAATTCAGTGATTTACCAAAAGAGGCAGCTGCATTCCTTTTCGGACATGGCACTGAAAGGTTTAAACTTTGCACTTCACGACACGGAGTGCTGGTCAGCAGTTCCTGACAGGCAACAGGTAAAGAATATGCCCATTTGCCACATGGTCTATCATGTTTAAATGTGCTAACTATATAGATTTAGCACACTGATTATGGGTTGCCTGGGTCTACATTGTCACATCTTTTCCAGACTTAGATGCAATGCCCTATAAATCCAGTGTCCCAAGAATGGCTTTGTAAGGAAGGAGCAAAAGGTATGTAAGTACATGTCTTTGTAGGCAGCAATATGTTCCCCTCTAGTCCATGACATTGATTCTTCATTTCTATGCAAGAAAAATGTGATGCCATTCAAAAGAGGAATCCTCTTTGTTGTGGCTTAATCCTACAGCTTACTGCAAATTTTTCCTTGGGGTTTTCCAGAATTCAATTCCTGGTTACCACTTGTACATTTAACTGTATACCCCATGAACACAATGATGCTTTTAAAATAGTGGATGGAGAAAGCTTTGTTTCAGTCAAAGGGAATTACTATTCTGCATGCACAAAATACCCTCTGTTATTGATACACTCCCAGATGATTCATACATAAATCTTCATCACTCATTGATGGTAACATAAAACAATGACTTGCATGAGCAAATACTCCATCATTATTCCAGAATTTTCATTATCATCTTTTGTTGACTTGAACACTATGCTCTTCAATTTAGTTAGTTTATGTACTTGCCCAAAAGTCATCCATCAAATGCTAATCAAATGATGAAAGATCAAATTATGTAAGTACATATATGAACCTGTTTACTGATCATTTAATGTCACAGCTGAAGGCAAAGCATTCAATTGTATCATATTTGTCAGTCAATTCACACTTGTATGAAGAGCTTTCCAAAGCACAGGAGTATAAAACAATTTAGACTACAGCTTTTATATCTTAGGAAGTGATAGATTTTCCAAGGAATCAAAATGGTGTCTTTATTGCTCTGGACTGCGGTTCCCCTGCAACACAAGTACTTTTCTGAGGAAAGACATTTGGATTATTAGGGCTGAAATAAAATTAATATCACACAGGCCATCTCAGGGAAAAGGTCACCTCACTTTTCTTGCTGATTTTTCAACATCCTGCTAAACAATTTCTATGTTTCCTCTGTGGTCATGCTTTTTGTTCTGCCATGCTCCTTTAGAGTTTGCTAATAGATCGCACAACCCCAAGACTGGGAAAATACTGTCCCTTTGCTTGCTTTTGGCTGGTCGGGACAGTTCTTGCGGTTGTGGGGTGGGGGTGAGGAATGTTGCTCCTGCTGCTCTCTTTGACAATTTATTTATATGCTCCTTCCCCCACCAAACAAACAAGCTAACCAACCTCTGTGAAAAATCCCTAGAGTAGACATTTGTTCCGTGTTTTACCTTAAAAGTTGTTTGTTGGTGTTTCTGTTCTTTTCTTTTTCAAAAAGCTCAGTTGGAAGCACAGCGGTCCTAGTAAGCAGGGATCCAGGCTCATGCTTTTCTGCTTCCTTTTACCAACCAAACAGCTTGCTAAGCCAGGATCTCAGTAGTACAGTTGAATATATCACACTCTCAGGTGCTGCTCACAACCTTCCCAAAACAGAGAAAGGCACCAGTCTCATTTCTGGCCTTTACTGCTTTGATAAATTTCTAGCAGCCTTTCAAATACCTTAACAGGCTTGTCTGGATGGCTGCTATTACTAGACATGATGGACTTTTAGAATCCTAGCTCCATTCTTCTATCCCAGTTTCTCCAGGCTTCTGAAATAAAAAAGTTACACTGAGATAGCATGTAATGAAGAATTCTAAAATGAGGAAGTAGCCATTTTTGCTGATCTGATTTTCTACATTTTTAACCAACATTAATGTCAGATAAATGTGTTGCAAAATCCCTTTGAAATTATTCTGCAACTGATATTTAAACCAAGGAGTGTGAAGATCATACAATAATTATCTCCATAGGGATAGACTTATGAAAGCAATTAATTAGAATCGGGTGGAGGGAAGTGTCAACATTCTCTCTGCATTCTGCTCTCTTAAAACTCTCTCTGTGTGTTTCTTTCTGCCCAAGGCCAGTGGCAACAAATAACATTCTCTACTCTGAGCATAGGTAATGACGACTGACTTTTTTGAAAAATAAGCAAGGCACCCTATTCATCTCTCTTTAAAAGACTATCTGCAAGCAAACGTGATTCTATTCTTAATCTAGATCTCATTTGTTCTGAAAATAGTGGTTAGGTGTCCAACTTGTCCAAGGAACAAGGGTGGCTTTCAGAAATCAAAATAGAATGATCTCTTCCATAAACTCCAAAGCATCTATTTCTTATTTTTATTTAACTGTAGAAGGGGTATGTGTATACATCTCTCTCTCTCTCTCTATGTGTGTGTGTGTGTGTGAGAGAGAGAGAGAGAGAGACGGAGAGATTCAGCACCAGGGGAAAGAGAGAAATCTCCTGAGCACATTGTTTTTCCACTGAAGAAGGAGATGAGATTAGGAAGTGTGCAAGTCGTTTTTAACCTCAGGGACCTGATCCAATCAAGTTAGAGTGAAGGATACTTAGAAAGACCAAAAAAAAAAAAAAAATCACCAGTGTCAAAGATGATATACATTTTATAGAATACAGTGATGAAATTGGGATGCAGGATATAAACAGTGAAAGAGCATTTACACTCCTCTTATCTGAGCCATATTGGTTTCCTGATGCACCATGGGCCTCCAAAGTAGCCCGGGCACACAATTCATCGATTCCTTTCACCAAGCCAACAACAAAATCTTTATATAGATTTTATAGAGTTCCAGAGGCTCTAATTCCCCCTTCCTGCAAGATGGGGGTGTTGAAGCTGTTTCACTAACGCAAACAATTTTGTTCTCACAGCAAAAGCAGCCCTTATCTAGGGAATGACTGGGGAAAGCAGCTTCAAAGCAATTATCTCTGGTGCTCTTCTGATCAAGCTGAAGGCCATAAAACATTGGCATGGAATCAAGAAACTATATGCTGGCTTTTGGGCAGTGAGAAAGTTCACTTCACTATCGGTTGCCCCCCCCATATAATCTCCCCACCATTATTCCAGTACAGCCCATACGGTGCACAAGATCAAACTTCATTGCTGCTCATTTTCATGTTGCTAAACTCATTTCTCCAAATCTGCTGCTCCCCAGAAATTTTGGTCTACAATTCCTGACCATTGTATGTGCTGGCTTGGGCTGATGGAAGCTGAAGTCCAAAAAACTGGGAAAAGAAACTTGTTGGGGAAGCTGAGGTGAACGATGCATGCTGCTTGGGGGCAGGCGTGATTCTGACTGTGGTCCAATGCAGTGCAATAAGAGGCACCATGTTGAGGAAGTCTGGCTAAGGGCGACATTTCAGTGCAGCCAAAGATATTTATATGTGCAGAAGAAGAAAAAAACCTACAAGTGTGTCCAGTGACTTATTTCCATTTATCTGGTGGCCTCAGGCAAACAAACATTTGCACCGTGGTTTTCAAAGTCCAAGCACTCTAACTACTAAGCTACCTTCAGCTGTCTTATGTAAACCATTCACTATTTATTTTATTAATATTTTTGTCCCTGTTAAGTGAAACCAGTGACCTATTTTTAATTCAGTGACAAAATGTTTATGTTAACATTTACAGCACTTTTAAGGAAAAATTCATAAATCCCCTGAGTGTGAGAAATAGGGGAAAGGGCTTTGACAAATATTTGCTATGTAAAGTGAAGCTGACAAGTTGGGACCTTTGCATATTGCTGTGTGGGTGGGAATTATTTATTATCACTCACATGTTTATGCATATCAACATGAAGCCATTTCAAGGGATGTATAATGAGAATATGGGTTATAAGTTAAATTCTAAATAAAAACAAAACAGCAATGCTGTACCCAAACATTGTAACAGGTATTTTTGCTATCCTAACAGGATTAGCCTTCCAAACACAATTCAATAATTAGGTTTTTTTTAATAAAATGAGTCAGTACCATGTTAATTAAAGTCTTTACTCTAAGTCACGTCATAGTCCAAGGCTGTGAACAGCCGTAGCACTAAAAGGAAGAAAAGTGAGGCATTAATGTAATGTGATGATAATATTTATGCAACCAACAAGTGCCAGTTTGTTTTTGTTTATTTAACTTTTGTGCCACAATAGAAATATCTTGTGCCTTCACATTGTTGAGTGCCTTGTGGTAACATGACAATTAAATCCATTGAGAACTCAGGTTGTTACATTATAAATATGAAAAAGTCACAGGGGGCTGCATACTTCTGTAAGTCTTCATATGTATGAGTAAGAAATCCAGTTAAAGCCTTCCTTGTGACCTGACAAAATTTCTAGCTCTTTTTGTCATAGATTTAATTTTTGCAAAACTTACTAAGCCATCCCTTCAGGTTATTTTCTTCTTGACAGCAAGACTCTCCCACAGTGTTGTGTATCATACAAAATGTTTTACATATAACAGTAAATATGCCATTCAAATTGGTGCAAAATAGGGCATACAATTCAGAGCAGACATTGTCTGACAAATGAACAGCAGTCTTACAGCACCCAGGATGCACCAAGGGTGGGGGGGGGTGTTGGGGGCGGGGGGGGTGATGTTTAAAAATCAGCTACAAATAAGCTTTAAAAAACCCCATCATCCTGGCTGGCACTTAGGAAAAAAGCAGAACTTGCCCCAGTGCTCTTTGTCCAAATATCAAAATGTGTGAAACAGAAACAATATTGGTTTAAAAAGGCATTCACATTTTTCGGTATGGGCCAAAAACAGCTATAATTCTTTCTTTTTCATTGAATAAAGATCTAAGAATGAATATCTCAGGCAACAAATCTAAGCCTTGGACGATTCATTACCAAGATTAATGGTAATGTAGACACTTGTAGACACTTGATCCTCACATGTTTTTCCACATACATTTCTTTCTCTGCTAATGGCATGAATACGCAGCCCCATTACAGAACATTTCTGAGCTGATATAAATATAAAATTATAGATTGGCCAGTGGATATTGCCTGTTTAAATGTCCGTGGCACTTGGAAGCAGAATACTGGCTCAGGCATTACTCTCATTTGCACTTCATTTCTGGTAAATCTGGATCTGAACTCATGCCCCAGCTCATGTCCCAAGCTAAGCCAGAAGGAAGAACCACAAACTCAGAAATGTCCCACATCAGACTCATCAGTTTACTGATGTACAATGTTAGATACAGAGGTAGTGCAGAAACAGTGACAATGACAATAGTAAATAATGTAGGGTTGTCCCACTAGTGGTATCATTTGAGTAGACATGTTGTTGTTGTTATTAGTCGCGAAGTCGTGACTGACCCATCGCAACCCCATGGACAACATTTCTTCAGGCCTTCCTGTCCTCCACCATCCCCTGGAGTCCACTCAAGGACACCAACTGCTTCAGTGACTCCATCTAGCCACCTCATCCTCTGCCGTCCCCTTCTTCTTTTGCCATCTATTGTTCCCAGCATTAGGCTCTTCTCCAGGGAGTCCTTCCTTCTCATTAGGTGGCCAAAGTATTTGAGTTTCATCTTCAGGATCTGGCCTTCTAAAGAGCAGTCAGGGTTGATCTCCTCTAGGACTGACCGGTTTGATTGCCTTGCTATCCAAGGGACTTGCAGGAGTCTCCTCCAGCACCACAATTCAAAGGCCTCAATCCTTTGGCACTCAGCCTTCCTTATGGTCCAGCTTTCACAGCCATACATTGCAAAGTTGACATATCAAGGTTCTAAATATTGTAACTACACTCATGGAAAAGGCTCCATGATTCAGAATTGCTCCTCAACCACATGAAAAGCAGTGGGGCTGGTGATGCAATGGAGCAGTGAGCATGGACCTACTCACCTTGTTGTGAGTCCAACACATCCTTTTCTTACCCAGGGTCTAGGACACCAGATTGCTCTTTACAATGTAGATCTTCCTTGGCACTTCATAACTAATAAGACAATACAACTTAGAAAGCCACCTAGCAAGCTGAATGATAGCCCCTGCTAATGTAAAAAAAAATTGATGAATGATAGTTGAACCCTATTTGGAAACTCTGCCCCAGTCTTCCCTTTCACTCACACTGCAGGCTCCACCCTTCAGGCGTCTCTCTCTGGTAGAGAGCTAGCCTGTGGGATCTATGCAAGCCTTCTGACTGGGTCAGCAACTGGGCAAGGCAACAGCTCTCTCTCATAAACTGAGTTCCCTCCCATTTCTTCCAAAATATGCTCTCACAGTTGGCCTGGGAAACTGTAGGCAACAACCTTGACGGGCCTTTGAAGGCTTCTACCCACCTTGAATAATCCTGCCATCCCAGAGCGTCTTCCACAGTGTTGTCCCTTCAGAATCCAAACACACAAGAGTAAGTCCCTGGCCTGCTTATTACACACGTTTTCCATGCAATAAGAGTGAACACACACACAGGGCTATACTTTTGTAAACAAGTGCCATGTTGCTCCTAGTTTAGTATTGTGGTTTTACCACCTGCTAAGTCACCAAGCAGGGTCTGTTGTATCAGTTATCTGCCTTACCAAACAATTATTCCTATTTCTAAGCAGCCCAAGTGCCAAGGTTTCTCCCAAAGTTTATTTGTCACAGAAAGCAGTGAGCAAAACTAGACTTTTCCAGTTGTCATCCATCTTAGTTCTTTATGGCTGCCCCAAGGCTAATCTACATGGGCAATTTATTGTGTGCTATTTCAACTCTGACACTAGAGCAGCATCAGGTACTCTCCCCAAACTATTTCAACCCCAGGCTTTGTTTCCCCAAATGGATTTTCACAAAATCCTTTTATAATGGGTTTTCTGTTTTGTGTGGTTTCCTCAAAGTTTGTGATTTCAGTGTGCCTTGTACTTCCAATATGCATTTTCAGTCGAACGTGTGGCTTGTCTCCAAAAATATTTGTGTCTGTCTCAACACCATACTGTTTACTATTTACTGTTCCACAAGTGGGATAGCTGTCTTCCCACCCCACCCCCTGCATGTGCAAATCAAATGTCTTTCTGCTCCCCCTCTGATCTACTTCTTCACCTCTCTGCATAACTGGGTTGCAAAATTCAGCAGCCAGGGGCCATGGCATTTTATAAGGAGAAAACCTTGAAATCCTAGATCTCCTTAGTATGTGGGGAGAAAAAATGCAGGAGCAGATGAGGAGGAAGCACGGGGAATTAGATTCCTATGAAGTATTGCTCGGGAAGTGATTTAGTCGCGTACAGAAAACAAACCATGTTTGAAACCCTCACAAAGACAAAATGCATGCAGCTTGAATGCTGCTGAGTAGCAGTTCTACTTCACGGCTGGAATAAAGACTCTTACATGCCCATTCGGTAATGAGCTACATAGGATTCTTTGGGGTGACAGGACAATTCAACTAAGGCATTGACATGCTTAAGGATTCAATTTATTCTCAGGAGATGTTCCCTGTTCCAGGGGGATCACCAATAGGTAAATCTGTGTAAACATGTTGGAGGTATGAATGGGCACATGTCGGTAGTCACAGTACACTTCTACATACTTACCAGCCTGCCCAGGAGTGGACAATGGGACAAAAACCTGGGGGTTTGTTTAGCTTAAATCTGCATGTGTGAAGTACTAACTATAATTTTTTAAAGGGACTCATCTAACCACTATAAGCTGGTATATATATGCATCAGTATATGTGCACTGACCCTGATGTATAACATGATCGAGGAGGATAGATATTGTCACGAGAGTTGATGACATTATACTCATATTGTGAGAGTTCATCTATGGATATCTAGGTTAATGGGATTTATTTAGTTAGTCATTGTTTAAAGCATTGTTTACAAGTGTCTCAGGACAGTGATACAGAACAAAATAAAGAGGCAACACAAAATGAAGTATAAATCTAATCAGACCCAATATTAAAATCTCAATCAACTCTTAAAACGCTGGGAAAATAAAAGGGTTTTGGCATCGGCGAATAAAGCAAAATGAATAAAGCATCAATGCACCTTTCTGGGGAGCAGGTTCCAAAACCAGGGTACCACTGCAGAAAAATCCCTTCTCCGGGTAGCCAGTCTTCTGATCTTCAAAGACGACTCTCAAAGAAAAAATTCAGACTCGGATCTTAGGGGGTGGGCAGGTGTATAAGGAAGTAGATGCTCCTTCAGATACCTTGGCCCTAAACCTTTTAAACTTTATAGCTCATCATTAACACTTCAATTGGGCCTGGACTTCAACTGGTAACCAGTACAGACACTAAGAACTGGTGTTATGTGAGCATATCTGCTGGTCCCCATCAAAAGCCTGGCTGCACTGTTATGGACCACCTGAAGTATCCAGATTGTCTTCAAGGGCAGCCCCATGTAGAACATGTTACAATAGTCCAGATTTCAGAAGAAGTTTTCCACATAAGAATGGGATTAATACCAGGTCTACAGTGCATAGGCACCAGCTGCCATAGGAGAAGTAAATGTAAATTCAAGAAACTGTGTGATTAAAATGCATCATCTTTGAAAGCTATTTCAGTATAAATTAGACCCTGCAGGTTTGTGAATCAAGTATTTTTGGTCCTGGCAGAGCTTGAGTTTAGCAGTCCTGTATTAGGAACCATTTCTGCTGTTGCTGTTAACAGTTTATTAGATTTATTAGATTTTTATTTTCTGATACAATTCAAGCGGTAAAGCCTTTCCGCCTCTGCCTCTGTTCCCTTACTTTTTGCCTGCCCTTCCTTCATCATATTGTAAAGTAAATAGCATTAGGCAAATTTAGGTAAATAAATAGATAGGCAGGAAAACAAATATAAGGATTGTGCTGTGTTTCCTTACTGGTCTACACTCATTTGGGGATGGATTACTGTGCATATAAACAAGAAAATGTTCCCATATTAACTAGTCTTTGTTTTCTATTAGTAATTTGATATAACATACCTTTCCATGAGTTGCTAACATCAATATATCTTGAATCCAATTGTGTGTATTTGGGGATTTATTTGTGTTCATGTGTTGTATAATAATATACTTGGCTGTTAGTGTGGCCTTACCAAGTCAACCAACTTAGAGGGGTATACTCCATATGTCTAGAGTATACCCCTCTAAGGCATGGGCATCAATTACACTGAATGAGGTTTGCCATTTATTTATTTTATTTATTTATTTATTAAAACATTTTTATGCCGCCCCATTCGCCGAAGCCTGTTATTTACTGTAAGCCTGTTACTTACTTACTTACTGTTAAAGGAAAAACAGTAAAGAAGTGCTGTGATCCGAAGGTTTAACATAGCAGATTTCTCACTGACCTTGACTACCTTATGGCCTTCATCGGTTTTGATCTTCAGCACATGAATGCAAAGGCTTCTGGGGACTGTGGTCTCACATTGCTAAGCAATTCAGTGTCTGAGACTCCATGGAATGTTTTGTGACCCTGGCTGAAGGTAAGTGGCACCAACTGCCAGGACAGATACTTGCCAAGGAAGCAGGGCCGTCAATAAATGGCCTTCAAGAGATGGCTAATATAAGATGGCTAATATATTTGTGTCTGACTATTTCCTTCCTTGGCAAATATCTGTTCTTGCAGTTGGTGCCACTTACCTTCAGCCAGGGTCACAAAACATTCCACAGTGTCTCAGAGGCTTCAGAGGCAATATAAATGTGTGAGCGTTTATGTCAAGGTGATCAGATCTGGGTTTGGTCAGTGTATGGAAGGGAGGCCCCGTGGGAATCCTATTAATGGCATTGTATTCCCATCCCTGACCTGAAATTTTATGAGGCTCTGGTTGATATTGGCATATAGCCTCACTTTCACAAGGCTTTATGCCTTTATTCTTGCATACAGGGAAATGCAAGGGAAAATGAAGGCACAACGGCTTGCGACAGTGAGACTCAATGCCAAGGAAGGAAAGAGTCAGACATGAATAGCTCATATCAGGCATCTATTGAAGGAAAATGGGACAACATAGTTCTAACACTTCTTCCCAAGAATCTAAGGAAACTGGCATGGACAGCCAGCTGAGTTGTCTTCCTGGAACAACTCAGATCACCCCTGGACTGTATATGATGAATTGTAGCCACTGTCCTTGCAGGGAAAGACATGTGCAAGATAGTTATGCTACCAGGGCTACCTGCACCCCTCTTGATTTTACCATAATGTTGCTGTGAGGACTATGGTCTGAAAGCAGCCCTGCTGAAGGCAGTCAGATCTGGGTTTCATCAGTGGCACATTCGGGGGAAGAACTAGTGCTAAGGAGGCACAAACTCTCACACATTTATATTTCTTCTGAAACTAAACAGTGCAAATAATTCACAATTTTTAGTTGCAGTGTGTGATTAAGCCTAGGAAAAATCTTAGTATTTTCCCTTGCAGGTGTTTGCTTGTTTGTTTGTTGGAAGAGGAAGCAGCAGTCTTTTCAACAGGTCAAAATAATGCCATGTTCACTAGCCTCACTGGAGCTTGAAACCATTACGTGGTCCTTCTTTCCTTCAAGGGTTCCTAAGCATGCGCATCCTTTTTGTTGTTGCAGTTAACACCAGTTGGAACCACCATCTTTACCGGATTCTCCGGACACAATGGTGCCACAGACATAGATGACGGTCCCAATGGCCAGATAGAGTACGTCATCCAGTACAATCCCAGCGACCCAGTATGTGAAATTATTCTTTTCAGTAAATATTCATTATTTGAAGACAAATATAAGACACCAAGCCCTGATTTTAACACAATTTGTTATTATATTATTCCTTTTCTTACCTTTCCAAAAGCTTTTGTAACTTCCTTTATAGGCAATTTGACCACAGGTTTGGGATGAGTAGTATGGTACCGAGTGAGGCTTCCTGATACACACAACAGGCTGGGATGGATGAACTGGATTTTAAGCCCTTCTTTTGCATTTGGGACATGGAGAATGCCATTTGTATCCCCTGTAGGTTTTTTTTTAATGAATCCAGTATTCCTTCCTTGGGAAACCTCAAATAATTATTCTTTGGTCTGACACACTGAGAGCCGTTCAGACTTTGGGAGGAAAATGTTTTGAGGATGTCAGTGTATACAAATGTGTTTGTAAGAAACGAGTGCTTGTAGGCACATATATTATACCAGTTTATGCTCATCATACTCATTTGTTTTGCTTTTGCAACTCTTTGCTGAACATACAAACCCAAGTTTGCCTTTGCACAATGTGTGAAATGGCTCTCAAATCTTTCTTAATGAATATGATCAACTATTTTCTAGATATAAAGTTACAATGTATTTATATTTGCATATACATATAGAAGTAAAACATCTCCACTGAACAAAGGAAAAGTCACAGTGAAAAAGTGAGTTCTAGTTCACATCAAACATTTTATATATGTTGAGCAATGGCATATTTCCTGTGTACGGCATGTATGTACATACATGGGATTGCATGAGTCAGATAGGCGTTTTGTACATGCATGTCCCCTTTTATATTTCTTCTGAAAAGGAGTGTATGAGTCCCATGCTTTACAATAGAACTATATTACCCTTCATGTACTCTGTGTGAACTGGCCCCAACTGACCCCAAAGGTCAAGAGTGAGAGGTAGAGATAGAAACATAGAAACAGAGCAAGTCAGAAGGGGCCTCCCAGGCCATCTAGTCTGACCTCTGGCACCAGCCGGCTGCGCTCACAACATGTGCACATCCAGCCTATCCTTGAAAACCCGCACCGATGGGGCCTCAACGACCTCTCGTGGAAGCCCATTCCACACCCTCGGGGCCCTAACTGTCAGGAAGTGCTTCTTGGCATCCAAACGAAAGCTTGGCTCCCTGAGCTTTGCTCCATTGGAGCGCGTCCTGCCTTCCTCTGCAGGGGAGAACAGGTCTCTACCCATCTCCATGTGACATCCCCTCACATACCTGTATGTCGCCAGCATATCCCCTCTGAGTATCCTCTTCTCCAGGCTGAAGAGACCCAGTTCCCTCAGTCTCACCTCATACCCCATTCCCTGCAGACCGGCCACCAACCTTGTGGCCCAACGCTGCACTGACTCTAACCTGGCTATATCCTTTCTGTAATGAGGGGCCCAAAACTGAGCACAATACTCCAGTTGCGGGCGTATCAGAGTCTATAGAGTGGTACTAATACCTCTCTTGATCTAGAAGCCACACTTCTGGCTATGCAACCAAGGGTGGCATTTGCCCTCTTGACCACCGCATCACACTGCTGACTCATGTTTAGCCTGCAGTCAAGCAGTACCCCGAGGTCCCTTTCACAAGTGCTGCTGCCCAGCCACTTGTCCCCTAACCTGTACTTATGACAGCTATTCCTATGCCCCAAGTGCAAGACCTTGCACTTATCCACATTGAACGCCACCCTGTTGTCTCCTGCCCACTTCCATAGTCTGTCCAGGTCCTTTTGGATCTGGAGTACCTGCTCCTCAGTTGTGGCCACTGCTCCAGTTTTAGTGTCATCTGCGAATTTGATCAGCAGACTGTTCACCCCTTCTTCCATGTCGTTAATGAAAAGATTAAACAGGATCAGCCCCAGGACAGAGCCCTGGGGGACCCCGCTTGTTACTGGCCGCCATCCCGATGATTCCCTGCTAATGGTTACCTTCTGCTTTTGGTCAGTCAACCATGCCCTAATCCACCGAACAGTGCTTTGGTGTATCCCAAAACTCCTCAGTTTCTCCACCAGGATATCATGGGGCACTTTGTCAAAGGCCTTGCTGAAATCCAGGTGAACCACATCCACTGCATCCCCTCCATCTAGCCATCTCGAAACCTTGTCATAGAATTCCACAAGGTTTGTCTGGCAGGACCTGTTTTTGCGGAAGCTGTGTTGTGTGGCTGTCAGCCTCCCTTCCCTATCTAGCATCACTAGATCTCTCTCTATTATGAGCCTTTCCATTGTTTTTCCTACAATGGACGTAAGGCTAACAGGAATAGTTCTCCATGTCCCTTCTACTACCCTTTTTGAAAATTGGGACCACTGATGCCACCCTCCAGTCCTCTGGAACTTCACTCGTTCTCCATGAGGCCTCAAAAATGGAGGCCAGCGGGCGTGAGAGAACCCCTGCCAACTCTCTAAGCACTCTCGGGTGTAACCCATCAGGACCCTGGCACCCTCAACTTCAAGAGGGGTGATTCTAATCTGTGCCCCTAAGTCCCCAGCCTCATCAAATCTCCTATGTGGATATCCCCCGTCCTGCTTTGGGGAGAATACAGAGGCAAAATAGTCATTTATCATCTGTGCCTGTTCCTTCATATCAGTCACTGGATCTCCTTCCTCCTTATTTAGTGGTCCCACCACTTGTCTCCCCTTCCTTTTCCTATTTACATGCTGAAAGAAGCCCTTTTTATTGCTCTTGATATTCTTGGCAAGTCTCAGCTTGTAATCAGCCTTAGCCTTTCGAAGAATCCTTCTGCAACAGGCCTCCTCCTCCCGGTATATCCTTTTGTCTATTTCCCCCAGTACCCATTTCCTATGGAAGTTCCTCTTTCGTCTAATCCCTCTAACCACCTCCTTTCACATCCATGGTGGCACTCTCCTCCGCCTCCCCACCTTACTGACTAGAGGTATCGTCAAGGCTTGCGCCTCCAAAACCTCCCTTTTGAGTGCCATCCACCCCTCTCAACTCGCTTACCTTCCAGTAACCTATCCCAGGAGACTCTCCCCATTCTGGCCTTCAGTTGGCCAAAGTTGGCCCTCTTGAAGTCCCAGCTTCTAGTGCTCGACCTGCTGCACGTCCCCAGTCCCCTGATCTCAAAGCAAAGGATGATCACTCACATCCAGAGCTCCCCTAATCTGTACTTCATCTGTCAGCTCCTCCCTATTGGTCAAGACCAAGTCAAAGATGTTTCCCTCCCTCGTTGCCTCTCGGACCCTCTGTGTGAAAAACTCTCCCTCTATAGCTTCTAGGAAGCGACGTGACCTGGCTGTCACCGCCGAGTGAGTCTCCCAACTAATATCTTGGAGATTGAAATCTCCCATAATTACTGTGTCTCTCCCCCAAGATATCCTTAGAATCTGGCCTGTCAGGACATCATCCAGGGTCTCAAGGTGACCTGGAGGGCGATAACATACCCCCACTGTCAGGTCTCTTTCCCTGTCAAAACCCCTAAGTTTCCCCCAGACTGCCTCTACCAAATCCCCATCTGTGCTGCATTCTATCTCACTGCATCCTATCCTTTCCCTGATGTATAAAGCCACGCCCCACCCCTCTGTCCCTTCCTGTCCTTTCTAAAAAGGTGATACCCCTCTATGTTCACATTCCAGACTTGCCTTTCATCCCACCAAGTTTCTGTGATTCTCACCAGGTCATACCCTCCTATTCCCAGGAGAGCTTCAAGCTCTTCCTGCTTATTACCCATGCTCCTAGCATTGGTGTACATGCACCTCAACCCCTTCCCACCGCTTCCTTTCCTTGGAGTTCCCAGCCTCCTCCTTCCTCCCATCCTCCCTGATACCTGGCCCCTCTCTGCAGGAGTCCTGTCAGTCCCTGCAGTACCCTGCAGTATCCTGCAGTTTTAAGATAGTATTATTAAAATGGTGTTTTATTTCTGGTAGTAAATATATTACATAGCAGTATATCTAGTTAATTGTCCCCCCACTTTTTAAACCTGGGTCACAGGCTTCTTCTTCCTTTTTTAAAAATTTGTAAAAATGTCAAGCCAGCAGGTCCATGACAATTTACTTTGGATTAATTCTTCCAATATGATTTTAGTAGTTTCCTAGTGTGCAAGTTGAAATAGCTTTTTGTGATCTTTAGTGCCATCTATTTAGAGAGAAAATCTGTTATTTCAGTGATGAATACTTTTACTGCTTTTTAAGATACAAGGCAAACAATAGTTCATATTCAAGATCAGAACAAACAGAAAAGTGTGGGGGCGGGCTGTTTTTTGTTTTACCAATTGTAGGTTTTCTGTACCATTTCTTTATATCTAAAATACTACATTTTAGACACATTAAACATTTTGTTAAGTTCAAATTATTATTGTTACCTGCAGGATGTGAATTATCATTGGCAGCATGAATATAACAATAAAACATAAGCAAAAGTAAGTGTGTTTTGATAAGGGAAAAAGGGATGGTTGTTATCATTTTGGGTTGCTTATTATTCCAAGACAATATTTAAATCCCCATTGTGATCCAAATTACAGAAAAGCTGAGATGAAGCCAGTCTGTATTCCAAAAGGCACTATTCAAGAAAACTGGTGGAGAGAGTGATTGTCACATCTTTTGTTAGCTGAATATAATTAAGCTTGCTATAATTACACTCACTATTATTAGGCAAATGCATTTTCTCCCTGTGGAAAAATAGTGTGATCTGTTGCTCCAAGCAACATTCCCAAGGATGTTGGGGAGATAGTGCAAATATTCATATACAAGGCATAATTTTCATGAAATAGCTAGTACTAGTTCTCACAAATGGTAGATGAGGTTGGCAAAACCTCATGGATATGGCTATTAGTTATGAAACATAACAAATGCATCTGAGAATATACCCTGTATTTCAACATAATATTAATTTGGCTACACACATGCACATAGACAAATATCTACCTCATATTTCCTACAAGTCCAGTTTTCACAGCGAAATTAATGCAATTATCTTGGATCCACCACCATACAAGCTTCTGTAAGCTGTCCTGGGACAGCTTTCATATAGGATGGGATATACATATTTTAAATAAAATAAATAATAATAAAATAAAGCCAAGCCTTCAGAATGCAGATGAAGGCTCCTATGACGGAATGCCCCCTTCCCAGAAAAGATTTGTATAATGGGATATTACCATATTCAAGCAAACGCTATGTGCCTGGCAGCTTATGATGATGACGATCAGTCTGCAGGAAGGAGGATTTTATCAGGTACAGTCTACACCACGACAGTCTATGCACAGATTTGCCACCTTTCGTGCTATACAAAATTAGGCCTACTTCACTGATGTTGGTCTATGAATATTCCCTTCATCTCCTCAGCATTCTTGATCTCTCTAAAAATATTAAAATTAAAATTAATAATAAATAAATCTGTGGTCCAGTTCAGACATCTACCAGTCATAGACTTCACAGGATGAAGAAGCTGAGAAAAATCCTATGCATTTTTCCTTCACAACCCAGGGGGTAATATGTGACACAGGTGCTCTGTGTAGTCTGTTCAGTCTTGCCACATCATTTATGCATCATTCCTGGTTTAGTTTTGAAGGAAGAAGCATATAAATGGACATGGATTCTAGGTTGAGTGTATGTATCACACATTCACTTTGTGGTGGAGGAAATAGGCATACAGTACATACTGCTTCTGCACTGTAAAATTTGTGACTCCTCATAAACAATTGAAAAAATGGTTTTACAAATGAGGAAAATTTTGGGTATAGAAATGTCCAATTTCACTTAAAATTTTAAATTCTGTTCCTCCAAATTTATCTGCTAAGAAATAGAATAACATGGAATGATCAGTGTTACTGAGCTGATGACAGATTTCACATATTACAAACTAAAGTGTTCTACTCCTGATAGAGTTGGGTGGGGAACAGATTGGATTGTGTTTACTCTGTTAACATTAAGTCAGAGTTTATTTAATTTGTACTTCCTGGAACTGAATGTATACCCGAATACAGTCTGCAGTCTGAAGTTTATGCATTGTGATTTATACAAGAAAAGAGTATCTGAAAAATGTGCACTTGAAAAATGTGGATGAAAAATGTGAAAAATGCATATAAATAAGTTTTAGTGAATGGGAGAAAATCATGTAGAAACACAGAAACAGAGCGAGTCAGAGGGTGCCTCTTGGGCCATCTAGTCTGACTCCCAGCTCTAGCCAGCTCTTCTCATGACATGCCTACCATTGGAAAATGTACATAAACTATGTGTATGTGCGAGGAAATATACAGAAAAATATGCACAGAAGTTTGCACAAATGCATTTATTTTCTAAGTACATCTACATGAGGACTACACTAAAAACATAAAAGAAGGACTGTTGATTCTTCAGTATGTATGAAGACTTGTGCTGATCCATGATTTTTACCTATATCTCATCAGACTAGAACCAAGTTTGTACAAATGAATGAGTGGTGTTGTGTGCATGTTCAAGCTACATGTAGAAGAAGCAATCTACATGGGGGAACCCATGTATTCATCTGGACTGACTTCTAATCACAGGCTTCTGTGGTGATCAGAGCAAAGAACCAAAGAAAATTAACAATAGCTTGTCACCTTGTTCTGAGCCTTGTTTGTAGAACTAAAGAACATATCGCTTATCATGCCAGCCCTAACTTTTTGAAATTATGAGATGCCATTATGGAGCACCTGCTTTCCCTACTCATAAGGAATAAATCATGCAACCCATTCATAATGAATACAGAAGTTCACTTGTGCTTATGTGAGGAGGCTCCAAATCCCCAACAACCTCTCCATTGGCTCTGCCATTTTAGGATTGATTTGACATCAGGTATTGTTTTACTCTCTTCCAGACTCTGTTCCTAACTAGTCTGGAATGCTTAAGTAGACATTTATGGTTGAAAGATATGCTATAAGTGCACTTCTTCCTGGTGGTACTCAAGAAGGAGTTTTCTTTCATTGATTTCACATTGTAATTATGCCAAGGGTTTGGTTTGATTTGGTTTCCTTTCCCCCTGAATAAATTCCAACACCAAACTTGTTCAAAGGAAGGCAAAGTTCCCCTGTTTCTATGGTAACTTATTAAGCCCATGATGGCAGCTAAGGGTGGAGACAAAGCTAACTGTAAAGATTAAAAATAGCTTCTACAGATAGATGATTACAAATAGATGTGGAAAAACATGTGGAATAATGTACATTATTCATAGCAGTTAAAGGCAGTGAATGCGTTGCTAGAGATTGCTGCTCTTTGGTCTTCCTTCAGTTACTTCATTGCATCCCATGGCCCTATCAACCATGCTCTTTTTATTATTTGCAGACATCAAATAGGACTTTTGACATTCCTCTTACATTGTCTGGAGCAATAGTTTTACGTGAGCGACTAAATTACGAAGAAAAGACCCGGTATTTTGTCATTGTCCAAGCAAATGTGAGTATGTCTTATTTATAATAATTTGGGAGATTAATTGCATACACAGCTGTTTTGGAGGAAGGGAAAAGAAAGCGGTTTCTGTGTATCTTGTCTGCTCAACATTTAACTTCTGTGAATATCAACAAATTATCTATCATTTCTCAAAAGTGTATTTACCCAGGAACATTCATTTGAACAATCACTGCAACATTGAGTGCTAACCTGTGTATCCGAATGAGCCATCATAGATCAGATGCTATAGAAAGAGCTTGCTTTACAGCAGAAGTTAAATTATGTTGCGGGTCCCCAGCTGATGTCATCTAGTGATGAAATATCAAGCAACTTGGCACGCAGGAAAATCTCCCCTGTGTTTTTGTTGCCTTTTAATACAATCTTTCACAGAAGTGCTGGTCGTAAACATGCTGGTATTTAGTTGAAAAATTGGCTTTTAGGTCTTGGAAAAATAAAGAAAATTATAGGGCCAATTAGCTTTGCTATCCCAACAGATCTAGTAACACTAATTTGATATGAATTAAATTTAATGGCTTTAATTTAACTGGATCATTCTGCTTTGAAAAAGAACTTTCTGAAGGTGCTTTTTCTTTCAACTTTAACAAGTATTTGTGTGTGGATCATTTCCCTGACATGTTACATTACAGCTTTTTCAAGCTAAGAAATAAATGGATGATTTTGTTGTGCCTAGTATATCAATCTATTGGGAAATACCTTTTAATTGTACATAGCTTTGCATTTACAACCAGCTGAAACACATGCCTACTAAAAAATAAATCACATATTCTTAAGTGGTCTTACCCACAAGCTATTCAATTTACTTCAATGGAACTTGATTATGGGAAAGTCAACCCAGCAGAGAGGCTGCACTTGCTTTCTTTCTGGCAGAAGAGAATTGGGGTGCTGATGCTTCTGGCTTCTTCTCATGGGGAGAAGGCAGCAAGCAACACCACAGCACCCCTTACCCCTTCTTCATGATTTTTTCTGAGAAGCAGAAGGAGGTGTCTTCCTTTTTTTTTTTTTAACAGACTCCTTTGCACTGCAAAATACTTTTATTTTTATTCCCATGCTAGAAAGGCAACAAAGAGAATTGATGAAATCTGTCAGTGAGTGGAATATAAGGGACATGCACTGGTGTGCTGCACTGATAAATGATTCTATAATTAAAGCTGCAATACTTTTGAGGAGATACAAGGGATTAAATCCTTTTGTATTTATGTGCAGAAAACAATGCTCATCAGCTCCATATTTATGAGAGAGAAGATTTTATCACACAGTCTGCTCTACATGTCTGTTTCTTCAAGTGTTGCTTTGCAGGGTGGGAGGCCCATTTAGACAGCCAGGCTTCCCACATGATTAACTTCAGGTCTCTCTGCGAATATTATATAACTGCTCAGAAGGACAGAACCACCAACAGAACAAAGAGGAATTCTGTATCCAACAATTTCTCACCCGCATTTCAAATTGTGCTCTGTATGTCATGCCACCCAGTGTGTCTCACAACAGTTTCAGTAGCACAAAGATTTGGTGTCCAAGTAAAGGAGAAAGATATTTTGGGAGACAAATATAGAAAAGGAAAACGGAAAATAAAATCTTGAAGTACGGATATAAAAGAGGAAGGAGAACAAGATGCGGGAAGAAAGAAAGGAGTGAAAGAGATGATTAATGTTTGGAGAAAAAAGAAAATATAATGAAAGCAAGAAATGAAAGCACAATCAACTTAAGGAACATTCCTGTGCACATTTAAACACTACAGCTAGCTGGAAAGAGCTTGGAGTTGTAGGACCATGTTTCTGTCTAGGAATGCATGGGATAGCTCCTTTAACTGTTGGTATCACCAAAGATTAAGAAAAGGGCTAAGGCCACCCCCCACCTGCCACCCCCCCACTGCTGGCTGTTTTCCCTGCTGCTTGTAGCCAGCTGGGATCTGGTAGTCCAAGGTTCACCTCTTCCCTCTGCTTGTGCCTGACTTTAGCATGAGTGTTATGGCATGCAGTTTGGGCTGTATGTTATTATGTGTTTTGGAAGGAAAACGAATAGTCTTTAACTGAAAGATAGCACATTGTTATTTTTTTCTCCTGAAGGAATGCAGAAACATTCTCTGTAAACCTATTTTCTCCCCAGGACCGGGCTCAAAATCTTATGGAACGAAGAACAAGTACTACCACCCTGACTGTTGATGTCCTTGATGGCGATGACCTTGGACCAATGTTCCTTCCTTGCATATTAGTTTTTAACACCCGGGACTGTCGACCACTCACGTACCAGGCTAGTTTGCCAGAGCTCACTGACCCTGTAAGTACAAGCATAAACATCTTTTCTTCCTTTTAATTTCCCTCATTCTATTTTTATGTTCAAGTGAGCACTAATTTTGATGCAAAAACCTATACCCAGCAAGTAAAACACTGGCCACCAACCAAATATTGTGATCTGTGAGATGTGCAACAATTCTCAGCCTCTGTTCTTGGAATCTGCAGTTCCATGGAGATAGAACCAACTGATTTATCAAGTCCTTGGTGAACAACCATATTATAACTCTGTATCTCTATCCAGTTTGTGGGTCCCACACTGATTAGTCCTGGTTTAGTTTTTAGTTGTTTTTTCTCTGCTTGTTATAATATTTATCTTGCTTTCTTAGCCTTGTGATATATCTTTAAACTTTGGTAGTGTTGCATCTTGAAGATCTACAAGAATTTTGAGTTGTATAACTATCATTTTTATTCATTCACACCAGAATTTGACACACCTGCATCCTCAAATGTGAGAGCATTTTTTGGGCAAAGCTTTCCAGTTCTTATCATGACCACATCACTAAATGTGTAGTTTAGAAAAACGTGCATTACAAAAATGTGCAATTTTGGAAAAAAATGTATGTACTTTCATGTTTTAGTCAGTGGGGAAAAGTATCCCTTTGAGTGTGCACTTTAAACAAAAATACATGCTTTTCTACTGTGAACGGGGAAAAAAGCTCAAGTGTGAAATTGAGGTGGGTCAAGCTTCAACATGGAATTCAGAAAACCTCAAAATCCTCAAGCCTCACCTATTCCACCATCCCTTTTCTACACTGAATGAAAGTATATTTTCACTGCATTTTCTGCACTCCACATATGAGAGAGAAAGATTACAACTGTAATGCAATAATTTCTTTTTAGTGTCTCTAAAGGTGTTTGATACAATGGCAGCATGCAAAGAATCAACATAGGGTGCATTTTCATTTAACTTTGACTGGAAAGATTAAGGTGGCTGACATAACATAATAGGGTCTTTTGAGAATGGTGCCGTTTGCTTAACAATGTGGTTTATCCATGCCTTCTAGGAATTAATTGCTAATAATGCCGGTATGAGAGGCTATTGTCTCCCAAACAGTATGTTTAGGCTTCTACAATGCTTTATTCTGAAGTGTTAAACCCATAGAAACTGCTTTTGGGATATGGCTGTTTATTTGATAAAATTGCCCCCAAAGCTGACAGTTGTGCAAGGACAGTTTTCCAAGGCATTGCAGAAGCTGTATTATTTGTCTCTTGACAAGAATACAGATGATAACTCAAGGCATTTGTTCAAATAGGAATTTCCCTTTAAAATAGTAGGTTGGACAGGTAACAGCTGATTTGAGACAAAGCAGTACATGGGACAAAGATAAAACAAGCACTTGAGCAACGTGTAGTGGATTTTGTGGACTCTGTCCTTTCATCAACACTTACCATTTGCCTCTCCACCGTGCTTTAAGTCTGATACTATAATGTGTATTTAGGGTATGAGAATGTCAATATTAGTGTCATTGAACAGCTGTACCGCACTGTGACAGCTCTGCAACAGAACAAAAAACAGTGAATGCTTGCCTTCAGCCAACAGATGTGGTGTTTAAAATGAATGTTCTGAACATCTGAGCAAGAATTCAATACCACAGCATGATCCATCAAATCAGTGTGCTCCTAAATGGAAGCAAGCATAAAACATAGTGGCATTATATGAAATCAGAAGGCATTTGAGAGTTCTATTTGTTTCAAAAACTGCTAGGAATTTCAGTTAATCAGAAGGACCTGACAAGCACGTGTACAAGAATAAATTTCCTTTGTATCTTGTCTTTCAACCAAGAATGGCAAGATGTTGGCGCTGAGGTGTTTGTTTGGTTTTCACAACATCCATGCAATGCAGTCTGGCGTGAGGGGATGGGCAGTTTTCCTGGCTTGCTCAATAGCGTGTCAGATGATAATCAGCCCAGCCATCCTCCTTGCACTATTTCTGCCAGATAACCCAGATTTCTTTAGATGAGTATACACTGCATTTTTTCCCAGTACGTATTTCAGTGTATGCTAAACTTGTGGCACTGTTCTGTGGGTAAGAAAAGTTACTTCAGTGGACTAGTGCGCTGGAGGGAGTGGTGCTGTCTATCGAGTTTCAGGCTTCAACAAAACCTCAACAACTCTGTCAAAGAGATAAGCTCCATCCAAGTCCACTTGCTCTCCTGCCTAGATGGTCCCTTCTCTCTCTCTCTGAACTGAAGAACAAATGCAGTGCTGCATTCCCCATCCCTTCCAATGTAACAAACAATTAGCTGAAAATGTTCCTGTATACACATTTACCTAGAAGTAAATCACACTATTTTAATGGCACTTACCCTTGGGAAAAGGGGGTTCATTTACTCCCAGAAACTGATTTTAGTTGAAAGGGAATGGAAGTACTGATCCTTCAGTCTCTACCACATATGAGATAGGGTAGCAAACAGTACAGTAAACAGTACCATAGACTCTTCTCCACTCTTCATCTCCTTCTGCTTCTCTGTGATTATTTTTATAACGGACGAGAGTAACCATCATTCTCCTCCCTTAAAAAAAAAATCCACCTGTTTATTTCATCACACTTGTGCATAGCTTAACCATGGTATAGCTTAACCATGGTAACCATGCAGAAATACCATAGCTTGGTTAAGACAAACATATATACTTTTTAAGGATAAATCCCTCCTCCTAATCCCATCATTGCATTTGTGTGTGACACAAGATCACATTTTCAACACAGTGGAAACTGTGCTGTATTCATTAGCATGTGCTGTAACGCTAGAGCGTGTGTTTTGCATAAATACTATGGCAGCACTCCCTGGTAAATGGAAGGGGCTCTGGTGTAGATTTTCCCTCGGCAGAGAAATGGTGATTGGCCCAAGGAATTTGGGATCTTCATGGCTCAATGTGGGAACCCAGTCCTCTGCAATGCTTTCTGCACTATACTTGACAGCATTATTTTTTCCAGGGTTCGTTGTGTCCTTTCCATTCTTCAGAGCACTTGTATTTCTACTGCTCCTGCTTCATAAAGGATGGTTCTTTTGTGTCACTCTAATGCTTACATACATTTCATATTCATTTTACCCACAGTTTTGATATCAACATGTACTCAAACATTTATATAAAAATATGCCTTGTATTACTAAGAGATATAGGCATGCTTGATGGAGTTATCTGGAAATAAGTGTGAGATTCTCCAGGCAGTTACATGTGTGAAGCAAGCTTGAACTATCATTTATCTTTGCTTTCCCCAAACCTGCCTCCAATCCTTTTGTAATATGTTATTTTTGGTGCTTCATTCATAGCAATTTTTATTGTGAAATGCAGAAATACCATGGTTTTCTGGTTTAATTATTCTTTAAACAATACAATATCTCATAGTATTATGTAGCTGAAATAGGCTTTGTAGAGAACATAAATTGGGCAGTGAGGGGGAGACTGTTCACAACTGGATTCATCTAAATTGTTTCTGATTCATTTCCAAATCTCCTTGTCTTACAAAAAATGAAGATTCCTCCTGGAACTTTAAAAAAATTAAAGTTTTTTTTAAATAAATAAAACTCTTCTTCCCTTTGGTAACTTTTGAAAGGGATTGGCAAAAAGGTCATTCTTCATAATAATATGGAAGTTCTCAGGCCCTCCTGCTCTCTCAGTCATATTACAGTAAGCACAACAGGATCTAGAAACCTTTTCAGTTTGGTATAGATTTAAATGTTAAGTGATTCATTTCAGCCAGCCAAATCCAAATTCAATGTAGGTGTCCTCTTGCTTCCATTTTTCACCCAGCTATTTCCTTTTCTAGAGATGGATCCTAGTTTTGAGGGTCCTTGAGCAAGACGCCTTCATTGGCACATGCCCTCACCTTCATTGACCTCCTGTTTCTCCATCCACTTTTTCATCAGTGCTACTACTTGCTTGTTGTCAGAGTCAGTTAGCAAGCAGGCAGTGGCATCTACTGCTTCTCTGTCTTGCCACCACCATTGTCTGGGCGATAACAAGTGGTAGATAAATAATGAAGAGGAGAAAAAAATCCAGGGGACCGCTGCTGAGGTGTACCCCTTGGCAGGTGCCCAACCATGCCTATACTTGATGCCAGTCCTAACTTAGTCTATGTCCCTAGGTCCATGCAGGCCCTCTTGCTCTCTCACCACCATCTTGTTGCTTCCAGTCTCTCACTTTGTCGTTCCCTTCCCTTCATCTCTTTCAGAATTACCCTTATCCTTTTGTCTCCTTCCCTACCCTACACTATATACTTTTTTTTCTTCCTTCCATATTATAGGCTCTGCAAGAGTTAGCAAAGTATATAGTATACATAAAGTATATGTACTTTATATGTACCTCTTGATTTAGTATATGTAGCTCTTGATTTAGTAATTAGAATCTACATGCAATTGCACACACCCAGAGTCAAAAGTGAGCACCAGTAATTATTCAATTTCTCACACCTTAGGGATGCTGCTGAATTCTTCTCTAATTGGAATTTGACATGGGTGAATATAGTGGAATAAAACTAGACCTGCTAGACCTGAGCTAGACCTGTAGTATATTCCAGTGAGTGCAGCAGCTGGTAACTCCCACACTACCATAGCTTAATATTTTTTACCATATCGCACCAAAACAAAACACTTCTATGACTGTCTGGCCTACAGCTTTGGCCTACAACTGTGGGAAAGTCTCCAGAACTGGTGTATCCTATCAGATTAAATACTTTAGTTGGGCTTGAGGACATCTGGGATCATTTTGAAAAGGAAGGTACCTTTGTAGGTTCTGTGTTTTCCTCTGTTTCCAATTCAAGAGATGTGTGTGTGTAGCATCAGCTGGCTTGGGCAAACTCAAGGGTTTGCAGTAGAACAAAACAATATTTAGGAAAACAATTGGGGGGGGAAAACCAAAAGACATCATAGGAACCCATGCTGCTGCCTTATACTGAGACCATTGGTCCAGCAAACTCAATATTGTCAACAATGACTTGGCAGTATCTCTCCTACATTTCAGGCAGGAATTTCCAGGTCTGCCTGGAGATGCTGGGGACTGAATATGGGACTTTCTGCATGCAAAGCAGGTACTCTGTCACTAGAGCACTGAACATCACCGAGCATCAAACATGCTTCACCATGTTCAGTGGCCATAAAATTTGACAAATAGTTGGGGAAGGAAATCAGGTGAGGGTAGGAAATATAATACGCATGGTAGACTGACTGAAACAGTCATCGGAGCAACAATGTATTCATGCTGGTCCTGTTTGTTCATACTAATTATGTTTGTAATGCTACACTGAGGGAAATCTCCTTCTCCTCTCAGTCCTGCTGAGAGATGACTTACACACTCTGGCTGCTTCCCCCAGCCAAGGCAGCAAAATTAGTGCACAGCTCACTCAAGGAGAGTTTCAGGGCTAAAATCCATTTATTGGGTTAGCAAAATATCAGGATGTAAAAACGGATTAAAAGAGGATTAAAATAAGGAGGATAGGGGTAAGGAAATAGCAGCAATAAGTTATACCAGACTCCAGACTGACCACAATTCCCCCAGACCCACAAGTCTTATTGCACCAGAAGGACAAGGAAATAAGAAAGCGAACCCTACACTGTTCTAAAGGCATACACTACCTCCAGGGCTATGGTCCAACCTGTGTCCTCTTCTTAGCCTTGGACAGGCAACATCAATGGGAGATAAATGAAAAACCTTCTTCTGCTCTAGCCCTCAGTCTTTTATTCTCTTCACTCTGTCAGCTGACCAGTGGTGTAATGGGACTCCCAATTATTATTATTATTTTTAAACATTTTTATCCCATTCATTGCAAAACATGCCTCAGGATGGCTTACAAATGTTAAAACAGTAATCTAATAATACAATAAAACAATAATTAAACCATTTAGTAATAAGCACAGCATAAAACAACCACTTTCAAAAAACTAAAGAAAAGGAGGAAAGGAAGAAAAAAGAAAGAAAAGAAGGAAAATAAGAAAGAAAATGTGACTGTGATCAGATCTTAAAACATCTAGAATCCTTAATTATTAAAATAATGGCTAAATAAGAAGGTCTTTACCTGGCACCGGAAAGAGTCGGCACCAAGCAGACCTCTCTGGGGAGCGCATTTCATAGCCTGGGTGCTATCACAGAAAAGGCCCTCCTCTGGGTAGATACCCTCCATACCTCCTTCAAAGAGGGTTCCCAGAGCAAGGCCTTCTCTGCTGATCTTAAGGGGCATGAGGGCATGCGGGGAAGGAGATATCCTTCAGGTTCAATTCCCACCTCTCATCCCCAAGTGCCTGCAATAAAGCGTTTGGCCCTTCCATCTCCAGCCTTGGGCCTCTGGCCTTGATAAGAGTGAGATGTGAATTATTCCCTTAGCCACTGGAATTCCAGAGCACTATCAACTACTCTTTGTTCAGGGCCAGCTGGTTTGGTTTTCACCCCACAAGGATCGTAACTTCTTCATGAAAATGTTATCTTGAAAGACTGAGTGACCTTAGGTAAGCAGCCATTTTACCACATATTTTATCGTATATTATAACTTTGGGCCCCTCTTTGTGCAAATTGAATCAGTGCCTCCTAGCATTGCTGTGAGTGGCCTGCCTGCTACAGCAGTTGCTGAGGAGCCTGGCCATAGGGTCCGATCCTGCTTGAGCAATCCTGTGGGTGGCTGGTTTGCCACCATGCAGACCAAGTGCTGGACTAGATGGACCTTTGGTCTGATTCAGCATGGCTTTTCTTATGTTCTTAAGTTGAATGAATTGTTCTGATGAAGTTCATTGGTTTCACCTATCAACACCCCTGTTTTGTCCTTTTTCATTCATCATATTGATGAATTCATCACCTTTTTCCACATAATGCTTCAGATCAGACAAAGGTCTCAACCAGCTTTTAGACAATGTGATTTTAATGTGATCTTTGATAGCTATGCATGTTTGCATAGACATATTTTCTCCTATAGTTGTATATGTCTCCCCCACCCCATGTCCCCACTCTCTGAATGAGAGGGCATGAAGCTTACACACATGGGCTTGCCAGCAACTCATTGTTTGCTTGGGAATTCAGTACAAAGCAAGATCATTCCAAATGGCTTCTGCAAATATTCTCTTGGAGAAAACATATTCCATCAAGGTTCTGTGAGAAGAAAGCCATACACCCTTTTGTCTTGAAGTCCTAATGTTCTTCATCTGGCATGTTTGATAAAACCATGGATTTCAAACTGCATTTTGTAACTAAGAATGTGATGGATGCCAATAACTGATTCATCAATGCCACCCAGCACTGGAAAGGCTGGTCTGGAATTTTTTAAGTGAGTATTCAAGGCTTTGGGTTGCCAACTGAAGTACATTTTCCTTCAGAGATAATTATGAGATTTCTTCATGCCAAAACCCATGCCTACTGCTGTGAATAATAAAGTGGCTGATACCCTAGAGGCAAATTTTTCATTCGGTTTCTTCCATCTTCCCAGATTCTTAGAAAATTACAGTGCTTGAAGCTTGGAGGTATATAGCATAGATCTGAACACACAAACATGATAGTGTTTTGCCTGGTATTGTATTTCTCTTTTCCATTTACTATGGTTACAATCAGAGTGATTTAGGCATATTAGACATAACTCCCCTGAAGTAAGTCCTATTGTAATCAATGGGAGTTATGCCAAAAAAATGTGTTTTACCTTAGTCATCTGCAGGACTAATATTTATTTAAAGCTTCATGTTTTTTAAAAGCATTAACTGGAAATGGGGTTTCCCATCTACTGTTTCAATTGATATTTATTGATCCAGTTTATTATTATTATTATTATTATTATTATTATTATTATTATTATTATAACATTTCTATGCCGCCCCTTGCCAAAATCTCGGGGCGGCTTACAACATGATAAAATACATTGAAATACAATAGTACACAATAAATTACCATTAAATATAACAATACAAAAAATACATTGATTTACAAATACAAAATTAAAATTATCAGTATAAAATAAAAATATAGGAGGAGAAAGAGAAGGAAGAAGAAGTTGCCCAGGCCAGATCATATGTTTTAACAATTGAAATGATGTTTAAATAAAAAGGTCTTTACCTGGCGCCGAAAAACCAGTAACGACGGTGCCAGGCACACCTCTTTGGGGAGTGAATTCTATAGGTTGGGCGCCACCGCAGAGAAAGCCCTCCTCCGGGTACTTACTCTCCTAATTTCTTTCATGGAGGGTTCCCGGAGAAGGGACTCTCCCACAGATCTCAAAGGGCAGTCGGGCATATACGGACGTAAGCGCTCGTTCAGGTAGCCAGGACCCAAGCCGTTTAGGGCTTTGTAGGTCATAATCAACACCTTGAATTGGGCCCGGGCTTCAATGGGAAGCCAGTGAAGCTGATGGAGGACTGGAGTCATGTGAGCATAACGCCCCGTCCCCGTCAGCAACCTGGCAGCTCTATTTTGCACCAATTGAAGTGTTCGGACTGTCTTCAGGGGAAGCCCCACGTAAAGCGCGTTACAGAAGTCTAGGCGGGAAGTCACCAGCGCGTGTGTCACCGTCGCCAGGCAGTCGTATTCCAGGTAGGGGCGCAGCTGATTAATCAGCCGAAGCTGAAGGAAGGCGTTCCTTGCTACCGCTGTCACCTGAGCTTCCAAAGAAAGCTCCGGGTCGAGGAGTACTCCTAAGCTGCGGACCTTATCCCTAAGAGGCAGTGTTGCACCATTCAGGACCAGGTCAAATCCACCCTCTCCGAAACCCGATCCGCCAACTAACAGGACCTCCGTCTTGTCTGGGTTGAGTTTCAGTTTATTGGCCCTCATCCATTCCCTTACCTCGGCCAAGCACCGGTTCAGCACAACCACTGCCTCACCTGGATTAGTAGAGAATGAGAGGTAAAGCTGGGTATCATCAGCGTATTGATGATTCCGCAGCCCACACCTCCTGATGACCTCTCCCAGCGGTTTCATATAGATGTTAAATAGCAGAGGGGATAGAATGGAGCCCTGTGGTACCCCATGGCATAGCTGCCATGACGTAGAGACATGGTCCCCCAGCACTACCTTCTGGAATCGACCGTCGAGATAGGAGCGGAACCACTGCAAAGCAGTGCCTCCAACCCCCAATCCCGCAAGTCTATCCAGAAGGATACCATGGTCGATGGTATCGAAAGCCGCCGAGAGGTCCAGAAGAACCAACAGGGATGTACTCCCCCTGTCCTTCTCCCTGCACAGGTCGTCGTACAGGGCAACCAAGGCAGATTCAGTACTGTACCCGGGTCTGAAGCCGGACTGAAAAGGATCCAGATAATCAGTTTCCTCCAAGAGTGCTTGGAGTTGTCCCTCCACCACTCGCTCCAGCACCTTGCCCAGAAACGGGATGTTGGCCACAGGTCTATAGTTAGTGGCCATCTCTGGATCCAGTGACGCTTTCTTCAGGACCGGTCGTATTACCGCCTCCTTTAAAGGGGCAGGCACTCGACCCTCCCTCAGAGAAGCGTTAACCCCTTCCAAAATCCAGGTCCCAATCCCGTGCTTGGAGTTATTTATTAACCAAGACGGGCAAGGATCCAATAGGCAAGTGGTGGGACGTACTCTTCCAAGCACCTTGTCCACATCATTGGGCCGCAATAATTGAAATTCCTCCAGTAATTTTGGACCAGACGGTGGCATTGGCGACTCCTCAGAGACCTCTGATTCATTAGTGGAGTCCAGCTCGTGACGAATCTGAGCGATTTTCTCCCTGAAATGCCTGGCAAAGTCGTCACAGCGGGCCTTTGAGGGTGGCATTGGATCTTCCTTAGGACCCAGGCGAACCAGGCCTTGCACCACTCGAAAAAGCTCCGCTGGACGGCATTGTGAGGAGGCAATGGAAGCGGAAAAAAACTTCTTTTTCGCCGCCTTCACCGCCACAGCATAGGCCCGATAGTGGGCTCTCAAGTGTGTTCGGTCAGATTCATCCCGTGATTTCCTCCACCTACGCTCTAGCCGTCTCCCAGCTCGCTTCATCACCCGTAATTCAGGTGTATACCAAGGGGAAGAGCGGACTCTGCCCGGTGGGAGAGGACGCTTAGGAGCGATCGTGTCCACAGCCCTGGTCATCTCTCCGTTCCACAGTTCGACCAGAGCCTCGACAGGAGCACCAGTCTTGTCCGCCGGAAACTCCCCCAGGGCCCCCAGGAATCCATCCGGATCCATCCGGCTCCGGGGGCGGGCCCATACAATCGGGTCCGCACTCTTATAGAGGGAGAGGCCGCTCTCGAGCACAAACCTCACCAGGAGGTGATCTGACCATGACAGGGGAGTCAAACATAAGTTCTTCACCCTCAGGTCATCCTCTACCTGCCCTGTCGTGAATACCAGGTCCAGAGTGTGTCCACGTTCATGGGTAGGGCCAGTGACGTGTTGAGACAGGCCCATGGCCGTCATAGAGGCCATGAAGTCCTGAGCCGCCCCGGTCAGTCCAGACTCGGCATGGAGATTGAAGTCCCCCAGGACCAACATCCTGGGGGTCCTCAACACCAGATCCGAGACGGTCTCTGTCAGCTCAGATAGGGAGACTGCTGGGCAGAAAGGTGCACGATACACCAATAGAATCCCCAATCTGTCTCGTTCGCCCAACACCAAGTAGAGGCACTCCAACCCTGGTCTCAAAGGGACCGGAAGACCCGTGAGAGAGATGGAGGCTCTGTAAACCAACGCGACTCCCCCTCCTCTCCCTTCTGGGTGTGAACAGTGTTGAACCAGATACCCGGGCGGGCACAACTGGGAGAGGGCAACATCCCCTCCCTCTCCCGCCCAGGTCTCCGTTATGCAAGCCAGGTCGGCCCCCTCATCCACAATCAAGTCATGGATGAGGGAAGATTTATTATTGATCGACCTGGCATTGAGCAGCAGCACCGTCAGACCCGAGGGGTGGTTGACAAGGCTACCTGGCGCCCTCTGGTTGACTCTTGCTTCGTTGTGTAGGATTTTTTTTGTTTAAATTTGTTGATAAATGGACCTGTGATAAATATTATTAAGAATGTGATATGTGTGAAATATATAAACAAGGGATTATATCCAATGAATAATATCCATTGTGCTGCCTCACACCCCAATGGGCTGACATGCCCCATTCATTTAAATGGGACTACATCTAATACAACCTATAGAAAGGAGGAAGATACAGACCAAAATCCCAACATTCATCAACATATACCTGAAGTTGGAATTTTCTGCCCTAGTCTTACTCCTGACATCCTTACCTATAAAAATTGACAATATATTTCTGTCCTCTGCTTTCTGTTCTTTGGGCAGTTAATGATCCATAAGAGTTTTCCCAGAACAGATAGCATGTTAACTGGCCTGTAACTTCCTGGAATCCCCAGGGTCCCTTTTTAAAAATATCAGTCCTACATTGACCACTTCCCAGTCCTTTGCTGTATAGCTTTATTAGAAGAGCAGCACTTTCACTGTTGACTTCTTTTGGAACTCTTGGCTGGATACCACCTGGGTCCAGAAATTTGTTATTTTTTCATTGATCAATTAGGCCTAGAAATTCATCTCTTGTCACCACTATTTGCTTCAGCTCCTCAGACTGCCTTCCTGAAAATGTCAGTTCAGGCACAGGTATCTGTCTTACTTCTGCAGTGAGCACACATGAAAAGAATTCATTCAGTTTCTCTGAAATCTTCCCATCCAACAGATAAACTGCCTACCTAGCCAGTTACTGCCTTCTGATATATTAAAGACATTACTGTTACTGTTACTACTATTGCTGGCCCTAATGATGTTTACAAGAAGTGGAGCTTGGAGATATACAGGAAAAAGCATCACAGAGTCAATATTTCAGAGGCCTCAAAATCTATTTTATTTTATTTCATTTTGGTTTGCATTATTTGAGTTATTTATGTACCACCTTTTATCGTAAGCTCTCATAAGGCAACTTACAGTAAAACGCTTAAATATATATGCCACATTATAATTCAAAACATTAAAAATATAGGGAAACAGCATTAAATCAATGAGTCTTGGTGGCATTAATTAAAGGAGGGGGGGAGTCATGCGAAGACCTCAAGAGAAAAATTGATGGTTTATCAAGATGATTTTCAATCAGCAATCTTTTTTTTTAATCAATGGAGAAAAGACTTATTCAAATCAATTAACTTCACCATCAAACATGTTAATTTGCACTTTAATAAAAATTCCAAAATGTGTGATGAAACATGTCAGTAATCATCTAACCATTTTCCTTATGCGTCTCATGTGCCTTTGTGAATAGTAATTCTATGTATGTGAGAATACAATTGCATTTGTAAATGTAAAATTAGCCAACTTGAGTATATCTGAAACTAGATGCTCACATCCAGAGGCACCACCCAGTCAGACTATGAGAAGCATTCATTTGGCCCTTTCAGGCAATGCCAATAGTATTGCTCGATGCAGTGGGTTTCCACGGAAATCCTGGCATGCCAGCCAATGCTATTGACATTGCGTGAGGGAGTGTTTCTGCTAGGGCAACATAATTTGTATCAAAGCTAATTAGATAGTGCCCAAACATTTCCAGAAGGAAGGACTAACAATACTTGAGAAAACCAGTTTTTTGCCCTTGAATTCAAAAGCAAGCCATGTTTAGTTGCTCGACAGAATCATAAATGTCAGTGATCTGAAAATGTAAGTGTAGTGTATTGTTAGAAGGCATAAGATCGGTGTAGAAGATTGTGTAGACAGCCTTTGTGTCTGCTCAAGACAAATTCCTTCTCGAACCATCCTCTAAAATATTTTCGCATCACTGTTGCTTTGATCTTGGAGACAAAATATATCAACACTTTGAATATATATATAGAAACTTTCCTAAAACAGCAAACTCTACTAAAAGCAAGATAAATCCCTTGAAAATACCTTCTTCCCAGTAAAATCCCAGAAGTGACACTAACAATTTCAAAAGCACAAGGTCAAATAAAATCTTTACGTTTTTTAAGAGGAGTGGTGACATTGAGTATTTGGTTGTTACGATTCTGCTTGTTGATTATGTAGCTATAGGTAGGGCCTTTCCTTAACTATGTGGAAGGGAACTCTACATTTTGGGATACAGACAACAGAAAAGGAACATCAAACTGTGCAAGGGACTTCAAAGAAAGCTTCAAAGCCTTCTCTGTTCTCTCTGGTTATAGGGCTGAACTATGTAGGCCTTCATTTTTTGTAAGCCTTTCACAGCTCCTTTGAGCAGCTGTTCAAACTTTTTGCAGTCTTTTTGAATTCACCAAAGACTCTCTGGCTAGTTCAAGAGTGAGGGTAAAATCATATGCTTGTTTAGACAGTGTGTGTGTGTGTATGTATTGTGCACTAAGACTTTAATGTTTCTAAAATAAATAGCAGGGCTTTAACCATAAAACTGTCTCCCTCCCCACTGATTGATCTTCGCTCCCCTTCACCCAAAGATTATACAGCAAGGGCAGTCCTAGCTTCTTAAGTACAGCCTTTAAGGTTGACCACTTCCTGCTTTCTCAGACAGAGAAGGTACACACAAGTGCAGACCATTCCCCACCTTGGTGCAGATAGAGAGACCCCTTGCTTCAAAGACACCCTGAACTACTTGATTTCCCACCCTCCCTGTGCCCCCATTTGGCCAGTCAATCAGCCAGCTCTCCTGTTTCCTTTCTTTTAACCTGGCAGAGGTGGGTCCACTTATCACGTGGAGGAAAGGTAGCATAAAGACAGCCAGTCAGGTAAAGGTGGTGGCAGCAGCTTCCCCTTGTAGTCTGGTCAGGATCTGGAGAACAATGCAACTCCCTTTGGTGGCTTGATGTAGAAGCCACCCTGGGCCATTGTGCAAGTACTTGCAGGATTGGCTTCAGATCTGTAGGAACTTGGACTGGGACCTGCACAATTATGCAGACCATCTGAGAACTGCAGGAAAATCTGCAGAAAGCCTTTCAGTCCTACCCAGCTTTGTTAAAGTAGTACAGCTTTTTGTAGTCTTCTGTCCTGAGTCCTAAAAGTCCTACAATTTTTCCAGCCTTGTAGCTGGGTCTCTGGAACAAAGAATTGTTCCCACTTCAAATTCGGGAGTGGAGCAGAATAAACTTTTTTACCATGGTGTGCCCCAGGGCATGTAGCTTCACCATCTGGCTGCCAAAGGTGTTCCATTTTGCCATTTTTTAAACCCTACCAAAAATTCATAGTCTCTTCGTGGAGATGTATAATTTGTTCTGAAATCCAAATTTTGTGATGTGAAGAGTTCCAACATTTGAAAACAGTTTTGTTCTGACATTATGGGTCAGATTTTTTTTTAAAATCAGCCTCCTTCCATATGACAACTGCCACTCAAACGGTGCTATCCCAAGCTTGATTATTGTGCTTTCTTCTTCATTGTAGAATGATTTGCCTGGCAACTCCCTTTTTAATTTTTCAGTTTCTAGTTTAAGTCTAGCACTTTATTTTAAATATTTGTACTTTTGCTAGTTCTATTTGGTTACTGCTTTTATTTTATTCTGCAGGTTTACACTTTTAACTTTTTATATTGTATTTTATTGTGTGGTATTATGGCTTTCATGTTGTGTAGTATTATGGCTTTTATTGTGTGTAGCTATTGGAGGGTATAGAAGTAAATAAATGCCCTTCATGGGTCTCTGAGTAGACATGTTCTCAGTAGCCTGATATCCGTAGGGAGAGAGGTCACAGAGGAACAACCTTACTGCCTTGCTCAGACAAGCTACATAATAACATTTCCCAGTGGGAATTTTAGCCAGGAAAATGTTAAGTTCCCTCTTCATTCCAGTGTGTCTTTAAGGAACTGTGACTCCTAGTACAGGGAAGGAAACCCTCTAATAATACAGCATGCCTTCCTTAGTCCTAGTATGAAAACTATCTCAGACAGAATCATTCTCCAAAAGACATCAGACCTCATCCATCAGACCTGTAAAAATGTGCAGACTTTGAGAAAAATGAAATTAATGATGCACACTCTTAAAGTTATTTCAGATGTTTTCACTTGTACAGGAACTTCCATGTTTGTAAAGCCAAATCTATGAATGTATACTCTCTTCACCCAAAGAGAATGCCCACTTATTTTATTGAAATCCTTGTAATTTCCCTTAAAATTCCTATTGGTGTTTTACTTGAGCTGGAACCCTCAATCTCCCAGTTCCTAGATCTTTTAAGATCTACAGGCCTGTGCCAATTTTCTAGTTCAAATTGTACCCCCACCCCCCACCACCGCCGCCTTATGGCTGTTTGAAGGGAAACAATGCTGAGAGATCTAATTATGGTTCTTTTGAATCACATGCATTTTGACCCTCACAGCATAGTTTTACTGTCTCAAGCTGCTTTGGACAGATGCTTTTTGCATTCTAGGGAAGAACCTTTCTTAGCACCATACCTGTGCTCAGCAGCAAAGCTGAACTATACGAAGTTTCCTGAGATCCAAGGCAGGTAACTCTCTATAGTTTTATGAGGCTGGTGCATTCTTTAGCATGACGAGACTGTCAGCAGCATTGGACAAGGAGCAGCGGAAACAGCAATGTGTATAATGTTTCTAAAGTAATTTCCCTAATCATATATTCTCAATCTGGAACATTTTGTATTTGTTGACATGCCAGTCCATTTGTCTTTCTTCCTTATTATTTCCAGGCCTCCTCTTATTTCAGATGAATGAATTTATCTTCTAATGCAGATAAATCTGAATACTGAGCAAAAATATGTTGGTTACTTAATATATATGACAGTGACAAAGGGCTAATTTGGACACTGGCAGGTCCTGTATTTTACTACATATGAAAATGGCATGGGATCCACCCCAGCTACACCCAGTCGGTGAAATACATGGGGATGTCACATGCGAGCTGAAACATGTATGTGTAAATGCAATTTGATTTCAACTATTTTGCCCACTCCTAGAAAAGGTGGAGTTTAGCAGGTTGCCCAGGTGACAGAAGACAACCTATGTGCAGTAGCTGATATGTAATCTGAGGTCCACTGCTCTGCCATCCCATCCATTAATAATTACCCAATAATATATGTTTCAATATTATGTCTCCAGAGACTCCAATATTTTAAGAACAAGAGCCAAGCTAAATGAGATGCTATTTATGTGGTAGCAATAGTGCAAATGGCTTTTCAAAAGCTAGTAAAGGGGACAGTGCTAATCTAGATCAGAACCTTAGTATGGCGGGTCAGGGAACTTTCATCCTATAGCTCTTCCACTGTGATCCTAATCTGGATTTCCAACCCCAATGCCTGTCATTTGCACTGGGGGAAAAAAATTCCATTCATACTACTATATCAGGTATCAAAGTGACACACCTTCCTATTTTCTAGTAGGGTGGAAAGTTTCTTTGACATTTGGGTTTCCCCTGAATTGATGGTGTTAATTTCTTAGATTGGAACTGAATGCTGCATTCTATCAAATTCTTGTCAGATATTTAATTCAAAAACTAAAGGAAGGAATGCATGTATGTTACTGTCTTAGAAAGACATTTGGTAGGTGCTGAAATACCAACTTTACTCCTGTCACCTCATCTTCACAAATTCATTAGAACAAATTCAAGAAACATAGAAATGAAATTGTATTCTTAGTGTAAGTCCTCGTGTTTGTTCATGTATAGCTATTTAGAAACAATTATTTTTTCACTGGAGTCTTTTAACAGAGCAGTTTTATAGACTTTGTGGGCAAAATCTGATTGCAATGTTTAGGCATTTCTCTAAATCCAGTTGAATTCAGCAGTAAGCAGATTTAGGACTGAAGCCTTAATAGGTGACTTTGGAAACAGATGCACAACAAACTGATCTTATTTTTCAACAGTCTCTGAAATTGAAAAGAACTTCCAAAGTTATAGGAAACTGTTTCATTGAAGAGCAAAGTAGCTCCCTCCTCTCTCCCTCCCTCCCTCCCTCTCTCCCTCCCTCTCTCTCTCTCTCTCTCTTTCTTTCTTTCAAGGGGGTTGAGGGGTGTTCTTTGTTGCTGTTTTCTGAATTTTTTAAGGAGGTATCAGTTTTTGACAACTGGAACACAGAGCATCATCAGGAAAATGATAAAAAAGTAAAGGGAAATGTTAATCATTCAACAGATTTACATCAAGATTTTCTATGGCAGTAGATATTACAAATTAATGAAAAATGCCATTTCAGATTAACAGCATTTTAATGGGATGCCTCATTCAGCAGCTTCAAAACAGAAAAGGTTTGATAAGCTCCTACTCTGTGGTAGTTCAGGTTTGTGCTGTGAAGCATTGTTTTCTTCTACTGCTCTTATCTTCTTTCTCTCTCTCTTTACCTTGTGATAAATTGTCTGTCCTCCATGTGCAATCTCCTGATAAGTCTGTTTTTAAAGAAATGTCACTGAAAACAACTGAAGCGAAGGTTGAAACATTATGAAGATGTGAATTTACAGATAATTAATTTTTATATGCAAAAGGCTGCAGAAAGAATGACAAAGCTAATTAAAAGAAATTGACACTAATTTTAATATGGAAATACATGAAGCTTAGGATAGGAGGAGATGACTTTTCCTCTTGGCAGATGGGCAAACATTTCCATTCCCTGAAAAGCTTTCTGGCAGTGGAAGGACTGTTTTCTATGTGACCAAAGAAGATTTAACAGCCTGGATTTAAAGTGAGTATGGTTAACACAACAAAGTATGAGTGGAACTTCTAACTTTTAAAATGAAATGAATATCAGCGAACTTGAGATCCACTTTCCTTATCATATACCTACTAATCTCATTTTTTAGACTTTTTATAGCTTGAAAAAGCTGATTTAAAAAAAAAAAACTTTAAAAAGCCACATACACAAAAGGAACACAATATTTGTTTGAATCTAGGCTGCCCGATTCTCCCTCTTCAGTGTTTGTATTTATAGAGAGGGGATATTACAAGGATTCAATGGGTGCAATTCAACCAAATTAGTACTTGGGTGCAACTATACTCTATGCACTGTGCTACTAGCTCCACATAAGGAAACCGAGCTACAGTGCTGGGGTTGGGAACCTGCAGTCCTGAAGCTGCAGGCATGTAGCCTGATTTCAGGGAGCTTCGGCTTCGTTCACTTCTCCAGAACTGCTCTGCCCAGTCTTGCTCCCAGGAGCACCTTTCAGAGAAATGCTCCTTCCATCACTGTGTGAGAGAGAAGGACAGAAGGGGTGGGATGAGATGAGGTGGAGCACACAGGGAGAAAAAGTCGTGCGAAGTTTCAGACTGCCTGCTTTCTGCTCTGTCTGCACTCACCGGCTGATGGTTGCCTCCGCCAATTGATTTTACCTCTCAGTCAAGCACTCTTCATAGGAAAACACTTTGCTATCGACTATGCTAGAGCTTCCTGCTACTCCTGGAATTGGGAAACAAATGTTAAAAATCTTATACAAGAGAAGGAAAGGATTGTGTTAATTAACTCCTGCTGCTTTCCTCCTTACCTTTCTCGTGAACCTCATCTTGGACATTGAGAATTAGTTTAAAAAGGAGTCACTTGTGCTTCTCTATAATATTAAAACTAGCTTCTAATCAAAACCAGCCTTCAGCAACATAGGAAGGCACTGGTTCCTTTATGTAGGGTTGTCTGTAACAGCAAGCAAGCTGGTCAGAAGGGAAGGGATTTCTAGTCCTGAAGTAATAATTTTGTTGTAAGTTTATGCTCTGAGGAGAACACATATATCATCAGGATTGTGGGGTAAGAAGCTTTTACCTCACTTCCCTCCAGCTCCCAGCAATTCTCATCATAGTATACCCTGTTTACTATGAAGAGTCATTTAATCAACAGTTACAGACAGCTGATTAGCAGAGTTTGATAAGTGGGCAGAGTCTGCAGCACTGCACATCTTTTTCTCTTTGTTCAGCTTCACACTCCTCCCCCTGCCCCACACACACACACACACACAGCACACACAGCTTCAAGTTCTCCCCCCCCACACACACACACACAGACAGACACTGTGGTAGCAAAGGCAATTCCCAAAAATGCAGTCTTGAAAGCAAAACTGGGTACAGATTCTAGAAATTTCTATGCTGGAAGGAAGAAGAGGACATCTGTGCACACATGTGCAAATTTATTTATTTTATATACTGCCCAAGAACTGAAGTTCTTGGGCAGTTAACAAAAATTAAAATTAAACAAAAGTTAAAACAACACCCCCCCAATAAAATTAAAATAACAAAATCATAATTGCCATTATGCAGCACAGAAGCACTTTAGTGGCACGGAAATAAAATGGCATACATAAAAACGAAGTTTAAAGTTAGATGGCTAAAATACTGGGAAAGTAAAACAAACAAAGAAAGAAAGGTCAGCACCAGGCAAACCTCTGGGGAAGATTAGGTCCATCAGTGAACAAGAAGGGGAATGTGGCAAGGAAGAAGAAGGGGAATGTGGCAAGGAAGCCCAAAACATCCAAATACCTCCTGCATTAGACTCAACTGGGGATATCTCAAACAGTCTGACTGCTACCAGACATGGAAAACAGATTTTATGGTGTATCATTTAAATAATTTTCTCACCCATAGCTATTTATTTATTTATTTAGGATATTTCTATGCCGTCCTTTGCAAAAGCCTCAGGATGGCTTACAAAGATAAAATACAAATATCACCAAACATAAATAAATAATCGACCCACTCTGGCTGCGGTTAAAATATAATGGTAAAAATACAATATTAAAACTTACTAAATATTGATCAAATAAAAAGGTCTTAACCTGGTGCCGAGAAACATATACTGACAGCGCCAGGCAGACCTCTCTGGGAAGCGCATTCCATAGACGGAGCGCCACCGCAGAGAAGGTCCTCCTCTGGGTACTCACCCTCCTAATATCTTTCACAGAGGGTTCCCAGAATAGGGCCTCTGCTGCCGATCTCAGTGGGCGGGAGGGCAAATAGGGAAGAAGGTGTTCCTTTAGGTATCCAGGTCCCAAGTCATTTAGGGCTTTATAGGTAATAACCAGCACCTTGCATTGAGCCCAGACTTTGATGGGAAGCCAGTGAAGCTGATAGAGGACTGGGGTTATATGAGAATAACGCCCAGTCCCTGTCAGCATCCTGGCAGCTCTATTTTGTACCATCTGAAGTATCCGGACTGTCTTCAAGGGCAGCCCCACGTAAAGCGTGTTGCAGAAATCCAACCGGGAAGTACCAATGCGTGTGTCACTGTTGCTAGGCAATCTTCCTCCAGGTAGGGATGTAGCTGATAGATTAGCTGAAGGAAAGCGCTCCTTGCCACCGCATTCACTTGAGCTTCCAAGGACAGCTCCGGGTCGAGGAGCACTCCCAAGCTGCGGACCCTGTCCTTTAGAGGGAGTGCAACCCCATCCAGGGCAAGGTCCAACTTACCTACCCAGGAGCTCGAATCATCTACCAACAGAACCTCCATCTTATCTTGATCGAGTTTAAGTTCATTGGCCCTCATCCAGCCCATTACCTTGGCCAGGCACCTGTTCAGCACAGCCACTGCCTCACCTGGGTTAGAGGTAGAGCTGGGTGTCATCAGCATACTGATGACTCCACAGCCCAAACCTCCTGATGACCTCTCCCAGTGGTTTCATGTAGATATTAAACAGCGAGGGGGACAAAATGGAGCCCTGCGGAACTCCATGGCAAAGCTGCCATGGCACAGAGCCAAAGTCCCCCAGCACCACTTTCTGGAATCTGCAGTCAGTGTAGGAGTGGAACCACTGCCAAGCAGTGCCTCCTACTCCCAGTCCCGCCATCCTATCTAGGAGGATACCATGGTCGATGGTATCAAAAGCAGCTGAGAGGTCCAGGAGAACCAACAGGGATGCACTCCCCCTGTCTCTCTCCCTGCACAGGTCATCATACAGGGCGACCAAGGCAGATTCAGTGCCGTACCCAGATGGGTCCAGATAATCAGT
This sequence comes from Varanus komodoensis, assembly GCF_004798865.1. NCBI lineage: Eukaryota > Metazoa > Chordata > Lepidosauria > Squamata > Varanidae > Varanus > Varanus komodoensis. The sequence continues at coordinate 22,203,006 of NW_025335317.1, forward strand.
TTCATCCAAGAGTGCTTGGAGTTGTCCCGCCACTACCTGTTCCAACACCTTGCCCAAAAATGGGATATTGGCCACCGGTCTATAATTGGCGGCCATCTCTGGATACAGAGATGCCTTCTTTAGGACAGGCCTGATTACCACCTCCTTTAAAGGAGCAGGCACCCAGCCATCCCTCAGAGAGGAGTTAATCACCTCCTGGATCCCGGAGGCGTTAATCACCTCCAGGATCCAGGAACCAATCTTGTGTTCGGCTTTGGTCAGCAGCCACGAAGGGCAAGGGTCGAGTAAGCAGGTGGTAGGACGTACTTGTCCGAGCACCTTGTCCACATCATTGGGCCGCAGTAACTGAAATTCATCCATTAATACCTGACCAGACAGAGTCATTGGCATCTCCCCTAAAGGATCTGAATCAATTGTGGAGTCCAGCTCATGACGAATCTGAGCGATTTTCTCCTTAAAGTGCTGGGCAAAGTCATCACAGCAGGCCATCGATGGTGGTACAGGATCTTTCTTAGGGCCAGGGTATATCAGCCCATGTACCACTCGAAAAAGCTCCGCTGGATGGCACTGTGAGGCCATCCAGAAAATTGCTTCTTCGCTGCTCTCACCGCCACAGCATAGACTCGATAATGAGCACATAGGCGTGTTCCGTCAGATTCATCCCGTGATTTCCTCCACCTACGCTCTAGTCATCTCCCAACCTGCTTCATTGCCCATAATTCAGATGTATACCATGGAGATGGACGGACTCTGTTTGGCAGGAGAGGATGCTTAGTGGCGATTGTATCAATCGCTCTGGCCATTTCCCCATTCCACAGTTCAACCTGAGCATCAACCAGAGCGCCAGCTTTATCAACCAGAAAATCGCCCAGATTTCAGGAATCCATCCGTATCCATCCGGCTCCAAGGGCGGACCATCACAACTGGGACTGCATCCTTACAGAGGAAAAGGCCAGCTCTGAGAGCAAACCTCATGAGGAAGTGATCTGACCTTGACAAGGGAGTCAGACACAAATCCCTCACCCTCAAATCACCCTCTTTCTGCCCTGTCAAAAAAGCAGGTCCAGCGTGTGACCACGTTCATGGGTCAGGTCAGTGACATGTTGAGACAGCCCCATGGCCGTCATGGAGGCCATGAAGTCCTGAGCCACCCCAGTCAGAACAGTCTCAGCATGGAGATTGAAGTCCCCCAACATCCTCAGCATGGAGATTGAAGTCCCCCAACATCCTGGGGGTCTTCAACACCAGATCCGAGATGATTTCCGGCAGCTCAGGCAGGGAGTCTCATGGGCAGAAGGGTGCACAGTACACCAGCAGAATCCCCAATCTGTCTTGATCGTCCAGCACCAGGTATAAGCACTCTAGACCTAGTCTCAAGAGAACAGAAAGCCCCACGAGGGAAATAGAAGCTCAGTAAATTAAAGTGACCCCCCTCCCCTCCCCTCCCCTCCGGATGTGGCTGGTGCTGAACTGGATACCCAGGTGGGCACAGTTGAGAGAGGACTACATACCTAATGGGTGCATATAGACTGGGCCATTCTGGACCTTGGCTATGGTGGTCCCCTGCAACCCAGTCTTTACTGCTGATCATTTAGCTTTTAAAAATGGAAAAGGTCAAGCAAACAGAGTCTTACAGTGCAATCCTGTGCATGTTTACTCAGAAGTAAGACCTTTCAGTAAACTTTATGTCCATGTACGTGTGTATAGGATTGCTGCTGCCAGCCCATTCTACACTGTCTTTTGTGGAATGCATTTACCCCTCCTCAATAAATATATGGAAAAATACATAATTTATATCACATAATAATATATGTGAAATAAATCACAAATACATAATTTTAAAAATGAGGTCTTCTACAATGCGGTGAATTGTAATTTGGACAATGGCAAATGTGGTATTTTCTGTGGTTTGCAAAGGTCAGGAAAATATTTTTATAGTAAATAGGCATCCTGCTATCCACACACTGCTGTTATTTGAACTGAAATCATGGCTGTCTAGCATGAAAGGGGTTTTTGTACATATGGGTCCTCTTTAATATCTCCAGTATAGATCAATTCCCTGTAACTCTAGCTGATGTGTACTGCTACTGAATTGCTCTATTGGATATTTTATTTAACAAATTAGGCTTATAAAAAAAGGTGTCTCAAAATTCTGTTTTGCAAACTCAAGCTAATAAGACATTGGGAGTAGAAGAGAAACTGAAATTGATGTGTTCAATTATTTTCATCTAATGATGTGTGCTTATATTTTCATCCTTAAATGTCATTTTCAACCATAGAGAGGTTTTGAAATTACAACAGTTAGATAAGATGGTTTCACAATGATGTCTGATCAGTGTTCTCAAATTCAAAAAAAGATTCTTATCTTTGTCACAGTGCCACTTCTTGTGGAGATAATTATGCTTCCATTTGCCAAGTGGTTCTGCAAACTATTCATTAAAGGTTGTGAAAAGATACCTTCTTGCTGTATTATTGTCACAGCATTTAAAGCTTGGAGCATATTAAGATATAATTAATCTTCCCAGAATCCATCCTATTTAGGGTTTTCCTGCCTTCCTAAACACAGATTCATGGCTGGCACCAAAGGAAGTTTTCCCACTTTTGGGACTGTGAAATAACAGAAAAGGGGAAAAGTGTAAAAGTGAGCCTATATTCTATAAATAGTAAACATTGATGGATTAGCGGGGCTGTACATGTTTAGCAACATTATTCTTCCATTTGACCTTTTGTTCCAGTTGGATATTAAGGGAAAAAATTGCACGTGACTATTTGACCATAAAGTAAGCATAGGTGATGAAAGGGCCTGTGGGTTTCCTTTCTTTCCATTTACTGGTGCCAGGTTGGGACTATGAGCCCAGGAATTTATCTGTTGGACAGGCATGCGCAGAAAGCTGATCTGCTTGTAATGATACCAGGTCTGTCCAATCCAGAGTTTTAGATGTGTAGCAAGTGATGTTTCCTTCTGTACTTCTTTCCTCACACACAGCTTATTGTTTTATTTAATTGGTTTACATGCTGCTTATCATATTTGAAAAACATAAATTTATACATTTCTTCTTAGACTCTGCTTGAATGTATAAATAAGTTTAAGCAGAGACTGAAATACATCAAGATACTATGAATATATCATAACAGCTCAGTAGGGTTAGGCATATGATCCCAAGATCAAACTATACCTGATATTGATTATGTGAAAGCAGTTATTTTTACTGCAAAGTGCTGCTATGCCCCACCTCTCACTGAGTAAGATCTACAACAAGCCAAAAGCTGATTTTAACTTTTCACCTTTCTCTGATTCCCCCCGCCCCCCACAAAACAACAACAACAAACCTCCAAGCTGCATCAGGAAGGATGCAGCCTTTGATTCTAAGCATCCTCTCTTGAGTTAAGGTCAGGTTCCATTTGGACAACGCTCTGGGGAACAGGTGGCATTCTTCTCCTGTGCAATTGTGACACTCTTCCTTTTTCACTTTTTGTGATGGCTGTTATTTTTGTTTTTAAAGGGCGCATTTTACTGTAATTGCTTCTATATTTGAATATGCTAAGCATTTTGGCTCTAAGTGGCAGTGTCACACGGTTATGAGACCAGAATGACTTGCTCAAAGCAAGAGACTTACTTAATGCTGTATAGGATTATGGTGCATAGCATGGATTACAGGTCTTAGCATTTAAAGTAGATCGGGGAAAACACTGATAATCATGGCAAAGCACAAGCAGTTTCAAGGTGAGTATCCCATGCTTCTCAGTCTTGCAAGTCAGGCAGGTCATTTTGCATCTCTTTCCAGTTTTCTCATCTCCTTTAAATGGTAGAAAAGCCCCAAAGGTGGCTTTGCTTGACCATACAAAGCTCTTGTGAAAGTTCAGAGGAGATGGGCTTTTCAGCTAAGAGCAGGCTGAGCACCACAGTCCACCAGAGCGCAAACAGGGGATGGGAGAGCCAGCAATATCAAACTCATCTAAAACTCAGTTCAAAGCTCCTTGCAGTTGCTTTCCATTTTATTTCTGAGCTCTGTCTGGCTCACTCAGATAACAAAAGTGCACATATTCACATATATTTTGAAAAGAATAAATTTGTTTCCATTGTCTAAGGGTGGAAATGCATATTTTAAGCAATTCCTTTTAGATGTGCATATTTTTAAAACATCAGAATATAATGTAAGATTTAGGCATTTAAAACATTTCTTTTAAAAAGGTGGCAGTGGGGAAGGAATCCCATTTCAGATTGTGAACAGGACATGTTCACATGATTTGTGAACAGAAATAAAATTATCGTACGAAATTCCAGTGCAAATCAAGCATAGCAAGGGTTAGGGTAAAGGTCATCAAGGGCAAAGAGGGTGACATTGCAAAGGCCATGCTACTTTGTCTTTCAAAAGCTTTACAACTCCTGCTTTGGCTGCTAAAACTGAAGGGGGTGTGATGCAAAGGTTCCCTTTTATCATTTATTTATAGACTTCCATGTAGACATTTGAACTTCTAATCATTTGCATGAATAATTAAAGGAAATCAGTTTCTTATAAGCTGCTTTATAATGTCAATGGCATTTCCTGAGATGAATGCTGGGTACAGAATGTGACTTCGTGTCTGCATTATTTATTGCCAGCTGAGGAGTTAGCTTGCTGACAGTTAAAATGACAAGGGCATTACCAGATACAGACATTCCTTTAGTCACTCATTATATAGTTCTCTTTTCTCTTCCACCCCTACCATGCAAACTACATTGTAATAATATACTCTTTATAACATCCAAAAGATCTTATAACCTCCTGACTGATGGATCGCTATGTAGTAAACTCAAAAGATTTTCCTTTTCTTAACAAAACTGATGGATATTTAGATGTAGATCAAGAAGAATATGCCTTTTCAACCAGCAAGAGGTATTTCATAACGGCAATATAATTATTCCCTTTGTAGGAGAGCAGGTGGTTCTTTATTGGTTCAGATCCCTCTAGGAGACATTGTTAATTTAAAAATTAAACGTTTTGAATGACATGTTTTTGGAGCTGATTCAGCCCAAGTTAAGTAATTTTACCTGTCACTACAACTGATTTCAACAGGAAGAGTTAAACACTTCAGTTAGTCCCGCCACAATTGCTTATATTTTAAAATAATTTTGGCAGAACTGTGGCTTTTTTGTTTTGTACATATATATTTGTTGAGTCTTAAAATGGTCATTAAAAAGGATATAGTTTTTATAATTAAGAGTTATTTAGTTTTTAAATTGGGTTTTCCCTTCCCTTCCCATATATCCAGTCAATGCAGTAGGAGATTTATGACTCATAAAAAGAAGTAGTTCTCAGATGGTTCAACATCTCAACAGCAAGATGTAGCATTCACCACCAATGTGGATGTCTTTAAAGGGAACTTAAACAAATCCATAGAGGAGAAGGCTATCACTGCCTACTAGTCATGGTAGCCATGTTATCTCCAGTACCCAAAGCAGAATCTCTGTGAATACCTTTCACAGATACTTGGGCAGGAGGGTTTGATGCACTCATGTCCTACCCATGGAACCGCATTAGATATGGCCCATGTTAGTTTCCTAACTTTTTAGTTTCCCAGCTTTCTCCCCCAGCCCCCATCCTCATCTCCATCCCTAGTTATACAAAACTATATGTCTCTATAGGAACAGAATGCTAAATTAGATTGGTCAGCATGGTTCATTGTACATTCCTTTGTAATAAACACAACTGAACAAATGTTTTAATCTGATATGAGTGTAATTTGGTAACTTCATTACACTCTGGAAACATGGTATTTATTAAAGCAGTACCTGGATTTCCCCTCCCTGATCTCATTTAGGAAATTAAAGCTATTTTGTTTGCAAAATACTTTGGTAATTTGAATGGTGGATTACTTTGATTAAAAGACTGGATATCTGTACTTTAAGAGTGCCTGTTCCACCAGAATTTCTGTAGTTTAACACTTACCTTAATTTATGCATTCAGACATAAAAGAACATTTATGCCTTCAAAATACATAATTCAGAGCAATGCCCCTTTGGAGAATCTCAATAAAATGTTTTACATTACACTTTAATATTATAGTTGTTTGTGAGCTAACTGGAAAATGTATTAAAGTAAATGTAGGTATTTATTATTTACTGTCAGACCTTGACATTTATGTTGCTGTATCAGCCCCAAATTTTACATACATTCAGCAAGTATACAGTTAAAAAGAAAGGACAGGGAGAAATATGTATGAAATTATTTATGTGGTAAAAGCTATTATTGCTGGAAAGAGAGGAGAGAACCCATTCAAATTAAATTGTTTGCAGTACTCCAGATTATTGTAATATGAAAGCCAGCCCCACTACCATAATTGCCTTCTGAACATGGAAAGGATATGTAACTGAAATAATGCCCATGGTAGAAAAGACCAATGCAATATTTTCAGTCACAGTTTAGTGCTACCCAGGACTTTTTTTGTCATTGAATGCACCGGAATGGCATTCCGGCACCGTTTTTTCCAATGGATTTTATGAAGTCATTTTGAATCACCTGTTGGCGTAGCAGGTCAGCAGCAAACATCATTAACATAGTGCCTGCAGGCTGCTTTTGTGTCCGCACCGCCTGGCTTGGGACGCTGCTCGGCTTGGGATTGGTGTGTGTGGTCGCGCGCTGAGTCCTTACTGCCAGCGGCGACATGAGTTCCAGCACCTTTTTTTTTTTTTTTAACAAAAAAAGCACTGGTGCTACCAAGACATGAGCATGGGCTTCCTTGGAGTAAGTGAGGAAGCTATTCCCTGCAGCACAGCTAGGAACCTAAAGAATCTCCCGTCTCTCCAGAACGTGTGCACCTTGGCAGGCTTGTCACAGGACCAGAGGTCTTCACAGTGATTGCCTGATCTCCTGGAAAGAATTTGGATCCTCCCCTCTCCCCTATCAGCCTCAGGGCTACAGGAACAGAAGAGGCAAAAGGCCAGTCAGAGGTTTTGGTGTTACTGGTAAATTGACCAGCTAGCTGCATGGTACTACTTGGGCAGAGAGACAAGTCTGTCTAAATCACATTATGGATGTAACCCACCAAAGTGTAGAACATCTGTTCCTATAAAGGTTCTCTGTAAAGGCCTATTCAAATCAACTAAATCAATAGATGCTTTGGGGCTCTTCAGCAAGTGCCAAGAGCCTGTTTGTGGTCCAATAGTTACCCTGTTCATTCCTGAAAGCCACAGCAGGATTGCAGAACAGACATGTGGCCTGGAGCTGGTTCACAAAGGCCTGCTCAATGTGTGAAGACCGTATTGTGAGGTGATGGAAGAACCCTCTCACTATTTTGTCATTAGCAGTTCATTTTCTCTCTTTCACAAAGAACTTATCAGTTTTGCCTATCTAGGAACTGGGACTGCTCTTTTCTGTTAGGTTTTTCTTTTTTCTCTTTCCTTTTCTTTTACATCAAAATACATCTTTATTATTTTTTTCAGTTATTTTTTCCTACCTTCTATGATTTCTCCAAATGGCTGGTTTTTATTCCTTTCCAATGCCCCCACCAATGTTCTGCATTTAATATCTGACGTCTTGCACTAATATATTTATTCCAGCAAATACTGTGTTCATTGTTTATAATTATACTGCTGGTGTCGGTCTGTCTTTCTGGTGGAGTAGACAATTCAAGGCTTGACTCTGCACATTTTTGAGATGTGCACAAATTGTGAAGCCTGAAAACAGTTCTGCAATTTGTGCAAATTACTGAAATTAAAAACAAAGCAAAACAAAATAATACACATGCACATATTGCAACCCATTTGAAAAGTAGAAAAATTTAATGGTTCCACTCTGATCAGATCAAGTTGGCACCAGTTTGAGGGAACTGCAACAAAATCTAGAGTTGGAAAAATCTACCAGATTTTCATCTCCCAAATAGATTCCTTGCACATTCCTAAATACAATACCAGACTTCAGAAAATTGCTCACTTCATCTCCTTTTACTGAAAATATCTAGGTGAAGTTATGCATGACTTCAGTGGAATTTGTTGAAGAAACTTGAGAATAGTTTTCCCAATGCTTTGCAGGATGAATGAAAAACCTGGTAAAATGTACTTATACAAATATGAATGAAATTCCCCCATTTTACACACACACACAATTCTCTCTCTCTCTCTCTCTCTCCCCCCCCCCCCCATTTCATCTGCTTGTTCATTTTACTAATTAACAATGATAAAATTGTTTTGTGGCTAAAGAAACTCGCTCTTTAAATGCTAAGGCATATATTAAAGACAGTGCAGTCCCAGAGCAAAAGACTGCAGGAAACAGCCATGTTCTTACACAAAGTCATGTGTACTGGAAGCATGAACTCTTTAATTTTATTTTTCTTATTTTTTTTGTTTTGTGGGTTTAGCTTTGGGAGAGATTGAATTATCCCAATCACATATCTAACTCCACCCATTTTATTTTATTATTTTAGTTTGTTCGGAGTAAAAAGTCCAGCCATTTAGGTAAAATTCTCTTCTAAAAAACAAAGGGTTGATGAATATAAATTTCACTGATTTCAATCATCTTGGTGTTCACTTTTATATTCATGCTAAATTAACAATTTAAGGATAAATCAGGTCTTCCTGTCATATTATGTGACAAGCATGTAATGCCAGATGCAGGATAAACCTGTTATTTAAAATGATCTTTTTAAAAGATTGGTTCCCCCTTCTTCATTTCTGAAATTTATGGCTCATTTTGCATACATGCTTTGAATAACACCAACCATTTTCCAGCAGGGGAAAATGTGCATAAAACTCCTGGGTTTTAAATCTTTCTTACAGCAATTCCTTCTTGTCGCCATACTGTTTTATTTTGACAGTAGGTAGTATGTATTGCAACAGTGGGATTACAGTCAAAATAACTTCAGATTTAGAACTTGTGTTGTTTTAATTTGTCATTTGTACCACTTTGTAAAATAAGAAGTATAACTATAAATCAAATATGTAAAAAAAGTCCCTATGTCCATGGGTGACTTTCTCACATCCCTTCAAACTGGAGGGTGACAAGGAACATAATGCAGACCTTTAGCATTAGAATGGAGACTGAGAAATGACCAACGAAGAAATGCCTCAGCCAAGCACAAAGTCTCTCCCATTGTTTTTGCCTGCCTATGCTACTTATTCCTCTCCAGCTCCCGGTCTTCAGGCATGACTTTCTCCTGGCTGCTTGCCCTGGGGAACTCTAGCTCCTTCCCTGAGAAAGATTCCCGGAGTAGGAGCATGGCACTCTCCGGACAATGCCAGGACGCAATAAAGGGGAAGAATCATTGAAATGTCTGATTTCCCACCAGCCCATGAATTTTCCACTTGGCTGTGGTGCAGCGCATTGGATAAAGACCTGAGCACTCTAGGGAGCAAATGGTTGCAGTCTTCCCACAGTCTTCTTCATGGTTTCCTACAGGAATCTGGGAGACTCAAACTACATCATCAGCTAGGATGGGTCAACTGCTGCACCTTGATGGTGACAATTTTGAGCAGCAAACACCATAATGCATGAGTGTCTACTTCAGCCTAAACTTGCTCACAATTCAATGCAAACAGCTTCAGTCTGTACCCAGCAGAGATGCTGAGCAAACAGTGCTTAGTCCTTTTCCTCTTACACAAAACTGTCAAAAATGGTTAATGCAGTTGTGGGCTGTATTCACCCAGTTTTGTTTTACTCCTGTTTCTCCTCCCTGTTGGGAAAGATCTCATTTTTTTCAAGGTCCTATCAACTAAACTAGGCCTTTTAGCATACGTGTTGGTGTGTGGGGTGTTCAAAGAAGCCCTATCACAAATGTGTGTGATAGAAACCATATCAGCAGTTCCACAAGCACACCCCCACACACTCAGTGATCACACTCCCACCAACTGCTTGTGGACAGGTGTCCTGTGTTTTTGTCACTATATGCATGTAGGCGTACACAATATACATGGAGAAGCTCTAAATGTATACACTCGTATACACAGCACATACATCACACAGCATCTATATCCATTCTACTTAGTGTGCCTCTGTGTCACACTTCATATGTCCTGTCAGCACACTAGCTGGTTTGAGTGACCACCCTGTCAGCACATGTGAACACACACAAACACTTTCTGCATATAACCTCTTCATTGGTCAAATACATTTAACATTTAGAAAAGGTTTTAGACTGTAACTATATCTATGCTTATTGTACAGTCTATTGAACTTAGCAGAGCTTGCTTCAGAGTAGACATATATAAGGTTGCACAATTAGTCTATTCTAACAATTAGAATATTGGTCAAACCTTCTGGTTCTTTAATGAATATTATTGGCCAATGTAGCTGAGTTCTGGAACACAATTCCCATCATGCCTGGCTAGACTATCCAGTGGTGAGAGCTGATGGCAGTTGCAGTCCAACATCTGGAAAGCCACACATTCCCAATCCCTGGCCTAAAGGTGGAGTCACTGAGAAATATCTCTTAATGGGGCATTAGCCAAGAAATAACAGAAACGTCCCAGGAATTTGAAAACTAACAGAATGAGGGGCATATATTTTTGAATCTCAGCTAAGAATGACTTGAGCAAGGTCTATGTAAGACTGCAAAGCAACAGTCCCACTGTAGTTTGGAAGAAAATGGAAATGAAGACTGAGGGAGAGTGTGGAGCTGTGAGTTTATAGGCATCTGGGAGTACAAGGTTGCTTTCCTCTGTGGGAGCAGGAGACATGCTATATAGTCTGGGTGGGCAAACTTTGGCCCCGAGGGCCACACATAATGCGGGCTTAGGGCCTCCACATGAACACACCATTGATCTTCTTTCCTCTCTGCTAGTAGTGACAAGGAAAACACATTTTGTAAAGCCATCTCTGGGGTCATGCTGTCCCCAAGCTATCCTGATACAGATGGCTTTTTCTTCTCTACTAGCAGTGGCCAAAAAAAGCATGGTCAGGGGACTGCATAAGATTCACAGACTGCAGGCTGTGCATCTCTGCTTTAAAGGAAGCTTATGGTATGCTTCATCATAAGATCAGCTTGCGTATTAATAAATGCACCTAAAATGCCATGGGAAATGACTTAAGTTACCAGTCATTTTTGCTTCCAAAAGGAATCAAAGCCAGGTAAATGCTGCCCCTGAAAATGTTACTGTTTACCCAAGTGAGGAGCATGTAACAATAAGACAGCAAACTTGTCCTTACATAATGCAATTATCTGAGGATTTTAAAAAATGCAGAGTGATTATCCTATCATGACTCAATACCATCATTCTCATTGGACTTGACAAATCTGGGCTGCTACTGAATTGTTGATGCTTTAAAAATTTCCAATTTGTTCAACTGTCTTGCTTGTGTCCACATCAGAGTAAAATGAATGGATGGTAAGCAGAGCCTGCTTTATAAGTATTATAACATATCTAACTTTCATTCCAGGCACGTGTGAACCCAATCAATGTCACACCACCCATACAAGCTATAGATCAAGACCGAAACATTCAGCCTCCTTCTGATCGGCCAGGAATCCTCTACTCCATCCTAGTTGGTTGGTATTTGATAATCTCACTATCTTCCACAAAGACTGGATTAGCAGCCAGCAGGCATAGATTAAGTGGAGAGTAGAATCCTAATAACCAATTCATGCTGAATCTAGTCTGATAGCAAGTATTGTTCTAGGAAAGTATTTCATTGTGCACTTTCTCACTGAGGTTGTTTATTCCAAATTGGATTGCTGCTGCTTGAAGATTTAGCTTTCTTTGAGAATTTTCTGCCTGAGATAATGAAGCAACTATATTAGATGCATCCAAGGAAATGCTTATCCACATTCATAGATTCTGTTTCATTGTGTTGGACTGACAAAAAAGAATAGACAAAAAAACCCTAAGCATACACCAAAAAGAAAGAAAGAAAGAAAGCTTGTAGATTGATAGCTCGGTGGTAAGTTTGAATGAACAATGTAATTTTCACATTGGGAAGTAAGTGAAAAGCAGCATGCATGGAAACGGAGATGGTGCGATCCTGCGGGAGATTTGTACTGTCTCATTCAGTAACAATATGAACCAGCCTTTACATTAGACTTTTCAGTGCCACGATTTCTTTGATCCTAGAGAAAAGTAGATTTCCAAATGTTCGTAGGGTTTGAAGAGATGCCATAGCTCCGTAAAATAGAGCATATGCCTTGCAAAGGGTCCCAGCTTTGAACCTTGGCATCCCATGTTAGAAGTGAAAGAATATAGAAAGTGAGGAGAAAGGCCCTGCCAATCTGGTCCAAAGCAATCATTACTTTAAAAACGTAACTAGTGACTACCAAATGTCCCATGTCAAAACTTTACTTCTTCAACAACCATAAATTCTAATTAGTTCCCTAAAAAATTAGACCACATTGGTTTCTAATTGAATAGAGACTATACTACCAAGGAGTATACAGGAATAGGGCTATTAGCGGCTGCTCGTCCAGATGGCTATATGCTACTCCTAGTATCAGAGACAGTATGCCTACATGTACTGGTTGCTGGGGAACATGGGCAGGACAGTGCTTTTGCATTCATGTCCTATTTGAGGGTTCCTGGGGGCAGCTGGTTGGCCACTGTGTGAACATACGCTGGACTAGATAGACCTTTGGACTAATCCAGCATGGTACTTATGTTTTTCAAATCTTCACCATGCCTAATCCATGCTCTTTGCCCTGTCTGTTCAGAGACAGGATAGTGGTATGGACATCCAAAAGCATTGAGCAAGTTCACTTACCTGAAGCGCCAAGAACCTTGCACAATCAAAGACTGAAAGTCTTGAAATGGAGACTTGATGAAACTACCCATGCCTTTTTGGTTGGTAGAGTCATAAATATCCACAGTTTGAAAACTAGCTAAAATGCAGAGCTAACACAGATATAGGGCATACAAAGTACAAAATTGCTTAGGAGAGTTCAGTTGATGCTCCCGAACAGAGATGTGGTGGAGTAGCTTGAAACTTGGTGCTAATCCTTTGTTGCAGTAGAAAACTCATATAAATAATATGCAATACATACCATTTTATTTTGATCTCAGATGTGAGATAGATTTCCTCAAGCATTATTCATTGACATACAAAATTAGTTGCATCAAGAACCGGTTACACTTGGAGTCAACTCATCAAAATTAATGGGGCATAAATTAATCTAATTCCTATTTATTTTAGTGTGTTTATTCTAGGTATGTTTGACAGAGGTCATGGGTACAATTTTAAAATATTTTAAGCAATTTTTAACAAGCTTATATTCAACTCAGATTTTGTTTTAAATATATATTTAATATATGTAGTACATTTGTAGTGTGTGCGTGCATGTGTAAAATCTAGATTATAGAAATCCATTTTTGAAAAATCAAAAATGAAGATTTTTTTATTTTTATCCAGCCATGAAGAATCTTGAAATTTTTCTTTTGCTTTTCTTCTTTCCTTTGTTTGTAACATCGTCAATGCATAATACACAGCGCAAACAGACAAATAAGTGCAGTCCACCCAAATATTTATGGATTCTTGGTTAAATTCTTTGAACTCTACTAAAGTATATTTCAATGATCAACACTAAAATAGCTTCTCAAGAGTTTATTTTTAGGGTCTTTCTTATTAATACTACAGTTTGATGCACACTCATCCGGAAATAAATCTGGATGATAGACTTGTTTGTCTGATGCTACAATAAAAAGAATAAAATTCCAAGTGTATACAATTATGCTACTAGATTAGTAGATCACATCTCAAATAAGACATGTCCTACTTTAGGCATGTCTGGTTAATTTAGTGCCCTCTTTCCTTCTGAAACCATGTATTTGTAGAATTGAACTTTATCTAATTATTTTTAGTATTACTTTTATATCCTATACTCCCTCACCCCTCCACAAATTTGCATATTTACATATAGTCTGAAAGGGGATGTATGGATAGGAAAAGGAAAGTCAAGTGAACAAGTCTCAGGCAAAAAGATTCAGGGACGAAGGGAGCAGAAGGTAAAGCTCATGTGGGCAAAAAAGAACTGATCCTCAGGATCAGATGCATCTAAGCAAGTGTCTACTGACAGCAGGATGATGGGGCAGACGTTCTCCCAGGTGAAAGAACTGAGGATCCAGCCTGAGTGGGCCTTCCCCTAATACCATCTCTGCACATAGTTCTCCTCTCCATTTTATCTTCACAACAATCCTGTGAGATTTATTGTTGATTTATTTCATTAATGTCTATACCACCCAACCCAAAGGTTAGGCTGAGAGTCAATGACAGGCCAAAAGTCACACAGTGATTATTACGTAAGTTTATTATAAGTAAGTGCAGAGCTCCCAAGACTCACAGTCTAATTGCTATACCTCCTAGGCTACACACACACACGTCTAGAATTGTACCCTGACTATACATGTTATAGAAAACCAACATGCATTTTCATATGCATGGTTATAATTTCTGTTCTCATGATGGTTAAAACTGTCATATGCATACCTAGTTTTTTTGGAGCTTTCATCATATGGGGATCCTGAAGAAGAGAATGTTCTCATCCAAAACAGACATTAACAGAGAAAAATACTCCCATACCAACAGATTATCAACACCTAGAACTTTTCTACAGCCCTTAAGTCACCCTAGATGAACTTCCAAATCTAATTGCTATAGATTCCAAGTAAGAAAAATGGTTTAATTGAGGAATGATGCTTACTTATGAAAAGCAGTACTATTTGAAATACTGCTTTTGTAGTACTGATGGGAATCGCAGCCTTGATCCTTTGATATACTTAGAGAAGCAATACATGTCACTCTATGAAGGCAACAGAAGTGGGGGGAGGGAGAGAAAAAACTTAAGTGATAAACTTAGTATGATATCTTGTGAAAGATGAGATAAATGAGGGTGACAGAAGGTGACCAAGGACCATTTCAGTGGTGTGTACTGAAAACATGCTTGTTTTCAGATCCTTGGTTTTATTTCCTCACCAGATTGTTTACCCCCTGGAATAGATTGACTGCTTACATGGCTGAAGGAAGGACTGGTTATAGTATTCTCTCAACAGCTAATTCACTGGCTCACCACTTTCATGGAGCACTCAGGTTTTGGAGGAAAAGTTACTGATGGCTACTAGTCGTAATGGCTGTAGATTACTTCACATATCAGAGGACATAACCTCTATCAATACCAGTTGGTGCAAAAACACAAGCAGAAGGGAGCTATGGGGCTTAGGTTTCCCATAGCATTATTGGTCTGCAGGAACAGAACCCTAGACTAGATAGTCATTTGGGCTGATTCGGAGTGGCTGTTCTTAAAGAGTTAACTGCTGAAATTCTGGATTAGGAGCATTCCAGTCTGCCATGTGGCAGACTTTCATGAAAAATGCTTCGCTTGTGAAAGCTTTAGCAATAACAGGACTAGTTGTCTTGCTATTCTGAATTCTTCAGAGGTCCTGCCCCAAATATTCAAGCCTTCAGTGTGATTGAATGACATCCAGTAACTGGCTCCCGGTTCTCACAATGTGTTCTGTCCCAAGGCCAAACATTTACAGAATAAATTAGGGTTGCTCTGGTGATGAGCTACAAATTCAGCTCCTTCCAAAATCTGCCAATAACAGGTGGGAGCCGACCACTGATTTTCACAGAGTTGTTTTGATCAGCTGAAGCAGCATTGGAGCACTTCCTTTTATCTGAGTATTCCAATAGATTTTTCTGCCCCAGGAGATAAACATTTAAAAGTGTGGAGAAGATTGCAGTCCCTCTTATCCGTATGGAGCAATTTGTATAATTATATACCTATGTTACTCAAAGATTATTTTGTTATCTATGTTGCCTTTCTCACCACATACCCAATAGCCCTGTAAAAGCCCATTTCTTTCCTTTTTGACACCTTCAGAATTTCCCCTTTCTCATTTCTACTTATTAGTTAAACCCCTGATGCTATTCAGCCATTTCATATCCTGATTGCTATAATATTATTGTCTGTCATATTTTACTAAGAATAACAGAAAGGAAAATGGAGAAGAATAGACAGTTTATTATATTTTAACTGCATTTATAGAGCTGAAACATTCCTGTTCGTTTCTCTCTCAGTGCATTTGATGTACTAATTATGGTTGGCCTGGTGTGTGTTCACATTTCATCTAACATATGCCTGGTTCAGAACTGGAAAATCTTTCATACAGAGCAGCCCCAGAGAGGAAATAGCATCTGTCCAGCTGTGTTCATTGTTACAAGTGCCACTTCTCAGAAGCAATTGCGTGGGAGGAACAGCACCAGTTTTCAGCCATTACACCTGTGTGCTATTGCCAGTGGGAAGTGGCACCTGTTGGGTTTGCAGTTCTCTAGAACTCTTTCTGAAAGATCCTTTTAACATGTAGAAATTACTGTGTGACATGCAGCATGACATGGCAGAAAATATGAACATGAGAATAAATGGGAAAAGAAATATTGGTGCTTTTCAACAAATTCAAATAATGTAATTAATGTTTAAGATGAAAGGGAATATAGGAAGCTGCCTTGCACAAGTCCTGATTATTAATCCATCAAGCCCCCCCATTTTCTGCTTGTAGGGCTAGGCAGAAAGTCAATCTTTAGATGTATGGGTCTTCAGACTCCAGCCTTCCTGAGACTAGCAGGGGCTTCTGGGAGTTGAAGTCCAAAAACATCTGTAGATCCACCCTCTACTTACCTCTGTTCTGTTGTAACTAGCAGTGACCCTTTGGCGTCTCCAGTTCCCAATTTGCTACTTAATTCTGTTACTTGAAGAAGCCAGTGGTTCAACCTGGGTTATTCAGCATGAAAAGCATATTCTGTATCCCAAAGCCATGGTCCCTCCTATAGGGCACTCAAATAACACGAGGACATAGGAATATCATAGCCATGCTGGATCAGCCCAAGGGTCCACCTAATCCAGTGTTCTGTTCACACACTGGCTAGCCAGCTGCTTATAGCATCCCACAGGCAGGATGTGAGCATGACACTATCCTTCCACCCGAGTTCCCCAGCAACTGTGATACAGGCACACTGCTTTGGGTTGAGGTGTAGCATATAACAACAAGGACTAGCCATTGAAAGCCTTCTCCTCCAATAGCCTTTTAGAGCTGTCCAACTTAGTGGCCATCCCTGCACCTTGCGGAAGTGAATTGCATAGTTCACCAATGCACAATCTGAAGAAGTGTTTCCTTTGACCTGCCCTGAATCTTCCACCAGTCAACCTCATGGGATGAGCCCTTGTTCCAATATTATGAGAGCGCAAGGACCGGGTTTCTCTATCCACATTCTCTATACTATGAATAATTCAATGCGACTCTGTTGTGTCTCTCCTTACTCACCTTTTTTCCAACCTCAAGAATTTCAGATTTTAACTGTTCCCAAATATCCATCCCAGATATCAGACCCAGTTGGTCCCAGATATTAGGTTGCCTACTGCTAACTCACAGTTGATAGGAGGTTGTTGATGCAGTCTGGTCATTTGACCCAAACTCTTTGATGCTTCCTTAAAGTATTCTTGCTGCTCTCGGCCAAAACAAAAGAGGGTTCTGAATATTTATGGGGTGACCTTTTTAACATAATTAAAAAGACACTAACCAGCTCTGGCATTAATTGTAATGTAAATACTCCATAAAAAGTAATGTTTAATATGATTTCCAAAAACGAAATGCTATTTTGCAAAAGTGCATGTGGTCAGCATCACCACTAGATGTGTAACGGTACCAACTATTACATTCCCCCATGTTGTAAATTTTATGAATGCTACATGCTTCATTCAGTTCTCCTATGAAGCTGTTTTGTAACCATTTCCTCTAATACGTAATACTGAAAGAAACTGTGAATATCTCATAAATAAGAAATGTCACATTTTGTCTGAAATGTTTATGTAAAAGTCCCTTTTCTATTTTGGCATAATGATTTTTATGCTACTGGGGTTCCTTAACGAAGAGATATTATCTCTATTTACGTTTCTGCCCCCACCCCCAGGGACTTTTTACCTAACAACTGAACCCTGTGCATGTTTACCTTGACATTAGTTCCAGGGATAGATGCGGTGTACATATATAGATACGGATATAGATACAAATGATATAGATATGTATAGAGAGAACATTATAGCAAGATGAAGCCAAACAGAAATCCACTAGTACAATGGGGTTACTCTGTCCTTCATTGCAGCTGCAGCTTTCTCTGTATTCCAGGAACCCCCTCCTGATGGTTGGGCACCCTCAGGAAAGGCCTGTGACGTGGCACTGGGAATTGTAATGGGAGCAGTGCTCCATTCTGATCCTCAGGGCCAGGGCAATGGCTGCATGCGGCAAAAATTGGGCCGAGGTAGTCTACATAAGAGGAGCCTCCACCTACATTCTTGTCATTCTCTTCATTGATATTTAAAAGGTATTTATCATTTGTAAATACCAAAACATTTGTTATTTTACTTC
Source organism: Varanus komodoensis (assembly GCF_004798865.1). Classification (NCBI taxonomy): domain Eukaryota; kingdom Metazoa; phylum Chordata; class Lepidosauria; order Squamata; family Varanidae; genus Varanus; species Varanus komodoensis. The sequence continues at coordinate 22,221,319 of NW_025335317.1, forward strand.
ATTAATCCCCATAATTGGATCATAAGGCATTGTGTTATCATTACTAAGCCTTTGGTCAAGCCTTTTGCCGTAACTTAAAATTGCCAAGATAGCAATTCTGATTGAAAGAATGATCATTAAATATAGAAATGCGTTTTAAAAAAAATACAGAAGTAGTATTTTTTTCAGAGTTGTTATTTTTCTTCCCTGAGTTTAAAAAAAAAAAATGGATGCACAGAGCAATCATATTTTTGGGCAGTTTACTTGTATGCAATTTTTCAGATACTGGGAAGCCATGTGGTTCTTTGTTGTAAGGGGCAACACTGAACTTAACCACAAGAATAAGAATATTTAAGAATTCCAGAAATGTCAGGGAAGGCCTGTAGGTCAGTGAAAAAATGCACTGTGCATATGGAACCATCCAGTTTCAGACTCTGCCATTTATGTGCTGGTTGATTTAACACTTGCTCATTAGGCTAAAATCAGAGTGGGCATCTTGTGGCCCTCCAGATATTTTGCTTTATAGCTCCTATCAGTCCTAGCAAGTATATCACTTTTGAGGTGCAGTCTGATGAGTTGCACACTCAGTGCACATACACTTCTAAACTTGGAGGCTTTTTCTTAATAGAGCAACGGAAGCAGAAAGTTAGCTAGTCTAGTTGTGACCCTCTGAAAAGGCAGGGAAGGAGGCTGGGGCACTACCAGAACACTTCATATCCTGGTGACCTTGTTCTCTTTTTGCCTCCACATCTGGAATCTCCTTAACCCCTTCTCCAAGGTTGCTTTTCCAACCTCAGAGAGGAAGCCAGCATAGTCCTTTCAAGGCCAGTTGTGAGAGAGTGAGAGAGATCTGACTGCGGATCCCCAGCTCCTAAGCTTAAACTTCTCATATAGAACTCCGAAGACTGCCTAGGAGCCATAGGATCACTCTGGAAAGCAATCAAATTCAGATATATAGCCACAGAAAATCACCCACAAATTAAAAAAAGGTATACATTGAACGCTTATATCAGTTCAGAACTGACCAGAACATGGCTGACTGATGGTTCTTAGGGTTCTCCCAAAAAGTGTTTCAGCTGTGAAAGACTGCTGAAATCCTAGAGACCACTATGGTCAATATATGGCTCATTGGTTGATTCCATACAAGGCAGCTTCTTGGGGCTCAGTACCAAAGCCACTGATCAGGTTTACTTTGCCAAACTCTCTCCCACCTTAACCTTTCCAGTTGTTTCTCTAATATAAAAAAGGCTGCTGAGGTATCCCAAACCTATTAAGAATGATCAAGGTACAGAAAGAAATAGTGCTTGTATGTATGTTTGTCAAGCATACATACTCCATTTTTATCCAATGTAATTAATTTTATTCTTTTATTGTCAGACAGTATAAGTACATTTTAAATAACCTTGTGTTTCTCCACACTGATACCTCATGTCAATTAGCTGTTCAAACCTTACTGTCTTTTTACAGGGACTCCTGAGGACTACCCACAGTATTTCAGTATGAATGTTACGACTGCTGTACTCAGCCTCCTAAAGCCAATAAACAGAGATTTGCACCAGAAATTTGATTTGGTTATTAAGGTAATTCTTAATTCCATGCATTTGTAACAGAGCCCATGGAGGTGAGGGCAGTTCTTAAATAAAGGCTAGCTTATAGGCAATCTTCTTCTAAGTGATCCTTTAAAAACATTGATTCTTAACTTGTGATTAATTTAATGACATGTTGTTAGTAACTAGTCTATGTCACTGTAAGCACGGCTTTGAGAATATTGTAGACTGGGGCTGAGGAGGGAGGGAGTAGTTAGCACAATCGAGTAAGTTGTCTGGGGGATTCTGCTACCAGTTGTTTGCTGAGACATATTCCCATATTTACTCAGAAGAAGGCAACAGGGTTACATCCTTAGCTACACGTAACTTTTTCTGAATTGTGCCTAAAATAATTGTAGCCGCATTTGCTATTCAAAAATGTGTTATTCCATTCTATTAAATACAGAGTTGGAAGCTCTAAAGGGTGTAACTGGGTGCTTCTTATGTTTGTCTTTGAGAGGGTCCACATTAGCCTCACGTTTTTTCCCTAAAATGTACTTGTCTACTGATTTTTAGAGTTAGTTTTCTCAGGGTATTATACTTTAGGTTTTTCTGAGGAAAAGTGTTTGGCATTGTAGCGTGCTGTCTGTTGTCATTGTTATGATTACTTTGTTTTTGGTCTTTCTTTCTTTCTTTCTTTCTTTCTTTCTTTCTTTCTTTCTTTCTTTCTTTTTTGTAAACCATCCAGAGACATTTAGTTTTGGGACAGCATATAAAAAAATAAATTAAAAATTAAAAACCTGCAACATTTTAAGGAACAAGTTAGCAGGTGACAATAATCAATTCTGTAGATAGACTACAGTCCTATATAGCATCCTTCCCCAGCCTGATGCTGCAGATGTGTTGGACTGGTCTTCCTACCATGTGGTCAAACACATCTGGTGTACTCTAGGGTTGGGGAAGGCTGCTATGCACTCTTATATGGGAATGTATTTCACCCAATTCAGTGGGACTTATTTTAAGTAGATGTGCCTTGGGATTGCAGCCTCGGACAGCCACTTGTTCCAGTAGCCAACATTTTTTGTGTCGAGGAATCCAAACTATCACAGTCAACAGTGCTTGTGAATAAGAGCCAGAGATTTGCTTCCTAGCACCAGCATATAAAGCAGCCCGATGTAACCTGAATATCCCTTTCAATCAACCCAGGTCACTATAAATAGGTCACAACTAGATATGCCACTATGTGCAGTGGTAACATTTGCAACCTGTGTCCATTCATAGAATTGAAGGACTTCCTACATTTCCTGTGGGTCAGGCAGGCTATGATTCCCCTGCCAGTTTTAAGGGTGTTTCTTAAGGACTGCTCCATACTGATAAATTGAAGGAAGTGCCTTTCTCTCTCCCCTTTGATCAGGCAGCTGTTCTAACTGAGTCAGCATTCCGCTGTTGTTGCTCATTTGTTTTATGCATTTTCTGTTTCATTGTTTGCGAAGTTTCAGACTGGTGTTCAGTTAAGAAATACTGTTGAAAAGCAGATGCATAAGCTTATTTGTGCTTTCTATGTCTGGAATATTATTTTATTATTCTGTTATTCTATTGTTATTCTATGAATGTTCAGAATACATTCTAAGTGTTCCTGTGAAGTAATGAATGGTACTCCAATGCCATAAGTCTTCTGAAAATTCAGTTCTCTGTGGAAAACAACAGAATTTAGTGAGTTCCAAGGGCAAAGCAGACATTACTTCAAGGGTGCATGACATTATTTCCAAATCTACATATTTTATTTTGTTCTTTACTCTGCAGTAGACGTAGTGGCCCCATTGTAGCTCAAGCCATAGGATGGGCCTAGGGAGGCTATGAAGAATTGTACTGAGCCCCCTGTTCCTACTTTCTAGAGTAAAACTATAAAGAAGGCATTGCTGTTAGGCACTCATTTCAAATAATACCTATCTTGGGTCCTTATCTTTCTGGACAATGGATTTCCTCCTTTCCCAGATAAGCATATTCATCTGTTTTTGTTTTCTAAAATCCCATTTCCAACATGGTTTTGCTTTAAAAAATAATAAATCTGAGAATACTGCTACACATTTTGGAATATTACAACATTAAAGGCGTGCAACATTCAGTTTGCCTTTAAGTATTGTTCAGTATCTGGATATAAATATGTGTTCACCTGGTTAACTCATGGGAGTTACAGGTCAAAACATCTAGATGGCCAGATAGTATGTTCCCTGCTTTAGCTGTGAATGCATGCCACCCAGCAACTCATAAGGTAAGGAACATGGAGCACTCACAGGCCAATAATAATGGAGCAAAATTTCATGACTGTATCAAAGAAGGAACCCACAGGCTACATGTTGTGCTGGCTGCCTGTTGTTTTGCTTGTATTTTGTCTGTAAGATGAGCATTTTAAGGCTTTCTTTCTAAGGCTTTCTTTCTAAGGCTTACCTAGATCAATAAGGAGACCTTCATTTTTAAAAAAGCTTCCTAAATTGTATGAATGTATGGACCTTGTTAATACTGATCTACCTTCTGTGGACTGTCAAGATCTTTTCATGCCGCTAGATACTCATTGGTGGAATCTGATTTTTGTTTCTATTGCCTGAACTTTCATTCATTTGTGCTTGCACATATTTGGACCTCCAGAAATGTACAGATCCCCACAGATACAGATTCTGAAGCTTTGGCCTTTGAGGGGAAATGCACATTTTCCTTTGGTAACCTTTTCTTCTGTTGTTCTCTACAAATATATTTGTGTAAAATAAAAAAGCTAGTCCACAGAATCTGTGTGACTTGGGAAAAGCTAATCTACTGTGGCAGCTAAACATATAATTTAACTGTTTGTTTGAGAATGCTGATGTGTTGCAGCCAATAAATTATGAAAATAAATAGGAATAAGTAAATAATAGGATGTTCTATTACTGTGCTGATAATTTATGTGTGGAAGGATGTATGATTTGCACATTGCTTCTGAGGAGAGGGATAATGTCAGTATATGATGTTCAGTTCCTTTCTTGTAGCGACCTTGTATCTGCTAGGGAACATGGTCAGAAACAATGACCTATACATATTTGCACAGCTGCAGAATGAAGACTTGTAGTGGATGAGTGGTGAGCGAGGTATACAAAGAGTGATGGCCTGAAGCTAGAACTGGTAAGGAATACCTGCAAGGGGCAGTTTCTTCGCTGTGCAATGGGAAGGATGAGGAGGACACTGTGCCTCATATTATCTCTACTGTTTCTATCATAAGGCTGCCAAACATCATTAATCAGATGGATCAAAACGACCTTCCATCATCAGCAACATTGTCATACAACCACCAATGGTGCAATGTTAGAGAAGATAACAGGATCTGATCATTTAAATGATTTTGGTGCAAAGATCTGGCAAGAAAAGTAACAAAACAAGATAAAACTCAGGAAGGGGTTCCTTCTCTGCCTTTCTTTGGGACTGCTGGCAGGTTAGAAATCTGTCATTTGAGTCTGTCTGACCAAACGTTCTTCCCACTGTATCTGTTTTAGTCAGCCACAGCTTTAGAAAGTAACCTTCCTTGAAAGTCTCTGCCGTAGCTGGAGAAGGTGCCTGATGGTTTGTTTTTTTGCTGGAGTTCTGATCTTCCCCTGCCTCCTCACCAGCACTTGCTTGCTGCTGTACATCAATGCTCGTCTGAAAGCAGAAAGCTTCCTCTTATGGGGAAGCTTTCTGCAGGTCAATCTAGTTTCTTTGCCTGATTCGTTCGTCTCAGCTGTAAGCCACTGCACATTCTGCTGGACTTGCAGCAGCTATGGGGGAGGATATGGCCAAGCTGAACGTTCAGCACAATCCGGTGTCAGGGGCACAAGTTAAATATTAGCCTCCTGTCTGGAGGCAGGGCCGAGGCTGCTGAGTAACGAGTCACAATCCTACTCAGTGCCGTAGGGCTTAGTTGGAGTTGGCTGTGGGAACTGGGGCGGTTATGCCCAAGACCTCCCCCGTGCACATAGTTCCAAGCACATGGAACTACAAGGGGAACAGCCTTTTGATGGAGCAGATGCATACTAGCTATTTGTTGCTGCTGTTGCTGGTTTGATTATTATTGCTAGGTGTGCCTTGGCATGTGTTTAGAAGGCAGAATAGGCCAAATACAGCCTCCCACTCTTGTTTACCCTTCCCTTTCCAGCACTTTTCTACTTCTACCAAGCAGCACTTTTTACTTTTTCCAGCTGCTTCCACCGAACAAACTTTACATCTTTGTTTTTGTAAATGTATTTAAATAATTTTGGACTCAACTTTTAGGCATGAGATGAATAATTGAACAATAAAAGAGACCGCAAGTTCTAAACAATATTTTTACTAAAAGAAGTAGTAGAATTATGTGGAAAAGGGGATTTGACTTCTGAATGATTAGAATCACCCCAAACAAAACAAAACCCATACAAACAAAATAACCAGTTTAAATGTGTCCAGCGAATTCCTAACTAGATTGTTCTCCACATTTTTTCTTACAGCACACGTTTCTTTCAGCAGTACCTTTGTTCATTTTTTCACCCTTTTTAGTTATTTTTCTCATGTTCTCTTTCTTCCTTCTTTCCAACATTCTTTTCTATTTCACGCTTCTGCTACATTCTAAAAATGCCTCAGCTTTTAAAAAATTAAATCTTGCTAGTACTCTCGTAACTCTTAACCAACCAAGAAGGCTCACCCTTGCCCCAAATTTCTTCTGATGTGATGAGTTCCTTGTGAACATTTCTGCAGGCTTTTTATCTGTGTGCCCACCTGATACATTTCCCACTCCATTGCTTGTTCAGTGGCACCTGTTGATGTTAGCAAAATAAAAAAGCTATAATCCTGCACTGCTCTACCTAGACAAGCTAAACTTTTTTTCTTACAAGAAATATTTTGCCCATATAAAAAGAATTTACAGAATCAGATTGAAATAGCAAGCTATCCATGACCCCCAGACAGTGTCTGAGTGATCATAAGACTCTTTGGATTCCCAGATCCAAGGTTGGAGACTGTGGTCTGATCTCAGAGTTTGGAGGTCAGCAAGGGACCTTGAAGAAGAGTGAAAGTGGGTGGAGACAGGAGGAGACTGCGGAGGCCAGGATACCAGGTATCCTAAAGATGTCCTAGCAGACAGGGAAAACCCCTCCATCTAGCAAATTATGCAGAGGAGGAGGCCAGGAAAGCGAGCACTGCTTCTGCCATTCTTCCCACTCTGCACTGGATTATCTGACGTCTCCAAGATTGAAAACTAGCAAGCATCCTAGTAACACTGTGCTTTAAAATGTTAAAATATTTAAAACCAAAGTAGAAATAATCTGTAATGTGTGCATGTATTTGAACAAAAGACCTCCTGTGATTTGTAATGTCCAGGCATCTTGCCTTGAGATGGACAAACAGCAGTGGCTGAAATACACCATCTATTTCCATCAATAAAAGCATCTTTGCTTGTTTTCGAAGCAAAGAGGAAAGAATTCCTGCAGGGTGGGAAGGGCCATAGTGAATGCTGCAGCTCCTTAAGTGCTGCTTTACAGTTCCAAGCAAAACCCTTCCCTACCAAAGTATGGGCACTGCATAGATGAGATCTCTCATATGTGCATTTTATGGTGGGTAAACATGCTGGCAAACCACAATGCTCCCAGTCTGGGTCCAAATTGCAATGCAATGCCTGGTAATAATCAACTCAGGGAGGGCTCCTCAAAACAAGGCATTCACGGTGCTCTTATAATTCCTCACCCACGCTATTTTGCAAGGGCTTACAGGATTGCATCATTCCCCAGGGCTGCTTCTGTCCCTTCGCAGCACTTCCATAGCTGGTGCAGAATGAAGATAATGAGCAATTGAAGAAATAGCGCAGCTCCCCACTTAGCCATGGAGCCACTGGGCGCCTTTGGGCCAGTCACAGACTCTCAGCCCAAGCTACCTCACAGGGCTGTGGTGAGGATAAGACTGAGAGCAGGAACGGGAGAATGATGTAAGCCACTTTGCATTCTTTAAAAAAAAGTGGGATATAAATCTAATACATGATAAAGATAAAACACTACGAATGGGTAATGCGTTATGCACTTCTCTGTACTGCAGCACTGTCTTGTGGTTGTATAATGGAACATATAGAAAAGCAGAGGAAACATGTATAAATGAAACAAACTTAATCTCACAAAACGTGAAGAAACAGAAGGCTCAGGAAAGTGGTGGATCAAAATGAGTTGACGGCCTAATGTAGAAAAGCCCATAAGTTAGCTGCCCCAGCCTGCACAGCTGCCTTCCCTTCCCTTCCCTTCCCTTCCCTTCCCTTCCCTTCCCTTCCCTTCCCTTCCCTTCCCTTCCCTTCCCTTCCCGTGTACTCCTGCTCCATGGATGTCCTTTCCAGTGCAGTGCCAGCCGCCAACCCCAAGTTCTGATCGATACTTTTACTTTGACAACAAGCACAAGAGAGCATTTCAGTCCAAAACTTAAAAGTAATTTCAAATCAAAGTTTTACATGACTAGCTTGGGAAGCAATATCAAAGCAGTTAACATGACATCATGGCATGAGGATTGTGAATGAGCTGGTGACATTTCCTTCAAAAAGAAAAGAATTAAATCAGCCAACATCAGGATATCTGCAGAAATGCCAGGGTTTAGATGCCTCATCGTGCAGGCTTACAGGGTTGCCGAGCACAGACATCAGCCTGTAAGTTTGATGCACAAGCGGTTTCAGTGCCAGACAAAGTCTTTTTTACTTTTGGAGCATTTTAATTGTTGGCAGCTTTAATTCTTGTTTCTAATTTTAAGTTAGTATTTTAACTTACGAATTTTAAAATTGCAATTGGTATCGCGAAATACAAAATGTATCCAAGGTGACCACTGTATGAAGTCCACATGGTTAGTGTCCTTGCTGATGGAACTGATGGCTTTATACACTGAATTTGTTTATAATGTCTAAGGATTTTAAAGTTTTGCTTCATTGTATTTTAAATTGCTATAAACTATCCATGGACCCATGTGGCTATTCTGATGGTCTATAAAAACTTGAAATAAATAAATGCTCTCAGTCAACTGGAAAGTGGTCATCCCTGTTTGCGGGTTTGATACTAAATAGGTAAGAAACCAGCATCCTGGCCCTTGTCTGTAAGAAAATAGGCACTGAGAACCCTTGTTAGTGCATTTGGAACAAATTAACATGATAGTTTTCTTATCCTCTTGACTGAGTCTGGAGAACAAAGGTCAATTATAGACAGTTGCTCCATTTTTTGCCTTAGTTATGCAACTAGTTATTTTAAACAAGAAAAGTTTTAATGTGTAGCTTTCCCTTTACCCATCTATTAGCATTTCCTCTTATTAGAATTGACAGACTACTATAAGCTCATTCAACATTATATAGTACTTTTATTTATTTATTTATTATTTTTTGATTTATATCCTGCCTTTTTCCTACAAAGGGCTCAAGGCAGCTTACATCTCCTCCTCCATCTTAGTACTTCCCTATCAAAACACTCTATTCTTTTCATTTCCATCAAGGTCAAGTCCGAAGGGCAGTAATTGTCTTCCATCCCAGCCTCAAGAGTCATCGGGCAGGGGTACCATTGGCCCTGTTTATATTCAGTTTCTTAATAATTATATAACTTCTGATTTGTAGAAGAATCGGTTTTTCCCTTCACAAAACTGGGCAAGAAAATGGATCTTTTGTTATGCATTGTTTGCTGACTTGGTGTGTGCCAGTCTCCCAAGTGTTCTGAGGTGTTAGGTGTAAAAAGCTGTTCTGTAACTGTGAACAGTTACTGCTCTAACTCTCCCTGCCCTACTTCTCCCACACTCACTTTTGTGGCCTACATGATCAAACTGGGGATTTCTTGGGTGTTTTAAATATCAATTAGCTAAAAGGTCAGAAATGAGCAGAATGTTTTCAAGCAATGGAAGTCGGACTTGTCAGTGCATCTGAAGAGGTGCCTGTTCTCTCCCTGTACTCACAACCCCTGAAGCAAAGAGCTCAGCTCTTTTATGAAGCAGAAATGTGGAGCTATTCTGCCAGCCATGATCTGCAAATAACGACCAAAGGGTTAAGAGCCCTTCCTGGAATGACAGTACATAACCTGCCCCTTTAATGCTGTGTGAAGTGGAGAGAGAAGTGCCATTCTCTTCTCAGGCCTGCATAATGGGTTAAGCTCAACATAGTGATGGCTGTAAGTTCCCAAACTAATATGCTATTAAACCAGCTGCAAAGTTTATGGAGAAAATGTGAAGGAATCGGTATGCATGTGCAGCTTCTCATTTGGTGGCTTGAATTTCTTGGGAATTCAAAGGGACAGAATATGCAATAGATATGAGGAAAGCGTTTCAGAATGATGAAGCTCTATCAGTTCATTCTGCCTTTTCCCAGTATTTTAAATATCAGCAAGTGCCTGAGGCAAATGCAGTTGTTTACCTTTTACATGTGAAAGCATTTAAAGTGTATCTAACTTGCTTAAGACAGGGTCAAAGTTGATTTGACTTTAAGCTATGATGCAAAACTGTGTTCCGTCTGGCCACCTCTCTGTGTTTACAGAAAAACAGCTTTGAAGGACCCCCAGAACCATGATGCGTGCAGGCATATGGGTTAATCCTTGTCTCCTATTGTTTTCTTGTTAGAAATGGATACCCCACCTCTTCTTTCCCCCTTCCTCTAGAAGATGCACAATCTCTGCACTATTTGTGTGTGACATTCTTTGACAATGGTTCATATTGTGTTGGTGGAATACAAATTCTCTCTGTTACAATCACTTGTTATGGTGTTCAAAATGCTGGAGAAAAGGGACATGTACAGATGTATCTACCTCATTCTGAATTGCCTTATCAGTCTCTTGTGCTTATTTCGTACATTTTGCTCATGTTGTACATTCGTTGCTCATAATATTACCCACTCATCTCCAGATTTAAACATCTAAATATAATGTTACATACCTGCATGGAAAATAGATCTACAGTTTCTCTGTAAAGACTAGATTGTGAAACTGAATCAGAAGCAATGGCAATTTTTTGTTTTTCCTGTGTATGCTTTTCTTCAATGAGTGAATGAGTGAGTGAGTGTGTGTGTGTGTGTGGCAGTCAAAAAGGATATGATAGGTTGCCCTGAATGGATGAAATGATCACTGGCTTTTGGCTTTGAAGACAGACAAAGCAATAAATAGCTCATTTTGTTCTTTCATCAGTCACTAAAAGCAGATATACCTACAGCAATATACATTTCCCTAACTTTCATATCTCTTAACTGAAAAGACTTGAGCCTTTGCAAAAACATAAACCCCCTATTGCTATTAATATTCCATGTGGAAGGAAAACATGATTATATCAATGTCCAGTTGATATAATGCCACACCATTTAGTGGTTTGTTGGAATCTGATTTGTCATTGTATCTGAACCCATCCCTGCAAACAAACTATGGGTTGTTAAGCAGCTGTAAAACACGCATAGAATATGTAGTTTGTTCTTGGTTTATAAAGTCTGGCATGTTGAAATCATGGCTTGCTGTGATCTTTGAATTCAAGACAGAGCTCTGATCCTGGCTTGTTTGCCCTGAAACAGAAGCAGCCAGCAAGAGCCTGAAAATCAGAATGAAGTTTTGGAAAAAATGGATGAGTGGAAAATCAAAAATAAGGAAACCGGCTGCTCTTTGTTTGTTCATCTGTAAGAAAATTCATGGCTAAAAACAACAAATCATGGTTACCAGAAAATGTGGCTTAGAACTATATCTGTGAAAAGTCAGTCAGTGGCATTGGGTTCAGATAAACTGCTCCTGCTATGCCACAAAGAAAGGGAGGTGTTTAAATCAACACTCCATTTATGAAGGAAAAAATCAAAAAATACCACTATCACAAAAATCTAAAATATCACACAAATATAATCTTAAGGAAACTGACAGTTCAATCTCACTGATTATTTCAGGTTGAATGATCTGTATTAGCTGAGGAACTGTGTACAATCAATACATTCCTTTGACCCTAAGTATGTTGCTCACTGAAATGGGAATTTGAAAAGCTGACTGATCTTACCACCTGCAGTGCAGACATGTAAAAAGGGTGACGAAAGCTCAAACATACTCTTTTGGAGTATTCTAACTATTTCCTATACAGCGGGGGTTAACTGAACAGAGCTTTGATACTTAGAATTAAGAGTTATCCATCAAAAGAAAGGATTATTTATTACATAATATACAATGTGCTGCAGTGATGTAGTCAGTATTTTCTCTTAATTCTCCAAAGATACATTGATTATCTTGATGGGTGGTGCTGAGATTTATAGTGGTGGGGTAAAATTCAAAACAGAACACCAGCCTCAAGATCCCATCAGAACTAGACCAAGATTCTGGGAACAGTCTTAATTGTATGTGCTTCTGCTGGCCCTTTCTGCCATGTCCTCACTGCTTCCAGCCTCCATTTCTTAATGTGACACAGTGAGGCAGCTCGGATAAAGGCTCACGCAAGGTGTGGCATTCGGATCTCCACTAGGCCTTGATGCTGCCATGAGCATGTTGTTGAAGTGCCCAGAACTGCTAGTAATCCTGGGAAATTCCTGCGGTTCAAGCTTCCTTGAGTGTTGAGTGTTGCAGTAGCATAAACACTTCACAGAAGATGCTAACAGAGATGACTCAGCCAGCAGTGTGGATTTGCAACTGTGATTCAATCCAGATGTTTGATTATTTTCAGATGCCTGAGGGCATTTATCAACATATCCCAGCTTTTCCAAATTATTTCCAGAACGGACCTGGAAAAGGAGGTCCAGCAGCTCCTGTAGATCATTACAGGTTCAAAATAAAACAGGATATGATAGATTTTATGGATACAAAAATGACATTTTTCTATAATTTTCAGCTCTCTGATGGAAAAAGAAATTCCTGAGGACTGCTCACACTGAGTGAAAAGTGTCCACTGCTCACACTGAGTGAAATCAATGCTTCCTCTCATTTTTATGCAAGGGCAAAGAATCAGCCAATCTGAAGCTCTTAAACTTATCATTAATGGTCTGGAACCATCTACCCTTGCATTAGATAAGAGAATACATCTTTATGCGCTTTCCCAAGCTATGAGTAGGGTACTTCCATAGGGCCAGTTCCTTTTATAACCTGATCCTGTGTGTGTTTATGCAGAACTAAGTTTCATCAAACCTAAGGATTCATATTAAGATTCCATACAAAGCTTCACTGAGCCTAAAGATGACTCACTGTAGACTTACTAGCTTTTAGATTTTGCAAAAAAATGTGGGGCATGATCCAGAGGTAATTTAAGCATTGTATGCTCCACTGATAAACCGGGCAAGTTAAAAAAGTGTCTAACCACTTCTCAGTCTTTTGGCTAAGACAAAGTGTATCTAACTCCCCTCTGGTTGTAATCAACGAGCCCTTGAAGCACCTAGCTTTGCCCTGAGCATGCCTCTGTGTGTGTGTGTTTGTGTGTCCACACAAATAAGCTAAAATGCTCATCATTAGTGGAGGCAGAATGCATGTAGAGTGAGGACCCGTAGATTGCCAGTATCTCTGGAAATACAGCATGTCTTATTCGTGTCCAACGTATGTTCTTTGTTTTTGTAGGCAGAACAAGACAATGGCCATCCTCTTCCAGCATTTGCCAATCTACATATTGAAGTTCTAGATGAAAACAACCAGAAACCTTACTTCACAGAATCAACATATGATGGCTTTATTTTGGAGTCCTCACCTGTGGGTACCACTATCTCAGATAACAAGAACTTGACATCTCCATTGCAAATCATAGCTTTGGATAACGATGTCGAAGAGGTCTGTATTGATTTGCTTTCTTAAAAAACTGGTATGCTCTGTAAAATGCCATATCTGACTACAATCACTAGGTAATTTTACGAATATATAAAAATTGATTGCAACATGACATTGCTGCATGTAACACAAACAAGAATGGAATAAGACTAGATTTCAGAATGTTCAGAAACAAGCCTCAACAACTTGTCCTCCCACCTCAACTTCACAGTAAGACTTTTTCCAACTAATCTCTTGTGTCCAGGATTTTTTTTTCTAGAACAGTGACGTATTTTCACAAGCAGCTGCTGCAACTGAAGTGATTTGAGTCTAGGCTAGAAAAGAAACAATGTAACTCTGAAAATGGGTTTATTGTGATTAGTTCAGGCCACTAGACAAATTTAGGCAGAAATAAGGAACAAAAGTTTAATGATCAGGCTGATGAACCATTGGATGTCAAAGGATATTTGGGAATCCCATTGTAGTCCGGAGATATGTGTTTGCCATTTAAAAGGAAATAAAATAGCTTATGTTGTGCGGAAGGCAGGCCAAGAAGTCAGTGACCCCAAAGATCAATTCTCTTTGAAAGTGAAAATGTTAAAAGGTGGAGCTGTGGGTGAATTCAAGCAATCCCATGTTTTAACTCCCTCGCTGTATCACAGCATAGACCAGAATGACTACACACAAATAAGATGCTTGCACTTCTAAGAGTTAAGTGAAAAGATGTGCAGCTTATAATGTAGTCAAGAGAAAAACTGCTCTTCTCAGGTTAGAAGCCACAGATTGGCCTCCAACACATTTCCACTCTTCTGTCTTCTTCAAGCCTTTTCTGGGCAACATACAAATTCCCCATTTATTTTCAATCAATTATTTTATGTAGTTTATTTAAATGCTGCTCCTTCTAATTTTCCTTCAATCACCTATTCTACTTGCCCTGCTGTTCTCAGGATCCGCTCTATCATACTTGATTGACCTGTCTTAGCAGTGAAAAGCAATGCTTGCTGACCTCTTGAACCTTCTTTCAATCTGGTTGGTTAGCATGGACTAAAATACTAAAGGCACAAGTATGAAAATGTATATAATATCAGTCAGTAAGTTCTTATATTAAAACACAGGTTGCAATGAAGTCTAATACATTTTCGGATTTGTCAAAAAAGGAAATGATTATGCTTAGATTTTATTGCAATTTAATTAGGGATAAATATGTTTTAAAAGCAGCTTCAAATGAGTTGTTGCATGGAAAAGAAAAAGAACACAATCCAAACAGATTCTGAGCCTTTATAAACCCTAATCCTGGCTCTTGTGAAGACTCCAGGTCTAAATTTTGGATTTTTAGCAATACACAGCTGTAACAATTTGTAACTGTTGATGTTTGATGTAAAGAACATCTTATTCATGTAGTATTGTGTTCATGTATACACATCAGAATTAAAACGGTGTCCAATTTGTGCAGTCCAAATTGTTGTTTTTGTGGATTTCTATAAGCTGGAGTGACATGAAACCATGTATACAGCATACGTGGTTATACTACATGCTAGTATAATATAGCATACTTAAAAAATGGTCCTCTTTTCCCTTCTATTTCTGAGATCTCCCATGTGGTGCCAGAGCACTATAAATACTTCTCTTGGTACCCACTGGACTCCCTCCTTCTCCTGATATTTATTCAATTTCTTAGTATTTTGATTATTTTGTTGTTGTTTTTAAACTGGGAGGCTGACTTGCCACAAATAAAATGTTACCTTCCAGCACAATTTTAATCCTGATTCAAAAGATTGTCTTTGTGTTTGGGAGATCAGATCTCATCTCTGCCTGATGCTTAAATTCTAGGGCAGGTTACTTTTATTTTATCCTCACCTGTTTGGCTTTTGGAAAATGAGCATTTTGTGACTGACCACACCACCATTCTAAGAGTGGACAAGCTATGGGAGACTTCCTCAAAGTTCCAGAAGTAAAAGTACTTCCTTCCTACTGCCCTCTTAGCTTTTTTGGGAGCCTATGCAGAAACTTTGCCCAGCTTTTTTCCCTGCAAATTACAACTCATGTAAATGATGAAATGAAGTGAGCAGTTTTGTACCAAAAAAGAGGATTCACATGAGCTTTCTTTCCATCCACAGAGATAGCAATTGTGATTATAATGGAAATGTGCTAACAGAAGTGCAGGGACTGGTGTTAGTGTTAGATTCAAGCTCATAATCTTTAAAAAGAAAAAACAGAATATCCTGAAAGCTCAATGGTCCCTTCCTTTTATAAGTGTTATTCTGCTGGCTCCAGGAATTATATAGATGTACTGCTTCTTCTTACTTTGTTTTGTATTTGTTTTCTTTTGCTTTTTAGATCCTACCAAGTGCCATTCCTGTAGGTATCTTTAGTGTTCACCATGTTTTATTGGCTTTTATTCCTTCAGTGTTCCTTTTTCCTATTTTTCCAAAAGACTACATCTCAAAAAATGTGAGCCAGTGTGTGTAAACGTGTGAACAGCTTTTTTCCAAAAACCTAGTTTTGAATAAAATACAAAACTATTGCCTACTAATTTACATTACAACAAATCACAGATTTGCTGTTGCACATTTTAAAAAGCTCCTGTTGAAAAGCACATGGTAAACGGGTTTTAGAATGTTATGTAAGTTCATTTTCACAATTAAGGAACGTTCTCCACCTTCCATATCTCATTTCCCTATGCTGTGACTACAAAAATGACTACATTTAGGCTGTAGTCTTAATGTACTTACTAGCAAGCAAGCCCCATTTGACATAGGAAGACATCTGTCTTAGTAGTCATGCACAGAATTCTGCTGTTCACCCCCCCCCACCCACCTTTCCTCTCACTTAGTGAAAATGTAGAGGAAGCCTGAGTGAACCTTCTATTTTATATTTCCCTGTGCATTCTTCCATGTGCCAGCCTAAGTACAGAAAAGGAAGCATGACCCACTTATGCTGCCTTTCTGTGTCACATTCAAAACCACCACACTTTTCTCTTGGGCTGTTTTCACATATAACGTGCCTGTTTAACATGCTCATAGCAGTGCTTTCCTTGGCTCCATTGACAGATAGCTGAATACAGAAGAGAGCCAATAAAAAATTCCCAATGCATCATGTGTGAAAAATAGCCTCAGTCTCCTTTCCTTGGTTTGCCATTTTTCTTTCGAGCTGTTGCAGTGGTGCTCAAATGCCTGTTGGAGCATGTGTGACCTTCTTTGGAATATCTCTGGATCTGCATGCTTCTGAATTAGTGACTAAGAGAAAGAATATTACTTTGAGTGTGAAAATGTTATGCAACATATTGCAAAAATGGCTTAGAAAATAAAGGTTATTACTTGCATGGGGGAAAAAAGATTAACTCATTTGGAAAGAGGAAGTCCTGATGCTATGGCTTTTTATTTGAAACGTGCTTGTGAACAATCAGTCCTTTATAGGTTTACCCAGCTGACTTGCTACACAGGCAACTGGTGGCTTTTTATTACCATAACATGCTTCATAATAGCATTGCAAATAGACCAAAGGTGGCCCCTCCAAGAAATTCCTAACATGTGCTGCTGAGAACTTCCTCCAACAGAAAGTGGAGAAAGGAAGAAGAGGAACAGCTATTCTTGACTTGATACTAACCTACAGGGAACAAAGTGGCAGCACAGGAACTCTGGGGGAAAGTAGCCATGTCATAACTTGAATTCTTGATTCTAAAGGAAGCAAAAGCCAAATCTAGTAAAACATGTACCCTGGGATTTAGGAAAGCCAATTATAATAAACTCAGAACAATGATAAGTCCCATGGCAAGTGACTCTCATGAGAAAAGGAGTCCAGGATGGATGGGGATTTTTTAAAAGAAGAAAATTCTAAGACAACATTTACAAACAATTCCAACAGGGAAAAATGTAGAAGACGACTGAAGAAGCTCATGTGGCTCACAAAAGGCTTAGAGATTATCTGACAACAAAAAGGACATGTATAGAAACTGGAAGGGTGTCCCAGCTACCAAGGAAGAATACAGGCAGGTAGCACAGAATTACAGGGATGACCTAAGGAAGGCTAAAGATGGGAGTGAACTGAGGCTAGTGAGGGTCACTAAAAGCAACAACAAAAGCCTTCTTCAGATATGTCCAAAGTAAAAGATAGAAGAAAGAAATGGGAGTTCATCTACTCAATGTAGGTGGCAAAATGATAACAGATGACGAAGAAAGGGCAGAAGTGCTCGATTCCTACTTTGGCTTAGTCTTCTCCCCAAAGATCCCTGAACTTCCTGATGAAAATGGAGCACAAGCTGATGGAGCAAGATGGCAGTTCAAGATTGATAGGCAAATGGTCCATGATAGGCAAGGGTCATTTCATTGGACTGAGTGAGTGCAAAGCTGCAGGGATGGACTCCATCCTAGATTCATAAAGGAGCTGATGGATGAACTCTCAGAACCACTGTCTATTATCTGTGATAAATCATGGAGGACAGGGTAAGTGTCAGATGACAGGAGAAAGGCTTATGTTCTCCCTATTTTCAAGAAAGTGGGGAGGAAAGAATCTAGGGACTATAGACCAGTCTGTCTGACATCAATTCCTGGGAGAATTCTGGAGCATATTATACAACAGTCAATCTGCAAGCACTTGAAAGCACTGCAGTGATTACTAGAAGCCAACGTGAATTCCTCAAGAACAAATCCTGCCATACTAATCTGCTTTCATTTTTTCATTGGATTAATCTCTGTTATGGACTGTAGGAATCCTCTGGTCATAATCTATCTTGACTTCAGCAAAGCTTTTGACAAAGTGCCCTATTAACAAAATAGCAAAAATGCTTGATTGAATACTGAAAATAGCTAGATGAAATAATGATTGGGTGGATCCTCAGTTGGCTACACAATTGGACCCAAACAGTGCTCATCAATGGCATCTTTTCAAACTGGGGAGAGGTGAGGTACAGCAGGGTTTGGTCCTGGACCCAGCACTTTTCAATATTTCTATGAATGATTTGGATGACGAAGTGCAGAGAATGACTATCAGATTTGTAGATACTACCAAACTGGCTGGGATAGCTAATACCCTGGAGGACAGAGGGAAGATTCAAGATTGCAGCACTGGTGCATTTTTGCAGTTTTGCTGTGCTAAAACACACCCTTGTGGCTGTGTATTGGGACATATAAAAAGAAAAAGAAAGCACCTGAAGGAGCTAATCTGAATCCCTCAAAAATATCCAGAAGCAGTAGCTCATTAAAGTAGTAGATTGAATGCTACTGAGGCACCCTTAGGGAATAAGGTCCTCTCTTGTCCATGTGTAAGCAGTTGCTTTATTTATTCAGGAAGATAAAGTGTCCACTGCTCCCAAAACTTGAGTGAATAGAGCAAAGGAGAAGGTCTGGAACATACATTTTCTTAAGCAAAAATCCACTACCTTACCATAGTTTGGGGGCGTGTTATTTTGGAAATTTTCTTTCAGGAAATTTCCTTTAAAACAGTTATTTAACTATTGTTCATACATTAGAAATCCATGCAAATTAAATTGCAGAGTTCCTTCATATAAAGTTGTCCATCATTCTAATACGATATATATATCTATATATCTGTGTCCTAGTAATATGGGCAAAATATCCTTCCCTTTCCAGTTTGGGGAATGGGTCGCTTCCTGGCAACAAAAGGAGATGGTGACATCCTTTGTTTTATGCAGCACAAGCATCAGCCCCACACCAATTGCCAACATGTCAAACCTTTTGTGCTTCCCTATTACGTTCAGCATACCAGCAGCTTTCTCAAGACTTTCAGTGGAAGCCTAGGTTTTGAATCATAAATTATCTTCTTTGCACTGGTGTGTTTAAAAAGCCACATTGTAAGAACTGTTCTTTGTAGCAACTATGTTATCAGTGAACAGTATAATTATTTTGCTATGGGTTTTGTTTATATGGCAGGTGTGTGGAGCCTTTACCCTTCTGTTGTTTCTTAAGTTTGTTACTCAAATAATTGCTAAAATACCAAATTGCCAAATGAGGATTATGGTCAGAGTTTGAGTTATGGGGTGGGAGTGGGGGAGGGGATAAGGGTCTTTTTTATAGTGTTTGCATATAAAAGGAAAATTGTGAAGTGAGTATGCCGGCCTCCCTGGCACATATCTCCAATTCAAGAAGAGGTTGCAATTCCAACAATATAGCTAAATTGCATTACCTCCCTAATTCCACTACCAGCCCATTTATTTAGCACTATCATTAAAAGACCTTTTGTTTATATTGTTGCTATTCTCTTGAGAACATAATAACCATTCTCTCCATTTCTCTTGAAGACAAAGGACCCCCTTCTCCATCTTTTTCTAAATGACTACAATACGTTTTTCACTGTGACTCAGACTGGCATAACTCGCTACCTCACTTTACTTCAGCCTGTTGATAGGGAGCTCCAGCAGTTGTACACCTTTTCGGTAAGCAAAGGGGCTGTGGGGGTGGGGCAGGTGGGCAACTGTGTAATGGCTGATGGACTGACAAATATTATATTTGTTGAGATTTAGAATCAGGAGAGATGTTAAGAAAGGCAGTTTATATATCAAGTTGTGACAACCCAGATTCAGGCTGGACATCAGGAAAAGCTTCCTCACTGTCAGAGCAATACGACAGTGGAACCAGCTGCCTGGAGAGGTGGTGGGCTCTCCCACACTAGACACATTCATAAAGAAACTGGACAGCCATCTGAATGGGGTGGTGTAATGTGATGTCCTGCAACAGCAGGAGGTTGGACTCAATGGCCTTCATGGCCCCTTCCAACTCTGCTATTGTTTGATATGCACCGAAATGGAAGGGACCTTGTAGACCTTCCTTGTAGACCATCAAGTTCAACTCCATGCTCCATGCTAGAAAACCAGTGTTGGAGCATAACCAGTAGATAGCTGTCCAGTAAATAGCTGCCTGAGGACTCCCAATGAGAGAGAGCCCACTTTCCTGGATCAACTGTTCTATTGCCAAAGTGTTCTTACCCTTAAGAAGTTTATCCCAGTGTTCTGCCAAATCTGTCATTATGTAATTTAAACCCATTAGATTTAACCCTGCCCTTTGGGGAATTAGAGATCAAGTTGTTGTACTCTAATGGAGTCATTCAGATATCCCTCATGGTAGCCCTTCAGAGTTCTATCATGTTCTCTCTTTATACTTTCTCCTCCAGTTTAAACATACCAAGGTCCTTCAATGTCTCCTGATATGACATGTTCCATACTGCTGGCCATCTTTATTGTATTCCTTGTTAACAGAGTAGATGAAGCCTCATGTCTGAACACAAGCTATCATCATCTTGTTTGAGGTGGTTGTCAGACTTTACGTCTTCTGTGAGATGTGCAGTCATCATTCTGTAGACTTCCCTGGTTGGTTCTTGCTGATATTGAAAGCAGTTAGCAAGATTAAAAACGTATTGTTGCTACTGCATTAGGGATATTGGCCTGCAAGCAACAGTTTAGAGCAGGGGTCTCAAACTCGCGACCCACAGGCCAATTGCCGGGACGGATGGGGCACAGGGGAGGGGCCCTGCAGCCTTCAAAGCACCGGCGGTGCCCGGGCCGGCCTCCGGATGAGCGGCCCACCACCACCACGGTGGTGGAATACTTGATGCGGCCCAGCCTCACCCAGGCTCTATTCCAGCAGCCCCCAGGTAAGTTGAGTTTGAGACCCCTGGTTTAGAGCATCAAAATACCATGGGCTATTTTGCCTATTATACAGGGCAAATCAGGTTTGCAACAGAGTATTTGCAGACAGAGACCTGTAGCTATACTTGTTCCTCTGGGAAAGGTAATGATATGCTGCTTACACATTGATTTATGTAATCCACTCTATAAAAAGTGCTCCAAACAGATTACAAAGTTTTAAAAAATGTGAAAAAGGGTACCCACCACCTGTTGAACTTTTATTTGCATACCTAAACACATTCGATTGGAACCAGATTACACTCACTGAACTTAGTTCCCATTAACGTTAATGGGACTTAAACTGAGTCGTGGTTAACGTTTACTAGAGATCCAACCAATAATATTTGAAGACATCCAAAGAATAACCAAAAAGAAATTGGCTCACCACTAAGTGTTTTCTCAGTATTTTCTTGGATGCAATTTATATGTAAAATGTTTAGTGAGAGGACTTTAAAGGCATTACTAACTAGTAGACTAAGCTTGTTAGGTGAATGAGTTCCTAAAGCTCTTTCTTGTTTTGTTTGTTTGTTTTTGTGACAACAACAATACATAAGTAAAAATAAAAATCAACCTCCATTTTATTTGCACTGGAATGGTTATTTGACTGTACTTTTCTAGAAGATTTCCTCATGTTTTCTTATTTTGTTAAAGATGACAGCTTCTGATGGTGTGCAAGAAAGTCTGCCAGTTACAGTCAATATTGTTGTGATTGATGCAAATGATAACTCTCCAGCCTTCTCCAACATATCATATAATGTCAAGATTTACACAGACATGAGGCCTGGAGAAAGTGTGATCAAGGTAATCATATTGTGAAATATGGCATTCCCTTTTTTTCAGTGTGTTCTTCTGAGAAACCTGTAACAGGTTATATTAAAATAGAAACATTTAGGTAAAACAAAAGTAAGTATTTAGGATACTGAACATTGGCATACTGTAGGGTGTTCTCATTCTGGCTTTTGTTCCAATACCTGATTACAACCTGGGTCAATTGATGACTGATTCTTGCCATCAGCATGGATACTTCTTTTTCTTTGTTCTAGCATAACCCTTCCCCTTTCCAGCTTAACAAGCATATCTCCAGCTACCTGTGAAAGTTCTGTATTGCCAAAATTAGCAGATACCAGGACCAAGCATTGGGATTTGATTACCACCATCAGTTGGTTATACAATCAAATAGATGGGTGTTTAGTCTCATGCAAGGAGAAAATTCTCATGGTACTGAAAATAAAGTATCATCACCAAGAACAGAGTGATTCCAGTTTTTCCGCTTGTTCAAGTTGCCCAAGCTCTCATTCCTAGCTTTTGGGAGTATAACAGTGATCTAACTAAATGCCTTTCCAGAAAACTGAAGATTCTGAGATGTCTGCTTGTTCCTCTATTAGGAGAAACTGATCATAGGCCTCTGGAACTGGGAAAATATTCAGTATGATTCCATTTAGTGTTGTACTAAACTTCTGTGAATCAGCTTTTTACAGTTATATATCATATATTAGTGACTCAACTGCTCCTGTCATTTGGCACATTATTGACTGGTGTTGCATATTAGGAATTGGAGTATACACTGTCTTCACACACTCTTGGATGATAAGCTCACTAACAAACATTAGGGTTATAACCATGTTGCCATCTCCTACCATTGGAAGATGGAGGAAGTTTACAATCATGGATAAGGGCTAGTTGAAACATTTCCGGTTCTTCATTTAAAATAGTACAAAATACAATAGAATACAATAGCAATACTATAAAAAGATCCAGCCAAGAGTAAAAGAAAGGCACCCGCATAATCATGTGAGGCCCTTGAATAACCAGGGAGATCTTTGAAGGCTTCTGCAAAGAGGGCTGTTTTGACCTTGCACTGAAAAGATGGCAAATTTGGTACTGGGTAGGCCACAGCAGGGAGATTAGCTAGTTTAAGTAATAATTCTCCTTTTTTGTATTTTAAAGGGTTTCTTTTGCTCCCTGTAGCTTTCCACACCTTTTTATTATCCTTGCACAAGTGGGTTCCCTCAGCAAGTCTGCATTTTCACCATGATTGGCAAGGACAATGGTCAGAAATACTGGGAGCTGAAGTCCAAAACATCTGGAATGTACTTTCTATGCACCCTTAATCTATTCCTAGGGTATGTGGTTTCCTGCTCATAAAATGTTGCAAGTCTTGGCCTTATTCCCTCTTGTCCAACTTCTTCTAGACCTGAAGCTCCTGAAAACTATGTGAACGAGGCTGGTTCTTCTAACCCAGCCTTTCCCAATCTGGGGGAGATAGGAGGTGTGGTCCAACAAATCCAGAAGATTCCAGATTGGAGAAGGCCTTTCTAACTTTACTGTAAAGGCTGTTCATCCAAATGGCAAAAATAACCCAAATAATAGGAATAAAAATTGAAGGGATACAGGGAGATGGGGGAAGGGGGTACCACAGAAAAGGCCCTCCCTCAGTTGCCCCCCTCTGAGCCTCTTGAGGGGTTGGCCCTTGGATGAAGGCCTCAGAGGTTGAGCCTACTATCCAAATAGATTGGGGCTGGGAGCAGCCCTTCAACAAGTACTGTGGCCCCAAGACATGTAGAGCTTTATAGGTTAAGATCAGGATCTTGAATTGGGCCTGGAAGCATACAGGTAGCCAATGCCAGCAGGCCAGAACCAATCTTATATGATTGGACCTCTGGGTCCCAGTTATGAATGTGGCTGCACATTTTGCACCATTCTGCATTTTGTATTGTACTGAGTGGTTTATGGATACAAGTTAGTCTGCAGTTCCTCATCTCATGTTATTATCTCTATATCATTCTGTTCTGTGATGGCAGGGAATGATATTTGAAGGTTAGGCTTGACGTACATAGTATTTACATAGTGTTTATGGGATCACTTCACTGCAAGTCTCACGTCTTGGGTGGTTATCTGTGTGAGTTTCTTGAATACAAACTATACTGCAGTCATGAGCTGGCAGAGATAGCCCAGTAGCTTTCTTTGGAAGTTCACAGGGCATCTGTATAAACAGACACTGTTATTATCTTTGATCTGGACAAGGGATGTTTCATTCTTTGTGATCCTTGTGAGCTGTTGTCCAAGTCACATAGTTGCTTGGTGTTTCTGCAAAATGACACTTCATCTTAGCATCTGTGTTGGTGTTTCTGGAGTGGAAGGATCAGCTGACAGGATACTGTTGTTGCTTACAGGGTGCCCAAGTGTAGCCACATTCTTCAAGAAAGTTCCTTCCATGCCTCTTATGGGTTCTCTAAAGATATGAGATCTCTCACTCCTTGGGAGGCTTGTAACTTCAGGTTCACTATATGTGGCAGTAATCACACGATCTAACCATTTGGAAGAGCTGTTGCTGATTTTTTAAAAGAACATTTTGTTTAGAGGAAATTTATAATATACTGAAACAAGTCATGCTAAGAATAATAGGTGAGTGGAACACATTGTTTTGTAGTAGGAAACAAAACAATGTTGTGGAGGAATTTGGTGACACATTCCATGGCAAAGCAGAAGACCAACTCATAGGATTTGGTGAAGCCAACCATCTGTTTATTGGAAATAAATACTTCAGGCAACTGATCAGACAGTTGTACAGGTGGACATCACCAGTACAGAAATCAAATAAATTGTGTAATTGAAAGCAGAAGACAGAGAATATGTATTTGCTTTGCCTAAATATAACTTGGAATGAATAGTTAATGGTAATGACCTTGAACTATCAATATGAGAAATCAAAGTAAAACTGAAAAAGATCTGTAACAGAAACAGCACCAATATGCATTTCTGGGGGATTTAAAACTCTTATAAGGAACAAATTTGCATTACTGAACCCAATTGACTGTGAACCAGAAAAAATGTAAATTGAAACCACATTAAGCCAGAGACATTATTAGGAAAGAATGTAAAAACATGGATCCTGTAGTAAAAAAAGAATGACAAATTCTAGAAGGGCTAAAGAAGAAAT
Organism: Varanus komodoensis; assembly: GCF_004798865.1. Lineage (NCBI taxonomy): Eukaryota > Metazoa > Chordata > Lepidosauria > Squamata > Varanidae > Varanus > Varanus komodoensis. Next base: position 22,246,111 of record NW_025335317.1, read on the forward strand.
ACTCATAATTGCTAAGGACATAGGAGAAACAAAAGCTAAAGGTGACCGAAATAGAATCAGAATTCTGAATTCAACTTTTCAGTGACTATTATGCAGAGGCAAATAGAATCATTACAATGTTCAATGCAAAGAAATAGAAGATAACTACAAAAGGAGAAAAACAAGAAACCTTTTTCAGAAGATCCAAGAAATCAAAGGGAAATTCAACCTAGATTAGGAATGCTGAAAGACCAACAGGGGAACATACTATGTGACCAGGACAGAATATAGTGCATGAGGAAACAATATAGAAAAGAACTATACAAAAGAGAAAATGATTAGAGGCTCCTTTGAAGAGGAATCTTATGAGGACATTTCTGCAATATTGGAAGTGAAGTGAAAGCTATTCTGAATCACTTGGAAGGAACACCCACAGTAGAGAGTGTACTGATAGAACTATGTCAAACCACAAAGACGGAATTGGTCCAAAAACTAACAAGATTATCCTGACAAATATGGACAACAAATCAAATGTTCTGGAACACAAAAAGTTGCAGCAACTAAGGACAATTGCCGTATCTTCCCATGCTAGCAAAGTGATACTCCAGGTGTTGCAACAAAGAATTTTACCCTGTATGGGAAATGTCTGATGTTCAAGCTGGGTCCTGAAAACAATAGAAGAATCTTAGAGTTGGAAGGAGCTGAAAAGGCTATTGGGTCTAACCCCCTGCTCAATGCGAGACTCGGGTCTCCCATCCAGATTCTAAACAGGCCTGAACCTGCTTGACATCCAAGATTAGGTGAGATCAGGCACTTCGGCTTATACAGAAGCTATGGAAGAAGCATAAGGAAGAGGCACGCTAGATCATATTGCAAATATATGTTGACTACTGGAGCAGACCAAACAATTTCAGAAGATCCATCTGTGCTTTGTAGATTATCACAAAGACTTTGTCTGAGAAGCTATTTACGGTCCTGAAAGAAATGGATATGCCTCAGCACTTGATTGTCCTTATGCAAGGTGTATCATAAACAAGAAACTGCTGTTAGGACAGAATATTGAAAAACAGGTTTTTTTTCCCTATAGGCAAAAGTGGGAGACATGAGTGAATTTTATCTCCCTATCTGTTCAATCTGTACACAGAACATCACATTAAAAAGCTGGATTTGGATCAGAGGAAGAAGGAATGAAAACTGGCAGAAGATGCATCAATAATTTAATATATGCAGATGATATTACTGGCAGAAAGCAGCAATGAATTGAAACAACTACTGAATAAAGAGAAAAGAGGAAGTGCAAAAGCAGGACTGCATTTGAACATCAAGAAAACAAAAAAAATTGACTATAGACTAATTACAAAACTTTACTGTCAGCAGTAAAGAAGCTAAAATCATGAAAGCATTTCCATATCTTGGCTCAGTCATCAATTCAGATGAAAACTGCAGCCAGAAAATTTGAAAAAGTCTGAGACTTGGAAGGGCAGCAATGAGGGAACTGGGAAAGATCATCAGGTGTAAGGATGTTTCATTGGAGATCAAGGCCAAGATCATCCACACTATTGTATTCCTGATCACTGTATCCATATAAAGTGGATGTGTGAAGGGTAGACAGTGAATAAAGCTGACAGGAAATAACTGGTGCATTTGAAACATGGGGGTCCTAAATCCAATCAAGCCAGAAGTTTCAATGGAAGCAAACGATGAAGTTTCCAACATGAAGAGCTGTCAAGGTCAGGTCATTTTGGAGAGCTTTCATTCATAGGGTCACCATAAGTTGGAAATAACTTGATGGCAGTAAGAGCAGTGATACTTTATAATTCATTCCTATCGTGTTCCATAAAGTAGAAAACAATAAGCATGTTGTGTTACAATGAAAAATGAGAAGTGACATTTTTCACTGTGAAAAGTCAGCTATCCTTGTTTTCAACAAGTCAGGTAAAATCCGTAGCGAGAGAAAGTTCTTTTCTTGTTATTGTTTCTGTTGCTTGTGCTGGCCTTCATAGGAAGAAAAATGTGCATGGATCAACTTTTAGTGGCTTGTATAGAATATTGCTTAGGATAACTGAGGATTTGCACTAGTATTCTGCACTGTGAGACGTTACCTTGTATTAACTGCTTCAGTACTACTGTCCAATACACTGCAGAATCAAACCCTTCATACATTCCCCCTCCAGCCAGAGATCTTTTAAGCATTGCTCACTGCAATTATATATTTAAGTGAATGCAGAGTTTCATACGGGTATCTGTGCTTTGTTGTAATTGGCCTGCTAATTCTTTTAAGTATCTTTGGAGGTAACAGTTCAAATTTCTACTTATGTGAATGTCATTATCTTAATCTACCAAAGAATAGTTCTCTAGTATTGTTCATTTTCTCATTGCTATCATTCAAATAAATGAAAATGTAGTCTCTGATTTTAGATAAGTCCAAGTGGAAAACCTTTCACATGTGATGCTTCATTGTGAATTAGATTAGCTAATGGGCCAACCTGGAATCAAGGCTTGAAACAATGTACATTTTTTTTACTCAAAACAGGACTTTCAGGTAAAGGGTTGCAACATGAGCCCACACCGCTCTTTTGCTCCTGTACTTGGTACCCTTTAAAACAGGGGTACATAACTTCGGGTCTAGAGGTCAAATATGACCTGGTAGGGGTGCCTGTCTACCCTGACCTTTTCCCTAGATGGCAATGCCCCCTTCCCCTTTCCCCCAACTACCATTATGAGCAGGTCTCTCCCCTCTTTCCTTCTCCAGCAGACTCAAATGAAACCTTAGAAGCACAGTTCTTTGTATTAAAACTGGTTACAGTTGAATCATCTTGCAGGCTAGATGGTAGGAAAGCCAGACACCCTCTAACTGGTCTGCTCATTACACCTGTCGTTTCCTGGCTGGATCAAGGAACTCTCCCTGTGTTCCCCCAGCCTTAATAGCCTTCCTCCATTCTCAAGGTGGGCAGATTCTCATGCTCTGCCTGAGAAACTTCAGCAGGTATTCTTGAAACTGTCAGATCCTCTGTCCCACTTGGTCCTCCTCTTCCTTCTCAGAATTGTAAAGTGCAAGAGACACCCCTCCTTACTGGCCATAAAAGCATTTAGCTAAAATAGGCTGGTATTTTGTCTTTCAGTCCTGCCAACTGCTGGAATGAGCTTCCTGAGAGCTTAACTAAAATGTATTTTGACCCTCAGTCTGAAAGGAGTCCAGCATCCCTGCTCCAAAAAGTGGGATCACTTTGACTCCTCATTGTGGTCTTGCATCATGCTCATAACTTGTACCAGCATGTATTATTGGTGTATTTGATCAAGATGTATCTCAGGCAAGGAGACATTTGGAGCTGATAGCTTGTTCTTATTATCAGTGCTTTACTCTTGGAAAACCATGAACATATCTGAAGTGAAACAAAGAGTCACTGTATCTTCTTAGTAGTCTTCTGTTAAAGTGCAGCACTTAAACAGAAGAGAGTTAAGACATTTGGCCAGTAAGGTGGATTACCCCGACACCAGAAATAATTGTCAGTTACCTGAACTGATTAGCTGTCAAGAGGTCACAAGTGCTGGTCGTTCAGCTTACTGACTGATATGAGAGATAAGGTTACTTTGCCATACAAATGGAAAGAAATATACTATTGAGCAAAGGGATTCATTTCTGAGGTCAGTCTGTGGATGAAAAATGAAAGCTTTCATATAAATGCTAGCAGAGCAGTACCAACAACATCAGCAGATGGGGAGGAAATGTATATGCTCATTGCTGGTGCTGAAAGTAGAAAATCACTCTCATTTTATAATTTGGCTGATTTCAAGCCTTTTCAAGTAATGAGCACAACAATCATATTTTTAGTATTTCTACAGATGTTATCTCACTAATCCCTATAAAATCCTATTAGATCAACACTGAATAGCCTTGAACCAAGAGTAAGTAACTGGTGGCCAGCAAGATTAGAGGTCCCCAATTTTTTTACATCTGTAGGTACATTTGGAAATTTTAAAAACTGGTCTGAGCACCACTGTGAAATGGTTTCCACACAAAAAAGGTCTAGTCACATAGAAGCTACTGTGGGGACCTGGTTAATCCAAGACAAGGATTTCACCTGACAAAATTCCACAGCTTGAATTTTTATTCTAGTATTTCGATATACATTCCTCCAAGTGGAAGTAATTCTTTTTCTAAAGTGTCAGCCCCTGGAGTGTAGGTGGGTTTTTGAGGTATTGTGGTTTAGATGAGTCTATCCATTTTTGTTACATATTAAAAGGTTTAGGGAACAATCCTGTGGCTGCTAGACTAAATCTAGCTGGCAATAGGAGAATATGGAACCCTAATTCCAACTTGAGAAACTTTCTTCGAGGTCAGAACTGGGACTTTGATTTCAGAGAACTGTATCCCACCTGAAGAGAGGGAGCCCAGCTGCCTCAGATTTCAGTCTTCCCATTTGGATTCTTCCAATGTAGAGGAGGAGGCAGAGGGGAAGAGGTGTGCAGATGGCTTTGCAGATGCAAGGTTAGAAAGTGAAGATATGCAAACAGAAAATGTTAAGCAGCCCACTTGGAAAAGGAAGAAGACACTTCAGAGCAGTATTGGGGGACACTTTTAGGGGGAGTTCCTTGACCCTGTAAAGAGACAACAGGTGACATGAGCACTTGAATTAAGAATAGTCCAACATTCCCACAATCTGGCCATTAAGCGGCAGGAGTCACTCTTAAGAGAGAGGCAGGGCCTTTCTGAAAGGGAGGTAAGGGTGATATGTTTCACTTTAGATTCAAATCTTCACATGGGCAGATGCTACTCCCACTTTGGTTTATGTTGTTTGTAAACTGTAGAACTCAAAGGCTCTGCTTCAAAGGTTTTGTTTGAGTCTGTTGGAGAAGGGAAATGATAGGAACAATCTGCTGATGACAGCACCTTCACAGACTGCAAAGAAGAAACTGTACTGTTACAGCTCCAAGTTTGCAAGAGCAGCCTCAGAGATAGATTTCTGTGGCCATTCCAGAGGCTGGTGAGAGAAGGAGACAGGTGATGCCAGCATATTTGGTAACATGGTGGCACATTAGCCTTTTCTTCTCATGTTACATGGCAAAATACTTAAGTGACTGAAATTTGACATCTAAGTGTTTTGCAAGGCAGAAGAAACATGAGGTGACCTGCACGTCTACACTTCTGACTTTGATAAGGTGCCAGTAATTGTCTGAGTTTGGAGTGTTATGAGCAGCCTTAGTGAATTACACTACCCAGTATAAACTTTATGAATTCTGATTGTTATCCTAAACAGAGTAACATATAGAGTAAGCTCCATTAAATACAACTTATTTATATAGGATTTGGCTGTACATCTCTTAAATAAGAAACTCCACCGGGTTTTGATTGGGTAGAGGTTTTATCTCAAATATAATCATCCAAATCTTGAGAGACATCCTTGAAAACTCTGCATTCCTTTTCAATAGCTTTGCCTTCTAATTGCTTAAGAAACTTATAAGGGCACTTGCCTCCTTTGAGATGATAATCAGCTATGGTAACTTCAAAAGAAAAATGGCCTAGGTCAGTCATGATTAGATTGTGAAACCAGATATTCCAACAAAATGAAGTAGGTTAGAAAAAGAGCACTGACCTTAGTGCATTTGTGCAGTTAGACAATAATTCATGATGAAAGGCTTCTTCTATGCACTAATTGAGTTACATTATTGAAATAATAAAACATTTAATTTGTGTAACATTTAGTTGTCTTGCAAAAATGACAGTTCCTATTCCAGTACATTATCTGCAGTGGTTATAATGTGTCAAACCAGATGGTGTTAAAGCTTTAGAAGATAAATGTTGGTAAAACCATTAGTGCATCAGTAAAACTATTAGTGAAAGTATCATATGGCATTTGCAATAGCTAGGGTTGGTTCCAGGACTTTGGGCTGCTTGAGAAATGTACCCATGGCTCTCTTTACCAGAAGGAAACATATGCAGACCCAGAATACTCTGACACTGCCTCTGACCCTTTTGGATGCAGTGAGTAAAAACAAAATATTGTCTCAGCTAATACAATGAGCCCTCTGTTCATCTTGAAGCCCCTGCAGTTTTCTGCTTTAGAACTCATGATAATCCAAATGACCTTACTGGCACCTCCTTCCATTTGTTCAAATTTCTATTATCTTTTTAAAATCATATTCAACTATATATATTACTGTGATGCATTATTTGCATACACCATTTACGCTTGCCATTTGTGCACATGGATCTGATCACTCAAGCAGAGACAGTTTGTTGACTAGCTACTGGTATATTTGTTATGTGAATTTAGTGTCCAGGCTTCAGGAGGTAGGGGAAGGATTAACTCAGGAAAGAATAAAATGCTGGTAATACCAGGAGACAGCCTTGTGGGGATCAGGCAGCAAAGGCCTGGGAGAAATTTTCAACTCCCCATTGGTTAGAGAGGTGAAACTTCTCAGTTGGCCTCAATGCCACAGGACTTAATCAGTGACGACAAACTGATGGCCAGCACCTGAAGTTAATGGGTGAACGTCTCCCCCGCCCCCCACTGGGAATTAGGGGATCACTCCATGGTCAGTTGACCAAGGCTGGGAGGAAATAAAGCTGTAAGGATTGAGAAGTGTTTTGTTCCTCTCTTTGCGGGGGGCGGGGTGGGGGAGGTTCCATTCTGCTGTTGATTTGCTGTGCTGGTGACTGCTATGGGATGTTGCATTTGCTGTGCTGTTAGAAGGTAGAATTACTTTTATAACCTTTTAATAAAGTTGTTTGTTTCCCTAAGCTTGAGTTTGTCATGTGCTGAATTCAGCGGCCGGTCCATTGACTCTGGGCCAGGGATTTCTGGATAGGAGTTAGCCCAGTTGGCCAGGGGAGTGGGGAATCCCAGCTGGCTTTCTGTTACATTTTTCCACAACAACAACAACGGACAGTATGATCAGCAAAACCAGTGTTGCCGACTTCATAATTGAAGCTGAACTATATGAATTCATCTGTTCAATAGATATTCAAGTAGAAAGGCTTTTATCTCTGGCCTCGGTAGTGCCTGGGTCAGTCTGAGTTAAATCCAGCTCTGTGTGACCTGGAGTCGCAGCAGGGCACTGTTGCTTTTTCAGACTAGAAATTGTTAGCTATTTGAACTGCAGAATAGTGAGAGAAATAGGCAGGCTTGATTTATTCATTGGTTGACTGGTTACAGCCAACTGAATTCTAGGTTTTTCCCTCTCCGAGTGTTATCTTAACGGTAACCTCTAGAACTGCAATTTTCAGTCTTGTGATTCCATTCAGTAGTTTCCCCATCTTCTTTTATGCTTTTTTGTAATGGCTAAGCTCTTCAGGATGTGGAGAGGGTTATATTTTCTTCATTTTCCCCTTGTACTTGACCTCTGTCTGGAAAAGAAGTTGAAATGGATTCATCTTTCTGGAAGAATGCATTGAGGATGAAACCTCTGGTCTAGCCACATCCTTCACACTCATCTCTCTGTGTTATAAGTTCTTCCCTGTTGCTTCTTATATCTTTGGATGCACCTGATTTTCTTCCATAGTTCCTCTGTCTTTTCTACACCAGTGCTTCCTCCTTGCCTTCCATTCACTTCTTAAACTAAACCAAATAGCAAGCTACTTAAGAAAAATAGATAAAATATTAGATCATACTTCTTCATGCTTTACAGATACTTTCTTTGGGACTCAGTCATGTTGAAGTCAGTGGGGTGAAGCTCTGCTTAGATTGAGGATTGGACTGTGGTTCTGTGGTCAGCATGAAATTGACCATGAAGATAAATGCATTCACCGGCATAAGGAAATCAGCAGCAGATGAGAGAAGGTGGAAATTAAGACAATTATGCAGAATCTGGCTTCTGCTTATGTATTTACATTCCCCAAAAGTACTTATTTCTGTGAAGGACATACCTATCTAAAATAAAATGTCCACACAAAAGTAATAGCATTCCAATTTCTCTGGCCCAGTTTTCAACTAATTTGCAAAACAGAAGTGTGCCTGCTGACCTCTAATTTAGAAGCCTCTTTATATTTTTTCTAAGCATGAGAAGAAAGTGAAAACCTTTTGCATATATGCAAAATTGTGTTTGAGAAACTGATATTTTAGTATTTCAAGCACTGTTAAGAAAAATGTGGATGGGCAAGGACATGATCCAAAGTTTGAAATGAATAGTGGGAATGGAAAAGGGTGGATACAAACTGGATGCACAAAGCTAGTTTTGCAAGATCTGATTATAATTACATGAGATATCTCAGGATACATCTTCATGGAGATTTTGAGTGGCAACAAAATGACCAGATCTTCTTTATATTAAGAGTTCACAAACCTCTAAAGTTTGTTTGTTTATTTATTTAAAGTATTTATATGCCGTCCTGTCGTGAAAGCCTCAGGATGGCTCACATAGATAAAATACAATAAAATATAACATAGATAAAATTATCGACCCACACTGGCTACAATAAAAACATATAAGTCATGATATTAAAACTTATTAAAATATTGCTGAAATAAAAAGGTCTTCGCCTGGTGCCGAAAAACAAATAACTACAGCGCCAGGCGGACCTCTCTGGGGAGCACATTCCATAGGCGGGGCGCCACTGCAGAGAAAGCCCTCCTCCGGGTACTTTGCCTCCTAATGTCTTTCATGGAGGATTCCCAGAGGAGGGCCTCTGCTGCCGATCTCAGGGGGTAGGAGGGCAAATATGGAAGAAGGTGTTCCTTAAGGTATCCAGGTCCCTTCTATTTCTTCCAGAGATCAAAGTGTGAGAAAACCTCTATAATCTTTTGTATACTCTTTCCTTTCTTGTGGGGGAGGAGACTAACTCCTCATGGGCCTATGAGCAATGCCTCTGTTTAACTATACCCATGACGAGGCAGACTGGAAGTTTATATGAGCCTTGTTGGAGAACAAACACCAGAAGACAACAAGCTGGAATGCTGGTCCCTGTAAATCCATCAAGTCTAGTAAGGCCTCCCAATGGTTTCAGAGCATGCAAACTGGTTTCAGGGTATGGGGTTCCTTTGGTAGAATCCATAGAAACCTAAGCGGAAGGTGAACAATGGTTGCAGCCATTGCTTTGAGACGGAAGCCTGCCAGTTCAATTCAGCCCAATTCAAAATGTGCATTTAAAGCCCTTAACAGCATGGGACCCCAGTTTATTTTTAAGAAAACATTTTTTTTTAAAGTATCAGAATAGATACAGTCTGAAAGGGCTACTGCAAACATTCTACGTTCTGTTTTACAATGTACATCCCTTTTTCCCATTATAAAAACAATCAGAGCATAATAACAAGAAATATAACATGTTTATAGACAAAAAAGAATATCCATATCCATAGAGGATGCTCACACTAAGTAAGATTGTCCTTATTTCCAAATTTGTGCAGATGATGATAGCAGTTTACATTCATTATTCATCCTGTTTGCAAAATATATTAAGGGTTGTCATCAGGTTGCTCTTTTATTGATCAATACCTTACTTTTCTTTACTGCCCAATAGTAGATGCTCTCTGGACAGTTCACAACATTTGTGAAAATACAACATGATAAAATACAACATAAAAGTTAATTTAGGCAGTGCCCTGTAGAGCAGTTGTTCCTTTTTTACCAGTCTGGCCCACCTCCTCTGTAGCCTGGCAAAATTACTCAACAATAACCCATGGTTGAAAGTTTGCATATCAGAATAACTCATTGTTTAAGTAACCCAGAATTCACAACTAATGTGTTGTTTGTGGTTAATAAACTATGGTTTGTGTGCCTGCATTTACACATCACAGCAGCCCAGAAATCAGCAATCTATACCATAAAGGTAAAGGTAAAGTTTTCCCCTTGACATTGTAGTCCAGTCATGCCTGACTCTAGGGTACAGTGCTCATCTCCATTTCCTAGCCAAGGGAGCCAGCATTTATCCATAGACAGTCTCCGTGGTCATGTGGCCGACATGACTAAACTCCAAAGTGCACGGAATACTGTTACCTTCCCACCGAAGTGGTACCTTTTTATCTACTTGCATTTGCATGCTTTCGAACTGCAAGGTTGGCAGGAGCTGGGACGGAGCGACGGGAACTCACCCCGTTTTGCAGATTCAAATCGGTGACCTTTCTATCAACCAGCCCAGCAGCACAGCAGTTTAAACCACTGCGCCACCTGCATCCCTAATCTATACCATGGGTCAGAGTTATTCATGAACTGGGTCATTGTGTTCATCCTCACAAATCATCTGCTTCCATGATATGGCCAATGCTGAAACTTCACCTGTGTTCATGTCAGAAGAGGATGAAAAGGCAACCTGTACAGGCTGTGTTTTTCATGTACCCCTAGATGTGGAATTATCAGTGTTTTCTCATGTTTAATAACACTGAGGAAATAAACAAGGATGAGAAATGCCCGCCCACTCCATGCATCCTTTCAATAACTGTTAGGGACATTTATATCACATTCACTTTTAAAGATGCAGTTCTGGGTGGAAGTGTAATACTAGGACAAATGAGAACATGGTATGCAGTAGCTTTGTTCAGCCAAACCTCAACAGCTTATTAATCCAAAGGTGTCAGCTGCATCACTACTCAGTAATTTTCATAACACTACCTGTGCAGCTGAAATAAATGTATGCTAATTGTGTGTGACTTTGGGAAAGTAACCCTGTTTGGCTGCAACACTTATTCCAAGGGTGGTGGTTGGAAGGCAGAGCTGCTTTGGCACAGAACAAGTGCAGGTTTCACTTTAGCTCTGCAGGCAGTAATCAGGTTAGGCATTTGGGAGTCAGACCAATTTGCCTGAACTTTTTAGTTCATGACAGGTGTGGAAGTACTTCAAGTCAGGGTGTCTTATTAGCTTTTCCACACCTTGGCAAATAAAAGCAAATCTGGTAAAGAGGGCTTTGTTCAGCCAAATGAGACCTTGTTTAAAATACTGTCAACAAATCTAACAGGCAGCCCTGTAAAAGGCATGGTATTGTTGAGACGAGGTGCTCTAAATGTTTCTTATGGATCCTCATTTGCTTAATGCAAATCAAGCCGTTGCCTGAGCAGTAACAGAACATATTTATCATTGTCAAGTAGTGAGTATTGCCCATGTTTAAAGAACAAAATTGCTGCTGCTGCTGCAGGATGATACACAGGGACAGTAGAACGAAACCCTTTTTTCAGCCTCTTCTTGACATGCAGGTATTTCCAAAATCATGTAAACTGCAGAGCCTATCAGCCAAGGACACCTGCTGCTCAAATTTTCAAAATCATGGAAAGCTGAGCGTGTGCTTCGACTCTAATTCTCCCTTTAAGGCTTTGTTTGCCCCAGAATGTTTTTCAGATGACTTAGCACTTCAAAGCAGCTTCATTTGTAAATGTAATTAATACTGTTGATTTATGTATTTGTGTATTCTACCAGTTTCTTCTTTCACATTGTCACAGTAAAAGCTGCCATTGACCTTGTATTCATTTAAGAGGTCAGTGACTATTTGTAAACTTACAGGGAAATGTAAAAATATTTAAATGAAGCATCGTTTCAGAGAAGTTTAAGCCATAAAAATAAGGAGAACATTGCTGAGTGCACATTTGTACTCTGTCCCCCTCAGCTGATGGACTGCATAACACTACTCAAAGGATAGCAGTCTGAAGCACCTTTCTGCACATATTTACTCAGAAGTAATCCCTACTGCATGCACGTAATGGACCTTTCTCCCTAATACATCATAAGGACCGTAGGAAGTTGCTTTATACAGAGTCAGACCACCTTGCCTGACAGGTGTTCTTCGGGTTCAGGCAGGATTTTTCCCTTCAGATTTTTCATCTGAAGATGCCGCGGTTGAAGCCAGGACCATCTGCATGTTAAGCATGAGCTCTGCCATTGAGCACATGGTCCAATGTAGTCCAATATGTTTGGAGCACCCACCATCCTCATCCAATAAGGCCAATGCAAGCGTGTGTGTTTCCATTTCCGAGAGTGCCCCTTCAAATGGGATATTTTGTGGAAAAATACATTGTCCTCCAGCCAATCAGAGCAATGCAGGTATGCCAGGTTTCCCACCACTGGAAAAAGGGGAGCCCTCTTCAATTATGGGGCCATAAATTTGGGAAGCATTACTCCCCCACCCTATTGTGATCTCCATTAAGCACAGAATGCAGTCATAAGGTGATGTAAATTCCAAAACTCAGCTATGTTTAAAGTTAATCATATCACAGTCCATAGTAGGTTGGTGTGGCATGTTGTGATTATGAATGGATTTGCACATTTAAAGTATGATTTCAGTTATTTCAGTGAGGCACACATTAGTCATGACTAAGTCTGGATCCAGACTAAGGACTCATGTCTACAGTGCATAGAATGCTTCTGATCAGGTGTATTAGCTAGTCATTTATTGGTCACTATCCTTAATGTTTGTCAAAAATAAAAACCCCTAAACAAAACAAAATGCATCTAATGGAACAGCTCTATCAGAAGGTGATTTAAAAGCAGACAATCCCTTGCCCACCCAAAAATGCATCCAATGTTGCAGTAGTTTCATATTGCAAGGTTTCTCATGGGGGATTTGCAAAAGATTTTTCTGAATTTTGCAAAGGTTTTAGGAAAGGTATTAAAGCACCTGTCATATAGTGGAGGCTTTCCTATAGTGGAAATGAACAAGGAAAAATAGAAGGAAAATAAATTACTTTGTGACTCGTGAACAAACACAAATGTGTGATAGATGAGCATCTCTGTATAAGGGCAACTTGTGACCCTCTGGACATTTTCCCCTATAGCTCCTATCACCCACAGCCAGTATAGTCAATGGTGAGGAATGATGGTAGTTGTAGGTCAAAGCATATGCTGCCTGCTGCTGGTACAAGAACAATATGTTGTGTTTATTAATTGTTGTTCACTGCTCAGAGAGGATCAGGTATTGGGCAGTATAGAAATAAAATAAATGACATGAGGTAGAGAACACATTCCATTCTAACTGCTGAACTGATCCTCTTCAGAACTAATTGGTAGAAATGGGACTGTACTATTTTAAGATGTAGGGTTTCACTAAATAATGAAAATTGATTGGTTACATCCAATGGTGACCTTGCCTTGGATTAACGCACTTACATCCATGCAATTTGGAGCGCTAAATTTTGGTTCATTCTCCCAGCCCATTTAAGCCTTGTCTCCCCATTCCCAAAAGTAGCTCCAGATTTTGAGACATTGTCCAAAACTGAGGGGAATATAGCACAAGAGGCTGCAATAAACAAGGGAACAGTGTTGGCAAAAACTAGTTGCCCCAACTTCCTTTAAGGCAGTGGTTACAATAATAAGTTAAGTACTCTTCACCATTTTTACTGCCGTAAAAGGCCAGATACTGAAGATGAAACTCAAATACTTTGGCCACCTAATGAGAAGGAAGGACTCCCTGGAGAAGAGCCTAATGCTGGGAACAATAGATGGCAAAAGAAGGAGGGGACGGCAGAGGATGAGGTGGCTGGATGGAGTCACTGAAGCAGTTGGTGTGTGCTTGGGTGGACTCCGGGAGATGGTGGAGGACAGGAAGGCCTGGAGAAATGTTGTCCATGGGGTTGCGATGGGTCAGACATGACTTCGTGACTAACAACAACAGCCATTTTTACTGTGTACTTGCATTCAGACACACAGTGTCGACTTGAATGCTACAACAGAGGCTATGTGGATTTTTCATGCTTGATTAGCTAGCATACACAAAAAATCCTTCTTATTTCAAAGTATTTGTTGCAAAAACCTAGAACGAAACATTTCCCTAAACGGCTTGGGACCAGGAACCTGAAGGAACGTCTCCTTCCTTATACGCCCTCATGCCCCTTAAGATCTGCGGGAGAAGCCCTGCTCCGGGAACCCTCTCTAAGAGAGGTAAAAAGGTCATCAACTCAGAGAAGGGCCTACTCTGCTGTGGTGCCCAGACTCTGGAATGTACTTCCCAGAGAGGTACGTCTGGTGCTGAGCTTATACTCTTTTCGGCGCCAGGTCAACCTTTTTATTTAAACAGTATTTTAAAATCAACAACTTTTAACATTTAGTAGCTCTTGTTTTGTTTTGTGATTTACTGTTTTGTTTTATATATTATTCTGTTTCAATTTATTTATTAGAAATTGTTGTTGTTTTAATTGTTGTTTTAAACATTGTAAGCCATCCTGAGATTTTTATATAATAGGATGGCATATAAAAGCCTTTAACAAATAAATAAATAATAAATAAATTTCACTTCTGTTTTTCAATTGCAGCTGACCGCCATGGATGCAGATGAGGGTCCAAATGGACAGATCGTATATGAAATCCTGGCTGGGGATCAGGGAGACTTCATAATCAATGAACAGACAGGCCTTATCACCATTGCAACAGGAATTGTATTGTCAGTAGGACGTTCCTATGCCCTCACTGTCAAAGCATCTGACAGTGCTCCACTTGCACAGAGGAGGTAATTAATATTATAATTAAATTGTTTGCTTTAGTTTGCGTATAGCTGAGAAATTAACCTTTCCACACTTCAAACCAAAGAAGGATTACAAGTATCAGAGTAATGAGACATCAGTGATTTGGAATTGTTTTTTAAGAGGCACTTCAGCTGATCCTTTGCAAAGTTTCATACTTGAAAGGAACCGTACAGCCCAATCTTATACCTGTAGATGTAGAAATAAGTCCCACTGAGTTCAGTGGGAGCTTCTCCCAGGTAAGTGTGGGTAGGACTGCAATCCTAATAATGATATTGCCATGACTAGAAAAAGTATATATTCTGCACCGAGTTGTTTGTATGCAGTATGTTCAATGCAGCAAATAGATTGTCTTGGTTTTTTCAAAAACGGTAAATGGTTCCAAGCTAAGCCTCCTATCACCTGTATTTATTAGTTTCAGTGTTTGTTTAAAGAGACTGAGAATAAGAGACAGGAAGAGGAAAAAAATGGAGCAAAAGTAGCCACTTGTTCTGTAAATTGCCAACTATCATGTAAGGGTGATATCTCCAAATACACTGGAAGTAAAAGGATCTCTAAGCTGGAGGTAACCTTTTATCCAGATGGTACAATCTCATAGTGTGCCTTAGCTCAATTTGGAGCACAAATTGTAAGCTGTGCAAACATTGGACAAGCAATGAAATACACCCCATGGAAACTTACATTTGCTTCAGCAAAGCCATTCAATTTCTAATCTCCACTTGTTAGATCCTTGTAATCTCCACTTGTTAGGAGCAAACAATAAAGTTTTTCTCAATCCTGCCTGCAGAGACAAATAAAATAAACGAGGGCTGGTTTGTTAGCTCACAGAATACTTCAGATTAAAACAGAAAGGCTGGGGTACCTTAGTCCTTGCTGGCCTGTTGTAGTTTGCAGTGGGGTAGTTTTCCAGAAGTGCACATCTCCATAACTCAGGAAGGAGCAGGGGGGACAGGGCAGTGGCCATGCTATCATGCATATTTCAATAGAGACAAATCCAGATTAATCCAAAATTCATTGAAACCCACACATGTCCTTGTTTGTAAGAGAACAGTATTCTGGTATGCTGATGCAAATATGAATCAAGTTGGCTAGAACATATATGAATTGGGCCACACTCTAGCACAACAAGGATGGGGAAAAGTATATATTTAGTTCCCAGTTAAGTTTTTGGAAACCTTCAGCACTAAAATGACTGAATGTGAAATTTCCAATGAATTATAAGCAACAATTAAAAATAGAATAAAATAGAATAGAAACAGCCATACCAAATAGGTATCATGGAATTTGCCCATACCTGTTTGAGTGATATCTCTTCCCTTTCACCTAGCTATGTGGTGAAAGAGAGAGAGGACAAGCTCTTCTGCCTGGAGTGTTATATTTTAAGTGTGGGGAGAGAGGAGGGAAACAAACACGCCCAAGATTCAAACCTCATTTAATTATGCATTGGGAGTGAGAAATGGGGAGCTATCCAAATAGCCCCCTGTTTATTGTGGGCAAAACTGGGATGTCCAAACTCTATTTCCTATACAGTGTGTGTCTCTCTGTGTGTGTACTGTTGTGACTGTTAGCCCTCCATGTGAGTGGCCATTCTTCTCAGGCCCACACCCAATGCTTCCACATTCAATGAACCATTGGAAAGGAAAGCCCAAGTACTCTTGACCAAATTGCGATCCTTGAGTGTGTATGTTTCTCCCTCAGGCTTTCCTTTTTGATGCTCAGCTGCATATGTGGACCATGTGTGTGAATGCCGGGAGAGGATTGGAAAGTGTGGCTCCACATCCCTTTCCAAATATATGCTGTTTATGCAGAAAGCTATTGACTGAACAGTCCTACTGCTACATGTAAATGTGAAGAAATTTCATTCATCCTTGGAAAATCATATTATATTGACCTAGAACCCACAGGAATTTAATTTCAATTCTTATCTTGCTTTTGCTGTCACTGTTGTTTAGTATAATTAAGCATTGTCTTCATGCATCTTTGTTAATTCAAGGACTAGGACTATAAATGATAGCCAATATTCTTGGTTTTATAAAATGAACACACAGATACTACAAATACTAGAAGTTCTATCTACGTTTTTCTTAATTCTATTTAAGAGACAAATATGAATATCCAGCCCAGTGCTTCAAGGCCTTGTTGTCACCCAAGCCATTCTTTTTTAGCCTTAAAAAAATCTATAGTTTTTGTTCTTAAAAACTGCATTTCCAAGTTGTTCTGATAAAAGCAATGCTCTCTTTCCCTCTCTGCCTCCTGCGGCCTTCACAATTTGTGTGACCCATGGAGTAATCACTCAGTGAACAACTATTTTAGGTTGTCTAAAACTGAGCTAAACTGGAAATGTTGCATTCACCTCCTACAGACCAATCCAAGATGGATGGATGACATCAACAAAACTGCTCTGCTGTTCAAAGACTGCGCTGAGCTCAACCCTATTTTGTACATTCCACATACATGCCTTCATTCTTGATTCACATCCCAGTGGAAGACTTAGGGCTCTTGCTGCTGTTTCTTTTATTACTGAAACATGGACCTTGCTAAGTTCCATGCCAATGTGACTGTACAATGGAGGTATCTTTTGATCCCCTGGCAATGTATCCCCTAGGAACTCATTTGGTAGATTAATTGCTTCCAGAGTAAAACTGGCATGGCCCTGATACACCCATAACCATTTTAACAGAGCATAAATAGAATGTCCAATGAGATTGCCAGAATTCCTTAGAGAGTTTTTAACCCCTTCTTATTTTTTGGATAAAATCTGACTTAGCTGTCAGAGCTCTAGGTTTACTGTTATGACTACATCCTCACCAGTAGTTGCAATTCTCTGAGTGGCCAAAACACAACATCAGTTCATATAAGAACTACTTGCCTAAGTTTATTTATCAGACTGGGTTACCCAGTTGAATTGCTTTCCCAGTTCCACAATGCAAAGGACAAATGCATTAATTTTGGATTTGGAAAGAAGCTTAGCAGAATTCTTTCTGATCAGGTTTATTTAACCAAGATATTAGGTTTGTTGACATCCACAAAGTTAGGGCACTCCAGTTCAATAAATAAAAGTGCTGTTTCTTACGTAGATATGGATGGTACAAGATGGAAAGTTTTCTAGCTACTGTGGGGGTTCATTCCATGTAGTGGGGTATAGGAATGCAGTCTTGGTTTCTAAAAACTCAGAATAAGTACCAGTAATTCAGTTAGAAATTAAAACATGTGTCTCTTTGCTTGGCAGAAGGCTACAGTGCTTGCTAAGTGAAGGCTCTTATAACCTGCCTTGACACTTGACACTACTTGGGAAAGTATGAATTGATCTTGACTGGATTATATTTGTTTTTTGTGATTGCAGGAGCTCCATCACAACTGTTTACATTGAGGTCCTTCCTCCAAACAATCAAAGCCCACCCCGCTTTCCTCAGCAGATGTACAGCCTTGAACTCAGTGAGGCCATGAGAATTGGTGCCATTTTGCTTAATTTGCAGGTACAGAATGCTTCAATGTAAGCATTTACAGAGCTTTTTCTGCTTATGTGATGATTTTGATTCTTAGCTCTTTTTAATATTGCACAGAAGTTTCTCTGTATCATGGGTTTTTGAACTTTCTGCAATTATTGAACCCCTTGAAAATCATTTGATCGTGTGCTGTGGAACCCTAAGTTATGGCCACAGAAAATCTGTACATTTCAGATGATTCTGAGCAGGTGCACCCTTATTTCAACTGAAATGCTAGTTGATGTGGACTTCACTTCTTGCCTCATATGGACTTGAGAACATACATGACACTTCTGCTATTGCAGGAGGCAGTAAGGGAAAAATATATGGCCTTTTCAGGGGTAACTTGCTCATAATTGTTCTCACGTTCTCTCTGAGCAACTGCAGCTCTCCTGTGATTTTAAAAGCAGCCTCCTATGGATAACTTCTCTTGCTAAAAATACTTCTCATTTCCATGGGATCCATTTTACCTGTGCATTTTCATAGCTGTGTGAAGGCTGTATGCTAGGGCCAGAAAATATGCTGGCAATTTTATCTTGCACTTACCCAGAGCATGAAAAGCAGCCATCTGTAAGGTGGATGGATAACTAGCTGGTATGGTTAGAATGCCAGGACCAGGACTGTGCTGCAGGTTCTGCCGTGGGTTCAGAGAGGCCAAAGCAAGAGGCACATTTGTTTAAGTGTCCAGGATCAAAGCTAGGGAGTCGACGATCCACGCAAGCGCAGTCCAAGTTATCACAATCCAA
Organism: Varanus komodoensis; assembly: GCF_004798865.1. Taxonomy (NCBI): domain Eukaryota; kingdom Metazoa; phylum Chordata; class Lepidosauria; order Squamata; family Varanidae; genus Varanus; species Varanus komodoensis. The sequence continues at coordinate 22,264,696 of NW_025335317.1, forward strand.
AGGCACTGTGCAAAGGTCAGGTTCCGGAAAGACAGTCACATCCAGAGCAAGGTAAGGTCAGGGAGAATAGGTGCAGGTACCTGCGAGTCAGGGTCAGACTGGAAACAAGGGTGGAAGCGGGAATAGACTGGGGCAGGCAGGCTCAGGTGAGGCAATGCAAACTGCTAGAGCGTGAGGGAGTCACCAGGACAGCTCATGTCGCAGTGGCAAAGAGCAGCACTGCAGTGCAGCCTCTTATGCTGGTCTCCCGGACCTCCAGCTGCACTGCATAATTGCTCCTGCAAGTGCTTGCAAAGATGTCCCAGCTCTGCAGGCACTTTTAGGGCCATTTAGGCCCTGATTCTGACACTGTCTGGATGGACCTTAGGCTATATGTTTGATACAGAGAGCTTACTGTTTGCTTTCTTTTCACTGTCTGTCTTTCTCATTGACTACTTACTCACTAGCACATATGGTTTATGATGAACCAGTTGTAGTCAAAATAAGTTATATTAAACTGAGCAAGAAGATTTTATTTATTTATTTGGGATATTTCTAACCCATCCAATCACTATGGGTCTCTGGATGGGAAGATGGGAAGAACAGGTTTAGCTGGCAAAATATAGAGAGAAGTGGGCAATTCTAAGCTTAACAATAGGAATAACAGTACAGAAGCCTAAATATGAGTGTTTGATCCAGCTCCAAGAAGGTTAAAATATATCAGTATCACATGACAATCATTTAATTACTGAGATCTGCCTTCCACATTAAACTAAGACTTGCAACATCTTATTATTTTGTAGAAAGATTTGAAACTTATGATGTCCTTGGAAGTTTGGAAAAATAGTGCTCTGTTTTACCTATTTTCCATATGAAACTGTAATTGATGTATTTGAATTATGTTCACAAACACTTGGATTAGCCAAAATTATGCACTTTGGAGTCCCACTGATTTCAAAGAAAATCTTGGAGCAATCCTTTACCTATTGAATACAGTGGAATTAACTTCTGGGTGGACAAGTATAGGATTAGGCTGAAAGTATGTGCTAATGAGACTTCGGTGTGCTGAACTATGGCTGCATTGAACACTATATTTTTAAGCCAAGTAAAATAGTTTTCATATGTTTATTCTGTAAGCTGTACAAATTGCATGTTCTTGTTTAACGGCATTGTCTAATAACTTTTATGCTCTTTTCAAACAGATAGCTGTCCAGTATGGTCTTTATATTGCATATTTTAAGCAGCAACCAAATGAATACAAGGTTTAAACAGAGTTATCATGTTTAGCAATTCACCAATAAATAATCCCTACTGATTAATTTTGAAAATAAGCTGGGGACTTTACTGCCTACCAAAAGCCTCTTTATTCCCTCTTCTTCTGTCAGTCATTGTTGATTAAAGCTTAAGTATGCAAATATTCAAATTTTCTGAAATTCCAGTAAGCAATTATCATGCTAATGAAAACACACTCTTTATGCTGCCAAAGTAGAGGCACTCTCTGGAGGGGACAAAACACATACAATCAGTTGATCTAGAGTTGAATCTGTCAAATATGTAATTGTTATAAATGTTTTAATTAGTGTTTTAATGTGCTGTCCATCATGACTGAGCCTGATCCCCCTCAAACAAAACAAAGCACTGATTAAAACAAACTATGACCTGTAACATGTCGCTTGTTTGTGTTGTTCTGAAGGCAACAGATCGAGAGGGTGACCCGATAACATACCTTATACAGAATGGAGATCCCCAACGAGTTTTTAACCTTTCTCGAACGTAAGTGGATAATCCTTAAAGCTGATATTATAATTTCATGTTTCACCTTTCTTGAGTGTAAATGGAATGTTGCCTAGGATTTTGCACTTTTATGGGTGCCTGCTCAGAAGTAAGTCTCTCTGAATTCAGTGGGGCTTAGACCCAGGTATGTGGTTACAGGGTTGCAGCCTGAATTTTCCATTTCCCAAACCAATTGTATGCATACGCTGTGTGCAAATAAATCATCTTCTAAATCCAAGGTGCTCAGCTGTTTGAAGGTGAGCTTTCATGCACTAAAGGTAGCTCCATGAATGCTACTGAACTTTGAAATTACACACCCGAGATCATTTATTTATTTTAAATGTTTGACTAGGTAAAGCCCACTGAGATGGAAACTTCTATTATACTAGTGACCTGGGATTAATTAGAAGCCTTTAGACTTGCCAGGTTTCTGCTAATGACAGTGACTTTTTAAAAACTTACAATTTCTTGTCTTGAAACTGAAATGTGCTTTAATGAAAAGGAAGACCTTTTGGGGCCATTGTTTGAATTCAGTGTCAGACATTCCAGGCATTACTAACTGAAAAAGCTTTTAGCTTTTCTCCTAAATTGATGCCACCTTAATTAGTGTAAAGAAAAACCATGGAACACTGAAAGCACATGTTCCAGATACAGTGAAAACCTTCTTTCCTTTAAGAACTTGTCATTTGCAAAGCTATTATTTGCCTGAATATTAATTATAATAAAGAGGAAAGGAATGATACATTGAGGGGCCTTTTTGGAAATTAGGGAAAGAGTAAGAAGTAGAAGCTTATCATTATGTTCTCAGAGCTCAAGAGTTTAGCTAAGCAAAAAGTAAAATTAAAAAGGGGTTTTGAATACCACTGTGAATACTGGTATAAGCAGAATAGATGCTAAAAACTGAAGATGTGATGGTAATCTTGTAGTTTTTCCCAGATCTAATACTGAAATGCTGCTGATTTTCCTGAAGATTATATTTCTTCTGACCTAAAAATATTCTGACCATTTACTTCCTGTTAGATTAAAAAAAACTTTGTAAACTCTTGCACACTGTATCTGGAGGTTTAAGAACAGGTGTGCACTTCCTATTCAAAGTCAAGAGCAGCATCTGTTTTTGGATAAATATCTGGATCTGTTACATAGCGAATAGCCTATGAATTTAGAGGTATAATCCCCTTAGAGGTAGTAGACACCTATATTTCAGTACCTATTTAATTAATTCCTGCAGTCCGTAAAAGCAAGGAAAGCAAGATATTCTTTATGTTTGTGCAGATAGCGAGTCAAAGAAATCTTCAGAAATGTATGGAAGCTATAATGGAACAATATCAAACACACCTATTATGCATTTCATGGACCGTTTTTCCCAGCTAAGCTGTGTGGAAACAGAATTACACTATTTCTGATGTCAGCCACGATGGCCACAGTGAGACAACTGTCATATAGATTAATTATTTCAATGATTCATACCTAGTAGCAAACAGATGTAAAACATAAGCACAAAAATGTTGCATCTACATTACAGAATGTAATGGAAAGATAATCTCTTCATAATGTGAAGCAGAGGAGTTCAGAAATAAGCCAGTGGAAGTTTGACAGGATCTAATGCAATGGAACTGTCAGGAGATTCAGACCATGTTGTAGCAGGCTACACGGCTGTGGGAACTGGGCCTGCTTTTCCCAGTGTACAGCATTCCAAGGTGATTGAGGAAGTATTGCTCAAGTCAAGAAGCTGGATCCAAACTCAGTTCCTTTCCTCCCTTTCTAGCCAAACAAGGCCATGCCATCCTAAGGGAAGTTCCTACTGGTTGTGGGTAGGAAGTTGACTAACAATTGGTCCCCTTACTTGAGTCACCGTTGAAAGACTGGACTTATTAAATTTCCCCCCTGTTCAAGAGTGGTCTGGTTCTCACCAACTGCTTGGTGATCTTATAGGTCTTGATATTTCAGCAAAGAATTTCAACACCTCCTCTCCTTCCAATTCAGACTCAAAATATTGTACTAGATAGAATGTTGCTCAGATCCCTCAGTCCTTCCTTCATCCTCTTAAAGAATCAATTGCAGCTTCTTATTTATTTATTATATTTCTATACTACTCAACAGTCAAAGGTCTCTGCTCAGTTCTGTTTTTATGTTAATTCCCAATTTCTTCAGCAGAACAAGGCTGTGAAATGGAAATACGGAAACCGAGAAATTGAAAGTGTATATAGCTCCACATGGAAATGTTTGCTAACCAGTCATAGAATTGCTTTAGCTGCACAGAAAGAGAGAATGTCATATTTATTGTGTGTGATGAACCCTTTGCCTGAACAGTTGGTCATGAATTCAGATTGCTTCTGTGCCTTGTTGTATGCATAAACCACACTTGTTACACTGCTCATTCGGCCAAAGTAGATAATCTGTTTTTTAAAAGTGCGCATTTTATCCACAGTGGTGTAATAAAGACATCCCTGCCTGCATCAGCAGACTTTAATGGAGATGTGGGGAAACATACTTGCCTTGTAACTTTCTCTAAGAGAGTAATTTTAGTCTATTCCCACTGCTTACTTTTTATGCTTTTTATGTGCAAACAAAATAGAAAATAGTTGTCTAAAATTCTCATCACAACCTATATGTTGCCTTTCTTTTCAAAATCATTGCTTTTTGCTTTGCTTCTGAACAGAACTCCTTTGTAGTAGTTAAAATGACATGCTTTTTGGTGACAAACACAGTAGGTGGTTTGTAAAGTGTCAGTAAGAAATATTGGAAATAGGTTGGGTCTGCTGATGAACTCAGAAAAGCAAGAGTTCCTTCCACACTAAACCATCACTTCTGTGGTAAACTGGCTGGTGAACTCGCGAAGAGGTGGAAGTGCTTCTATTCCAGCAGAGGTGTCCTGCCAGCAGAACAACTGTTTTTGGAGGTTCCCCAGCACACCAGTGCAAAGTTGTGCCGTGTGATGTTCTGCCAATAGATTGGGGGAAATGGCATGTTGGGCTTGTCGGCAACAGAAGTGAAGACTCCAAGTCCAAATCCCTTCATTTCAGCAGTTCTCCTTGCCAGGCCTCCTGCATCTGGTGTACTTAATTTTCTCCCATTATCCATAAAGAAAAACTGCCTTCTGGGCTGTCCACAGCAAAACATCAGGGTACGTAGAAGCTGACCTAGTAAATTTCCTTCCTCCACCTGCTGGAAATGAAGTGTGGAATTGCTCTGCCTATTGCAGTCATCTGTACACTTTCTTGGGAGTAAGCCCAAGTAAAATAGTAGGACCCGTTTTTGAGCAAACATACATAGTATTGCACTACTTCTAGATGCAGAACGTGCAGTGTCTAAAGCTTACAGCGTCTCTCTAAGCGTATTTACTCAGTAGTCCTACTGAGTTTAATGGCACCGGGTTCCCCTGGTAAGTGTGCAACATTCCCGCTCAGTGTACAACTGAACTCTGCATTTCCATTTTTTTCCCATGGGACAGGCCTGACTGTTAGCTTGCTTACCTAAGCAATGTGGCATAGAAGAATGTTGATACAAGTGACAGTGTCAGCTTTTGTGAGCAGCAGTTCAACTCTGAACTCTGTTCAGATCTGTCTAACTCTTCCAGCAGTCATTGTGACCAAGAAACAGAACCCAGAAAAGGACAGGCTTGAATCTCAGCGGCTGACACTGGAAATTATGGGACAAAGCAAATGGGGTGCAAGCTAGACAAAAATTGAGATACATAAAATTGGTTAGAGATATTCCCCTTCTTGTCCCTTTATTTATTTAAGGGGAAACCCCTGATTTTCAATATGAAAGAATCCCAAAGGGAATATAAAATCTGCAAAGTGAAATAATAGAAATGTTGACTGATAAAGCAGGAAAATAGGAAAGAGAAGAAACAAGCAAACATTTACAAGATGTAACAGTACAGTTTCAGTCAATAGTCTGGGGTAGTAAGTCTTTAGTTGTACTTTAAGCTTTTGAAACACAGTGTTGATATTGATGATGAAAAGGGCTTCTTCAATCACACTGCATACCCTGGCACACCCAACACTATCAAGGCAGCCTCCCCAGTCTTTCTTAAGATCTAGTATCAGGTCCCAAACTTTATAGGACTGTATCGGCCCGCCAAACCACTGTAGAGATGGGCCCATTTCTCTTACAAAACAAAACAAGCAGCATTCCCAGTTAGAAAGTTCAGACTCTGCATGTGAACTAAACTGAGAATGAGAGGGATTGGAATGTGGCATAATAATGTCAAGGTTAAGGAGAATTCTCAGCTGCAGAGAACCAAACAACCTCGTGTTTGAGGGAAGACACTGTAGTATAGTCTGTGCATGTGGGGTGTGCATCATTAACCCAAAGAGCCAGTTTCAAGCTAAATGAAAGGACCAATTAAGTAATGTCGCTCAAGCTTACGAGCAGCAGAAACCTTCCTAAGGGTGGAGTCACACCTTTTGGAAAAGAAAGGAAGAAAGGTCTTTGGAATCAACTCTTCACATGGGCCAGAGCTCCTCACACAGACCGGAATGAACATTACTTTGATTGATGCTATTTGAGAATAAACTTCATATGAAACATCCTAGCTCAAATAAAGGTGTATACTTCTGAAAACCTTCTGTTGAATCTGTTGGAGAGGGAAAGAGACACACTCACAGTAAGCACCTTCAACTTGGCTGAGTAGCTAACTGTAATGCAATGCCTGAGGCTTTCCGGCAGATAAAGTGGCATCCAGCAATAGTGTCCACAGATATGAGCTACTCTGCCTCCTGCCTCCAGTTGAGTATAGATGGGCATTTCTTTCATTCTTCTGGGACTTCATTTCAGAACAAATAAAAACTGAACTGAAAGGGCCCCGTTCATTTTCCAGCTTATCATTTGTTCCAAAATGGATATGCTCATCTAGTTCAGTTGAGAACTAGATCCATGGTTGGGAAATACTCAGGGGCCGGGGGGAAGCTTATTTTCCAAGCCATTTGTGTTCCTGAGTACACATCTTTACATTCCTCTATATAATCAAATTGCTCTTATTTTATATCTTTGAAGGAAAATATAGAGGGAGATCAAAAAGATAAGCACTCTATATTGCTCCCTGTCCATCACACTAAATGGGTCATCAGCTACTTGTAGTTATAAGCATATTCAATACATATAAAACGGTTTTGAACATATAATGTTATACTGATCTTGGGATTTTGTAGTTTAGTGTAACCACTGAAACCATTCTGTTTAAGGAGTTATTTGGGCTCAGATACTTTCTTAGTGCATTTCATAATCTATTGTGGTTTGGAACAACTTTGTTGCCAGCACAAATGAACAACAGGTTTGTATTCACCTTGGTACTATCTGTCCTATGATCCCATAATATAAAATCTCCAAATCACATCTCTAATCCTAAATCATAAATATATATGCAGCTATAAAGCCTTAGAAGCAGACCTTTGTTTTTACAAACTTTGCTCAGAAAGAGAAGGAAAAACATCATTTCCAGAAGTACATTTTGAAACAAAGAAATAGTATTTTCTGAAAAGAGAAATACTCCCTGATGCTCCAGGCATTCTTCAATGAGACCAATTATCTGGATCAATTTCAGCTGGGGCTCAGGCCTGATTTTTGGCACAGAAACAGCCTTGATCACCCTGTATGATGGCCTATGCTGGGAAAGAGACCGAGCGAATATGACCCGTTGGTTCTCCTGGACCTCTTAGCAGTTTTCGATACCATCAACCACAGTATCCTTCTGGGGTGACTGTCTGAGTTGGGTGTGAGAGGCAGTGGATTGCAGTGATGCCTCTCCTACTTGGATGCTAGGCTCCAGGAGGTGGTGCTTGGGGGATGTTGCTCTGCCACCACCATCCCCCAGATCCTCCAGTGTGTGGTTCCTCAGTCTTGTCCTCCATGCTATTTCATCTGCATGAAACCACTTGGTAAGGTCATCTGGAGTTTTAGAATATGTTGCTGTTAGAATGCTGATGACACACAACAGGTGAGGCTGTGGATATGCTGAACCAGAACCTGGCTGCAACAGCAGACTAGATGAAGGCAAACTGAAGTTCAATCCAGAAGAGACTGAGATCCTGTTGGTGGATGGTTCTTCCAACTGGATGGAGAGAATTCAACCTGTTTTACATAAGGTTGGGAGTGCTTCTGGAGCCATCTTTGTCCCTTGAAGCCCAGGTGGCTTCAGTGACTCAGGATGCCTTCTACCAGCTTCAGCTAGTAGCTCAGCAATACCCTTATCTGGACAGAGATAGCCTACTATCAGTGATGAATGCTCTGGTAACCTCTAAGGCAGACTACTGCAATGTACTCTGTGTGGGGCTGCCCCTGAAGACTGTTTGGAAGCTGCAGCTTCTACAAAATGTGGCAGCCAAATTAATAACAGGGATGGGAAATTCTGACTTGCTTCCGCTGGCTGCCTATATGCTTCTGAGTCCAATTGAAGATGCTAGTTTTGACCTATAAAACCCTACATGGCTTGGAACCACGATATCTGATAGAATGCTTCCCCAGCCTCTATCTACCTGGACACTGCAATCAAGTTCTGGGGCCTTTCTCTGATTGCCACCTCTGAGGGAGACTCGGATGGTGGTGAGAAGAGACTTTTCAGTGGTGACCTCCCAGTTCTGGAATGAGCTCCCCACTGAGGCCTGCCTGCCATCAGCCTTAGTATCTTGTCCATGCCAGGTAAAGACTGCCCTCTACTGCAGGGCATTGAATTAGCTGCTGGTTGTTGGACAGAGTCTAACTGGGTATTTTTAACATATACTTTTTGATTTTTCTTTGTTTAATTTGGTCTTAAATTTTGTATTACCAACCTTTTCATGATATTTTAATATATATCAATTGGTATATTTTGTATTGTTTTTAAATATGTTGCTGTGATCCACCCAAAGAGCTTTGGCCGTTGGCCGGTATAGAAATCAATCAGTCAGTTAATTAATTAAGCAACCAATTCAATAACATACCCTAAAATTGTAAACTTTTAGAAGCCATGTTATAATGTAACATAATTTTTCGTGTTATTCTTAGATCCGGGCTGCTAGCCTTAGGAAAGCCTTTAGACAGAGAAAGCACTGATCGCTACATTTTGATTGTTACAGCCTCAGATGGCCGACCTGATGGGGTAAGTTCCTTGAAATGTAAGTGTGCATTTGTTTGAAATTGAAACAACAGGGAGGCAAAACACCTGCAATTGTGGCATATCTGGTGCAAGCTGATCACTGATCCATGCATACCTTTGCCAATTCGCCTTTATGTCACAAGGGTTCATGCAGGTGCCTTCATAGTATTACTTTGTCAGTCTAGCTCTTACACTTTTACTGGACTGATTTGTGTTCTATTGTCTGACCTCTCATTGTTCTATCATGGCCAGCACACACACTGCACACCATGATGGGTGTCTTATGGGGTTCGTCTTAGTTGTGTTGGAATGCTCTGGGAGCAGCTCACTGCCCAGCCTATTGCACGACATTTTGAACATTTGACTTGCACCATGTGAAACCAGATCCCGAGATGCATGTTTGGACCTGTAAAAAGCCTTTATAGACCTCAGTGACTTCAATTCCACCCCTGTCCCAGCACCTGGGAAATCATGTTGAAAAGGTTTTGCATAAAACCATAAGGAAAGTTATATCACATGTTTTCATTTGCTTGTTTAGATATGAACTACTTTACAAATTAGGTTAGCTTCTGGAATATTAGGAAGTTTGCTTTGTTTGTCTGCGGTATTTGTTATCAGTGACAAACTGTGGGCTCAAACTGCTAGTGACAAGAATATGGAATTTCCTGAAACTATCTGGTGACCTTTCATTTATTGCTTTATATTCTACTTCCCTTAAATGCTGCCAGTTTATCCTGTGATTTCTAGCTCTCATGATATTTCTTTGACTCATAGGCAGTTCTGTTTTAGCCTTTGAAAAGGTTATTTCTGTAAATAAAGAATAATTTTGGTGTCCTGGGTTGTTTTCTACTGGTTTAGTTTGTGGTGTAGTGGTTAAGAGCACAGGACCAAGACTCAGGCAATCTTTAGTCCTCATTCAGTCACGAAGCCAGCTGGGTGACTTTGAGCCAGCCACAGATTTTCAGCCCAACCTACCTCACAGGTTCTTGTTCTGGAGATAAGATTGAGAGCAGCAGAAGGAGAATGATGTAAGCCACTTTGAGTTCTTGCTAAAATTAAATAAGTAATGTATTTATGAACAACTATGTCCAAACAGTTCTGCTGCCGGTGCATTTGATAAACCATTTCTCTTGTCTAGATACAAGAGTATATATTAAGGTATTTTCAGAAAGTGACTACATGTTGCAAATGACTTAGAACCTCCAGTGAAAATGACAAGTTTTTGTATTGGTCTCCACTTCAGCATATAGGGATACTCAAAACATGATTCTGAAACCCATAATACTTTTATTTTATAAGATCACAAAAATGTGCAAGCTTTCAAGATCTCCAAATCAGACAAAGCACTATAGAAAGGAGGTTAGAGTAGGGAGATAGTGAAAAAGTGACCGTGCTGAAGGTCCATTGTCTATATATCTCAAGTAGGAATGTTGGAGAAATTTACAGACAATTCAAGTAAGTCCAGATTTAAATGATTCTGACCTATGGATTCTTCAGCAAAACATCTTTTTCCCAAGTTATATAATTCTGTGAACTTGTGGATTGTATTTTTTTACTTTTCAGAATTTTACACCGGTTTAATTGTCAAAACAATTTTCCCCATGGGCTAAAGCATGAAAATATGTGTTAGGAGTTGCACATATTTGGAGTGATTTGCATATTGTTGGAAACACAAATTTACACAACAGGTACTTTGTGCAAGTGTAAATGAAAACGAGTTTGGTAAATGGGAAAAAAATCCATCAATGAGCAGAATTCATAACAATTCACAAAGAAGAGATGGAATGGATTTAGTGAGCCCAAGTTCAGAGGCCCAAGATGGAAAGAAGTAGCAGATAGGCAAATAATTGCTTTGGATTCTGCATGTCATGTGATAGATATCAGAAGGATCTCCAGCCAGGTGCACTGCTTGGCACTGGCCTGTGAGACTTCAGCCCCTGACAGTCCAGTGGGGATGGATGCCCATATTAATTGTCCTTTCCCTGCTTAGCAATTAAGCTTAGAACAAACTTTTGTGTTCGAATGACCAGGGTCAGGATGCAAGTTAATTGAAGAATTTATTATGATTTGGGTGAGAAAGTAATTAGCTTTCTTTGCATTCCATAAAATTTAAATAAAACCTGGTGATTATTTCTAAATGTGCATAGATAGATACAAATCAGCACATGCATATCTGTGTTCTGCAGGCTTAGGCTTCAAATCTTTAGGTGCCTAGCAATGTCCCTACCTGTAGTTGTCCCTGAGAGTAAGAAAGTTAATGTACAGAGTTCATAAAGAAGACATGGAGCTTACTGTTCAGTACCTAGTTCTCCCCTTTGTAACTGCACCACAGCTAGGGAGTGCAACTACATTTTTTCCTGAGACTAATGGCTAGTTCACACAGGCCTCTGTGTCACTTTCTCTACACCTGATGGTGTGACTCTTGCAAAGCACTGTGTATGCGAGACAATATGAAAGCTCTTTCTATGGTGTTAGAGCCATGATGTTGACTCATTCATGCATGCAAGTCAATATTTAGCAGATTTATCAGGTGATGAGCATGCAAATTCATCAAAGAGAGCACCTGGTTAATAAATGATATAATCCTTTATCCAAACCTTTTACAGTTCTTTGCAAAATTCTCTTTTCCCAAGTGCCTCCTAGATGCAGACTAGGGATCTCAGTCTGTATCATCAATCTTCTGTGCCCTTCTGTTGAGATGCACATTTAGGAAATGATCTTAAAGTAAGCATTTTCCTCTCTGCCAGGATACTCCTGATCATGGTGGGGAGTTGAAATAGAAACTAAACTTATCTCTTTCTTTCTCTTTGTCCCTTTTTTCTTCTTGAAAAACTTTAGAAAAGTTCATGTGAACCCTGCATTTTTATTTGATGATTTTTATGGCATTTGTGAATGTGTATTATTCTGTAAAAGAAAATAGAAATCCCAAAAACAAAGATAAACATATTACACATGTGTTTTCTATCAGGTAACCTTGCCTAACTTCTCTGTTGAATTCACAATGAGTTTTCTCTGATGAAAATATAATTATCCAAGGAGAAAATCTGCCTGAAGTGCAGCCTCCCATATGTTAGTTCTTATGTTTCAGTTCTTGTAACTTTATTACATTTTAAACATAATATTTGGTAAGCTGAAAAATGTGATCATTTAGGAGTCTTGCAGATGCATTTACTAAGGCATCAGGAAGTGTGTGATGAGGAGCAGTGTGGGAACTGCTGCTTCCCTGGCTTCAGACCGGTTAGTTAACTGTCAGTGTGGTTGCACCTTTTCATTGGAAAGGTCACATTTGCATTTTTGTTTCTAATCACCACACTCTATTTTCAGCCTATACCTTCAAAATGTAAAGTAAAATAATGAATTGAGTTCTCCAGTAGTGAGACGTAGAGTCAAAATACGCACCACACTGTTCAGGATCTTCCCTTTCTGGTAGTTCATCATTTCCTGGCCTCTAATGAACATCTAAGTTTCTGTGGATGAGATCCATTGGCCACCTGAAGACATTGATCAGAATGAGCAGGAAGTAGAGTGGATTTCAAAGGGACAGCGGCACATTCTGGTCATGCTCAACAGGGGCATGCATGGCTTGTGGCTCTCAAGGTGGATGCATGCTGTTGTTCCCTTCAAAAGAAGCACCCGAACAGACTGGTAGAGTCCAATGCGCACCATGCTATACATGTAGATGACACACATGCAAGTATGCAAGTGTGGAACTCTGCTTGTGCATGAGGATTTTCCATCTTGCATGCAGAGCACAATTTATATAGGGCAAACAACATAAGAAGATGTAAGTACTGCTTATTCTCAGTCTCTTTATACTTTTGTTGTACAGGTTTTGCTAGCAATAGATTATTTAACAATAGCAACATCTTTCATAATTTTATCAGTGTGTACTTTATCGCTGTTGTGGGCATCTTTTTATGGAAAGGCAGCTGTGCAAAGCCTCTTGCCCAGGGTCCAAATCTGGAGCCTAGTGCCCCAATCCAACCCTCTTTTCCCCTGAAATTGGTCATTCCCACCAGATCACACCCTCTTTTTCCAGCTCTGCTGCCTTTTCCGAACATACTCTCTTCATGGTTTTGTGCAGTCCCCCAGTGCTTGTCCAAACTTCTCTGCTAGCAAGGTCGTTAAGGTAAAATATACTGGAGGGTTTGTATTTTTGCCCCCATCCCATTCCTTTGGCCCATCTCTTTGGTTTGGCCTTACATCCCCTGCACAATTCTCCAAAATGGAATTTGACCCTACGGCTGACGGAGGCTCTGTACCCCTGATGCACCTGAAAGGAACCCATCCCCATTTCAACATAACTTGCTTTCTTTGTTCCAGAACTGGTTTGAGGTTAAAGTGAGTCCCACTTTCATTCTGATAACTAGGAATGTTGTTTTCTATTTAAATTTCCTTTGCAGTTTAAAGTGACAAATATTACAAAAGTATCCCGCACTTTTGCTGTTAACTGTCCTTTGCATCCAATTGCCTCATCGCTGGGAAAGTCTGCTTATACATGCACATCAACAGTGTCTGTGGCACAGCACTCAAATGTTAAAAATGCTCTAGTTCCCCCACGAGACAACTTCTGACTCTTGCCTTTTATTACAAGAACATATTCTCTTCATCTGGTTTAGTTTTAAAGTGCCAGACAAGAGAACAGGAAAGTCTACGGATTTGATAGAACAGGCTTAATCAATCTATCTATTTCTGTCTATTTTTCGATTTATATCCTGCCTTTTTCCTACAAAGGGCTCAAGGCAGCTTACATCATTCTCCTCCTCCATCTTCTCCCCACAACAACCACCCTGTGAGGTAGGTTGGGCTGAGAGTCTGTGACTGGCCCAAAGTCACCCAGTTGGCTCCATGGCTGAGCGGGGACTCGAACCCAGATCGTCTGAGTCCCAGTTCCATGCTCTTAACCACTACGTCACACTAGCTCTCAATCTGGTTTGTGTTCATTTCACATGTGTTTCAAGGTGATTCCATTTCGTTTCCATTCAGATTTGTAGGGAAAAAACCACACTTTAAAGTTCTTTTAAAATTTATACCACTTTAGATATTTTTAAAATGCATTGATACTTATACCTAATCTATTCTATTTTCTTATTTCTACAGGTAGTACCCATCATAGCGTAGTCGCATGTTTTCTGAAGCCCTACCTTTGTTTATAATTCAGTACTTATTTGGAATTCTCATTGAATATTGTCTCTATTAAATATTGGCATATTTTTATTTTTAAAAGAGGAACAAACATCCCAGCAATTTTACATATAAACTGACACTGAAGCTGTGAACATTTCTTTGCTTCTACCATCTTCTTGAATAATAATAAAGGGTTGCTGTTCCATTTTACACTCCTTTTTCCAATCACAAAAATGTTCCTATTCATGGTTCCCTGCACAGGTCATGTTTTTGGAACATTGTTTCATGCCCTCAGACCAGAAATGTCTTTAGTCTCCTGGAGGGATTCCTGAGGTGCAATATTTCTGATCTTTTGCTATTTTGTGAAAGCATCTATTTATCTATTAATAAATTGTACTCCTAGCAATGAAGGGCAATGAAATACCAAAAAAAGTTGTTATAATTAAAACATGAAAACAAATCATTAAGAAAAGAAGAAAAGAACAACAGCTACCATTTGGGCAGTAGGAGTGACTAAGAATAATTCATGTAGGACAGCATTTTTCATATTGCTATGATATGGAAAAGTAGTGACTGGGCTGCAATGAAAAATGCAGTAAGTTTCCAGGGGTGGGGACAACCCCCCTCAATTTTTTTTAGACTAGGAAATGTGTTGTGTTATTAAAAGTCCACCAGTCATGATTAATATACACATCTTGAAGAGAGATTAAGGAAAGGCATAAAGTCTTTCCAACTGGACTAGTTCACAACAATACAGTAATCTTCTTTTATTAGTTCTAGTAAGCTGCCAGGATGGATGGTTTAGAAGCATTTCTCATTTTTAAAATGCTTCTGATGTCAGTGTTCACTGATGTCAGACAATAATCTTATCGCAGAATGTAGTTTCTTTCTGTTTTAAGTAATGTCTTCTTTAAGCCATATCAATGCAATTTGTATTCATAACTCATGCATGAGGATCTGTGTACATGCCACATAGTTTCATGTCTAGACAAATGATCCATGTGCCAGCATGACAGTTCCTTACTTAGGAAATGGAGGGTGAATCACAAGCTTACACCCATCACCCCATTCCTATTTTCCTTTCTCTCTCCTACTGAAATTCCTGACTCATTTCCTTCCCTGTTCTGTTGAACTGTGGTTAATTAATATTCTGCCTGCATCAAAGTTATCACTAACAATGGTGGTGAGGATTAACCAACAATTGAAAATGGAGTTTCAAGCTGGTGGAAGAAGTATGTGAACTTGCATTTCCATAGCCAAGAGAGTTTGTTTCTTACAAGAAAGACAGCACTGTAAACAAATTCAGTAATGTCAACTTTTCAACATTTATTCTGAAGTTATCAGTTAAAAGGGTGTATTGATAGTCAAGCAGCCTAACTAACTTTAATGGTTGAAGTTATCCCATAAGCTTCATTGTTGGCATCATGAAAGCAAAACTTTGGATTTTACTAGTAATATTCCAACTTGAATTGAAGGGAGGAGTTCATTGGTAAGGGAAAAGTTTGGCATCTAGAAGGTCCCATTTTAAGTCCCCAGTTCCTCTGTGCTAAAAGAAAAGGAAAACAGTCTCAATTAGCAGAGCTACAAAGAAATGCTGTGAGAGGAAGCATCACTAGTCTGAGCAGGTGTCAAGAAGACTACATAAAGATTTCTAGTAGCAGCAGGAGAAATGGCCAATGACCTCTGTGTGATCTGCCCTTTTTCTCATGCTTTCTGAAGTTGCATTCCTATGCTCCCTTTCCTTGAGGTAAGCCCTGTGGAATCTAATGGGACTCAACCGTAAATATGTGCAGAATTGCTTCTAATTTTAGCAAACGTTATTTCTCTGCATCCTGTGAGTCCCTCAGCCCTGCAGAGAAGGTTTTGAGATGCATAAAGGGCTTCAGGGAGGGAGGGGAAATCTGTTCCATCTGTGGTGCCTGTTCCACTTGGTAGGCAGGCACACTTGGATACAACCAAGTGGCCTTCACAGGGTTATAGAATAATCTGAATTTGTTCTGTTCCATGTGCTCTAACCACAGTTGGCTTTTATGCAATGAAAATGCAAAATAGCACATTGACAACAAAATTAGAGGCATATTTTATCACACTAAAGCTTCATGCCTACAAGCAGGAAGGTGGGAAGCCTATATGTCTCAACTCTACCACTCTGGGCTACAGAAGGAAGCTAACGTCACTGAATGTTTCTCTATACAAAACTCTTGCGTTCACAGACTTAGGATGCAATTCAGAAGAACTTTCTCCATGCCATGCCGTATTACTATATGCAGGGACCCACAGCCCCACCCTGCCTGAAAAGCATCCAGTCAAATGAGCTCTCCCAAGTGTGCGGTCACCTCTTCAACTGTTTGCAAGGGCCAAACTAGATGTACAAGACCCATCCATTTAAAAGCAGTCCTGCCAAAGTCACCTATGAAGTTAGAACATGGGAGACTTATACGAAGAAGCAGCGGGTGGGGTGAGGAGAATATGATTGATGGGATGTGAACCCTTTATGCTCACATGCCTTAACTTCCCATCTTTCATGCCATCAGGCTGGTTTCTGGTATCAGAGCCCATTGAGATAAAAAGACCTGTTAGGATGAGCTAAAGGGTAAGTGTTCAACATCTGCACACATTCCCTGTGTGCCCCTTTTGGCAAACCTCACCCCCTCTTTATATTTGGTGGGGCAGGATCACATGCAAACACTGAAGCATGAACTCTACATTGAATGAAAGCTGAGTGTTTCAGAAATGTTTGGGCAATTTACCAATTATCAATAAATTATCAATGATTTACTTCCTTAAGTAAATTCTTAAGCCAACTATTTTCAAAGGAAGTATTCATGATGTTGTTTCTTGCTGGAAAATCCTTGTAAGGTCCAGCAGCCGAAAGTGTAGACTAGCTAGTTGAGTCACATTGCCTGGAATGCACCATGAGAAGGCTAGTCTACATAGTGTCTGATCCCGTACAATGCCCCCATGGCTTTGATCTCCCAAGGAAAAACTGGGCAGCGCTCAATCAGATTTGAACTACTCCTGGCAGATGCCAATACTGGAAACACAAATGGGAGGCTGGTCAACAACTCTAACTGTGACTGTGGGAATGTCCCACAAACTTTTCACCACATGGCAATGAAATGCCCCCTTAGAAAGCTTCCTGGTTCCCTGCAAGAACTACATCATCTTGAAGCTACTGCTGTCCAATGGCTAAACGACCTCGACTTACAACCATAGGCCTTGCCACTCTAGTAGCTGCTCATACATAGCTTAATTTTATTCATAATTTGTATTTCATGTTTCTAAAATAATTTACAGTCCCAATGTTTTACATTTTATATATTGTTTTAGTGCATATTTATGCAATAATGTTGCATTCTGCTATGCCATATGAAATAAATAAAGATCAAAGGAAGTATACCAGTGCATATAGTGGGGGACGGTATATACAGGAAATGCCTTGCTCAGAATCCCAGTGTTTATAAGTCGCAAAGGAAAAGAACCTTCACACTGGTCACTGTGCTCCAGAGATCTATACTATATCATATGCTCCTGAAGCAACTCTGAACTTTCAGTAATTATTTATGTATTTGTTTAATTTCTATACTGCCTCGTAGTTGAAGCTGTCTGGGCAGTTTACAACCATTACGTTAGGATGTAACCAGTGTTAGCCCTACTTAGAGGAGGCTCATTGAAGTAAATGGCATTTAGCATTGGCTAAAACTTGCTGTAATGAAACTTTAAATTTGCTTTAAACCCAGTTTAATGATTGAATTCTTTAGACAGTCTCAAAATGAGACAAGTCTGGCTCAAGACATTTTGCTGCCTAAGGTGGGACTACAAATGGCATTTCCCCAAACAATTCTAGCCACATCTACTAGCCAAGTTATTCTGACACAGGAGACAAAAAAGCCCACAAGCATTTCTCTCCGTCCCTGGTGATTAAAATGCAATAACAGCAAATTAAATAACAGCATGACTTCCAAAATCTGCTGTCCCGGCCAGATGTCTGACTAATGGTAAGGTCAGCTCTGAGGTCAAGCTATTCACAGCTTGTTCAGAGCTAGAAGCATAATCAATCAGCAAGTGTCCTTCTCACAAGCCACCCATTAGATTCAAATGGAACACTTGCTTTCCCTTAAGTGCAATCCTGGTTCCACTTACCTGAGAACAAGCCCCATGGACTTATTGGGATGCACTTCTGAGTACACATTTATAGAAACAGTGGTGTTCGTTTTTACATGCTATAATTGTGTGCTTACTTTTCACTATTAAAAATTGCTCGTTTGTTCTTACCCAGCTGCAGTGAAGTTTTCCTGCTTGGTTGTCTATCCCTATACCTGGTTTTTATGAAAATCTGGTTGTATTTGCTTGAATTGACCCAGAGTTAGATGCAGCATCTGTCTTAATGGAAAAAAATGAGAAGGAGCCATTGCTCTGTAGTCCTTTTCTTGCACTTGATACAAAGATAATTTCACTTATTGAGCTTATATTATGTTCATTTGCCATGGTTTTGTAAGTCTATTTTTCTGAATTAATATTTTTGAATGATGTTGAAAAGAACATTGGGTGGAAACTGACCCTGGAGCACTACTAATCCTATCCTGTAGAATGAACATGACATAACTGCACACATTGCAATGTAGAAAGATCATAATTTTGCTTGTCCTTTTTCCTACAGACTTCAACTGCTACAGTGAATGTGGTTGTAACAGATGTAAATGATAATGGACCCATCTTTGATCCTTTTCTTCCCAAAAATCTTACAGTACAAGAAGAGGAAGCCAATGCATTTGTTGGTCAAGTGAGGGTAAGTTACAGTATGTCTATTAATGAGGTTGAGCGTAAGGACTTGAAGGATTCGGTAAGGATTCATTCATATGCATATTTAAGCAGAAAAACACCTCCCTGCTAATGCTGCAGCCAGCACGGACATGCACAGGATTGCACTTTTAATGAATGAGAAGCTGTCACATCACGCAATGGATTGTGCTGGTGGTCATTTAGGGTATCTGATTGTATTAACAGAAAATACATTTCCCACAGAAATTCAATTTAAGCTTAGTTTGTGAATGAGCTTGCAAATGATCCCTTCCTCCCAATCCACTCTGAAGCAAATCCATAGATAAACTGGATGAAATTTTGCCGGTAAAGAACTGTTCCACTTGAATGGATGGGTACGATGGATGTGCCATGATATAGGTTAGGGTGGGGGGATGCTGCACTTGGGCAGGATCAGCTTAACCAGTGGGTAACGTGAGATGATCTCCTGAGCTGGCAGACCCTGGAGAGTGATGGTGGCTTCCTGGATGCTCTTCCTGAGCTGCCAGCCATTCCCCTGCATCAGGGGAAAGAACTATGTATGCCACGGAGCCTCCCGACTCTGCTAATTCCCCCTTTCCCTATCACGCTTGTTCTCCTGCCCTCATAATGGTGAAGCACATTTACTTCTGAGTAAGCTCCACTGTATAAACATACAGAGAGGGTTTTTGTTTTGTTTTGTTTTGTTTTGTTTTGTTTTGTTTTGTTTTGTTTTGTAAAAATGTAAAAGTGAAAATAACATCTGAATTGGGTCTCTTTGGTCCTCTCTGTGGAAAGACACCTTAAGTGTCTCCACATCTTGATATGCAAATCCCATTTTGGATGCAATTAAAGATGTGTGAAAACAACAAAAAGAAGAATGGGACTGTAAACTTGAGTATATGTTCTGAAACTGGTATAAAATTATGGTTGATGTTTTTTGGATATAGTCGTGTCATTTGGGGGAAGCAAGAAGTATCTTTAAAATACAGCTTGTGTTCTGCCTATCTACTGTCAAATAGAAAAATGCAACTTGTTCCAAAGTTTAGGGAATGGAACACAATGTGTCACTGCTCCAGCACATCTGTATCTTGTGTGCCACTGTAAATTCTAGGTCCTGTAAAATGCTGCCTCCACCAAAGTCAGAGGTGTCATCCAGAAGTAAATTTGAAATAACAAGCAAAGTGTTTGCAAAACTTTTTCTTAGCTGAAGGATAAAAAATGTTTTAGTGAATTTCTTTCCCTGCCAATTTAGTTGAGCCACACGTGGCTCCATGCAAAGAGAAAAAAAAGTCACAATGCACTCCTAACAATGTCTTAATTTTGAAACGTTGGTTACAATTTGAGTCAAAATGTACCAATTGCCCTGCAGCTGCAATTTGCAAGGAGCAGGCAGTACAAAATGGTAACCTGGAAAGGTTTAATACTATCAAAAGGGACTGAAGTTAAAATTCTTAAGTCCTGCTGAAGCATTACTTTAGGTAGCAATGATTACATGGTGAGTTGGGCTCATATTCATTGGTCGCACACCACACTGCTGCAGTGTCCTTGTGCTTTGAGGTTTGCATATGTAAATTCTATAGAGAGAGAACATTTGGGCACATAGAGTGCAGTGTTGAATTACTCGTTAATTGCTTCACAATTAGATTTCATTACCTTAATTATTAGTTCTACCAAAGAAAATTTATGGAAAAAATGAAAAACAGACACTAATTAACATCCTTACACAACAGAAACTGTGTAATAAAGGAGAAATATATCATTCATTCTCCCAGTTGTGCTGGACAGGGAGCAATAAAGGCAACCTGCAAAGAGGACATTTTTAATTAAAAGTGCAGGTGCCCTAAAAGCTTCAACACAGTGTGGCAGTACAGACTGAACAGGTATGACAAACAGATCATGGAGAATGACAGAAGATGCTAGAATGTTACTATTTGGTAATGACATGACAGAGATTTCTATAAAAAGTTACCAAACAAAAACTGGCCATCCCAGTAAGAAGCAACCTTTATATAAGTAAATTAAGAACATTTTTCTACTCCCAAATCAAAATCACTTGCATACGTATGTACTGAGATGTGTATTCAATGCACTTGTATCACTTGTTACTTATCCTAAATAATGGTCCAAAATGGTCATTAAATATATTGCTGGCAGAATATGATATGACACTTTCCCACCCAAATGTAGATATTCTTGTTCAAGTTTATTTTTCAGTAGGGAAGTTGGAGAGTGTCAGCCTAGCTATTTAGTTTCTTGGAAACCCCAAGCTGCTTCAGTATACTTCATTTCATATTAGGAACTGGTAGAAAGTGTTAACAGCCTTTGAAGTAAAAGAGCTCACAGCTGGAATCCTTGTAAGCAGTGGTACAGGAAAAGCTCCTGCTGGGATGGAAGAATGCAAAGAAGATAAAAAGGACAAAAACTAGAAAGGACAAATCTCAAAGTGTTGTGGATGCATTTTAAATACTTTTAACTCCACACTCTGCAACTTGGAATTGTACCAGATTCCCTACTGTTCTTTTAATTTTATCATTGGGATCCCCCAAAGTCAATTTTGAATGCATTTTTTAGTTCTTTGTAGAGGGCTACTATGAAGTAGAAAGATTTGAGAGTTCAAATGTGTGAAACTGACAGTGAAGTTCAGACATATCAAACCACTTTTCCTATAGCTATTGACTTCTCTTGTGTAGAACGTTAACATATTTTGATCCACAGATTATATCTGAAAAGTCTTGCAAGATTACATGTGATATATACAACTAGCACATTTTCAGGAAGCATCAGTAGGGCTCACACAATTCCCCTGATCCTAGGCAGCCTTGTATTGTTGGTAGGAAAGAAGTCATACAAAAGCACAAGTTAAACTAGTTACAGAATGGTGTAGCTTTTGGAAATGTCATTACTACAAATCTGTAACTTCAGCTGCAGTTCCACTCAACGGACCACTTTCTGCCAAATCACTGCAAGGCCCTGGCCCAAAGCTATTCATTGTCAATGCCAGCTGAATGGCGTGCAAGGAGGAGTTTATGGAGAAGCAAGGGCAGCTGTCAGACCTGATGAGATCTCTTCTGAAAAGCAGGTGGAGCAGGATTCTGAGGTGGATCCCAGTGAACCTGGGGACCCTGGGGACTCAATACCCAAAGTGACAAAAGCTCAGGTCAGCTGACTAGCCACTGAAGCCTTCCCACTTGATGGGCTTATTCACTAGGCAACTTGCTCTTGATCTTGATCTTGAGCAGAGGGTAGCAAGGGGAAGGCCAGCAGAGCTCTGTGTAAATTATCTGCTCCAGTCTGCACAGTGCTAAAGCAATTGTGCAATGTGGCAGCTTCTTAGCCTGGTAGCTCCTGATGCTTGCTCCATGCTTGGCTTGAATCAGGACCACAGCATGGGTTGCTTCAGTATACTGAAGCTTCAGCAAGCAAGCATGCAGGTGATGAGTGGCCAGGTGTGCAGCGTGTAACCTCTGCAGAGGGGGAAGGTGCAGGAATGCTGAGCATGAACAGCAAAAGTGCCTAGGACAGAGAATGTCGTAACTTGATATGCTCACCCAGGGCAACCCTCCAGAGCAGAATTTTGAGGACACACAGCCAGGAAAGCAAACTCTTGCTCCCCATTCCACTGGTGGAAGCTATTCTGTTGGTGGGAGGCGTTTATTGCATGCTGGCCCTAATTACAACTCTTCCTTATAATTTCCCTTCAGAAGTTTTTCAATGTCTCGGGTCTTCTTCCTGCTCATTCCCTGTTAGAGCTCTGTCAGTCTGGTTTTTATTTTCCCATTGCAAGCATTAAGGGCACACATGGAGGACCCAAAGCCCAGTGGAAGCTATTGACAAAAGACCTGGAGTGCCTTCAACAGTTGTAGCCTTCTTGTTCATCTGCTGCTCACTCTGGTGGTCATGAGAAGGGAGACCAGTAGTTGCCATTTCCTATTTGCTCACTATCTCCCCTCCTGTCAAGAAAGCAAGTGTTAGCAATGATAGAAAAGAAGAGGAAAAGCAAAAGCAAATGGTAATGATAGGAAGATAGAAAGAGAAAGGGGAGGGAAGGGAGAATGTGTTGATGCCATGCTCAAGAGCCTTCATATACCTAATGCAGACTCTGTTCAACTATGTCTTTACTTGGCTTTTTAAATCTTCTCTTACTTGGTAGATCTGTAATCAATTTTCTATTCTGTTACTTTATCTTCAGCTTGCAATATCACCTATAATTCTACATTCTTATTTGTTTCCTAAGCTTTCTGTGTTTTCATGGAAACTTCCTTTCTTGGTTTCACTCTTGTATATCTGAATATTTTTTATCAATTTCTGCCCATAGTAATTCTTCTGGTGGCGGAGTAGTAGTGGAAGAGGAGACAAAGGCAGAGGGAAAGGGGTGGCAGGCTTGGACCAGCCCACCAACAGTTTCTTTCAAGAGGCCGTGTGTTCCTGAGAGCCTGAACAGAAGGGGGCATGTCCTGAGAGCTGCAGCTGAAAGGGAGTGGCCCAATTGCCAGCAGCTGTTGTGTGGGTGGGGCGATGCATTCTGGTTCCTCACTCCTAGTTGAACAGACCAGAAGAAGCTGTCCTAGCTGGTCTAGCAACCCTGGGATACAAGCAGCCAAACTCCCAGGGAGTGAGTGACCAGAGCGAGTGAACAGGAGAGGTCAGGGGGAAGGTCCCTAACTTTTTTCTTCTCTTCCCACCCCCTTAATTTATGGCATTTGTATGCTGTCCAATTACTAACGTCTCTGGATGGCTAACAGCATAAATAAATTGATGACCCTTAATGGATGGGGAGGCATTTATGGGAGAATGCAAACCTCTGCCATTTAGGGATTTATATGCCAAGACGAGCACTTCAAATTGAACCTGGGCTTCAACTGGTAACCAGTGTAACTTGCATAAAACCAGTATTATGTGGGTCCACAAACTAATGGCTGCTACTAAGTGCATGACCCGATTTTGGACCAGTTGAATTCACTGGACCATCTTCAAAGGCAGCCCCACATAAAGTGCATTACATTAATCTAACATGGATGTCACCAGTGCATGAATACCTGTTGTCAGACTCTGTCTATCCAGGTAGGAGAGAAGTTGATATATTTGCCACAGCTGAAGGAAAGTGCTCCTGGCCACTGAGTCCACCTGGGCCTCTAGAGATAGTCCTGGATCCAGGAGCACTGCCAAGCTGTGGAACCAGTCTTTTAGCAGGAGTGTAACCCCCTCCAGGACAGGGTAATGGCCATCTAACCAGTCAGACATACCACCTGCCAACAACACTTCCATCTTGTCTGAGTTGAGCTTCAACTTATTGATGCTCATTCAGTCCATTATGAAGAGAAGATTATAAAAGCTGTCAGTCTGCCAACACCTTGAAAGCAATGAAGTGATTACTAAAAGCCAACATGAATTCCTCAAGAACAAATCATGTCAGGATAATATGATTTCGTTTTTGGATGGGTTCCCTCCCTGATGGACTGTGGGAATGCTGTGGACATAGTATATTTTGACTTCAGCAAAGCTTTTGACTATGGGCCCCATGATATTCTGATATTGTGGACTCAAAGGGTGCTCATCAATGGCACCTTCTCAAACTGGAGAGAGATAACAAGTGGTACTAGGGAACTCTTGGCTCAACAGTACTGCAAATGAGGAAGATATTGGATTCATAGATCACAAGCAGAATATGGGTCCATGTGATGTGGCTATAAAAAGAGGAAATGCTATTTTAGGCTGTATTGATAGAAGTATTATTTCCAAATCCCATGAAGTATTAGTCCCCCTTTACTCAGCACTGGGTAAGCCTCATCTGGAGTACTGTGTCCAGGTGTGGGCACCACAGTTTAAGAGAGATGCAGACAAGCTGGAAACAGTTCAGATCAACAAGAATGACCCAGGGAAAAAAGTCCAATGGGAAGAAATTGAAAGAACTGGATATGTTTACCTCAAGAAGAGAAGACTGAGAGGGGATATGAAAGGCTGTCCCAGAGGGGAATGACAGGATCACTTCTCAATCATCCCAGAGTGCAGGATGTGGAATAATGGACTCAGGTTACAGAAAGCCTGGTTCTGGCTACATATCAGGAAAATTCCCCTGACTCTTAAGACAATGGAACCAATGACCTAGGGAGGTTGTGGGCTCTCCCACATTAGAGGCATTCAAGATGCAACTGGGCAGCCATCTGAGAGAATTGTTTAAACTTGGTGTCCTGCGCTGAGCAGGGAGTTGGATCCAATGGGCTTCTGGCCCCTTCTAAGTCTACTGTTCGATGATTCTGTGATGCTTTTATTTGAATTGGAGTCATTCAAGGATCTGTCATAAACCCTCTTTTCTTATCTCCGATGTGTCATACTTAGTATTCATCATTTTAATATCTACTGCTGAGTTCATGCCTCCCTTTATTTCATCTCTGTGTTATTCTCATCAATCTTCATCTTTGTTTTCTAATATTCCATCTTATCTTGTTTCTATTTCTAACAAGATACTTTGTCATCTGATGTTTACATTATCTCACATTAAGCCAGTGCCCCAACCTCATGTATCTGTTATTGTGCTAGAAATGACGGAATACCAATACTTCACCGCAGAGCCCCATTTTTCCTCCTTGTTCTGATGTCTACATACTCATAGGCAACTAGAGAAAGAAATTATTTCATTGATGTGATTACAGAGTAATATAAGATAATCTATAGTTCTCAGATCAGTGAGTTTAACATTTAAAATATTTACTGATGTATTTGTTTTATAGCTCTCTGTTTGTTCATGGCAGATTTTTGAGACAGCAAGACTGGAAATTTACCAGGTTCCATTGACTTACTTCAATTTCCTCTGCCTTCTCTCTTCCTTTGTGCCTCACTGTCTTCCTATTGCATCTTGCGACTAATATTCCACAGTTCTCCTCCTTTCTTTTTTCTATATATAACCTTGGGAATCTGCCAGGGCTTACTCTTTTAACTCTCCTCCTACAATCCACTTCCACTTCCAAAGCTTTTGCGTATTTTTTGATCTGGCCACCCAGACAGAGTCTTTCTCTCCATAAGAGTTGGATGATATAGATAATTATACCCCGAGGGTGACCTCTCTATTTAATGCAGTAATACTCTTTAACCACCCCTGGAGAAAGAAATCTTAATTCTGGACAGGGAATCAAACTGACTTATGAATTAATAAGGAGGGGGAGGGAATGATACTGTCAAAGTGCCAAAACACACACCCGTAGACACACACCCATGCACCCCCGCATTAAAATAGAAAGATAGTGAGCAGAGTACAACACACTCCTACTTTGAAATATTGACCAAATAAAACAAACTTATGAGAACATTACAATATATTCCCTAACGTTCTATGAAATTGAGCTATTAGTTCCTAGGCAGAGACCACCCTGTTCTTTACATATTTTTCTTAATGTCACAGTGGGAATCCTTGCAGGAAGAAGAAAGTTGAATAGATTATGTTAGAATTAACCTCCTGCATTATTCATAATTGCAAAGTCTGAAATATTTTCCATTTTGAAGAAGCTGCTTCACACAATGCAGCACGACATGATACATTTTCGAGTCCAACATGTCAAATGTAAAACTACCTGCATTTATAGTGAAGGGATGAACTTTATAGTGATCGTTTTCCTCTATTATGAGTGCATTGGCAAGTTTAATCTTTGGGAAACACAGAACTCATCAAGGAACCAAGCATTTATTTTTGAAAGTTTATTAATGTGTGCAAACACACTAATTCTTCCCTAAGAAAGAAAGGTGCCCTAGGTTAAGTATGGCAGATGTCAGGTTTACAGCAAAAGCAATCACAAGTAAACTAAGGTGCACTCAAGTCCCATTGAAACTTTGGGATCTTAAAAGCACGACTACTGTTTTAGTCCAATTGATTTCATTGAGGTGAAATGAGGGCCCGAGGGGTCTTTGGGTCAGCAGGTGGGCAAGAAATGCATATGTTTGTATGTATGTATGTACATGGTACTGGCCCCACTATATAGCATGGCCAGTTCTTCTAGTGGAAGAAATCTATATTGCCTTGTGCTTCATAGGGATGTCAGAAACACCCCCATTTGTCTTAACAAACCAGAACAAAAGCCAAAAATTACAAATGTCTCCCTTTCTCTCTCAAATATGATTAATAAAATATACTAATTCCTGAACATTTTCTCCCTGAGTATCCTTCTTGTAAGCCCTACAGAAATGCCTCCAGAATGTTCCATTTTTTACAACCTCTGTGAGGAACCCCTGCAATCATAATCTCTATTACTATTCTTGCTCAGGCATGCTAAGATTTAAAAGTGGATGGACTTTGCAAATTCAAAGCTACTTCTTACTAAGATGGTGGTCCTTGTAATTCAGTGTGTCATTTTGTTAGAAGCAAGAGATTGCCTTTCTGGACTGAAAGGCTTTGAAGCAGGAGAGGGCAGCCTATAGCACTCCATATGTTATGCACTTTTATTCCCAGCATCCCTCATCCTTGGCTGTCCTGGCTTAGACTAAAAAGAGCTGTAGAATAAGCCATATGATGAACCACAAGCTGCCCATCCCTACTCTAAAGGTGGGCAATCTGCACACACAACCCCAAAAAAGACTACAAGGATGACAAGCAGTGCACAGGAAAAATTAACAAGGGGGATGAAGGAGAAATAGTCTGTGATGCCTCTGAGAAATGACATCTCTATATATTCTTTCACTAGTCATACCCACATATCATTTCGATACATTTGATTTATCAAATAAGCAACATTCCTTTTTATTATTTATACAGGCAGCATAATTTGGGCCAAAGATGATTACAGTCTATTTGCTGTAACTAGTGTGTGTAACTAGTAAAGATTATGGAGATTTTCTTTGTCATATTACACCTTTTTAAAATTCAGCCTGTGATTTCTTTTCTAACTCATTCATCTGAGCAGAATATTCTCCCCACCCACCTAGAATAGTATTATTCCCGGAACAAACATCAGCTCTATCTCAGATTAAGGCCGATGACTTCCTTCCCCAAAAGTTTCCCTGCTAAGAATCTATTGACTCTGCTGAGGTTAGTTATTATACATTCCAAGATTATGATTGTCCAATTCTGATCTGTTTTTCTGTCAGTTGGAGTATCTACTGTTTTTTTTAAATGCTACATCAGTAAGGGCTGAAAACATCTACAATATTGAACATATGGCTTTAAAAAGCCCTTTAAAAGGGGGCCTGAATAAATGTCTGATTCATGGTGTCCTTTGCATGTTAGAGAACACAATTTCGTACTACTTGCATTTTTTGTTGCTGGCCATTGAACTCTGGATTATTTTTTGTTTGTTTGTTTCAGTTCCATGTCTTTTCAGGACTTTGTTTTCATGCCTTGTCAGGATTTTGTTGGCAAGGTAAAAATTGGTTGGTCCTGTCACATGTTAAACAAAGGTGTTAGAAATGAAAGACATTGATGAGTTAAAATGTGTACATGTAGAATGGTATCAGTGAATCCAGTCCCTGTGATTGAGAAAAGCAGAGAAGGGGTACAGTGTAAGACAAAGTGGTGATTAAATGCTATTATTTGGGGATCATTATCATAGAGCTAAAAAGTGCACATATAATTATGTATATGTTAAAAGGTGAGTGAACACCTTGGAAAAATCACACACATTTCTAGTTTACAGTTCATTTACAGTCAGAAAATTATCTTATAGTCAAACCTCATGCCATATTTTTGAATGCAATTTTGGATTCCAGAGTTGAATTAATGCATGTTAGAATGAATTCTTGGAATAATTATCTCTCATTGTTTTGTACATGGGTGTAGAAGCTCTTTCAACCTGAGGGCCAAATTCAATTTTAGAAAACCTTTGAGGACCTCATGTCAATGTTGGAGCCATAGGCTAAAGGAAGTGGGGTCAGAATACCATAAATACCACGATATTTTAGCTGAATATCTTACTGTTAGCAATTAAACCTTAGGAGAAGTTTTTTTATTAAAGAATATGGGGAAAAACTGTACAAAAGCTGAAAAACCATTAAATGATTGGTCCATGGAGAAAAAGGCTTGGAGCAGGGGAAGGGCTTGGGCCTTTTGGGGAACTCCTCAGGGGCTCATTTAGCCCCTATCCCTACAGTTCTGGACCTATGAATTAATGAGATGATGATGATGATGATGATGATGATGATGATGATGATGATGGTGATGGTGATGGTGATGATGTACTTTGCTGCCACTTGCTTTTCATACTGTAATTTGATCTTGCCTCTGAAGTATTATACAAAGCACAAGTGCCACACAAAAAATGTGGTCAGATAGATCAAGTAGTAGTAGATACAATCGACACTTGAAAAGAACTTGCTTGCTACAGTTCTGATTGAGTGTAATGCAAATGCAGCCCCAACAATGCTTAGCGTTACCCTGTTTCTTTGTTTCAGACAAGTTGCAGCTCTTGAGTAGAGGATAATTCATTTAACTTTTTTTCTTAAAAAATGGAGGAGGAGGAACAAAGAACCCTGATTCATATTCATGCAGAGTTTCTTTTTAAGAAGACAATGAAGCAATTCAGTGTTCAATAAAACAAATCCTCTTCTAGATAAACCCAAGCAAAATAGCAGGTGTTTCATGTGATAACTCCATGAACAGCTATTAGCTTAACGACACTGATCTGTTACCATTATGGACAAGGACCTCTGAATTTGTCCAACCTGACAGGAAATCTATCCACAATTATATGCTGATATAGGTTCCATGCTTCTTTCTGTACTTGGTTAGAAAGTACAGAAAGGCCTAACCAGGTCTAAAGTGTTCTTGGGTCAAATTAGGTGCGTATCTCTTTTAAAAGGGGGACAGCAGCCAGGACAGTGGCCAAGACACTCATTCTATTATCGCCTTGAAAAGAAAAGGAAAAAGTGCATCCCTATTTGTTTACTTAAGCACTCTCCCCATTTGACGGGTACATATGCATCGTTGTGTATCGTAATATAAGCTGGTGCCCCACTACAGGGTTCTCTGCATGAGGCTCCTAATCCCACTTGTTTCCAGGTCGTGAGAACTAAGGGTATCAAGAGACCCTCGATCCATCGTTTCCCTTAGTCTGGACCCAGTCAGAGTTTTAAGACAGAAGAGGACTGTCCTAGTTACATTCACTGTCGTCCATTTAAACTACAACTTAAAAGGGATTAGTTCTCCACACACAATAACATCATTCCCTATGACATTCAAGAAATAGATTTTCTCCTTCCTGAGAAGCAGTCTGAGCTTATAGCAACGTCTGCAGTAGGGCTAGTGCTGACAAATATTCCTCAGCCAGTTCCCCTCACTGTGCACTGAGTTGCTCACTAAGCTTTTCAAGGTAGGATTAATGAAACCAGCGTGCAAAGTCTTCCTTCCCACAGAAAAGCAAGTGTAGTGGAAGGGGCCCTTGGGAGGGGTCAGAGTGCCCCCACTTGTTTTGGTGGGGGCTTCAGGCAGGGGTCACTGTCCCTGTCCATTAAGAGACTTAATTTTGCTGGTTTGTGGCAGGCAGCTGCCACTGGGTCGGAATCCTGAATTTTAAAAGTTGAGAACAGGGTGTTTTTTTGATGATTCCCAACAGTTCCTGGGAACTCCCTATCTGGAGAGGCCTGCCAGGCATGCACATGTGTTTTCTGTGGCACTTTCCCGCATGGTCCACCCCTGCTCCTCAGCGACATGTGGTCAGCCTGCCTTTGCTGCTCCAAAAACTACATCCCACATACCCACACCCACATTCACACCATGCGTTCAAAACACCTTTATTCCACTTTAAATAGTCATCACTTCCCCAAAGACTCTCAGGGACCATAGTTTGTCCAGGGTACTGAATGTCATTAGTGGAGACCTCTTCTTCTCACAAAGAGGCACTATTTCCAGAGTTTCTGAGGAAGAGGGATTGACTGATAAACCATTCTAGGAATTGTAGGCCAAAAGGTATTTTCTAGCAACTCTTAACCCTGGTCTTCTTTGGGAGGAATAATCGCTAAAGAGGAATAAAGTATTGTAACTGGAGTGTATTCACTGGAATCAATGGGAAAAAATAGCCATGACTTCTGATAGCCTTAAGTTCCTCTTACTTCAGTTGGGCTACTTTACACATGATTCAGCATGAATCCAATGAAAGCACAATAAAAGATTATTGGATATTTGGAGAAATTGGAACTCCTAAACTATGGAGCCTGCACTCATGGAGGATCTGCCACATATATGCACACACACAGTCAGTGGTTCCAGAGGCCACAAAAAATTAAAAGAAACCAAACTGTGATTGTCAATCCAGACTGCTACTCTCGGAACTACATATGTTTCTGTAAGTGTGGGTAATTAGTGTCTGAGTTTCCTTTTTGTCCTCTTCTCTCTCCATCCCATACCTGTTGTATGGAATGGGCAGGAACTGTCTTATTAATTCCACATAAGCCACTCCAGGAGATTTTTTTGACTGGAGAGCAGGTTATGGTGTAATTTGAAAATAATTCATTGCTAAAATCAAAAAGATAACAACTTCTAGAATCTATCATTGTTGCACCTCCAAAAGAAATACCCTCATCTTGTATTCATTACTCAACAGAAGTTCAAACAGGGACAAAGTTCATTTTAATTGTATTATCATAGATTGCATGATCTTGGAAATAGGTGTGGTTTGGGGTTCTGCTTTCATGGGGGTGTGGCTCTGACTATCATGAAGGGATCCCCACCTCTAAATTAGTGGACTCTTGCAAGCATGCTCCTAAATGAACCATAACTTGATCCCCCCACCCTTTGTCTCCCCAGTTAAGTATACCTTTCCCTGGTCTTTCCAAAGCTCCTTGCTTCTGTTCGCCTTTCTTGTCATCCTGTCTGACTGGCTGGCTCTGCCTTCCTCCTACATTGTTCTTTCCCCAAGGAAATCTGTCTCTACCTTCACCCACCCTCTCCTTACTCCCCTAAGCCTTTCCCTTAGTCACCCTTACTGCCATCCTACTTCAGGTGCTGGTCATGTTGGCCGATGGAGCAAGCTGCAAGTGAGTGAAGGTGGTGACATTATCAGCCCAGGCTGTCACCAGCCTAGCTGCTGCCTGCCTGCCTGCCTGGGGGCCTGGCTGTGTGCCCAGGAAAGCATTGCTGCCATGTGTGATACACTGGGCAATCTGTAAGACTAACGCAGAGGACCGCACTGGTCCTTCACACCGTCTCTTTATCAAGGCTTCTCCTTCCAGATTCTTGTATGTTTAAGATCAGTTGTTTTACCCATATGTCCCTCACCACACACCTGGTTTTTTTCCGTCTTTGCCTTTCTGTGTGTTCCATTGTACAGCCTGGGTGGGTGCTGTGTTATAGAAAAATTGCAAAACTACCTGAGCTCATCACAGTGCAATTTCCCAAGAATACCAGACTTTCCTCAATCTAAGAAATGTGTTAGAGGCCTTGGAGGATGCCAACATCATGTCTGCAAACTACTGTGAGTCAGGAATCACCAGCACAGCATAAGTGCCTTCTCTAGAGAAGCCCAGAGTTTTATACTAGTCGATCTCATCATTATTGTATGGATTAAAAACTTCTGGATGTATTAATATTGGAGAGGCCATCAGTGATGACTGGCCCTGAGAATGAAATGCAGCCACCATGACCAGAGGCAGTCAATGTCTTAACAGCAGATGCTGAGCTTAAACCATAGCAAGGGGCTGGGAGAGAGAACTGTATGTTGTTTGTCACAATCCAAAACCAAAGCCATATGGTTGCTGAAAATAGTCAGCTGGATCAGGTGGGGTATTGGTCTGTTATCTAGCAGAAAATATATTTTGCTCCTCTGATCTTAAAGGAAGAAAGAGGACCACCCCTCCCTGGAGATGTCTGTAACCCCTTGCTGCTCAGCCTGGAGTAGGAAATACTGGGGGTGGTTTGGGGATAGAATCCATCATCTTGCTCTTGCATGTAGAATCTTTTTGTTGAGCTTCTCTGTCTTTCAAACCATGAGCGGCTCAAATGTGACATTATCAAGGAAGAATAAGACCCTTTACGTAAGTGGTTTTCTTTTAAAACAAGCCATTTGTGATCCTTTCCCCTTCCACAAACATTGTCAATTCTTTCTTTTGGTTACATAATATTGTTGCAATGAGTTATGCCATCATCGCTTTCCAAAAAGCCTTCACTTGCTTGTTCAAGTGAGCACCATCAGGGATCAAGGCCATCAGTGGGAGCACAATAAAAAACAGCAAACAATTCTATGGGGAACCCTGGAAGACTGAATTTGGCCCTGGGTGAACCAGGTTTTTCCCTCCAGGTAAACCAAGTTTTTCACCCTGAATACACCAGGTTTGGCACACCTGATGTTGTTCTTTTTGGGTCAAAAAATGGCTCTGATGTTTTCAGGGTTTGAAGGCATACTTAACAGAATGCTTTCAAGCCATATATCCACTCTCTGTCTCTCTCCGTCCCTTCTCATGGTTTTTAAACTGCTTGTAATCTACTCAGAAAAGAAGTTTTCTTGGACAAATAAAAAATAGTGATAAGTCAATAATTAAATCTGTCACTGATTTTGGGTGTTTATGCTTTCTGTGTCTCTGATAGGTGAAGAGTAATAGAATTTAATTTGGCAGTTTAATTTTAGATAGCAATAAATTGTTTAAATTTACTATAGTCTTAATGGTCCCTGGTTATAATCCAGTCAGCAGCTGTTTAATTGCTGTCGCACAGCTCTTGTTTAAAGCAAAACTGCTTGAGTGCACACATCGGCTCACTCGTACACATCCGTTATGAAGTGAGCCAAGGAATACATCTTATGCTCTTGCTGCCACCTCAGCTAAAATCCTTGTATACAACCCATATTTAATAAAATAATTTTCTATCTTTCTAAGCAAGAGTAAAAATTTTAACTTGTACAGTCCATATGACAAACAATTTTGAGCAACTTTTATAGTAATATGTCAGCATAGCCAGCCTTGGAGACCTGACCTAAAGTCCCTGCTGAACATTAAGAGTCTATTGACCTGCCCAGCCTTTCAGAAGTGAAATTAGGGCTGGTGCGTATCCCAAAAACCATTATTTGGGCCTTTGTCCTCCTAATTGAACATGCTGCTGAATGTCAGCTTGCCATTTAATAGCCTATGCCATAGAAGCCTTAAACAGCATATCAGACAGGGAACTAGGTAAAAACTGTATTGCTTCTCTCTGAAAGGATCTGAACAACCATAGGAAATGCCTGACTTCCCCAAAATAGAATTACAATTATACTGTTGACAATTTGAAATTAGTCTCTTAAACAAGGTTTGTCTCAACTAGGTTTTAAAATATATGCATATTTAATTGATAATTTAATCTCATGGTTGCTGCTTCATTATATTAAAACTGTAAGTCTGGCAACAATGACTTCTGAGATTGGTAGCTATATGATACTGGAAGAAGCTATGTACCAGCATTTTGTGCCTGCACATGCATTTACATGCTCATGGAACTGATTATAGCAAATATGCATTCAGATACCTGGAAATGGAAAGTACCCTTGAAGATTTCCATCAGTCTCTACTTGTGGAGGGTGACTTTCTGCAGAAGCAAACCTACAGAAGACAACCTCCTGTACCCACAGGAAGCTACACACATGATTGAGAATGTTGATTTTCTAGCATTTTAAGTCTCATATACAACCTCCATAAACACAGGAGGTTCTTCTCCCCAAAATGTTGTTCTTCCCAAGGAGAAGGTGATATGTGTAATGAAGGAGGGAGAGGGAGTCAGTGTGCTCCCTCTCCTGTCTCTTTCCCAAATCCTGATTAGGACTTTTCTGATATAAAGACAGGTGTTCAGATACCTTGAGATGCCCTGAACATATTGCAGGTTTCAAAAATGGCCTCCTAAAAGTCTTCACACTATTCTTAAGTTAGCAGAATGGTATATGCTTGTGCGTGCACATGTGCAGTCTTGTCAAATAGTCTCCAAGCTATGTTGGAATGTCTAATATTTCTTTTTTGATGAGCAGGCTTTCCCCATTAATGATTTATTATGGTGATGATTATGGGGATGGAAATGATTATTTATGTCAATGCAAGCAACAACTGCAGCAGCAGTGCTTCTGTCTCAGCTGCCCCTTTGTAGCTATCCCAATTCCTAGAAGAAGCACTATTACAGGGCATTTTGGATAGCAAATGATAGCTGATGGAAAGAGTGGTAAAGAATGTTAATAAAGTGAGGTGAGCGAAGCAGAGAGTCCCAGAAAAACTCCTCTATGTAACAGTTCAGCTTGGATCTAGTTTATGTATTCATCAGTCACACCGAATTCAAGAGGAAGCCAAGAACTATTCGCAGGACCAGAAGTTACCCAGACCTCCTTGTTGGTGGAGTCAGGAAAGGCCCTGTAAATCATCTAGTGCAAAGGGTCCCACAAATAGACCTTCAGAATATTGGTACTTAAGCTTCCCTGTCAGCATGGCCAATGGACCGTATCCTGGATACGGAAGCCAGAAACATCTGGAGGGTGACTTTCTGACTTCCTCTAATTCTGGGCACTCCTCTGCTCAGTGTAGGAACTGCAGAGCAGGGCACCCTCAACAAATAGCTGTTGAGCCCCTGATCAAAGGCTCTATTACAGCCTACTGCTCCATTAATTTATTGGTTCCATTTCCAGATCTCTCTTACTAATACAAAGTTCACCTAATGTTCAGCTGAAAACTATCTTTATGTAACTTATGGCCATTAGACTGCAGCAGAAAGCATGCTTTTGTCCTCTTCTTTTAAGATATTTGAAGATTGCTTTCGTGTTCCCTCTCAGTTTTCTCCCAGTTAAACACACTGAATTTCTACAACCTTCCCCATAGGATGTGTTTTCCATAACCTCCTGATCCCATTCCATTTTCCCTCTAACTTCCTTAGGAACATAGGAAAGAGCTTTACATCAGCCAGATGATTAGTCCCTCTTGTCCAATGTTATCCATATGGACTGTTGGTAACTCTCCACAGTTCCAGAAAGATTTTCCCACCCTATCTGGAGATGCCAGGGACTTAGGCCACTTTCATGTGCTCTGCCACAGTATCACAGGGTTCCCATTAGTAAAGTGAGGTGCCTAGAACTGGACAGAGTATTCCTGATGGGAGCTAACTACTGCACAATATTGCAGAAGTGTTTTCTGTCTGCATGTGTGTGCGTGCACGTGTGCGTCTGTGTGTGTGAATTGGATATTGCTGTTCTGTTAAGCCTAAAACTCCATTAGCTTTCTTTATAGCCGCATCTCACTCACATCAATCAACTGCAATCCCAAGATATGTTGTTCAAAAATGTTGCTGTGAACCCCATTATCCTTATACTGTACATGCCCATCTAATGTGTTTTGCCTAAGTACAGAACTTTATTATTCATTCATTCATTCATTCATTCATTCAAAGCTTTTCTAACCCATCCACCACTGACGTCTCAGGATGGCTTACAGTAATTACACCTTACTTTGCACATCCCTGTTGAATTTCATTTTGTTAGTTCATCCACTTCCTATTATTGTCTAGGTTATTTTGAATTTTATTCTTGGTTTTTGAGGTAATTGCTGTCCTTTCCTGTTTTATGTCACCTGACAATCTGAAACCGCTATTGTGTGAGAGAGGTTGCTCTCAGAGACCCAATCGGTATTCACCCATCTATGTGGATGATGCTCCATAGGATGCACTTTGGTGACTGGGTTATGTCTGTGTCAGCATAACCTCTCATCTTGGGTAGATTCATAGGTGAACCAAAACTGTGTGGAGAAATGCTCAGACAGTAGAGCTTTTCTATACACATGTATGGTATGGAGGATTCTACTGCCTCCCATTTATGAAGTAGGCATGAGATAAGATCAGAATTTGAATTTTACGGAAACGCTCTTATTTGAAGACTTTGCATATTGTGTCATTAGATACCTTTCCAGCAGTTCCTTACATGGGAGGCATCCACACTGAGGAGTGGAGCCATCAAGATGAGGTCCACCTGCATGGAACAGCCACACATGACCAGTTATTCAAACACAGGCTTCCCTTTTCAGATGCAAACTGTGGCAGAGTGAGCGTCATTACATGATTTATGAAGCCTAAATCTGAAAGTAACCCCTAATTGATAATTCGAATCAGCTTCTAGCTCTTAGTCTTAGTTGTCTATCTATGAAATGACAATAACAGAAGTTCACCACACTATTAAAAACTTTATGAACTCTACCAATTCCATGCACCTATTAGGCACAATGACCTTAAGACTTTTTTCCCCTCAACAGTGGCACAATGACCTTAAGACTTTTTTTCCCTCAACAGTGGCACAATGACCTTAAGACTGACAGAAATCTAGCAGCTGCTGCTCACATCTAGCTGCTGCTATTAGATGTTGCAGAAGATATATATTATCCCATTGCAATGCACTTAAGGGAATGTTTTCCCATAGATGGAGAAAGAATTTACTGCCACTGTAGCTGTGTCTACATCCAGAAGAAAGCAATACCCTCCCTCTGAACAGACCCCGCATCCTCGCCATTTATACTAAAGAAGGGGATGCAGGGGAAGTAGACATGTACAGTCATCCACAGTGATCTTGCTGCATTGATGTGTTAAGCATCAGACAGAAATAAAGCTGAAACCATTAATGTTTATTGCATTGATGTAGTACAAAAGGGAAGCAAGTGTGTGATTTTTATTAACAATTTTAATTAACTTTTAATTGATTTCCATGAAGATAAATGGTTTCATTATCACGCCTCACACTGAGCACCTTGGCAGGATATTAAATGTCTTTGGAAACTTCCTAGCAGCAGTGATGATAATCGGAACGGCTATGCCACATTATTGTGGGGCAACACCTGGAGGCTTTTATGAATGTGCACAAATGGCAGTGCCTTACTCAAGTGTGCACTTCGTTTTGGTTATGTCTCCAAAGCTACTGTGCCTTGGTTGAATTGGTGAAGAAAAGAAACAGGGTTGCTGTTATTCTGAGTCCTGTCCCTCCTCTACAGACTGAGTCTGTCCTTTTCTTAGTATCCCAGGCATAACTTGAGATTATAGAGAAGAGTAGGGTCTAAGCACCGAAGGCTGAGCACCGAAGGATTGAGGCCTTTGAATTGTGGAGCTGGAGGAGACTCCTGTGAGTCCCTTGGACCACAAGGAGATCAAACCGGTCAGTCCTGGAGGAGATCAACCCTGACTGCTCTTTAGAAGGCCAGATCCTGAAGATGAAACTCAAATGCTTTGGCCACCTAATGAGAAGGAAGGACTCTCTGGAGAAGAGCCTAATGCTGGGAACAATAGATGGCAAAAGAAGGAGGGGACGGCAGAGGATGATGTGGCTAGATGGAGTCACTGAAGCAGTTGGTGTGAGCTTAAGTGGACTCCGGGGGATGATGGAAGACAGGAAGGCCTGAAGGAACGTTGTCCATGGGGTTGCGATGGGTCGGGCATGACTTTGCGACTAACAGCAACAACAGGGTCTAAGCAGGTGACTGAAGCATATGATTCAAGGGGTCTGTTCATCTTGAGAACCCCAGAAAAGGTAGCTCCCTGCAGGGAGTGGGGACAAGTGGATTTCCTCCACTAACAGGCCCAGGAAGGGCCTTCTTCTGCTACAAACTCATCTTCTCTAATTAAATATATTTTCTTGCCTGTTAGGCTACAGACCCTGATGCAGGAATAAATGGCCAAGTACGATACAGTTTGGTGAACTTCAACCATCTCTTTCGCATCACATCCAATGGCAGCATTTACACTTCCGTGAAGCTAAATAGGGAAAAAAAGGACTATTATGAACTAATTGTTGAAGCAACAGATGGAGCTATGGATGCCCGTCGTACAACATTAACTCTGGGAATCAAAGTCCTGGATATTGATGACAACAGCCCTATTTTCACTAACGCCTCCTACTCAGTAACTATTCCTGAAAACTTGCCACCAGGCACTGTCTTTCTACGTTTAGAGGTAAGAGAGACATACGTTTCATGGAAATTTTCACTCAAGCATAGTACGTTGTAATAACTCTTATGTGAAGAAGGAGACCGAGGAAATGGGTAAAGGGAAAGTCTAAGTTCTATCCAGTTGGCTACCTGTAAAAGGAATTACTTGACGGTATAAAAATTAAAGCTCATAATCACACATTTCTATAATTTATATTGGGGTTTTAACCTACAAAAGGCAGAGAAAGAATGACTATAACACTAGCAATCTTCAAAAGAAATTAATTTAAAGAATTATTATCAATATTTGAAATTAGATTAATATTAAAATATCTTAAGGCACAATTAGTTCTCCCCACCACCCCAATAGTTCATTTTAAAATTTAATTGCTACATTATTGTTTCTTATTAATTTTAGTGTCTGTTTGAATCTATAGAGCCTATCTAATGGAGTCCAACTCCTGTCTTATAATACTGATACAAATTTAGCAGTTCATTTACTGTATTATACAGACTTCTTAGTTCAGTGGCTTACTTTAACTTCTTTATTATTACGTCTCTAAAAGAAAATTTTATACCAGCAAGATAAAACCATATTTATCGTGATCTAAACCAGGATTATAACGATGCATGTGCCTGGCCCCATTCATTCCAAAGGATAAAAAGTATACCTTTGTTTGCAAAGCAATGCATAGGTCACTCTGCTTCCTCCTCTGAACTGAATGAGGAAGTTCTTCAGGAAAGCAAAACTTCCTTGCATATTCAGCTTCTTGTACCATGAACATATTGCCTGTAATCTAGCATGAAATGTTTTCAATCGTCCCATCTTCCCTATTTTTCAGTCCAAGCCACAAACTGGGGAACAATAAGGGTATGATGTTTACATGGGAAAAGTTCTAGAACTCCCAGCATGTCCAGCCAGCATGGCTAAATGGGGGATTCTGGGAACTGTAGGGCTTTTTTGCTTCTAAACATGAATAGACTAGCATCCTAAAACATGGAGCAGATTAATAGCTGCACAATGATGAATTAGAGCCCAATACAGCAGGAATAACTCAATTTAAATATATAACGTTTGGGAACAAGAACTGGGAAGAAAGGGAATCCTGGATGGTTAGGCATGTGAGCTTCCTTTCCAGGTAATGCATGACAGAAACCAAGAGAATCTAGTATGGAGAAAAGGGTTTCATTTGGTTCTTCTTGGCTTGTGTGACTACAGTTTGTAGTTCAGGGTATATAAGGACATAAAAAACACATGAAGAGGCATGCTGGATCAGACCAAGGTCCATCTAGTCCAGCATTCTGTTCACACAGTGTCCAACCAGCTGCCCACAGGATTTCCAAAGGAGAATGTGAATGCAACAGCACATTCCTGCTCAGGTTCCCCAGCAGCTGGTGTACATAGGGAATCCTGTCTGATACTGGAGGTGGCCTTCTTCATTGCCTTCATTTGTCCAATCCGCTTTTACAAATTGTTGGCCATGACTACATCTCTTGGGAATGAATTCCGTAATTTAACCATTTACTGTGTGAAGGAAAACTTTATTTTATCTGTTCTGAAGTACTAGTATACTAATATAAACCACAGAACAATCCCATTGGGCTCTAGTATTATGGGAAACGGCTTATGCATTGGATCTTATTGGCTCATAGCCATCATTTATACAAGGGTATCCAGAAAGTAATGAGAATGAAGTCCCCGCGCTCAAGAAGGTCTCTGTGAAGAGGGAAGCTGGCCAAGGTCACTTGGGGTGGAGTGCCAGGTATATGTTAGGACACTGATCAGTTGCATTCCAGCCCTTTCAGAGTCCAGACATTCTTTTTTGTGATACCCTGTTCGATTGCCTTGTATTAAGAGAAATGCAAGCGAGTCTGGAACAGTGGTATGTGATAACATTTTGTGTGAAATTGGGTAAAGGTGCATCAGAAACTTTGGGAATGGTGAGGAAAGCTTATGGAGAAGCTGTGCTATCATCTGCACAAGTGTACCAATGGCACAAGTGGAGATTGGCTCAGCTTGGATCCTTCATCACAACAATGCACTGAGTCACAGTGCTTTGGCTGTCAGAGAGTTTTTGGCTAAAACACACACACACACACACACACACACACACACAGGCATCATGGTGCTTCCCCATCCACCCTACAGCCCCGACTTGAGTCACTGCTTGTGACTTTTTCATACTCCCAAAGTTGAAGAATGGTTTGAAAGGACACCATTTTGGTAGTGTGGCTAATGTCCAAAGAGCCACTGCACAGGCTCTCAACGCCATCCCACTCGAACGCTTCCAGGGATGCTATGAAGAATGAAAAAATTGCTGGGGGGTGGGTTGTGTACACTCGCAAGGTGTATCCTTTGAAGGAGACAATGTTCAATCATAAAATTTTCAATAAAAGATTTTTTTAAAATAACATTCTCATTACTTTCTGGACACACCACGTTTAGCTTCCATATAGCCTGAAGTGCCTGATCCTGACTAATCTTGGAAGCTAAGCAGAGCTGGGCATGGTTGAAATCTGGATGGGTGACTTAATATTGTGAGCTTCAGCTGCAGTTGGTATAGAAATGAAATGGATGATGATGATGATGATGATGATGATGATGATGATGCATATATGTGATGAAATGATTCCTCAGGAGAAACCGCTCCAAAAATAGTAATATTTGACCTCTGAGGTCTATCTTATGAAATGTATGCAAAGTATCCTTAGCTGTAAGTAAAAAACTTGTTCCTCATTTTCCTCAGGCTAAAGATATTGACGTTGGATCTAATATTACATATGGAATACGAACTCAGGAAGCACTCCAGTTTGTTTCATTGAACAAATTTTCAGGGGCACTGTCACTTCTAAAGTCCTTGGATTTTGAATCATTTCCTGGCACAGATGCAACATTCACATTCCTAGTGGAAGCCTTTGATATTGGAGGAACAATGCCACCAGGTCTTGCCACTGTCACTGTGAGAATAAGGGTAAGAATGAAATAATTATTTCTCCCTATCTACTAACCTAATCTGCTGTTTGCTGCCATTTAACAGAGGCCAGAATGCATTGTAGTAAAGGCAGAGATACTCAAGAGAGATCCTTTTCTTTCACTTAGTTTTCTAATGTCCATTCCTTTTTATATGCATAAATCTGCAGACTTTTTATAGCAGTGGCTTGTTCACATCTAAAATGTACTGTACTACCAAATATAATTGCTTTGCAAATGTACATAATTACAGAGCTATGCCTTGGCTCATAGATCTCTGTGTTACAAAATTAGATTGGTGAATCTTTTTCAAATCCCCAAAGATAGAATAAACACTTGACAGAATTGTTTGCCAAAGTGGCAACATCTATATATCAGTTTAAGTCTGCATAAACTCAGAATTTTATGAGCCTCACTTACGGATCAACTGCTTGTATACACTGCAGCTGAATTTCAGTTTCTGCTGTTACAAGCCTCTAGCTTTCCAAAAGAAATTGCGGTGTTTGAGCTGCTTGGTAGTATTAATGTTTCTGCTTTTGTGGTTTACTGTGCAATGCACTTACCTTATCTCCATGGGCTTTAAGGTCTGCTTCAGATAATGACATTTTTTGGAGTCATATGTATATGTGCAGGCCATGTCAGGTGAGTATGACAAGAACACGCATCATATGGGTACTTGGCTCATTTCTTATTCACTGATGATTTGCTCTGGTTTGCTTATGTGTAATATGTGAAATGGCTCTACCAGCTTCTTGAAAAACATAGAACATGATATCCTGATGCTGTCAAAGAGCTCAAAGCTGCTAACCATAAGTATTCCACATGTCCAAGGTGATGGTGTCATTATTATCTGAGCAGTCATCAAAAAGGAAGACGTAAGCTTGACATTGCTTTTTCCTTTGTTCAGTGGTTTTAATCAAGGAATATAGAGAAACTATAGGTGAGGTTTAGCTTGTCAAGTCTTCCTGCTAAGGAATGTTTCAAATAAATGGCAGTAAAAGGTGAGTTCTCATTCACTCGGTCATTCCCCAAGTCTGATACTAAATTATTTTGTCCTTCTCACAATAGAAACATGAAACAGTTCAATGTGGTAGTGTCACCAGACATATCTTGCACATACACACATGTTTCTGTGTACATACATACACCCCCTCATTTTTTTAATGGAGCCCTTTCCCTTTCTGAGCACCTTTCTAAGAGTATCTTTTCAATTCTGCTTTCTTAGAATGTTAGCAATTAGACTTTATAGGAGTTGTGGTTGTCTGTTGTTTCTCAGAGTGGCTTTGCACATCTCAAGGATGTCAACAATAGCAGAAGTTTCCAAGAATCACACATGTGCACTTTTAAAACTTCATTTAAAAAAAAAGAAGGTGCATTTTCTTTTTGAGCAGGAAAACTAATTCAGGACTTTGCAAGCATTTTATGGTGTCCTCTACAAGAGGTTGAAATCAAGTGTGTTTCCATAGCAGGCAAACAAATTAAATTCTTGTGCATTCCTATTTCTATTGTTGTTTATTACTCTTGGGGGGAAATGTTTAAGAGTTGAGCTGAGCTCAAACACAAACAGTTTAAGATTTCACTTTTGCTAAGGTTGAATTTTTTACTAAGTTTTTTTTTCAGGGGTGACTTTCAACAGTTTATGTTAATTTTGCCAACCATGTTTTCACACATATTCTTGCAGTCCTTGTTCATGCATTATCTTTCTAGACTAACCCTACATTTCAGAATGATTTCTCTAGGCAAATGATGAAAGTAATCTAACCTGAGGTCCAAAAATAAATGTGTTATTTTCATCTATTCTGGAATACATAGAGAAAATTGCATTGATCTCTAAAAAAAGCTCCTAAATTTCAGATGCATTTGCAAGTTTCCTGAAAGCCCTTTGATTTCTTGGCATAGTAAGGGATTTTTCAAAAACAGCCCATGAGTGCAAGAGCAAATAATTGCAAATTGGAGGGTGTGAAGACACGATAATTAAAAATTTAATGACATTAAGAATTAAGAAGATAAAGACCATTCACCTCATTCTTCTCACATTAAATAAGCATAATACCCATTATGTCCAAACTCAAAAAACAGTTGGAACAAACCAAGCTCTGAAATCATTATTTGAAGCTGGTTTCAAACTTTGTTTTATTTGAAGCTTTATAACCACAGTTTCCTTGTTTGGACCTAATGGGAAGCTATGGTTAACTCAATTAGCTCCAGAACT
This sequence comes from Varanus komodoensis, assembly GCF_004798865.1. NCBI lineage: Eukaryota > Metazoa > Chordata > Lepidosauria > Squamata > Varanidae > Varanus > Varanus komodoensis. The sequence continues at coordinate 22,308,433 of NW_025335317.1, forward strand.
TTTCAATCACTGTGTGCTGAGAACAGAAGGGGTGGCACTTGCCAAACTGTGCCTGTTTTTTTATTAACGAAAACCATTAGTGGTTAGCTGTAGGACCGATTTCCTCCACCTGACAACCTCCAGAAGTGTTGGGCTACAACGTCCATAGCACCCCAGACAGCATAATTTTCTCCTGGGAAATGTAGTCCAACACAGAGTGCCCTAGTTTGGAAAAGACTAGTTTATAAAGCAGTGGTACATTCTAGGAAGTAAAAAATGTTTCCCGGAATGAGATTAAATAAAAACTCAGCTTGCTCTTATTTGGTTGCACTTAGGTTTGTGATATTATTATTAGTAGTAGTAGTAGTAGTAATTGTACTAAGTCACTGGTCTTCGCAACATGGAGAAGTTGTATAGTTTTCTTCAGAGCCGATCCATGTGATCTTTGTCTGCATGCTGGCCCACTCTCATTTTTATTCAGTTTTCTAATTCGAGAATGGGAAACCAAGTCTCGCTTCCTCAAGTACTAGGCTAGAAGTGGGGGGGCAGATAAGACCAAAGTCAATTGCTATATTTCAAGTCTGTGCTAGTCAAAACAGAGAAGTCTGCTGCTAAAGACATTTGTCATACAAGGAACAGCTTGACTCCTGTCTCTTCCTTGCCTATGCTACTGATTATGCTTTCAATTTGTCTTAGTAATGCCTTTTCTGGGGCAAGTTTACATATTATAGCCAGCATGAGGACGATACATTACACACATCCTAAGCTTTCCATCTATTATGCTGTAACTACATGAGACAAATTCCCCATCTCTTCCTGCTTTTTATTTTGGACATTACTCTTATTTCACATCAATCAGTGTTCTCATGACAGCTACTAGGAATGATAATACTGATGTCCATCATCATCATGTGATCAATGTCAAAGGAGACCTTTAATATACAGTGGCTAGGGACTCTTTTTCTGTGAGTTGTGATCCTTGCAGTGGATTGTGCTATCAAAATAAAGGCACTCAGCTGTCAACCATTTTCAAAGCTTGACATTGGGGATGAAAAATGTCCCACTTAAAGCAGTTCTACTCCTGTACCAGCAAGAAATTTATTTTTGGTCAGTTGTCAGACAATGAAGGAACTTTCAGGATGAGTCTTGCAGGAAGCAGGGGATGTAGCGTAGCAGTTGCTCTGTCTGAAAAAGTGTGTGCCGATTGACAGTATCACCTGAGATTTACATGCACAAGTCCCATCAGCGGCAGCCTCACTGCTGCATTCCCTGCTTCATTTTTAAGGTGTGTTGACTCTATCTTTACATATATAATGAAAACTTCCCTGAAAAATGTCTGCATTTTGTCTATCCCTTTTTTGTTTTCATTGTTCTTTATCCATCAGTCTATTGTATTACAGATAGCTTTATAAAGGCCATTTTGAGGGGTGCTTGTACTGAATAACTGTAAGAGTGTTCACATCAACTTGAACAAAAATGATAATGTATACAATATAAGCTACCCACATGGAAGCCGCATGAGGCTGCTGGCGTGTGATAAACTACTTGTAAATTCATTATCTCAGGATGCAAGTCAACTGGCTTTTTGCATGGCACTACAGACTATGAACAGGAGGAAAGCTTTTATGGTGGCATGAGGCCATGGGCAACAGATTCTAATAGACAAAAATACATGTACAAAAAAATCATGCAGTTGAACCTGGGTGGGGCATGTCAAATTACATGTGAAGTATCGATTGTTTGACTGCTCACCCATGGGAAAACATCCATGCACATAGAAAAGTAGCACATGGGAAAGAAAAGTCTTAGCCAAACTCTCACCCTGAAGTTCTAGCTTTCTAGATACAGTGGTAAGTAATTGCTCTTAACTGTTAATTAATCAATTATCAATATGATACAAGTGGTTTACAAATAAAAGTACAAAAATGAAATAACAACAACAACATAATACTAAGAATAATGATAAAATACAGTGTAAACAGATCTATAGCATTAAAACCCTAAAAAATTAAAGCAGTGACTTGATAATACATGCAGTAGACAGTTCAGATAAAACAGAATGCTCAACATTCTCCACAAGAACATCAAAAAGACTTGACAGCCTGGGTGAAGAGATGCATTTGAAGTAGCCAGAAAAACTAATCACTGAAGAATTCCCTAGTGAGGACAACACACCCAAGAAAGCCGTCAGTTGGCTCATCACTCCCCAGGCACTGTCCACAGGCATAGTCCCCTCCAAAGATCTCAAAGGATTAACCTTGGGCCTGAGGAGGGTGAAGACATTGGCATGGGATTTACTCTTGAGGGATGCTTGCTGTGTGTGTGTGTGTGTGTGTGTGTGAGAGAGAGAGAGAGAGAGAAGGGGATCATCATAGGCCTAGAATACCAGTTTGCTGTCAAAGCTGCTGTGGTTCTCTGACCAGAACTCTTTAGGGCCTGCCCCAAGCATGGTTTTCCTCCTCTGTCTCCTGAAGTCCAACCTGGTAAATGTTGGGTCTGTACATCATCGGGCCAATCAATCCATGAAGGTCCATAAGAAGTCTCCAATGAGAAGACCCACCTGCTGTTCCCCCACTGTCGAACTTAATTCCAGCTTTCCTAATTGCATGTCTCTTATGCATTGTGCTGAGAAACAGCTCCTTGGTGGATCTACTTTCCCTTGTTTTAGTCCTGCTCCCTTGAGTGTTTGAACAACTTCAGCTACTTGTTTGGTACTCTTTGACTGAACCATGTTTGCAGGCTGGGCTCTCCACGCTTCCAACATTATCTGATCAATTTGATCTGTTGGTAGATGCTGGACCCCATAGCCAGACTTCCCATGCACTCTCTCAAGTCCTTCAAGGATTAGGAAGTGCCCCAGAGGATTACACTACTTTGTAGGATCTCAGGTGCTTGTGTTATATGTCTTTAGGAGCAGGTCACCCCTGCATAGTCTTAACATGTAAGCACTTGTGAATGAAGTGTCCTAGGATCTTCCCAATTGACTATCTTGGCCCCTGCTGTATGCAGAGGAAAATGGGCCAAATCCTGAAACAGGCCTTAGGTTCTTTATGGGGCAACATGAACTGTAGTTAATAACGGATTTAAAAGAACCAGAGGCAAGCTTTGTATAGAAGAGTTTAACCCAGAACTCAGTTTGGAGAAGCAATTCCCTAGCTGTGCTTTGCCAGGCAGGGATCCTTCTTAGGTGAAGGTTGTGGCTACCTGGAGCTTTTCAAGGTGATCTTTCCTTGAAAAATTTAGTATCAGCATTCACTGATGCACTGAAGGAACTTCCAAAGTAATCCAAGGATGTACCAGATAGAAAACATCTCCTAGGTCTGTCAACCAGACCCCGCTTGCTAGGAACAAACCTATCCTGCTGATTATTCACCAGTGGTGCTCTCAGCAGGCTTTGTAGGCATGAGTTCTCAGCTACTCCTTCACAGAACTCAGAGCCTGTGCAACATTGCAATGTGATCTCCAGTAACAAGGGTCCTATACTTGGACACTTCTCAGCTCAAATATGTCCATGTAAACATCTCTTCCTAAAATATACATTATTGTAGCCATTTTCCCATAACATGTGCATTTTTTTGTATTCTGGAGCCACATATTTCCTTACAAATGTCAGATGGGTTCATATCTGAAGGATGTATTCCAATGAACATATTGGTCTGGGAAGTATGAATTGGTTTGATTTAGTTTAAATTTCATATCAAATTAAATTCCCTAGCATCCCTAATTTAATCAGCCTAATGTACTTTAGCATTCAGTGAAGGTTTTGCCACAATCAAATATTACTCTAACTTAGGGAGGTTAATCTGTTTCTAATACTGACACACTGAATTGAGAAAACAACTCCATGATGAAAGACATATCTGTCTGTGATATGATAGCTGAAAACATTGCAATAAAAATTCAAAGGAGATAGCACTGGCTTTTCTATATATTTATTTAATAGATTCTTTTTTCAAGCTGTCACCTTCCCAAGACATCCAATTCTTCGCAAGCTGTCATCTTCCCTAAAACATCCAATTCCTTATCTAGGCAAAGGTTTATAAAATCATAAACCAATTTTGAACAAATTTAAGAATGAACTAATTAAAATAAGCCAACTTCAGCACTTAGATCAATCAAAAATGTATGTGTAATCAAAACATTTCAGGCAAAGACCAAAGAAAACAAATGCATTATCCAACGATGCTGCAAAAAATAAAAATTAATAAAAATACAAAATAAAAAAAGAACAAAGGCAGAAGCCAGTAGGTGGAGCTGGTCATACTCAGGAGGGAATCCCATAGGGCAGGGTCACCACAGAGAGACTATCGCCCTTTCAGATCTTTATAGTGGGTAAGTGTGTCTGGCCTCCAACAATGATCTCATCACAATAGATAGCTTTGTAAGGGTATCTTTGGTCCTTCAAATAACGTGAAGGCTTTAAAGATGAAAGGCAGTTCTTTGAAATGCACCCATAACTGTGCAGATAGTACATAATTGGTATAAAGCAGATTATGATCACACTAGCCCCAACAAGGACTCAAGAGTCTGTGCCCTCCTGCACCACATAGGTCATGCATAAAGCACATGGTCTTTAAGGTGCCCTACACTAATGCCCAGAGTATGGGAAGCAAACAGCATGAACTTGAATTCTTATACAGGAGAGAGAATACAACTTGATAGGTATAACTGAAACTTGGTGGGATGACTCCCATGACTGGAATTCAACCGCTGAAAGATATGACCTGTTCAAGGAAAACAGAAGGAAGAGAAAGGGAGGTGGAGTCATCTCTCTGCACAGAAGTACAGAAAGGTAAAATCAGTAGCCCATCAAGAGCATGGAGCAAGAAATAAAAGGAACACAGTGGTTGGACTCTGTTACCAACCACCTAGTCAAGAAGAGCACAAGGATGAACCTTTTGAAAAGCAAATTGTCAGTGTTTCAAGGAGGCAGTATGTTGTCATTATGGGGAACTTCAGCTTCCCTGATGTCTGTTGGGAGACACATTCTACCAAACACGACCTCTCCAAAAGATTTATCACTAAGGTAAATCTATAACCTTCCTGATGAAGGAGAAGTACAAGCTGAAGAAGCAGAGAGCACTGACAAAATGTGATCCACTGCATAAGGAAATGGCAACCCACTCCAGTATCTTTGCCATGAAAATCCCATGGACAATACCAAAAGGCAAAAAGATATGATGCCGGAAGATGAGCCCCTGAGGTCAGAAGGTATCCAATATGCAACTGGGGAAGAGTGGAGGGCTAGTACTAGTAGCGTGAGAAAGAATGAAGCGACTGGGTCAAAGCCGCAAGGACACTCAGTTGCAGATGTATCTGGTGGTGAAAGGAGAGTCCGATGATGCAAAGATCTATACTCCATGGGAACCTGGAATGTAAGATCCATGAATCAAAGCAAGCTGGATGCGGTCAAACAAGAGATGACAAGACTGAACATCGACATCTTAGGAATCAGTGAACTAAAATGGACAGGAATGGATGAATTTAATTTAGATGACGATCAGGTACACTACTGCAGGCAAGAATCCCCCAGAAGAAATGGAGTAGCCTTCATAGTCAATAAAAGAGTAGGAAAAGCAGTATTGGGATACAATCTCCAAAATGACAGAATGATCTCAGTTCAAATCCAAGGCAAATCATTCAACATCACAGTAGTCCAAGTCTACGCCCCAACCACTGGTACCGAAAAGGCTGAAGTTGACCAGTTCTATGAAGGCCTACAACAACTTCTAGAATTAACACCCAAAAATGATGTCCTTATCATCACGGGGAATAGGAATGCTAAAGTAGGTAGCCAAAAGTTACCCGGAATAACAGGCAAGTTTGGCCTTGGAGTACAAAATGAAGCAGGACACAGGCTGGTAGAAGTTTGTCAAGAGAATACAATGGTCATAGCAAACACTCTTTTCCAACAACCCAAGAGACAACTCTACCCATGGATATCACCAGACAGTCAACACAGAAATCAGATTGACTATGTACTCTGCAGCCAGAGATGGAGCAGCTCTATACAGTCAGTAAAAAATAGACCAGGAGCTGACTGTGGCTCAGATCATGAGCTTCTCATTGCAAAATTTAGCTTAAATTGAAGAAAGTAGGGAAAAGCACTAGGCCACTCAGGTATGACCTAAACCATATCCCTTATGAATATACAGTAGAGGTGACAAATAGGTTTAAGGAATTAGATCTGATAGGCAGAGTGCCTGAAGAACTATGGACGGAGGTTCGCAACATTGTATAAGAGGTAGCAACTAGAAACATAGAAACAGAGTGAGTCAGAAAGGACCTCTCGGGCCATCTAGTCTGACCTCCAGCACCAGCCGGCTCCTCTCAACTAAAACCATCCCAACGAAAAAGAAATGCAAGAAAGCAAAAATAGCTTTACAAATAGCTGAGGAAAGAAGGGAAGCGAAAGGCAAGGGAGAAAAGGAAAGATACACCCAATTGAATGCAGAATTCCAGAGACTAGCTAGAAGAGATAAGAATGCCTTCTTAAATGAACAGTGCAAAGAAATAGAAGAAAACAACAGAATAGAGAGGACCAGAGAACTCTTCAAGAAAATTGGAGATGTGAAGGGAACGTTTCATGCAAAGATGGGCATGATAAAGGACCAAAATGGCAGGGACCTAACAGAGGCAGAAGAGATTAAGAAGAGATGGCAGGATTATACAGAGGAACTATACAAGAAAGAGCTTAACATCCCTGATAACCACGATGGGGTGGTCACTGACCTCGAGCCAGACATCCTGAAACATGTAGTCAAATGGGCCTAAGGAAGTCTGAGCAACAACAAAGCTAGTGGAGGTGACAGTATTCCACCTGAGCTATTCAAAATCTTAGAAGACAATGCAGTAAAAGTGCTACACTCAATATGCCAGCAAATTTGGAAAACTCAACAGTGGCCACAGGAGTGGAAAAGGTCAGTTTACATTCTGATCCCAAAGAAGGGCAATGCCAAAGAATGTTCAAACTACCGCTCCATTGCACTCATTTCACATGCTAGCAAAGTTATGCTCAAAATCCTGCCTGTACTTCTGGTAGTTCTCGGTCCACATACTGCTGGAGCCTAGCTTGCAGGATTTTGAGGAGGGAGAGGAACTAGAGATCAAATTGCCAACATATGCTGGATCATGGAGAAAGCTAGGGAGTTCCAGAAAAACATCTACTTCTGCTTCATTGACTATGCTAAAGCCTTTGATTGTGTGGACCACAAAAAACTGTGGCAAGTTCTTAAAGAGATGGGAGTACCAGACCATCTTATTTGTCTCTTGAGAAACCTATATGCGGGTCAAGAAGCAACAGTGAGAACTGGGCACGGAACCACTAATTGGTTCAAAATGGAGAAAGGAGTTCAGCAAAGCTGTATACTGTCGCCCTGCCTGTTTAACTTATATGCAGAGCACATCATGAGAAAGGCAGGCCTAGATGAATCACCAGTTGGAATTAAGATTGCTGGGAGAAATATCAACAACCTCAGATATGCAGATGATACCACTCTAATGGCAGAAAGTGAAGGGGAACTAAAGAGCCTCTTCATGTGGGTGAAGGAGGAGAGTGCAAAAGTTCTCTTGAAACTCAACATTAAGAAAACTAAGATCATGGCATCCGGTCCTCTCACTTCCTGGCAAATGGATGGGGAAGAAATGGAGGTAGTAACAGATTTTATTTTCCTGGGCTCCAAGATCACCGCAGACAGGGACTGCAGCCAAGAAATTAAAAGACTCTTGCTCCTGGGGAGGAAAGCTATGGCAAATCTAGACAGCATAGTAAAAAACAGAGACATCACCTTGCCAACAAAAGTGCATATAGTCAAGGCTAAGATTTTCCCAGTTGCAATGTATGGCTGTGAAAGCTGGACCATAAGGAAGGCTGAGTGCAAAAGGATTGAGGCCTTTGAATTGTGGTGCTGGCAGAGACTCCTGCAAGTCCCTTGGACAGCACGGCGATCAAAGCAGTCCTAGAGGAGATCAACCCTTACTGTTCTTTAGAAGGCCAGATTCTGTGGATAAAACTCAAATACTTTGGCCACCTAATGAGAAGGAAGGACACCCTGAAGAAGAGCCTAATGCTGGGAACAATAGATGGCTAAAGAAGAAGGGGACAGCAGAGAATGAGGTGGCTAGATGGAGATACTGAAACAGTTGGGGTGAGCTTAAGTGGACTCCAGGGAATGGTGGAGGACAGGAAGGCCTGGAGGAATGTTGTCCATGGTGTCACGATGGGTCAGACATGACTTCACAACTAACAACAACAACATAGCTTCTAGGAAGCGACGTGACCTGGCTGTCACTGCCAAGAGAGTGTCCCAACTAATATCCGGGATATTGAAATCTCCCATAATTACTGTGTCTCTCCCCTGAGGTATCCTTAGAATCTGGTCTGTCAGGCCATCATCCAGGGTCTCAGGTTGACCTGGAGGGCACTAACATACCCCCACTGTCAGGTCTCTTTCCCTGTCAAAACCCCTAAGTTTCACCCAGACTGCCTCTACCAAATTCCCATCTGTGCTGCATTCTATCTTGCTGCATCCTATCCCTTCCCTGATGTTTAAAGCCACGCCCCCACCCCTCTTTCCCTTCCTGTCCTTTCTAAAAAGGTGATACCCCTCTATGTTTACATTCCAGACTTGCCTTTCATCCCACTAGTTTCTGTGATTCCCACCAGGACATACCCTCCTATTCCCAGGAGAGCTTCAAACTCTTCCTGCTTATTACCCATGCTCCTAGCATTGGTGTACATGCACCTCAGCTCCTTCCCACTGCTTTCTTTCCTTGGAGTTCCCAGCCTCCTCCTTCCTCCCATCCTCCCCGATACCTGGCCCCTCTCTGTAGGAGTCCTGTCAGTCCCTGCATGACCTCTAAAACCCTGCTCCCAGAGCCCTGATCCTCTCCCCACACTTGTCCAGTTTCTGGGAGGCCTGACCCCTCCCCAGCTCAGTTTAAAATCTTCAGGATGAAGCTCACTAGAGCATCTCCAAAGGACCTTTTCCCCATCCTCGTGAGGTGTAACCCGTCCCTTGCCAGAAGTTCATTGGCAAGAAACCAAGTGCCGTGGTCGAGGAACCCAAAGCGTTCCTTCTGGCACCACACCCTAAGCCAGTCGTTCACCTCGGAGGCCCTCCTGTCCCTTCCTGGCCCAAACCCCCGAACCGGTAAGATTGACGAGAAGGCCACTTGGGCCTTTAGCTCCCTGAGTTTCTTCCCCAAGGCCTCGAGGTCCCTGGTGACCCCGAGCACACCCTGCCTGGCCACGTTCTTTGTGCCCACATGGATCACCAGGAACGGCTGGTGACCCCCGGAGCGAACAAGACGTTCCACTCTGTCCTTCGCATGCCGGATGCGTGCGCCCGGCAGGCAGCAAACCTTCCTTGTCTTCAGGTTGGGGCGGCACACTGCTGCCTCAGTGTCCCTCAGCAGGGAGTCCCCAACAACAATCACCCGCCGCTGTACCTTCCTGGTGCTGGTGGGCGGCCATGCCCTGGCCCTTGCCTCTCCCGCAGCGGCCCCCTTGCCACTTGTCATCCCAGGCTGGGGGTCCTACTGGTCCCCTGAGGCCTCATCAGCCCCAGCCTCCCCAAGTGGAGAGAACCTGTTTCCCAGTTCCAGACTGGTGCCAGGAGAAAGAGGAGGCTGTGCTGGCCTCCTCCTCCTGTGGGTGACATGCCTCCATGTCTCTGCGGCTGCTCCTCCTGTGGCCTCTTCCTCAACCCTCTGTCCAGAGGGGGGCTGCTCCGGGGGGGCCTGGAGAGCTCTCTCGGCCCTCAGGCACCTCATCTCCTCCTCTAGCAGGGTCACCAGCTTGCACCGAGGGCAAATGTAACCCTGCCTCTCCTGGGGGAGAAGGGCAAACATGTCGCAGATGTCGCAGTGGACAGCAACACCCGTGACTCCCGCCAAGGCCATCTCCTGGTCTGGCACTGGGATCCCTTCCGAGACCCTACCTTGGTCCCCCGCCTTGTCTGTCCTGCAGTTCCCCTCACTCACCCAGTTCTCCCAGACAAAAACCCACTTGCACACACACACAAGGATAAAATAAACTTAAATTTATAAAAAAAAACTTAAATTTAAATTGGAGGAAAAACTAAGCAAAGCACAGCACCAAACAAACAAAACAAAACAAAAAAAGAAGGAAAGAAAGAAGGAAAGGAAAACAAAGCAAAAACAAAAAACACAAACTCTCTGTGTGCCAGGGAAGGGAGTCCCCGGACTTCTCGGGCCACAGCTAAAGGACGCAGCCAAGGGACGATACCAAGAGGCCAGAGCCAAAAGGGCTGGCAGTGGCTGAGCGTGGCCTCATCAGTCCCTCAGGCCGGTGGCCCCACCTGTCCGCTCCCTCCTGGCCCCTCTAGCCCCTCTGGCCCCGCCCCCTTCCTCTCCGCTGCTCCTGGCCTTCTGCTCCCGTGCCCAGCTCCTGCCTTGCCTTCGCCAGTCCCCTGGCCACTCAGCACTTTCTCCCAGCCTGTGCCGCTGCTGCTCTGCCGCTCTGTCAAGAGGCCCGAGCCAAAACAACAGAATGAAGTTCAGTAGGAACAAATGCCAAGTTCTGCACCTAGGAAAAGGAAATGAAATTACAAGGTGGGAAATACTTGGCTGCAAGTAATTGAAGCATCTTGAAATTGTAGCTAAATATGAGTCAAGAATGTGATGTGGCTGCAAAAAGGGCAAATGCTACTTTAGGCTACATTAATAGGAGTATAATTTCCAAATCCTGTGAAGTACTAATTCCCCTTTACTAAGCACTGGTTAGTAAAAGGAAACTAGTACTGTCTGGAGTACTGTGTTCAGTTCTGGCACCACAGCTTCAGAAATATGCAGGCAAGCTGGAAAGAGTTCAGAGGAGGGTAACAAAGATGATCCAGGGACTGGAAACAAAGACCTATGAGGAGAGATTGAAAGAACTGGACATGCTGAGCCTTGAGAAGAGATCACTGAGGGGAGATGTGATAGCACTCTACAAGTTTTCAAAAGGCTGTGCCAAAGAGGAATGACAGGATCTCTTCTCAATCATCCCAGAGTGTAGGACATGGAATCATGGACTCATGATACAGGAAGCCTGGTTCTGGCTAGATATCAGGAAAATTCTTCCAACTCTTAAGACAATGGAACCAAGGGAGCATGTGGGCTCTCCCACACCAGAGGCATTCAAGAGGCAACTGGATAGCCATCAAAGATGGTGTAACTTGGTGTCCTGCACTGGGCAAGGGGTTGGACCCAATGGCCTTCTGGCCCTTCTACCTCTACCGTGTTATGGATCTATGATTGTATGAATTGCCTGAGTTGGTGCCAATAAGAAAAGATGCAGGAACAGGACTCCAGTGCCCATCCCTGCTGAAATACTGGCCTCAATAGGCGCCCAACAATTTCAGCCCTGTCAGAGCTGAATTTAAATTTTCCTGTAAGAGTTATCAGGCTAGAGGGGACTTTAATCATAACTGAAACCAGTTCTTCTGCTAAAGCAAGATCTACAGTATTCCAAAGTACTTTGAGTCAGGTCAGAGCCATAAATTCCTCACCTCACTGCCCTTATTATGCTTGTGTAAAGTAATACCATACTGTCTTATTTTCCTTTTTAATAAGTTCTGGCCCTACCGTCTCACTTGCATATCAAGAAAGGATCAGCATTTTGGTTGTCTCCCACTTTGCTATCACTTGCATTAAATGCAGATGGCAAAAGTACAGTTGCTTTGTATCATATTTTTGTTCTGTTACCATTCTTCTCAAAACTTCTCAGTATGCCTAACATATACAGACACTTACTATTTTCTTTTGTAACAGCATTTCATTTGAGATTCATTGTGATCCTGTCACTGACCAAAGTTCCTCAGGTATGTCTGTCCCTTGTCCCTTTCTGTCACTTTACTCTACTGTGTATGTTCTTACGTCTGTGGTTTGGAGCACAAGATGTTTTCTTGTTCACAAGCCACCATATTTCCCATCTCATTCTACATACATTGACAGTCCTTTAGATCTAATTCACATCACATGTAATGTGAATTCACTTTTAAACCAGGGATGGGGAAGCTCTTTCAGCCAGGAAGTAGAATTCAATTTCCGAAAAGAATTCCAGGGCTATATTCCAGTGGTAGGTAGGGCCAAAGCCAAAGGGGTGGTGCTGGGGGGAACAAGTATATTTTAACTTAAAGATTTTACTCCCAGTAATAAAGTCTTGCAAGAAGCATTTTAATGTATCAGAATTGTGAAAAGAAGGAAACAACTGCACAAAAGCTGTGAAACCATTGATCAATTAGTGGTTGAGGGAGGGGACAGGGCCACAAGATGGGCATGGCCATTTGGAGATCCATTTGGGGATGGTTGATTTATTTGATTTGATTTGCATCCTGCTTTTTTCTTTTAAGAACTCAAAGCAGCTTATATCATTGCCCTTTTGCTACTCTCAATCTTATCCTCACAACAGCCCCGTGAGGTAGGTTGGGCTGAGAGTCTGTGACTGACGCAAAGTGGCCAGCTGGCTGCATGGCTAAGTGGGGACTAGAACCCAGATTGCCTGAGTCCCAGTCCCACCCTAAGTCCCAGTCTCACTACACTGCACTACATTACACTGGAGTAGGACTAAGAGGGCTGGATTTGGCCTGGCAACCAGAGGCTTCCCACTCCTGCACCATACAATGTTTCTTTCAATCGGTACATTTCTCCTATTGAAAATGAGTGTGTACACCTCCCCATCCATTCTTTCACATACATCTCAAAAGGCATATTGTCCAAATGCTTTAACAGCATTGTTGGATGATAGTCTTCCCCCCTCCCTCCCTGTTGTCCATTAGAAAACAAAAAGTGCACTGGACAAAATCTTGCAAAGGAAGCTTTAATGAATATCAGACTCTTCAACTTCACTTTCCTGTTTAATTGCCTGCATAAGCCTTTTATTGCCTCATATACTTCATTGTGAACATTATACCTTAATTTAAATAATTAGCTTCTTTAGGGTTTGCAGAACATTAAATATGAAAAAGAGGCCATTGCACCATGTTAACAATATGACTTCAATTAGTTTAAGGTCTGTTTAGCTTGAAGAGAGATAATAACAGAAAAGTTACAATTTTCAGGTTGTCCTGAGAAAACTGACTAAAATTGGCTCAGCAGAATTTTCATAATAAGACAAGAACTTTTTTGGAGCAACACTTAGCTGCTCCTCCTATACCCGTCCTTTGCACTTGGCTTTCTGACTGTGACTATTACTGAGTCAAATGTAACTGCTTTGTTAAATCACCCAGCAGGAGTTGCACTGTCTTGGCAGGGAAAGGGTTACTAAAAGTTCCAGCATAGAGGGAGATGCAGATGCAAGGGAATGCTCTCACCTCCCTGCTGAACAGGTGGAGGGGTTTCCTTAGGTTGTAGGTTGGACACCAGCCATGAAATAACACAGCAAACAGTTGTGAGGGAGGGGAGAATTACAGTGAATAAGGGTGATAATCTTTCATGGTTCTCTAATCATCAATCATGATTTTTAAACAAACACTTACCCGAGCTCAGCTGAGGTTAAGAATTTATACCAATCTGTCATTCCTCTCAAGGTGCCTTAGAACATTTGGAACAGAATTTAAGTCCCTCTGTGCTATTAGTAGTTTGTTTCAATTTTCCCTATCAGATGTCAGTTCCCATGACAGAGGTCACTTTGCACACTATTAGTTAGTCCTGTTGTGCTGACGTGAATCGGTTTAAAATCTGTCCTAAACTCACAATAAATTCCTACTCGTAGACATTTCTGCCTCAGGACACCCAAATACGGATTTCAGCAAGCACTGTTTTCATAACAAGATCTAGTTTTACCATTTTCATCTCCAGACCCAGCTCCACTGATGACAAAGTGATAAGCAGCATGAAATAATTTAGCAATCAGGATTGTTTCTAGCACTGCAGCAAGCTTCATATATCATAAAATCTCTGTGTGGAGTGAATATGGGGGATTGCTTATAAGATTGTTGTCGGGAAACCTTTCATCTGCGACTCCTATATGGATGTGGCTCTAGAAATACATCCTATGTGTCTACTCAGAAGCATGTCCCACTAACCTTCATGGGGATTACTTTTGAATGTACAAGATCACATTTTCAAGCACATCAGGAACAGGTCTGCACTTCTTGGTTCATCTTTTGAAAATCCAAGAAAGTGGCCCAAAAAGGATGACGAGGGGGGATTTTAAATTGTGGAAATACTCCATGTATCAAGAGTGGTAATTATGAATAGTAATTAAATTATGGAAGAGCCATGTGTTATGGTCTTCATGCTTTCATGCTATTTTTTTCTTTTAAAAAATAATGGTGCTGATTCTGCTCTCTTTTGACCTGCTAATTCATTGCATTGTGATTATTTTATGTTGAGTTTCTAACAGAAGGAAAAAGGCAAGCTATAAATGCAATGTAATAGAAACACTGAAATATAGAAACAGGGCGAGTCAGAAGGGGTCTCCTGGGCCATCTAGTCTGACCTCTGGCACCAGCCAGCTCCGCTCACAACATGCCCACCATGTGCACGTCCAGCCTATCCTTGAACACCCGCACCGATGGGGCCTCAACGACCTCTCGTGGAAGCCCATTCCACACCCTCGGGGTCCTGACTGTCAGGAAGTGCTTCCTGGCATCCAAACGAAACCTTGGTTCCCTGAGCTTTGCTTCGTTGGAGCGTGTCCTGCCTTCCTCTGCAGGGGAGAACAGGTCTCTACCCATCTCCATGTGACATCCCCTCACATACCTGTATGTCGCCAACATATCCCCTCTGAGTCTCCTCTTCTCCAGGCTGAAGAGACCCAGTTCCCTCAGTCTTGCCTCATACCCCATCCCCTGCAAACCAGCCACCAACCTTGTGGCCCTACGCTGCACTGACTCCAATCTGGCTATATCCTTTCTGTAATGAGGGCCCAAAACTGAACACAATACTCCAGTTGCGGGTGCACCAGAGTCATGTAGAGTGGTAGTAATACCTCTCTTGATCTAGAAGCCACACTTCTGGTTATGCAACCAAGGGTGGTGTTCGCCCTCTTGACCACCGCATCACACTGCTGACTCATGTTTAGCCTGCAGTCAACCAGTACCCCGAGGTCCCTTTCACAAGTGCTGCTCTCCAGCCACTTGTCCCCTAACCTGTACTTATGACAGCTATTCCTATGCCCCAAGTGCAAGACCTTGCACTTATCCACATTGAACGCCACCCTGTTGTCTCCTGCCCACTTCCATAGTCTGTCCAGGTCCTTTTGGATCTGGAGTACCTGCTCCTCAGTTGTGGCCACTGCTCCAGTTTTAGTGTCATCTGCGAATTTGATCAGCAGACTGTTCACCCCTTCTTCCATGTCGTTAATGAAAAGATTAAACAGGATCAGCCCCAGGACAGAGCCCTGGGGGACCCCGCTTGTTACTGGCCGCCATCCCGATGATTCCCTGCTAATGGTTACCTTCTGCTTTTGGTCAGTCAACCATGCCCTAATCCACCGAACAGTGCTTTGGTGTATCCCAAAACTCCTCAGTTTCTCCACCAGGATATCATGGGGCACTTTGTCAAAGGCCTTGCTGAAATCCAGGTGAACCACATCCACTGCATCCCCTCCATCTAGCCATCTCGAAACCTTGTCATAGAATTCCACAAGGTTTGTCTGGCAGGACCTGTTTTTGCGGAAGCTGTGTTGTGTGGCTGTCAGCCTCCCTTCCCTATCTAGCATCACTAGATCTCTCTCTATTATGAGCCTTTCCATTGTTTTTCCTACAATGGACGTAAGGCTAACAGGAATAGTTCTCCATGTCCCTTCTACTACCCTTTTTGAAAATTGGGACCACTGATGCCACCCTCCAGTCCTCTGGAACTTCACTCGTTCTCCATGAGGCCTCAAAAATGGAGGCCAGCGGGCGTGAGAGAACCCCTGCCAACTCTCTAAGCACTCTCGGGTGTAACCCATCAGGGCCTGGCGCCTTTGTAATGTCCAATGCTCTGAGGAGCCCCTCGACTTCTAGGGGGGTGACTCTAATCTGTGCCCCTAAGTCCCCAGCCTCATCTAATCTCCTATGCGGATATCCCCCGTCCTGCTTTGGGGAGAACACAGAGGCAAAATAGTCATTTAGCATCTGTGCCTGTACCCTCATATCAGTCACTGGATCTCCTTCCTCCTTATTTAGTGGTCCCACCACTTGTCTCCCCTTCCTCTTCCTATTTATATGCTGAAAGAAGCCCTTTTTGTTGCTCTTGATATTCTTGGCAAGTCTCAGCTCATAATCAGCCTTAGCCTTGCATAGAATCCTTCTGCAATGGGCCTGCTCCTCCCGGTACACCCTTTTGTCTATTTGCCTCAGTACCCATTTCCTATGAAGGTTCCTCTTTTGTCTAATCCCTCTAACCACCTCCTTTTGCATCCATGGCGGTGCTCTACTCCGCCTCCCCACTTTACTAACTAAAGGTATCGTCAAGGCTTGTGCCTCCAAAACCTCCCTTTTGAGTGCCATCCACCCCTCCTCAACTTGCTTACCTTCCAGTAACCTATCCCAGGAGACTTTCCCCAGTCTGGTCTTTAGTTGGCCAAAGTTGGCCCAGCTTCAGGTGCTTGACCTGCTGCACGTCCCCAGTCCCCTGATCTCAAAGCAAAGGATGGAGTAATCACTCGCATCCGAAGCTCCCCTAATCTGTACTTCATCTATCAGCTCCTCCCTATTGGTCAAGACCAAGCCAAGGATGTTTCCTCCCCTCTTTGCCTCTCTGACCCTCTGTGTGAAAAACCCTCCCTCTATAGCTTCTAGGAAGCGACGTGACCTGGCTGTCACCGCTGAATTAGTTTCCCAAGTAATATCCAGGAGATTGAAATCTCCCATAATTACTGTGTCTCTCCCCCGAGATATCCTTAGAATCTGGCGTGTCAGGACATCATCCAGGGTCTCAAGTTGACCTGGAGGGCACTAACATACCCCCACTGTCAGGTCTCTTTCCCTGTCAAAACCCCCAAGTTTCATCCAGACTGCCTCTGCCGAATCCCCTTCTGTGCTGCGTTCTATCTCACTGCATCCTATCCCTTCCCTGACGTATAAAGCCATGCCCCCACCCCTCTTTCCCTTCCTGTCCTTTCTAAAAAGGTGATACCCCTCTATGTTCACATTCCAGACTTGTCTTTCAAGCTTTTCCTGCTTATTACCCATGCTCCTAGCACTGGTGTACATGCACCTCAACTCCTTCCCACCACTTCCTTTCCTTGGAGTTCCCAGCCTCCTCCTTCCTCCCATCCTCCCCGATACCTGGCTCCTCTCTGTAGGAGTCCTGTCAGTCCCTGCATGACCTCTAAAACCCTGCTCCCAGAGCCCAGATCCTCTCCCCACACTTGTCCAGTAAAGACACGTTTCTTGGGGGGCCTGAACCCCTCCTCCCCCGGCTCAGTTTAAAGTCTTCCGGACGAAGCTCGCTAGAGCATCTCCAAAGGACCTTTTCCCCATCCTCGTGAGCTGTAACCCGTCCCTTGCCAGAAGTTCATTGGCAAGAAACCAAGTGCCGTGGTCGAGGAACCCGAAGCGTTCCTTCTGGCACCACACCCTAAGCCAGTCGTTCACCTCGGAGGCCCTCCTGTCCCTTCCTGGCCCAAATCCCCGAACCGGTAAGATTGACGAGAAGGCCACTTGGGCCTTTAGCTCCCTGAGTTTCTTCCCCAAGGCCTCGAGGTCCCTGGTGACCCCGAGCACACCCTGCCTGGCCACGTGGTTTGTGCCCACATGGATCACCAGGAGCGGCTGGTGACCCCCGGAGCGAACAAGACACTCCACTCTGTCCTTCACATGCCGGATGCGTGTGCCCGGCAGTCAGCAAACCTCCCTTGTCTCCAGGTTGGGGCAGTGCACCGCCGCCTCAGTGCCCATCAGCAGGGAGTCCCCAACAACAATCACCTGCCGCCGTGTCTTCCTGGTGGTAGTGGCGGTCGTGCCCTGGCCCTCGCCTCTCCTGCAGCGGCTCCCTTACCGCCTGACATCCCAGGCTGGGGGTCCTGCTGGTCCCTTGAGGCCTCATCAGCTCCAGCCGCCCCAAGTGGAGAGAACCTGTTTCTCAGCTCCAGATTGGTGCCAGGAGAAGGAGGAGGCCGTGCTGGCCTCCTCCTCCTGTGGGTGACATGCCTTCATGTCTCCCCGGCTGCTCCTCCCGTGGCCTCTTCCTCAACCCTCTGTCCAGAGGGGGGCTGCTCCCGGGGAGCCTGGAGAGCACTCTCGCCCTCAGGCTCCTCACCTCCTCCTCTAGCAGGGTCACCAGCTTGCACCGAGGGCAAGTGTAACCTTGCCTCTCCTGGGGGAGAAGGGCGAACATGTCGCAGCCGTCGCAGCGGACAGCAACACCCGTGACTCCCGCAAAGGCCATCTCCCGGTCTGCCATTTGGATCCCTTCCGAGACCCTACCTTGGTCCCCCGCCTTGTCCGTCCTGCAGTTCCCCTCACTCGCCCACCTCTCCCAGACAAAAACCCACTCGCACACACACACAAGGGTAAAATAAACTTAAATTTATAAAATAAACTTAAATTTACAAAACAAACTTAAATTTATAAAATAAACTTAAATTTAAATTGGAGGAAAAACAAAGCAAAGCACAGCACTGCATCACAAAGTAAGGAAGGAAGGAAGGAAAACATTAAAAAAATAAAACCCTCTGCATCCCAGGGAAGGGAGTCCCCGGGCAGCCCGGGCCACAGCTAAGGGATGCAGACAAGGGACGACGCCAAGAGGCCAGAGCCAAAAGGGCTGGCAGTGGCTGAGTGTGGCCTCATCAGTCCCTCAGGCCGGTGGCCCCGCCTGTCCGCTCCCTCCTGGCCACTCTAGCTCCTCTGGCCCCGCCCCCTTCCTCTCAGCTGCTCCTGGCCCTCTTTTCCCCTGCCCAGCTCCTGCCTTGCCTTCGCCAGTCCCCTGGCCACTCAGCCCTCTCTCCCAGCCTGTGCCTCTGCTGCTCTGCTGCTCAGCCAAGAGGCCAGAGCCATAAGGACAGAAATTTTTGATGATATCAATTTTGCAGTGCAATTTTATGCATGACTACTGAGAAGTAACTTACTCCCAGACAAGTGCACATAGGATTTCAGCCTTAAAAAAGCAATTCTAACTTCAACCAGGAGCTGGCTTAAAAGCTTTTGTATGCCATCCTATTATACAAGATCTCAGGATGGCTTACAATATTTAAAAAGACAATTAAAACAACAATTTCAATAAATAATAAAACAGAACATAACAATAAATCACAAAACTAACAGAGCGACTAAACTTAAAAGCTATTACATTTTAAAATATTGTTTAAATAAAAAGGTTTTGGTCTGGTGCTGAAAAGAGTATAAACTTGGTGCCAGGCGTACCTCTCTGGGGAGTACATTCCAGAGTCTGGGTGCCACAGCAGAGAAGGCCCTACTCCGAGTTGATGACCTTTTTAGCTCTCTTAGTGAGGGTTCCCAGAGCAGGGCTTCTCCCATAGATCTTAGGAGGTGTGAGGGCGTATAAGGAAGGTGATGTTCCTTCAGGTATCCTGGTCCCAAGCCGTTTAGGGCTTTATAGGTCAAAACCAGCACCCTGATTGCTGGTAGTGAATGGCACACCAATGGAATGGTGGAAAGCAGGGTGTGTAGGCATGTAGATGCAACATCCAAAGCCCTGTCATTTCCCTGACATTCCCACAGAAACAGTGGGACTAGATGCCAGCCTTAGCATAGTCTATTTCTGTCCATTGGCTACAGTGGAAGAAATGAACAAATTTGTCTCCATCTCCCACCCTGCTGGCAGCAAAATAAAAGTGGAATGGATGAATCCTCATCTCACCTACCCACACTCCTACTTCTTCTGCCCTGTATATGAATGGTAAGGTTGTTGCTGTGTTGTGTGTGTGTGAGTTTAATCGTTACTGCACTAAAGATCCACTTTCAAAGGAACACATCCAGGCATCTTGAAGACCATTAGAAGAGACCTATTAAAAAGGAAAAGGAACAGCTATCCCAGAATTAAAAAATTTATTAAGGATACTAATGGGTTGAGGTGTGGCTCTTTACAGTGCTAGTTGAGAATTTTCAAGTCACATTTTCTTCAACAATCTAGGTTTGCAGAATATGGCTGTTCTTAATTTAGGCGTCTAGAACTTTTCTGAACAAAAGAGCAGAAACTTTTGATTGAATACATTGGTTTAAAATTAATCCTCAGCAGTCTAAATTCTTCTCTGCATGGGGCATTTAATGTGCACTTGTGATTTCTCACTCGTAGTAGTTTGCAGTTGCTTTACATGACTTGCCCATGCTTTGCAGCCTCTGCCATGCTTTCCAAACAGTATGTCTTCCTGTCTCTCTCTTTCTCCCTCCCTCTCAATTTAGAGAGAGGAAAGTAGTAGTATGTGGAAATGCTGGAATGAACCAGAATGAGAAGCTCATGATTTTTTTCAGTTCCACTATGCTGCAATGCAACCTTCTGGTGGGGTAATAGAACATACAGAAAGGCAGTGAAAGAAATCCCAGGGTGAGGGGGATAGTGATGGAAAGACCCTTGAGGCATCTGGCTCTCTTGAGCTCATCGGACTTCTTTTCCACGCTCAGCCCTAGCCAGCAAGGGAGCTCAGCTGTGATCAAGTCCACGAACACTCTGGAATGCTAGTGGTCCCCTTCCCTGCATTAAATCATTCTCCCATTAAGTCCACAAAGCCCACAAATATCATATGGAGAAGCAGAACTCCACTTACATGGTGGGCGTGCAGGTGGCGTGTGGCAACCAGTTATCCCTGTGCAACTGTCGGACTCACTCTCTGCCAGATGCCCATGCGGATGCTCAGTGCAAGTTGGGCTTAGGGTAGAGAGGAAGCAGGTCAGAGTCTAAGGGGCCAAGCTGGGAATAGCCAACACATTTCACCCCCAAACCAGACTGCTCACACACTGCTAGATGGGAAACAATCTTAATCCTGCTAACAAACCAGAAGCAGACAGTTCCCTAAAAGCAATTTAAAAGTCTGATGTTTACCTAAGGAACACAAGCTCTTGACTCTTCTCTTCCATTTCCTTAACAAAGCAGCAATGATGCACAAATAGATGTGTGTGTGTGTTATGTGTGTGTGTTTGGTGTTTTTATTTTTTTGTTGGGTTTTTTTTTTTTTTTTTTTTTTTTTTGGTGATGTGAAGTTAGTTGTACTCAGGCAGGAATTTCTTTGTGCTCTTGCTTGGTATGTGTGCTCAAATCAGCAACACAAAATGATGCCTTCAGTGCAAAACAGTTAAATGAAGATGTTGTATCATTATTTCACTAATTATTTATACTTTTGTGTGCTTATTCATTGTTAAAACAAATGCACAACTCTAGAGATTCTAGCATTACAGATTAAATACGTTAGTGTCAAAACCCAGTTGGCCTCCAAATCCTTACTTGTTGGATTCCCCAGAATAACTGCTTTATCTTCATCTGGTTTAAGCGACCACTAGCTATCAGTAAGCATCTTCTTTGTCATTATTGGCTTGTAACTTTGTGATCTATTCAAATTGCTTTTAGTTCCCCAAGCACTATTTATGTAGACCTTATTGAAAAGAGCAGAGAATACAAAAGACTGAGTTGAGCAGGCAGTAACCCACTGGCCAGCTTTCATTATCTTCATTTTCTGTCTTCCTGCCTTCAGGATGTATGTCCCACTGTATTCTACACTAACTTTCTGCGTGTTTACTGTATTTGTTTCCTCTTTTGCAATGTCAGTGTCAAGTTCTTATAAGATCCACTCCCTTAAATATTATAAAGATGATTTGTCATTTTAGCTCTTGACAGAAGGGTGTTGGCAGATCTTGCTAGAGCCAGGATGACAGCTCGACTTTGAATAGAGATAGCTTCAGGAAATCTTGTCTATCAGTCTTTATTTTAATTGTGGCATACTTCCCTGGCTAGCAAGAGACAAAAGTCTATCAAGTACAGTCAAGAAATCATGGATATGTCTCCAGTATGGCACTCTTCACATATACTTAGGCATGAAATCTGAGAAGAAAAGCCTGCCTGTCTAATGTTTTCAGATTCTACCTGAAGCCACACAGACGGAGACATACAATAATACCTAGGAAATTCTACCTGAAACAAGAAGTCATCATTAGCATTACCATCAAAAAGCAGAAATGAGTCACTTTAAATTCTTATTATTAAGAACAAGGGGGCATTTATGGGGTAGTGCACTTGCAACAATAAATTATTTTGCAAAGAAATATTTGAACTTCTATTATGAAATAGTAATATTCTGCTTTATGTTTGAAAAGGTATAACTCTTTGGAGTCTTTAGAAGCTTTGTGACAGGTAGATCCAGGGTTCTGGAGTGGATGGCCATCCTAATCCAGGAGTGTCCAAACTTTTGGCTTCTCTGGGCCGCACTGGAAGAAGAATTGTCTTGAGCCACACATTAAATACACAAACACTAACAAAAGCTGATGAGCAAAAATGATTTCATGATATCTGCTACCACCGTACGTACAAATAGCAAGAACATACATGCATTTATTTTATGTGATATTGCAACATGTGATATTGTTTTTGTCTACAAAGATCATGTTTGAGAACTGCACAATCAAGTTACAAAAACATCTCGATGTTTTAAGTAAGTTTGCAATTTTATGTTGAGCTGCATTCATGGCCATCCTGGGCTTCATGTGGTCCATGGGCCGCAGGCTGGACACCCCTGTCCTAATCAATAGAGTGAAATTTTATCACTCTGCTTTTAAGATACATCTTAATTTAATCATGAAAAATACATATGGAGGGATTACCTACCGAAGCAAAATAGCTCACAGAAGAATAGCTGCATCTGACAGCTTTAATGATCTACTACTGCTATTCCACAGGCTGATGAGGCAGCAGCTAAGCATAAGTGGGGAACAGTCTGAAAGGAGTCCACAGATATGGCATGGAGTCCACATGAGCACCTCTTCCATTAGACTGACACTGACAAATGAAGTTTACCCACTGTTTGCCTGTGCAATATCAGTAGGGAGAGATTGTGTGGAGCTTATTAAATCTTGGCCTCCAATGGAATGAGATCCCCAATGAAATAGGTTCAACAGGGTGTGCCATCTCTTGCCCACTGTGCCAAGCTCACTAGGGATAGTCTGGCATCTGCTTTGAATCCAGGACTTAATCCTGGAATATATGTGGAAAGGCCAAATATGAATGCCCTTGAACAGACTTCTTTTTTCAAACCTTTTAAAATTTATTTTCACAAAGTACAATGAGAAGGAAAGGGAAATGAAGGAAAATAAGGTGTCGAGGGTTAATCCACAAATGCAGCAGGTAACATCAACATTTCAACACATTCATAAAAAAGGTGAAAATCTCCATTGGACACATTCCCTCCAAGCAGTTCAATTCTCAACCAAAATCTGTCCAGTCTATGAAATTAGCTATAAATCATATCACTTTGACTTTAGAATAGAGATCACTTGACATTTATAAAAACTATTATTTTCTTTAACAAATAATTACATTACTCATAATAAACTTTCCATCTTTGTGTAAAGCCCCTGAACAGACTAATACTACATTTCCGACACAGATAAGGAAGTAAAGAGGATCCCTGTGAATCAGGCATTAGGGAAGATATTTCCATATCAGTCACACCTGGTGCCCTTTTTTGAAGCTCTGGCTGTAATGAATTTTCAAGGCACTTTGGAGATACCATTATGAGCATCCATTCCAACTTAGATCCACCATGAGAATGTGGCCTTGATTACTGGGATGGTTCAGCCCACCATATGTGTATTTCACCTTGGTTCTTTCTCCATGTTACATAGATCAACATGTATGTAACTAAGAGTTGCATGTATGAGCAATGTCCACATGTGAGAAGATGGTTTCTAAAGCATCCTTTCCCATAGCATTGTGCATCATGTTTGACTTTCACTTTAACTCTTGTTTCTGTATTACTAGGTCTCAACAAAAAAAATATTAGAAAGTCTTAAAGTGCATTTGGTTCATCCAACTCATATATTGGTCAAAGCAAAGTTTTTCTTCCTTACATTTTCTTTAAAATCAAAGCCTTCCTTAAAAAGGCTGAATGCCCATAAACTTTTATTCCAATAAAAAGCTGCACTTCTAAAACTATAATGTTGAATCATTTCGATTGTTCTTATGTAAATTTACAAGTACTGTGTGTCCTTTCCCTCTAGCCGAATCACTATCATATGCAGTCCTTCCAGGTTCGTCATGATATTCTCCAAACGTCATTGCAGTAACTTTTTGCAAACAGCATATTACAAATGAAGTAAGGGCAGAAAGCAAATTGAGGGATCAAGCTTTTCTTAAATTTTACCACTTGAGACTAGAGGTGGAGGAGTGAATTTTTAAATGTTCTCCCTCGCTCCAGCTGGAGCACACTGGGAGCTGTAGGGCTATTTTCTGTCCAAATTTGCACAGGATTAAGACTGGATCCAGCCCTGTAAATCTCCAGTGCTGTCCTATGTAAACCAAACTTGCGGAGGGCTGCCCCACTATTCAGCAAACTGTGTAACAATATATTGCTCTCAAGCTTTTGATGCTCAGAAAAGACAGTAGGCTAATGCTAATGTACTGCACAGCTAATGAAAAGGGAGAGGGAAAGCCATTTTCCACTACCTGGACTGAATAATTTCCATAATCTTCTGCCACAATGATAATAAAATCCAGCTATTTTTCAGCTGGTGTGATCTAACTCAGAGTTAACTCATTATTCAGCAGAACTTTAATGATAACACTGCAACTGCCATAAAGGAGAAGTCACTTTTCTCTAGTTCATTTTAATCATTCTATATGTGAAAGTATCCATGAGGGCACTAAATAGAAACGCCATTGATTTCAGTGAGATGTACAGTTTAGTCTCTTTAGAAATTCAGATTAAATATGTTTTAATTGGTTTTATGTACAGATACAGAACTTTTAAAAAGGACACTTTCCCTTCCTCAGGATAGGCTTACAGTCCAAAATAAATGAAACTTGACTGGTGTCTGTGGAAGAATGCTTGATTTTACAAATTACATACCTTTTCCTGAACCGAATTCTTACGTAAGGATTGTCTCAGTCTAAAAAGGTAGTTTTAGGACAAAAACTCTTTGCCTTTCCGGTTTGAAAGTGACTTTGTATTTTGTTTTGTTTTGTTTTGTTTTGTTTTTTTGCTACCCATCTGTTTACTTTAGAAATATAAGCAAAGCCTTCCAATCACTCCCCATAAAAGAGGCTGCTCTGTATCATTCTTATCAGAGGATGTTCCATATCATTTCTCTTTTTTGTCATTTCTATTTATACTCTCTGATTTCCCAACACTAAGGACATAAGGACATGTAGAAGACGAACACAAATGTTTAGGCAGTCTGAATGTGTCATCTATTATCTAGAAACAATAGACACACAATAAAAAGACATGGCAATGTTTGATATGACTTAGTATGATATTCCCTCTGAAATATTTTTTCTCTTTATGTGCATTGGATACTTGCCCTAAAAAAGAATCATGCATTTATTTAGAGTGCATCCTTGGCCCAGTTTCTGTTTAGAAAAATACCAGTAATGTGCTTCACACAGTAAGTGTGCATATTCTATACTGTAATTTATCATTGTAAAAAAAATGTAATAAATGAAGGAGTCCCAATCCAATCCACATGTTCTCTTCTTCATTATCTTAACTTCCTTCTAGTCCTATTTCCTTGGGTTTAACAATATTCAGAGTATACCTTGTGCAAGTTGCTGGACTGCCATTAAGTACTATGTTCTATGTAGCACAATAACTCTTTGTGGTAGGACAGAAAAGGTCCGTCATATTTGACATTGATGATCAAAGTACTAAACTCAATCCAGCAACCCCTGTTCTGTGTGCATGTGGGCATGCATGCAAGTAATACTTTCTCTTTGTAGTGGCGTCCTTTCCTTGCTGCATATAAACCTTCCACAGCCCTTCATACTATTACATTCTGCAGCAACACAGGAAACATACTATACCAGAAAGGAAATGCATCACTCCACTGCTGAATTAGAACATATGTCGACACCTGCAATTGTGCCATATTACTGTCAAAATGTCACCACTAAAGGAAATGTACCTTTTAATGCCCAAGTCTCCAAATGTTCTCTTGTGTTTCAACATGAAAATCATAGGAGATGCCCACTCAAGAATTGGTTCATGTGAGACTAGACCACATTACACTGATATAACTTATTATATACAACATATATTATGATAAGTTATATATACTATATAAGCTATGTTGTTGTTGTTGTTAGTCGCGAAGTCGTGTCTGACCCATCGCGACCCCATGGACAACATTTCTCCAGGCCTTCCTGTCCTCCACCATCCCCTGGAGTCCACTCAAGCTCACACCAACTGCTTCAGTAACTCCATCTAGCCACCTCATTCTGTGCTGTCCCCTTCTTCTTTTGCCATCTATTGTTCCCAGCATTAGGCTCTTCTCCAGGGTGTCCTTCCTTCTCATTAGGTGGCCAAAGTATTTGAGTTTCATCCTCAGAATCTGGCCTTCTAAAGAACAGTAAGGGTTGATCTCCTCTAGGACTGCTTTGATCGCCTTGCTGTCCAAGGGACTTGCAGGAGTCTCTGCCAGCAACACAATTCAAAGGCCTCAGTCCTTTTGCGCTCAGCCTTCCTTATGGTCCAGCTTTCACAGCCATGCATTGCAACTGGGAAAATCTTAGCCTTGACTATATGCACTTTTCTTGGCAGGGTGATGTCTCTGCTTTTTAGTATGCTGTCTAGATTTGCCATAGCTCTCCTCCCAGAAGCAAGCGTCTTTTAATTTCTTGGCTGCAGTCCCCATCTGCAGTGATCTTGGAGCCCAGGAAAATAAAATCTGTCACTACTTCCATTTCTTCCCCATCTATTTGCCAGGAAGTGAGAGGACCGGATGCCATGATCTTAGTTTTCTTAATGTTGAGTTTCAAGCCAACTCTTGCGCTCTCCTCCTTCACCCACATCAAGAAGCTCTTTAGTTGCTCTTCACTTTCTGCCATGAGAGTGGTATCATCTGCATATCTGAGGTTGTTGATATTTCTCCCAGCAATCTTAATTCCAACTAGTGATTCATCTAGCCCCGCCTTTCTCATGATGTGCTCTGCATATAAGTTAACAGGCAGGGCGACAGTATACAGCCTTGCCGAACTCCTTTCTCCATTTTGAACCAATCAGTGGTTCCATGTCCAGTTCTCACTGTTGCTTCTTGACCCGCATATAGGTTTCTCAAGAGTCAAATAAGATGGTCTGGTACTCCCATCTCTTTAAGAACTTGCCACAATATGTTGTGATCCACACAATCAAAGGCTTTAGCATAGTCAATGAAGCAGAAGTAGATGTTTTTCTGGAGCTCCCTAGCTTTCTCCATGATCCAGCGTATGTTGGCAATTTCATCTCTAGTTCCTCTCCCTCTTCGAAATCCTGCCTGTACTTCTGGTAGTTCTCGGTCCACATACTGCTGGAGCCTAGCTTGTAGGATTTTGAGCATAGCATTGCTAGCATGTGAAATGAGTGCAATGGTGCGGTAGTTTGAACATTATTTGGCATTGCCCTACTTCAGGATCGGAATGTAAACTGACCTTTTCCAATCCTGTGGCCACTGCTGAGTTTTCCATATTTGCTGGCATATTGAGTGTAGCACTTTTACTGCATCATCTTTTAGGATTTTGAATAGCTCAACTGGAATACTGTCACCTCCACTAGCTTTGTTGTTGCTCAGACTTCCTAAGGCCCATTTGACTTCACATTCCAGGATGTCTGGCTCAAGGACAGTGACCACCCCATCGTGGTTATCAGGGATGTTAAGCTCTTTATTGTATAGTTCTTCTGTGTAATCTTGCCACCTCTTCTTTATCTCTTCTGCCTCTGTGAGGTCCCTGCCATTTCGGTCCTTTATCATGCCCATCTTTGCATGAAATGTTCCCTTCATATCTCCAATTTTCTTGAAGAGATCTCTGGTCCTCCCTATTCTATTGTTTATCATTTAAGAAGGCATTCTGATCTCTTCTAGCTGTTCTCTGGAATTCTGCATTCAATTGTTTGTATCTTTCTCTTTCTCCCTTGCCTTTCACTTCCCTTCTTTTCTCAGCTATTTGTAAAGCTTCCTCAGTCAGCCATTTTGCTTTCTTGCATTTCTTTTTCTTTGGGATGGTTTTAGTTGCTGCCTCTTGTACAGTGCTGTGAACCTCTGTCCATCGTTCTTCAGGCACTCTGTCTATCAGATCTATTTGTCACCGCTACTGTATATTCATCAGGGATATGATTTAGGTCATACCTGAGTGGCCTAGTGCTTTTCCCTACTTTCTTCAACTTAAGCCTAAATTTTGCAACCAGAAGCTCATGATCTGAGCCACAGTCAGCTCTGGGTCTAGTTTATACTGACTGCATAGAGCTTCTCCAGCTATGGCTGCAGAGCACATAGTCAATATGATTTCTGTGTTGACTGTCTGGTGATGTCCATGTGTAGAGTCGTCTCTTGGGTTGTTGGAAAAGAGTGTTTGCTATGACCATTGTATTCTCTTGACAAAATTCTACCAGCCTGTGCCCTACTTCATTTTGTACTCCAAGGCCAAACTTGCCTGTTATTCCGGGTATCTTTTGGCTACCTACTTTAGCATTCCTATCCCCCATGATGATAAGGACATCATTTTTGGGTGTTAATTCTAGAAGGTGTTGTAGGCCTTCATAGAACTGGTTAACTTCAGCCTCTTCAGCACTAGTGGTTGGGCATAGACTTGGACTATTGTGATGTTGAATGGTTTGCCTTGGATTTGAACTGAGATCATTCTGTCATTTTGGAGATTGTACCCCAATACTGCTTTTCCTACTCTTTTATTGACTATGAAGGCTACTCCATTTCTTCTGAGGGATTCTTGCTTGCAGTAGTATACCTGATGGTCATCTGAATTAAATTCCTCCATTCCTGTCCATTTTAGTTCACTGATTCCTAAGATGTTGATGTTCAGTCTTGTCATCTCTTGTTTGAACATATCCAGCTTGCCTTGATTCATGGATCTTACATTCCAGGTTCCTATGGAGTATAGATCTTTGCATCATCAGACTCTCCTTTCACCACCAGATATATCTGCAACTGAGTGTCCTTTCGGCTTTGACCCAGTCACTTCATTCTTTCTGGCGCTACTAGTACTAGCCCTCTGCTCTTCCCCAGTAGCATATTGGACACCTTCCCACCTGAGGGGCTCATCTTCCGGCGTCATATCTTTTTGCCTTTTGGTATTGTCCATGGTGTTTTCATGGCAAAGATACTGGAGTGGGTTGCCATTTCCTTCTCTAGTAGATCACATTTTGTCAGTGCTCTCCGCTGTGAACTGTCCATCTTGGGTGGCCCTGCATGGCATAGCTCATAGCTTCATTGAGCTATGCAATCCCCTTCGCCATGACAAGGCAGTGATCCATGAAGGAGATATAAGCTTTACATTGTTTTAATATTGTATAATATATTAACATATGCACATCATAATAATATGATTATATATACACACACACACACACACACACACACACTATATTAATAATAATACTTTTATAACATTTATAATATGCACCTTTTCAGGACTGGAGGAACTCATCTGGTTTATCTGTAATAAAAGCTGTAATCTGGGATGCTGTTTGAGAAGTCCCTGGAAACCTTGTTTATTTCAGAGAGATAATTGTTTTGATGAAGTAGGTCTGCTCTCTGTCAATCATTTGCATGTTAACATTATGCTGAAAAATTGACATGTTCCTCTGGATTGACATTTTTAAGTATGGATAGTATCAAAGCTGAAGATCCATTCAGTCTGACAGTGGCTAATCAATTATCTAATGGAAAGACCTGGTTTGATAGAATCAGTGTAAATGTATTGATAATCTTATTTCCACTTAGGCAGTAAACACTTGATTATGTTTTGCAGGATATGAATGATTACTCCCCAATATTTAGCAAACCTTTTTACAGGGGCATGGTTGCTCCTGATGCAATTAAGGGCACCGTAATCACAACAGTTGAAGCTGAGGATCAGGACCCACCGGTAAGCAAGAGATTTTTTCTTTTTAATTAAAAAGTTTTCTTAATTCATTGGGACCAGCAGGGAATTCTTGAAATCCACATAAATGGTCTTAATTCTCTGAACAACAGATGTAATAAGTATGACTTTTGAAAAAAATAAACAGCTTCCCTAAGTAGCTTCCATGCAGTTTTCCTCCTATCTATCCTGCATGCCAATTCTTGTTCCCAAGTCTAATAAAGATATAATGCAGTGTCCTTTTTCATCCCCATTCTTTCCATACATACATCACTGTTTCTTTTATGATGGAATTATTTCTGTGTGAAACTCTTATCAGGCCTTAGTGATCAGATGATAAATTTGAAGAAGCAGAGGAAAAACACTGTGGCTGCCACAGAAAATAAAGGAAAAACATTCAAGGATTGTGTTGTTCCATTGTTATATGTCTTTCGGCATGAAATATGCATGCCTAGAAACCTTCGCCAAAAATCTTTTTAAAAATGCAAGGTTTGAATATAAGATAGTTGGTTTTTTGCAAGTAATCTTCCCACCAACATCTCAGTTTCCAATAAAAGTGAGTCTGGCATTTGAGTGACAGAGTCGTGCACACTTGATAATTTCATCTTTTCTTGTCAAAGCACTGAAGAGTACAAATATTTGAAGGATGCATTCTGAGAGTTCTAAAGGACAACACACAACTAATTCTGCCTCAGGAGTGAGAAAAGACTTTCAAATAGTGCAGTGAATTCCATTTCAGAGAATCTCTTGGGGTCACAATTCAGTGGTGGGTGAAACTGAAGGCAAAGGTGCAGTCAATCTACCACCACTGTCTCAAAAAAGAAGAACCAGAATATTTTAGCTTAAACTTCTTTCTGTCACTAAACAAACCTTAGGATAAGCATTATGAGTCAACAATGTGTTGGAGCTCCAAAAGCCCCAAATACTAGGTTAGGCTACATTAATACAAGTATCACTTCCAAATCATTTGAAGTCCTAGTTCCCCTTTACTCGGTCCTCATTAGGCCTCATCTGAAGTACTGTGTCCAGTGGTGGGCACCATAGTTTAAAAGGATAATGTCAGTTTGGAAAATGTTCAGAGAATGGCAACAAGGAACTGAAATCAAAGCTTTATGAAAAGAAATTGAGGGAGCTGGGCATGTTGAACCTCAAGAAGAGAAGACTGTGGGGAGATAAGATCTCATGCTACAAGCACTTGAAAGGTTGCCATAAAGAGGAAGGACAGGATCTCTTCTCGATCATCCCGGAGTGCAGGACATGGAATAATGAGATTGAGTTACAGGAAGCCAGATTTCAGCTAGATATCAGGAAAATTTTCCTGACTGTTGGAGTAATACAACAGTGGAACCAATTACCTACAGAGGTTGTGAGCTTCCCCACACTAGAGGCATTGAAGATGCAACTGGGCAGCCATCAGAGAGGGTTGGTTTAACTTGGTGTCTTACACTGAACAGGGGGTTAGACCTGATGACCCTTGGGCCCTTTCCAATCTACCATTTTATGAGCCTATGATTAAGAAAGGCATTTCAACTTTTCAGAATGGAAGAAAAGCTAGGATACCACCAAACCATCAGTGCTTAGTTGGAAATTCTGAGCCCAAGAGAATGCGCATGACATATGGGGAACCCCTCTAGGGATTTTCCATTGTCCCAGGTTCCTATGAAGCCCTGTTGAATATTTAACCAGTTCTCATGTAAAAATTATATCTCCTTCTACAACAATAAAAACAGCAAAGCACTATCTTCAGTGTAGTTGATACTGTACACTGCGACAGAATCATCAAAGAATCTATTGTCTTTCTGCCAGCAGAGTCTCTGCAGTCTTGCAATCTCTAGATATGCTGCTAATGCAGAACAGTGACCAGAGACCTGGAGAAGAAATACTTTCCCATTTTTTTCAAGGATCCTTTCTGAATTTTCCCCACCCCAAACTGAACAATTTTGGAAAATGAAATGTTTCCTTTTAGAATGATAAATAATATGATTGACACAAGAGTGCCTGAGAAAGGTTAGTAAAATATTCATATGTTGCTGTCCAGCCTTTCCCCCAAAATTGTTTCTTCATATTATTCAACTGGAAGAATTTTACAGTAAGATGTAATACTTCTGAACATTTTGAATCCTCCCTGTCTTCTGTGCAAGTTGAGCTAGGAGCAGGCCTAAGAGATTATCTATTTCACTCACCTTGCTGGGGGCAGCGATGGGAACTGAGAGGCTGGACTGAGGCAGAATCACATTCTCTCCTCTCCCCTCTCCACTCACCAGCATGCCCTATTTTCTTCCTCTCCCTCTTGTTCCAAGGTTGCAGCATTGTCCTTGGGAGAAGCGGATGGACAGGGAATCTCATCTGGAAGCTTATAGCATTTCTTTCTGAAATGTTTATTAGGGGAATTGTTTACTAATCGAAATAAAACGTTGCTGTTCAAATAATGCGTTGAAACTGCATAAAGATCCTTAATCAGTTGTAATTCCTAATGGGTAAGTGAGTCTCCCCCAGCTAAGGAATTTCTTAGCTGTTTCTTCAGAACAGATTTCTCTGAACTTCACCCCAACAAATTCCTCCCAAACAGGGGCAGATGCTGCAAATCATTTTCTCCGCCTCCAGTTCTTCCTGTTTGTTCTAATTTCTCTGAGATGAATCCGATGTTTCATGCATTACTTGCTGAAGGTTCCTTTGCTCATACATAAAAGAGAAACCTAAAATATATTATGCATAACTTGCTTTGGTGGTAAAATACTTGGTGTATTAAAATGAAAATTATGGTCAGACAACAATTATTTACTGAGTTTTCTTTAGAGAGTTTTTAATTTTAATGATAGCTTTATGAACAAATAAAGTCATACACTTGATACATGTTATGTCCCTAAAATAACAGAGCAACTAGATCTGTAAATAAAGCTAAAAGAAAGTATTGTAATTTTCCCTTCTGCACACACACAGTATTTCTGTGTTTTCAAGGCAAAAAATCCTCCAAAACCTACTCCCATGACTTCAACATTACTGATTTTTTTAGATCTCTAGCAGTGATCATGGGGACCTTTCCATACTTCAGAAGATGGGGCAAAGAGCACAATGCAACAGTGTCCACCTGTATGACGGGCCCATTACTACCTTGTTCCATGTATGGCCAGCCCCATCCATTTACTTGTGCAGTGGAGATTCAGTACACTTAGATCTGTAACAAGTCAGATCAGTGCAGCTTCCTTCTGCAACTCCTGCCAACCTGCCTTCCAGAAACAAGCATTTCTGCTAATTTCAGGTTGTCCCAAGAAGCAGTACATCTCCATTCCAGTTAATGCCATTTGAGGAACAGAATTGGTAGGTCTGGCCATGTCTGGGTTTTTCTTGTTGAATTCTGCCCAGATAGATTTAAGGTGAGGAAAGATTCTTGAATTGGTTTAATAGGCCAACCCTTGGATTTATTGACAATTAAATATATGGTTATTTCTAATGATTTATAATAATCAATTGTGGGTTATCTTGAATAAATACCCATGATTCAAAACTTTGCAGGAGGATACAGAAGTGTCTCCCCTCTTCTTTCTCTGTATGATGCTCTACCAGCAGAGAGAGATTATATCCCTTCCTTTTTTAAAGAGATGGATGCTCTGGAGTTTGTTAGGATGGTTTTTTCTTTTCCTGGACATTTCCTGTGATCTAATCCATAGACAAATGGTAGATTATCCTGTTGCAACAATCTTCCTGTAGAAGTGCCCTGTATTATCTGCACTTAATGCTTAGTATGTGTATTATGATACTTAAGGGATTTATCTCAACTAGCATTTACTGTACGTATAAGTACAGTGGCCACAATGCTACTTCTGCAGCAGCAAAAGAAGAGGAAGAAGAAGACACAAGGCAGAATAAGGTCCGTTTTCCCCTTTGCCATCAAATCCACACTTT
Source organism: Varanus komodoensis (assembly GCF_004798865.1). Taxonomy (NCBI): domain Eukaryota; kingdom Metazoa; phylum Chordata; class Lepidosauria; order Squamata; family Varanidae; genus Varanus; species Varanus komodoensis. The sequence goes on from NW_025335317.1 coordinate 22,342,267, forward strand.
CAACAGAGGTTTATTGACACATTCAGCATTCCACTGATGAATCTAAAACAGATTTTGGAAGAAACCATCATGTGCTGTTTAGTAACTTCTTCTTGGCAGAACTCCTTGAGTTGACATTTGCCTCATCAGTTTGAAGATAAGTGGACTTGCCCATTATTACTGTGCTTGTCTCTTATTTAGCTCCCTTCAAAATAAATTCCATCCTACTCAAATTGGCATCTTTTATTGTCTTAAAAGAAAAACCGATTTCTTGTGCTTATTTATTGCAGACAACTCATGTTTAGTGAAGTGGCATGATGCCATTGAAGGACACCAAGTAATCATAGCCAATCTGATCAAAAGCTTGAGAATAGTTATTCAATAGCAGTCTATTAGCAGGGGGCAGAAATTGAGCTATTAGGACAATCAACAAGAGCATGCATAATGTTCTTGCTTTATTTATAAGTAAATAAGCTGAGAGATGAAATGTTAAGGAGCCTCATGGCTCTTTTATTTATGCATTCGTGTTGCCACTGTTGAAATGCTACTTTCTTTGTACTATATTGATCAGAGCAATTTCAAAGAGGACAAGGATACAGTAAAGGTAAAGTTCAAGTTTATCTCCTAGGCTATAGGTAAAGTTCAAGAGGTGGAGTTATTCAGCAGGGCCCAGTTTCGTTTCTCTTTTAGACTGTGGTTTCTTTCTTCATCTCTGATTTTTAACAATTGTGTTAAAAGATCTTCTTCAGATGTTCTGTCTGCCTTCTAGCCTCCTGGCCTTTATGATTCCTTCTCATGCCTTTTCTCTTTCCAGCCCCAGTTTCTATTCCATGGGGAATCAATCCAGTGTCGTTTTAATTGAGATGCTGCTCTTGGCTACTTTTTTCTCTTGTGGTTTCTTTGTTGTCACAAAACAACTTGTGCTTCTGGCAACAAAGACATCTCAGGAAACACCTTCAAGCTGTGAATTTGTCTCTTCAAGAGGGGAGCAAACCAAGGATGAACCCCATGCCTTTGGCCCAATTAACCTCATGCCCTTAGCACGTATTATCCAGTTGTTCCCTATGGCTAGTTCAAGGGCATTTCACTTTCATGAACCAGCAATAATGCAATATACCAAGTGCTTGCTAGGAAATGTTGGTGGCAATTGCCACTTGTTTTCCACTGCCATAGTAAGCACTAGCTATTTTGTTCAAGTGATGGCTTACACTAGTACAATATTACTAGTACTTACACTAGTACAATATTACAGTAATATAGTACTGTTGTGAGCAGGACTCTTCCTCTTCCTTTTCCTCTCCAGCAGACTTTTTGAGAACTTAGAAGCACAATCATTCCATTGGAATTAACAACTTACAAAACAGTATACAATCAAGGTAAGGTTCCCTTGGAGATGAGGGGAAAGCATCTGTCCACGGGAAGAGCCGAATCCAAACTTTCAGAAAAGATTCTGACTCACCCCTCAAGTGATTCCTGCTGCTTAGGGGCTAGATGACTGGCACATCAAGCACTTCCTATTTGGTCTGCTCATTTTTGCCTGTTGCCTCTTTACATGGTCAAGGAACACCCCCTCAATCACTATCTCCCTGTTCTGAAGTGTCTCCCTCCTTTTCCATGTTTTATTTCTGAAAATCTTCACTGGGTATTTTTGAAACTGTGAAGTCTTCTAGCCACCCCTGTCTCTCTGTCTTCTCTTGAAAACTGAATGGATCTATCTTACCAGAGTGTAACATGTGAAATCTATGTACCTCTATTTTGTCTGGACTGGTGCGTCAATGTATTTTTCCTCATCCAGCCATTACTACAGTTTGATGATTTAGCACTTCCACTGCTTCATGTGAATTTGACTTTTTTAATAGTGTGGGGTGTCATGCCTAGTATTGGTGTTGATATTATTTATTACAGTTCTATACCATCCAGTGGCCAGAATTTTGGGATGCTTTGCAAAAATTAAAACATTGAAAATACATGATAAAATGTAAGACCCATTCACCAAATCTATTCAAAACACTCAGGACTCAAGGCACCCAGAAGTACCATTGTAGCAGCACTTGCTCAGCAAGAAGAAGGGCTTAAGAATCTTGAGGTTCTTCCAGAAACTGGCCTCCAATCTCAACCACCATGGAGCCTTCCTTGAGCAGAGGGGAAGGGAGAGCAAATCATGGGAATTCTAGCTGTTATTTTTGAAGGTCTGATAAAAAATAAGAGTGGAGGTATGGCCAGGGAAAGGTTAAGGCTTATGCTTTTGTGGTGGATTCTTTATTTGCAATTCAGTCATCTGAATTATGGCCACATCACTACATATTCCACAGATACTTTGCTCTAGGATTTTGTGTTTCAAGAATTTAAGTACTGTTAGCCATTTTCCAAAGTCACATGTTAGTTTGCATGTTAGCTAGCTATAGCCTTATCTATGTTAAAACATATCCATTATTTGCTTATCTTATGTCTTACCATAGTTATAATTACCATAGGATTATAACACCTCTATCTATATGCAAGTAAAACCCAAACCACTAAAATAGTTAAAGTATTTCATGTTCACATTGAAAGCATGTCAGTTTATTGAATTACAAGCCAATATAAAACAATAATGAATGGCATAGGAACACAAATACACAACATGAAATCATATTTTGGTTATGTTTCTCAATCAATTACAATGTTTCCAGTAAGTATAATATCCCAATGTTATTTTTAAAGTGATGGAGCAAAAGTAACTTTATCAGGAATAATGATTTTCTGCTGGCTTTATAAATTCAGTAACAAATTACGTATTGTGCAGATGTTTAATGATAATTGTAGGTTTTATTCATCGGAACAGAATGCAATTTTCGCTTTTCCAAACCAAATTATCTGTATTTGAGTAATTTCTCAGTAATTATACTTTGAAAAAACACTATTAAATCAGCGTTCCTTCTGACATTAAGAGTATAATCATCTTTGTGCATTCTAATCTCATTGGAATTCCTTATGTTGGCACGAATCTGAAGATTGCCTGTTTCAGTAATAGATAGTATCCTGAATTTTGGTGCATCATACCTTGCTGTTATTGGGGGAGAGGGGGAGGAAGAGGATTGTGGCACAGGTGCCCCTTGAGTTCCCCAATAGATAGCCAAAACATGCCTGCTTTAAAATGCTATACCCTATAGCATGGGTCCTCAAACTATGGCACGCAGGCCGGATCTGGCCCGCCATGCCCATTTATCCAGCCCACCATAGAGGTTTTGGACTCACCGCACATGCGTGGCAAGGCGGGGGCTTGTTTGTGCGGAGATTATTTTAGACTTTCTCGGACAAAAGGATCTCCTTGCGAGCAAGCTTCCACCGTGCAGTACGTGCGCCCAGTGGTGGCTTGCTTGCAAGGAGATCGTTTTGGACTCGATCGGAAAAAACGATCTACTTCGAGCAGGGTGGCGCCTCGCCACGTGTGTGCTCACTTGCCCCCCGCCCCGGCCTGGCCCACACCATCTTGGCAGCCCGTGCCCATTGCCAACACCTTTCAACTGGCCTCATTTAAAAAGTTTGAGGACCCCTCCCTATAGATTCTCAATTATATCCCTGGCTGAGTCTGCTCAAACCTGCAAAAAGTGGTTCAGACCTATTTTCTATAAGCCTCTTTTGGTTGCTATGTATCTGATGGAGAATACTGGCTAGAGACCTGCAAGGTCAATGCGATAATTTTGGAAGGACAAAGAACTGCTTTGCCCACTTCCACCTCTTTCTCTTCTGGATCTGCAAGATAATTTGGCTTCAGGGAATCATGGCCATTCATTGAGCTGTCTCACTGTATGCACACGCATAGGGAAAAGATCACATTCAGTTGAATGCCAGAGCCTCCTTTCAGGATCATACTTGTACTTTCCCAAGTGTGTGCATCCCAACCCTACCCCCTGCCACTGCATGAGGGGAGCACGAACCCTGTAAATTTCCTAACTACTCTTGTGGTGGTTTTCCTGCCCTGCAAAATACCATCTAACAGTTTTGTTCCTGAACACAAGGAGAAGAGGCTGAGGCACCACCTGGATCCAACATATACTGGTGGTGTGCATTTCCTCTGCTCCCTGCTCCTGGAATACCCACAATGCTCCACTCTTGTAACTTTGAAGCAACAGCTGGTGCTTTTATTTCCATTTTGTTTGCAAGGGTGTTCCGACCTAGAGGTCCCAGATCCAACCCTGGAGTCCCAGCTCTGACCTTAGATCAAGTTTCTAAGGTCAGAGTTGGGGTTCTGAACTCCACTAGTGTCCCAAGACTGTGCTTTCAGACGTCTATCTCAGAATTGTCTGTCAAGTCACAAAAGGAAACATCACATTTTTCAAACTACACTGATTTATATTCATCCTATATGACCCCCATTCTGTCTCCATCCCACCCTTGAACTTTTTTCCATCTGTTATTCTAAATTTTCTCAAGAAAATGTTGGCAGGTAAACCATTTAGCTTTCCCCTACCTTTTTTCCCTTGCATAAATGTATTTTCCCTTTTACACACACACAATATTTCTGTATGGTTTTGAGTTAAAGCCATTTTCCAGAATACTGCCTACTTGGCTCTTTTCCTTCTACAAACCTGTCTTTCTTATTAGATAAGAGACTGTGTGTAAAGTAAAATCACTGTATATTGGTCATCATCCCATCTCAGTTTTGTCTTACTAAAAATATGTAACCATTCAACAATTTCAACTATTTATTATGGTCAGTGACCAGTAAGTTCTTAATAAACAATTTACAAATAACCAAACAAATATATAACCATTTCAATTCATGGATGGAATGTGTACACAGCCAGTATCTCCCCATTCTGTGCTAGGGTGTAAACTAATGTTTAGGCAGAAATAATACTTGCATTTCAGTGAATTTGTTGATGAGAAGTGGGGGTATTGGTCATGCCCTTTATAATTCAACTCTAAAACCCACTATCAGTTACAAAAGAAGCAAATGATCTTTTATTATCTAAATGCAGACTTGTTCCATTTAAATGGCTACATCTTTCTTAATAAAGCATCAAATACCACTTTTCACTGACATATTCATTAAAATGATCGGTATCTTTACACTGTATTTATTATGAAGATATAAAATAGTTTTGTTATTATTGATCACATATTCAATAATGCTTGCCCTTTAATAACCATCAGTAAGTAGATTGATAAATTTCTTCATGGGAAAAGAGTGTCTGGCTGATAACGGATGGCAAAAACGCAAATACAGAAATGCCATACTTTCTCCATAGGGGCTGTACCATGTATCTGAGATTTTTTTTTTTTTTTTAAAGATTTCCTCTTCCACAATAAAATTGCAGAAATGAGGCAAGGTATTTGCATAGTCAGTGTGGAAGCATAAAACCACTCATAAAAGGGCTTCTTTGTGGGGTTGCAAGGGGTGGGGTGTTTGTGTGTGCTAGGCTTGTATGTGTGTCAAGAATCTCCTTAGAATGCAATACAAGGTCCTGAAAAAGAGGAAGAGCCTCTTTTTCATGGGCCTATGAGTAGGCTTACATGCACCTTTGGCTTATGGCTTATGACCAGGGAAGTAAGCACCTCATAGAGCATAATCACACATGGTCGGGGAAAGTATCCAGTCCTCTCTTGCCTTCTGGAGAGCTGGCAAAAATTGATTTTAGCTTCTAAAACTTGAACTGTCAACTTTTCTTATGTTTACAGATCTATGGATACATGGCAATTTGTCATATAAATGTGTATGTTTTATGGATGTGTAAACTGTGTGTCAGATCTTTAAAATGTTTTGTGGCACATATATGCATGGAAATGACCATCAAGTGTATGATTTGATTTGATTTGATTTGATTTGATTTGATTTGATTTGACTTGATTTTTTAAAACTTCCCAGCAGAATAATGTGGGGATATATTGCAGTAATTCAGTCTTCTTTTCCAAGTCATGCTACGTGCAATAAAAATCGTTTGTTTGTTTGTTTAGGGGACACCAGCAAGTCGAGTAAGGTATAAAGTAGATGTTGTCCAGTTTCCCTACAGTGCAAGTATCTTCGATGTTGAAGAAGATTCTGGAAGAGTAGTAACTCGAGTGAACCTTAATGAGGAGCCTAGTACACTATTTAAGGTAATAGTACAGAAATAGTAAAGAAACCCCATTGACCATAATGGAAGCTACCATTCCAGTAAGCGCGCTTTATTTTGTAAAGCTGTCCAGTTTCCACTGAGTTGTTCTACTGGTTAGTTTCTTACTGTGTGACTGTGTTAATGGAAAATAGAGAGCAAGAAAGAAACATATCAATTCACAACTTATTGAGCATAAGCATGTTCTGGAAGCCCTACTTCTGTATGAAAACACGAACCATGTGTTTTGGAAGGGAAAAATGGACCACTGAGCAGTGGGGCTTCCCCCGGTACAGCAGTAAATGAATAGCCTGCAGCTCAATTACAGCTCCTAATTCAATTCCTGTCATGTGTTACGAACAGGATAATTTATTTATTTGTTGCATCCCTTCCATCATAAACTCTCAGCGGTTTACCTGAGGTTGTTCTATACCAGGACCTGCTTTCTTTCAGCAGGAGTAATTATTCTAATATTGTTCTTATCACCACTGCATGTGGTGAAGTGAAGCAATTTTGTTCCCCAACCCTGGGTCTGTTTTTCAGTACAGCAGGTCATAAAACTGAGCTTAGTCAGCACGAGGCAACTTCAGCTCCGCTACCCACACCATCAAAGTAGTTCTGTAAAATGCTGTCCTTGCAAAGGTGTGGGTTGGAAAGCTATGCGCTACGTTTTCCCTGGGAACACATGAGCAAGACCCATCTTTTTCATGGATGTTGTGTGCAAATAGAAATCGGCCTCAGACTGATGAGTTTGAAGGAAGCTCCAATGCAATCCATGTGATCGGTTCTGAAAAAGGGTGTATAAAATTGGGAAAGGGAACCAACAGATCTTTCTCCTTTTTCCTTCTACCAATCTCTTGTGTTGCGTTGGCAGTTGTTTGCTGAAGAGATCTACTGTGTTAATTAATTTTTCCAATTTAGCTTCTGTTTTTCTGCAGTTTTGCAGATGACACAGTAGCTTTAAAAGCTCAGATTACAATTATTAACAGAAAATCAAATTCAGCTCAATTTGGGGGATGGGAATTGTCTCAGTTCCTTTTTTGGAAAAGAAAAAGTGCATTTCTGTTTTGATCATTACTTTTTCTTATCTTCAAAATTGTTCCCTTTAAATGCAGTGGGAGAGGGGTTAAATTGAAAAATATGTCACACAACTAAAAAAATAAAAAAGGCATCTCTCAATGATTCTGACTACTTATTCATCTGTCTTCTTGGAAAACACCATCTGTTTATATAACCATAAGCCATGATTTACTTGTTTATTTGCTTATATGTGTTTGTTAAACTGTAACAGAAATGAAAACTATTTATTCTTAATAAGTAGAAGGAATGTGGCCTTATGACTTTTAAATATTTTGATATCTCTGCTACAGGCAAGCATTGCCATGAATAATCCACGTAATACAGTATTTTCCTCGAACCATTGGTAACTTACATCATTCTTTTCAGTGATGTAAGCGTCAACTCTAAACATACTTACTAGGGAGTGGGAGGCATAAAAATGCTTTAAATAAATAAATTAAATAAACCCTATTAAAGACAGTGTGACTCCTCAGTATGCACAGGACTGCACTGTATATTGGTTCTATAATTAGATTTTGGGTGTTGGTGCTAATATTAATCTGTTTTTTCTATCTATTTGGTAACTTGCATAAAACGCACTGGAAGTCCACTTTAGGAACACAGTGATGCCAGTGCAATAGGTTTGGACAGTAACTAAGCTTTTTATGAATGAAAGGACACCTCTTGTTCATGTGAAAGGGAGGCAGTAACCTTTGCTGATTCCAGTTCTTCTCTGCTTCTCCTGCACCCAATTTTCAGTAGAAATCTGAATATTGTAGAACAGATTTTCAGAGAGCACAAAGGTGATCCCCCCACACCTCAGTTCCGTTGGTCTGTGAAAGTAACTGCTCTCAACGGATGCCTCTTCCAGTAGCCATGATCTCCTTATTTAATTATTCAAATAATTATGTTAAGAATGGACTCAGTATAGCAGTGAATGCTTTGTCAAGAGGATGGTGAAAGAAAACAACTAACTGTGCAATACAGTAATGCTGAAATTAGAGATTTCCTAGACAGAGTGTGTCTAGGAATGAATGAATGGGATCTTCATCTAATGAATGGGATGTGCTGTGTACAAAATGAAGTACACATGTGGTTTGGGAAGAGTAGTCATCTTTGGATACTGGAGTCTCTGTATGGAAACATATGAGCAGGTTGTTTTTCACCTTGCCTCAACAAAAAAAACAACAACAACAAAAAAAGGAAAGGAAAGGAAAGGAAAGGAAAGGAAAGGAAAGGAAAGGAAAGGAAAAGGTTCCTGTAATTATTGCTGTCCAGGCTATCATTTAGTTTCACCTGAAGTTAAATGGTCTCAGAAGTTCATTCTTGGGTGAAACGTATGAAGAATTTTGAGACTACTAAAGAGACTTTCAATATAACTAGTGAAGCATCTCGGGAATGTCTGCACAGCCCTACATGAGATTTCCACCACTGTTCTTCCTTTTCTTTTCTGTACATAATGTATTTAATCTTTTGTTCAAATTTGGGATTATTATATAGAAAAAATGTTCTGTTAGGATTGCCTTTTTGCATACAGATTTCATGCCAGATATGCAAAGAAGAAGAAGAAGAAAGGCTTGGCTTTCTCAAGATTTGTTACCCAGCTTTTGTCATATATTTGCTTTTAAATAAAATGGAAAATCTTTAAGATTACAGAAAACATAACAAGGCTGTATGCAGAGCTGAGATTAATGCATAATTACACATTCAGTCAATGTGTTTGTGTGCTTAATAGCTCGTGATCATTGCCTATGATGATGGTGACCCTGTGAAATTCAACACCACTACTGTAGAAATTTCAGTATTGCAACCTTCCGTAATTCCACGGTTTACCCAGGACGAATACAGGTATAGTGTGTGTCCATTTCTATCATTAACAGTTCTTTTCAAAACTGGAAGTGGTATCTGTGGTTATGTTTTGCTTTGTTTTCTTTTTGCAATGGACAAATCGAGACTAAGTTATTTGTGGAAGTGCTTTCACCTCCCTGTCAGGAATCTTTGTCAAATGCCCATCAGTTTTAGGTTTGGTCTTCTTATTGGTGGCCTTAGCACTTTGGAACTTCCTGTTAATATGAACCAAATCACTTCTATGCAGACCTTTCTCAAAGCTGTTTTCTGCTGAACGTGCAACTGACTTTGTGTTTTGCGAAGTATTCTACATACTTGCTACGGTGGCTGTTACACCATATCTAACCAGGCTCTTAGTAAGGTAAATCTCTGAAAGCCAATGAATAAGTACTTTAAAATGAAATAAATATATAGATAATATTATGTGCTCTCTGAGGAAAGTAATATAGCAGTATTCTTGGAGCAAGTGTAGCAGTTAGAGATGATAAATTCTTTGTTAAGCATATACATAAATATAAGTATTTACATAATTACATGCATATATGTAATCTAGGAATCAAATGAATAGAAACTGTACAGAAAAAATACAATATGGTAAATCTGACTGCTTTGCTTGCCCTCATTCTTTACTTAGTGGAGGCACAATTTTGTAGATATAGTAGTCTTCTAACTGCATTGTGACCCTTTTAAAAACATTCTGAATTAAATTATGTGGCACCTAACAGTGGAACTCAAGACACTTGTCAAAGCCACTGAGCATTATGAACAAAGATATCCAGACTAATCAATCTAGTTTTCTGAAATTACTGTGTTGGTTACATAATCCTAGATTGGGTGAGATCTCAATAGTTAAGAAGAATCAAACCTTAAGGAAGAATTAAAAAAAAAAAGAATTCCACAGTCATAGTTGTGAATAGATACAGAAAAATAACATTTTGTGTAGCAGGATTTTTAGCATGGTGGGAAGGTATTTCAGTGCCTTTTTCAACACTGTGTTCCCCCTCAAAAGTATAATGGGTTTTACCAGGTTTACATAGAATCCCAACATTTGGCAAATAGAATGTGTGTTTTTTTTAACTGAAAAGGATAATGTTCTGTGCTGCATGAAAAAGGCTGCAAATTTGACAATGCCATGTTGTTAGCATCTCCTGTGACTGTTGACTCTGTACGTGCATAAAATGAAGTCGCTAAAGGAGCTGAGAAGGGTTTTTCCCCCTGCATTAGGATAATAGAAGTTCTCCTGTCTCTTTCTACCCTTCCAAATTCTGAATACCAGATGTGAAATTAAACCTACGGTGGAAAATTAAATATCTGGGGTTTTTAAAAGAAATGACACTGTCTTGTGATGAATTATCCTCTTTTTTAAAAAAGTAAAAGTTCAAAGGTACCTTGGATTTTTGTTAATTACCGCATATCTTGTCCTCTTCCACAACTAGAAAGTCATAGTTAATGGCCGTGGACTGCTTCTGTAGGCAATAAATTGCTAACTAAAAGTGCAATCAATAGCTATTAAGTATTGCCTGTGGACACATTTAACAGGTGTTCAGGCTTTTTATATCAAGCAAAGGAAAATAGTGGGCTCTTTCAAATGGTTTGGAATAGCATGGTAAACCCTGAGAATCATTTCAGGAATCTAAGTAGCACTGGCTTTTTGTCTGTTTCCCCACACACAGAGAAAGTGTAGAAGTTCATGGTGTTCAGCATGGCATGGATTAGAACAAGCATGTTTGAATTCACTTACACTGACGAGCCTTCCAAGGTTTATGCCATTGGAAGAAGAAGAAAAAAATATATACGGCTGCTACTGAGAAATTAGTTGTACATAACACAACTGAAATTAGCTGTACATAGTTGTACATTAGTTGTACATAAGAAGGCATTTTGAATGAAGGCAAATATACTCTCTGGGAGAGGAATTTCACTATTGCCTGCTGCTGTCTTGCAGCTCATGTGCATTTTGTGATACAAGTTCTGTGTGTGTTTATGCAACTTTCAACATGAAACAGAGAAAAGTGGGGAGCACATATTGACCAGTGCATGGTATATCACCTGAAAACTTCTTGCTGCCCAGATCCCAGAATAGTTTTGCAACTTATTTTGAAATGCTGCTAAATTGCATTTTCTTGAAGTGAAGTTTAGGGTAATTATTAAAGAAAATGTATGTGTCTCTTTAAATTATACTTTTTAAAACCCAGGAGCAACCTGGCATAAATGGAAACATTGCTAAACCAGCTTCTTGAGCCTAGCAAAGAAATTGCTAATTCGCCATTTGCCTTGTGGGTATACCAAAATTGCTTGGTTGTGTTTGAACCTCAGCTGAAAAATCCTATTGTGATTGTTCTTATAACATGCAACATCTGTCTTCACATAATGTCCAATAATATAAAAATAACCCTGGCTTAATGGCTGGGAACTTCTACGGCAGCCAAATCTAAGAATTCAGAAGGGCATCGTTCTCAGGCACTAGAACACAGTTTTGCCCACGTATGCATTTCCTTTTAATAGCCTCAATATCAATGCCCCAAAGCAGCTCATATATATTTGTCTTGCTGTCCCAGGTCTCCCGTAGAACAGTATAATTCTATAGGCTCTAGAAAATCTAGTTAATGGAATTTAGCACCACTAGAGTTGCATTTTTCTCCTCTCTGCCAACGGCAGCCTCCTCTGTCCTCCCAAAATTTTCTCTGGAAGGTCCTTACGTAACACTACAACAGATTCTGAGTGTACAGGAGAATTCCTTCTATGTTCTGTTGATAGAAACTGTTCTGCCAATGGGATGAGCTATTTGGATTCTATCCTGTATCTTTCTAGCCACTTTCTTGCTTCTCTTTTCTGTTCATTCTCTACGTGGGCCCCCACCTGAGGTATAGTCCCAAGAACATCTTTTGCTCTCACAAACAAAAGCATTTTCCCTAAGAAATGTAGCAGGAGCTTGTCCTCTGAGATACTCAAAAAGGTACAATAAATCAAAGTACTCTTCCTCAGAGGATTCTGTACGAGAATTTTTTTTTAACTCTGTCTTCTTTCAAAGTCAAATAACTGAATCTCAAGACACCTCCCTAAGGGAGTTTAATACAGAAGACATGAGGCATCTAATCATAGCAAGATTCTGCATCAACTGCTACAGTAAAGGAAGACTTTCTTCTGACCTTCATAAAGAAGTGAAAAGTTTCTCCAGCTCTTACCCTTATCAAAAGAAAGGAAAGAATTGCTGATTAAATCTTCAATAGCAAACATCCACTAGTGGGATCAGTTTTAACAAATCAAATAAACATACTTTATAAATGTGCTTTGTTAAATAAGTTAATCCATCATTATATTTATCCATCTAGGATTATATCCCACCTTTTCAACTATTTCAGATAAGAGAATGACCTATCCATATTTGATCTACCTTTGTAATTATGACATTGTGCTTGTCCTTTGAAGAGTTATTTAAAGGCTACAGTATGTCCACTGATTCCTTAGATTCTGAAGAACCCCTGACAGAAATATAACATTAAACACAACTTCTAGCTTTAATTTTAAATCATTGCAAAGATTATACAAAGATGCACAGCACTTGATAACAGTCTATCCGAAAGGAGTTTGACATTTATCTTTAAGGATAATAGGCCATATCAGTGGTTCATGGTAATAATACCTAACCTGCCTTGTCTTTTTTAAAAGAGTTAAATACCACTGGAAAGGTCAAAACGTTGTGAACCAATATGAGAAAAAGGGGGAGGGGCATAGTGAAAGGCATGCATTTCTATTGAACATACTTTGCAAATAACATTGCAGAGTGGAAAAAATATCAAACTGAACTTGTGGAAGCAATACACATTTTATTGAGGTGGCACATCATAGGCAAGCACAAAAGCATGCTAAGTTGAAAAGCTGCAAATTAAAATATGTTGCCTAAACCGTGTAGCCGAATCATATCACCCTCTGGTGTAGAGTGAGACATGGATTTAGCACTGAGGACCATTCTTGTGTTGCCAATATGGTGCAGGATCTGTGATCGGCAGGCGACGTGAACCCACCGCCAAATGCAGGATCCCACTTTCAGGAAAATTAAATTGTGGCAATGTGCCAAACTTGGGATTCTGTATCTGTCAGTTGAGTACAACGAAGAAAAGCTAAAAGTATGCACAGGAGTTCAGACTCTTTCCCCAGCACTCCCACACGCTCAAGTAGTCATCTGACATTCGAAGATTTTTTATCCAATAATGCTATTTGGGTCCTTACAGCTTGCCAATAATGTCCAAGCTTTTCTGAAAACTTGAATATAGATAAACATAGCTTTGGAGATAAGCATAACTTTATTCTTCAAATGTATCTATGGGGAGAGGGGGATTTATTAATTATTTGAACAGATATTTTCTTTACAGAATATGTTAAAATCCACATGAAACGTTTTTACAAATGTTAGATTAAAATGAACAGCTTTTCTAGTTTAACCAGTTCTAATGTCCACATTCTGTGTGTATCTGGGGTGGGGGGAGTTGAGAACAGCAAGGCCAAAGGAGAGATTCCTTTTCCCTCCCCTTTGTTTTTCTCTTTTGTCTTTATGAAGATAAAAAATTTAATTAAAAAGACCGGGACGTGCATGCGAGATAAGAACATAAGAAAAGCTGTGCTGGATCAGACCAAAGGTCCATCTAGTCCAACACTCCATACACACAGTGGAAAACCAGCGGCCCACACAATCCCTGAAGCAGGATGGGTGCAAGAGCTCCTCCTGCCCAAGCTCCTCAGCAACTGGGATAAGCAGACATGCCACTTCTGTTGATGGAGGTATACATAGCCTTTAATGCTGGTAGCTACAGATTGAATCTACTTTCAAGAACCTGTCCAATCCCCTTTTAAAGCCATCCAAACTGGTTGCCATCTCCACTTCCTATGGCAATGAATTCCATAGTTTAAGAATATACTGTGTGAGGAAGTACTTCCTTTTATCTGTCCTAAACCTCCCATTCAGCCTCATGGGATGACACTAGGTTCCGTTGTTCCACTAGGTTCCACTTTCTCCACACTATTCATCATTTTAAACATCCCTATCATGTCTTCCATTATTCACCTTTTTTTCTAAATCAAACAGTCCCACTTGTAGCTGCTCCTCACAGAGGAGCTGCTACAGCCCCTTGATCATTTTAATTGCCCTTCTATGTACTTTTTCTAACTCAGTAATGTCCTTTTTCAGGTATGGTGACCAGAACTGAACACTATATTTCAAGTGTGGTTGGACATATATAATGATTACATATTAGATAATCATTACCATCCTAGAGTCCAAGAAGTACTTATGTTTCAAAGTGGCATAGGAACTAAATTAATTGCAAATTGGAAAATGCATAATCTTCCTATCCCTAATGAACTTCCTTGGGATTTAATATAAAATAAAAGGTAAAGTGGCCCAGTGGTTATTTTTATATTATAAAAAATATAATCCTTGCTCACTTACGACGCAGCAGTGTTCATGTGTCGCACACATGAGGTCCCTAGATCAGTGTTCCTGGTTAGATCTGGGATAGGTCACCCTGAAGGACATATAATAAATTTAATTAAAATTGGAAGGGATAGGATGACTTGTAGGCATCAAAGAAGATATCTGGAGGCACAATCGTTCCCACAGGTTCTACTCTTCCTGAGTCAAAGAGATCGCTGTTATCAGGACTTGGGGATACCTTCTCCTGAGATATTAAAAAGAATCAGAATGGACAATACTGGCCCAAGACTAACTCAGAATGCTGAACATGCAGGATTCCAGCTTACATGGAGCCCTATATGCACGGAGATCAAAAAGAGTATGCTTCATCCTTGCAGATATCCATTCTCAATGTGAGGATGCTGAAGTGTGGGGCCAAGGGGTTGAAGAACATCAGGGGTAGAGCCAGCAGCATCACCAACATTACGTGTGGGACCTATTTGTACATGAGAAGTGTCCATCGTCTTAAAGGAAGCCTGGCCAGGGGTCTCACTCTGGCCCTACAGAGTTTCCACGATGACCATGCTCCTTTCCTCCAACTATTGATTGTGTGCTGGTGTAATGGCTTTTATTAGTGTGTTTCCTCTCATTCAAAAAGACCAAAATGCCTCTCCTAAGGCTTAATGATGGAAGAAGAGCATTTGAATATACAGGACAAACAGAGGCAAAATTAGTTGATGAGTCCTTTTATCCTTTTTATCCATTTATGCTTCAACAAAAAATTTTCTTGTGGGGCCAACAACACTTTTACATTGAACTGATGTATTGTTCCTTGAACCTGATTTCATTAGTTAACTTGAAGGAGTGAAATCAATAAGGCACAATTTTTATAAGGTTACAAAGAACAAGAATTTGGGTGTTTCTCTATGCACTTCCTTCAGATTCTCCCACATTGAACTCAAAAGCAGCATCCTAATTGATATTGATTTCTCAATCCATACAATTCTACAATGTCAGTATGGGAGTTACAGGGATGTGACTAAAAATAGAAAAAGCTAAAAGCGGCATAGGATGGAAAGAATGTTTTTAAACACTCACATACACACAGCAAGGTTTTTCATTGTTCAAACTTTTCATCTTACAAAGAGGGCATTGAAAGACTCTAGCCTATAGGTCCTGAAAACAACAAGGTAGAATTTTCTTTTTCATAAAAACAAATTATTTCCAATGTGCATTGCTTACAGTTACACAAATGATGCACTGTCATCATGACTTTTTAGTACTATATTGCTATGTATCATGGGTGGCCAGACTTGCTCAATGGAAGAGCCACATTTGATGAATGTCAGGTATTTGGGAGCCACGAGTGGGTTGCTCACAGGCGGTGGGGGCCAGGCAGCAAGTGGCAAGTGGGCGCCCACGGGCCCCTGCAGCAGCAAGCCGTGAGCTGCAACATAAACTCAGAGTGCATGCAGCTCCCGAGCCTCAGTTTGGCCACCAGTTTTGCTATAAATAAAGTCAGATCTACAAATCACATTAATCACTTACATGGCATTTAAACCTAAAATCTTAACCTTATTCTCTAGTACTTCACTGCAGTCACAGGTACTGGATCTAAGATCCCTGAAACTGGAACGAGATCAGAATGTCCGTATGTTTTGCTCAGTTCTCCATGGACAATTGCGCAAAACTGAACTGCATGTTTTGACATTTCCAAGTAGCATATTTAATCACGGATAACTAAAGCCCTCCTTCAGGCATTCTAAAAGCATGTAGGGTCTGCATGCAAAAAGGACGGGAAGGAATTAGCACTACTAGCTCCCTCCTGTTGAAATCTGAAAATAGTCCTCTGTGTGGAAGGCAGCTGTCTGCCACAAAGAACCTCCTCTTTTTTTCTGATTTAGAACTTCACCTGAGACCCTGTTTCTTACATGTAGATGGGAAACACTTTTGGCCCTGTGGGCTATACTTAGTGCTGGGTTGGGGGATATGTACAAGTTTCTATACATACGTGCATACACAATTACTCTCTCGCACACAAGCTTTTCCCTGTACCACCACATTTTGTTACACATCTCTCCAAGTTGTGCTGAGATAGCTGGGAGGTTAGAAGGTTACTTTAACCTTCCCCTGCCCTTTATCTGGACCAAAATCATTGTTAGCATGGAATCCTGATGCAGCCGTTCCCACTTGCCTACCTGTTGCTAGGAATGATGGATAAACAGGGATCTGGGTGGTGAATAGGCTAAAGGCCCTTCCCTCCCACAACTTCCTAAGGACAGGGCTCATCTTAGACCTGACTGAGGCATTGCATCAGTGATACCATTGCCACCCACTACAATTTATTTCAGCCCATTTATATAGCTTAATCCCCTTCCCAGGCAACCAGGAGAATCCAAGTGGGAAAGGGATACAAGTCTTTACATCCTCACTTGCAGCCCTGTTCAAGCAGCCACGAATTAGGCAGCAATCATGCCATTTACCTGTGATTTGATTCAGGATGTGGCTTCCATAGTAGGAAAGACTCGGCTCACAGATAGCTCCCTGATCCAATGGTTGGGAATGCCCCTCCTCTTGTGCCAGTTCATCATGGCCCCTGACTGTGTGCAGCATCTTCAGGGGAGTGTTAGGAGAAGGAGGATCTGGAGAAGTCTATTTCCATCAGTGCATTTGATCCAGTGTAAATCTGACTCTAATGCCTAATGTTTGAATCAAGCCAATGTTATTGCTTTGTTTTGTATCCTTAATTGTCCCTTTTCCCCTGTCAGCCAAGCACTGGAATTACGTGACCCTAGGCGCACATAACTTGCTGTTTCTTCTTTAGTCTCTTAGAGAAACAGAAAATCTTGTATATATTGAGTAAATCAGCAGAGTAATGAGAACGTGACTTTGAAAAAGAACAATCTCTTTTGTCCAATTCTGTAGGCCCCCTCCTGTGAGTGAAGGTGCACCCAAAGGAACTCAGGTTGTTGCTGTAACTGCTGCTGCCTTGAATCAGACTATTGTCTATTCCATTGTTTCAGGAAATGAAGACGGTAAGTCTCAAGCTGTCCTCCATGACAAATGAATAAAGTGTTCTTTTAAATGAGAGAAGAAATGCCCCAAAGAAACAAAAGAATTTGTTACCCCCGTTTGCAAAGGACTGGATTTCTAGTATGATTTATTTTCAGCACTAATCTCACTGTATTTTCTGCTTGCATTGTGGATTTTTTAAAGAAAAGCTTCCCTGGAGAGTTGTGCTTCTGCACTGCTAGCTGGGGAGGTCTCATTCCCTCATTCAACTGGATTAAACTGTTAAAACTAATTAAACGTGTACTGTGTCAATATGCCCATGGTTGCTGCCTATCCAGCACTATTTTACAAAACACAGGCTCTGAGAAAGAAGGCAGGCCAAGTCCCAAGTCCAGGGCACTACACAAATTCGGATGCCCCCTAGACATGATGTTGAAAATCCACAACCAGTTCTTTCATTTCCTTAAATCTCTTTTAAAAGCAATTTTGTGGGACCCTAAGCTGGATCAAGATGTCACTAATGGGAGATGGAGGCCTTAACAGTTCTCTTGTGCAGTTTTTCTTCCATATCTGCTGTGTACTCTGATACTTTTAATTAATGGGGCCAATAGCAAGAGGGGAGCAAATTGCACTGCAAAAATGATACCATTGAAAGTGTTCTTTCCTCTCCCCCTTTCAAGATCCTTTCAAGACACAGAGACTTTAGAACAAACATGCATTCGTTTAGTATTGCCTGAGTCTATCCTGTACTGTACTGAACTAAAAGTCTCCCACAGGACAGGGGTGAAAAGCTCACCAGCTTGCAACAGGTTGCCTCTTGAAACTGGAGACCATCCAACTGCCTTAGGTCACCCCTTCTACCTTCCAGCCTCGGACAACTGAGGGCAGATCTCCTACAGCCAACTCCAGCCTACACCACCACAGTTCCTCCACCCCCAAAGGAGGAGCTTTTCTTCACAGGAACCCCCTGGGAATTAGTGAAACCAAGCTTTGGTCTCAGGTCCTGAAGTTCTTCAAGCTGCCTCCAGAGAGTGTATTCACTTGTGGCTGCATCCCTATGTAACCTCAGGGCTTAGCCTGAGGGAGGCAACCTCCAAAGGGGAAGCTGCTAACATGCAGACTTTCTCAACCAAACAATACAGTACTATTTCACTGATAGCCAGTATTACCACTTAGAAAGTCTTTTCTGTCAGCAAGTGATAGAGAAGTGAGGGATATTCTTTAATTCTAGGTAGAAGAAGGAAGCAGACAAATCTTTGGATTCAAAGCCTTTCACTTGATTCAGGAACCTTTTGATTTTGACTGAAACTTCCTATCCCGTCCTAATGTTTCAGGAAGTTTTACATCATTAGCAATTATTATGATATTGTTGTTGCTGTTATTACTGCTATTACTACTGCTGCTGGCATTGCTGCATTCCAGGTGTGTTTGCCATTAATAATAGAACGGGTGTTATCTCCATCAAAAAATCTCTGGATTATGAAACTCTGAAAAACTATTTACTTCGTGTACAAGCCGATTCATTGCAAGTGGTCCGCTCAAATTTACCTGTGCCATCCAAAAGTAAGTTATGTTCGTGACATTTCTTATTTATGCATGTATTTGAGTTTCTACCCAAACAGTCTATCCCTTTCCAGCTACTTTAAAACTTCACCTGTAACTTTGTTATACCCTTGGAACACATTCCAAACCTGTGATCACTTGCATGATCAGAAGCTTACACTTACTTAGAGCAGCTGAAAATGAGCTGGAATTAACATTTTCAGGACACAAGTAATCAGGGTTCACAAAAGGAAGCTCCATAGACCTGCCCTGTCCTGGAAACATTCATTTCAGGCAAGTCTGCAGGGTTCCTCTAGTGGTCATTTCTGGTAGTGTTACCTTATGAGTTCTTGGCAGGCTGTCAGCTTGGAATATACCTGCCGTTTATACTCTTGAATGCGATGGATACTAGCGGTTTCAGATATGGTAAGGCTGTTTCATTTTTTAATACATGTCCATGTTTCTGGAGTGGTTCATGCTGCTTACCCTCTCCCAAATGCCATGTGTGCTTGCAAAATGTAAGAGCCCAGTGCTGCTGCCTTCATGCCGTAACAGCCAATGAGATGGCAAGCTGCTTGCAAGAGCTAGATTGGCTCCTGGGCTGCCTAACACTTCAACCCTGTCCAGTTTTCCTGATGACTCTGGAATGCTTTCAGTAGTGATTTGCCAGTGTTCAGTGATGCTTAAACTCCTTCCACCATCATATCATGTCATCAAGTCTGCCTCCTGCCTTGTTCTGCAGGGATCGCTTGTAGCACGACACCGATAAAACTGTAAGCACTTGCATATTTGAAGTCTGAACCATGGTTACATTTATTCATTTATTTTTATTTATTTATTTAGGAGACTGCTACGTTGCCCCAGTTGCTGAACCCTCGGGGCAGCTCACATCCATAAATAAACTTCCATAGAATAATATAAATTAACAATATAAATTTCGCCCTGGCCAAAGAATAAAATGAATAAATACTATTAACAATTAAAATGACATTTGAACAAAAAGGTCTTCGCCTGGCGCTGAAAAACAAATAACAAATTAACAATTATATCATCTTTTCTCTTGTGGAAAATCCTTTACAGTACAATATATTGCCAAAGTAAATACATTTATTTTAGCCTTCATTTTTTTTACTTATTTACTTATTTGCTTATTTATTAGATTTTTATCCTGCCCATTTGGCAAAATGGCTTGCTGGGCAAGTTACAAAATTTTATAATAATAACAATATACAATAAAAGCATAAGAACATGAACAAACATTTCACAACAGTAAAGATGCCTCACAGAAAAACCAGCAATAAAAGCACACAACCACACAGTTCTTAAACAGCAGAACAACATTGAAAAGGTGCAGTAACACAGCATATAACAAAAATAATTTTAAAAACTCGTTCAAATTACCTTAATCAAAATATTGGGTAAATAAAAAGGGTTTTGTCTGGCACAGAAAAAATATAAAGAAGGTGTCAGGCAAACTTCTTTGGGGAGCTGATTCCAAAGTCAGGGTGATAAATAAGAACACACAAATTTTAACAAGTTATTAAGTTCTCTAATACTGACTTGCACACAATGTCAAGAAAATGAAAAAGTCTGAGCTGGGATTTTTAAACCTTTTTAACAGCAGAAACCAATGCAACAGAATTGTAATTAAACAAGGCAATTCTAAATATGTGAGTGTTTGGGGGGTCAGTGGCAGATGCCTGATTTCAGGCATTGCTTGGGGGAATTTCTTTACTGGCTTGTGTTTCCCAGTGATTCCGCATACTTTTTTGTTTGTGTTTTGTTTCAGTCTCTTGTAATTCCTCCCCTCCCTTCAATGAATGGAAGGGAAAATATCTACACCAGCTCCACGCTCTGTAGGTTATGGGCTCACGTAGGGGCTTGACAGTGGAGCAAGGACTTGAAGTCACAGAGCGTAAGACCAGGCTTCCTCACTACAACCTAAGCCAGCACTTGGCCCCTACCAGCTGATAAACCCTGCTGGTGGTTCTCTTACAACTGCAGGTCTTTCCATGAGTGTACTAGAGGTCTGCAGGCAAGAGAGGCTGCCCCACCAGTGGAGCTTCTTTCTGCTGGCAGAGGAGCTCTTCTGTTCCATCTCAATCCCTTAAGGTGCCCTTTGGGAGGTGAGTGTTAGAATTGCTCTGAAAACAGGAAGCTTTAAATCAATAGTACAGTGGTGCATTATACACACACACGCACACTTTATGAAAGAGTGTGTCCATTCGATGAAAGGATGGAAGCTTTTTTGAAGTTTTCAATAATCATAAGTTACAAATTGGTAACTTGATTTAATATAATGGCATCTGAATTTATGAGAAATTTCATGCTTCATCCCAATTAACTAAAGCATGTAACTATTCAGCCCAATTAATTAAACAAGGAATTGGTCTTCCAAATTAATTTTTTATGTGGGCTTACTCTTTTTTATGTAGAAAGACAAGGATCACATTTTTACTTTTGTAAAGATATTTTTGTACAGTCAAGAAATCTGTTTTGTGTTCTTCTCCATCTGGCTATTTTATATACCCTAAAACCTTGGATTGCAAGTAACTTGTTCTGCAAGTGTTCCACAAGATGAGCAAACATTTCTAATAAATTTTAACTTGATAAATGAGCGATATCTTGTAATATGAGTCACATGATCACAACTGAGCCAATGGTTCTTCTCTTTCTCTCATTGCTGTCTCACCCTCTTGTTTTGTGCTAATGCAAGTGGGTATTTCATAGTCAAGCCCCTGCTCATGTATCATTCTGAGACTCCACGAGCCTTCAAGAAATGCAAGGTACAGAAGAGCCAGTTAAATGTTATATGGAGGCCCAACAGCAAGGTTCCTTGTTAAAGTTGCAAAAAAGAAAAAGATTCCATTGAGCCAATAGATAGCAGTGATTCCGTTAGTGATAGTGAAAGTCGTCCTACACAATAACCCTCCTCCCTCTTGTCTCCCTCACACCAGGTTAATTTTATTTTTCTTTATATGTTTTATTTTCTTTATTATTTTGTATTATAGGACTGTATTGTAATCATTTTATATGAATATTTTTGGATTGTGGGACAAATCATCAGAGTTTCCATTATTTCTTGAATTACAAGCATGTTTCCCGAACAAACTATGCTTGCAAACCAAGGTTTTACTGTGTAAGTCAAAGATTTGAACTAAAACAATTTATAAAGTCACATTTACCTTTCAGGTGAATGCTAAATGGAATGGTTAGCACATCTTGAGATCAACCTTATATGTTTAATATTGTAGAATGGGTTAGCTTATTATTGACCACTGTTCCATTATAAAGGCATCATGCAATTAACTGAAATATATTAATAGGAATGGCCATAAATCATATGTTTTGCCTGCAGAAGGTCAACAGAAGGAATGTCTTGGTATGGCTGGTGAAGACCTCCATCTGAAGCCCTGGAAAGTCTCAACTGGTAGTCTATATGTTTTGGACTACAGCTGTCATAAACTTCAGCCAACATTGCCGTTATCTGGCTTCTTTGGAGTGGTACTCCAAAAATATTCCAAGTGTGCCAGATTGCCTACCCCTGGTTTGGAGAATGCAAAGCTAGCTAGACTGGCCACTGGTCTAACAGCATAAGAGTATGTCCTCTGTCCTTACAAACATAAAAAGATGATTCCCTCAGAAATTTTTCTTTAAAAGATATGCATACAGTTGAACAAGGGTGTACAAGAGAGCTCAGTGAAATAATGCAGCACAGCATGTATCATTGTTTGAATTAATTCACCCTTCTTAGTTGCTTCTAAATCATAATAACCATGAACCAAAACATTAGGAGTCACAGCAACATGTCTTATGAGAACATCAAAACACTTGACTAATCAGCCTTCTAAATAATAATGAATTACAGGGCAATTAAAATAACAACTTGAATGTTATTGATTTCATCCTGTGTTTTTGCTTCAGGGCATATCCTTGTAATGTTTCTCATTTCCAGAGGCGATATGCCAGAAATGATCCCTGAGAATGATGTGAGTGAATTCATTTCTTATTAAAATTAGCATTCACAGAAAACGTCACTCACCACATAAAGTTACTAGTTCTTCCACAATAAAGAAATTTGCACTAGTAGTCCGTATGATTTCTTTGTACTGTTCCATCATGGACAAAGAATTATGATATATCTATGCCACAGAGTTTTTGGTGTATGTGTATGCATGTGTGTTTAGAAAAAGGAATGGCATTTTTTATTTTTAAAACATTGTTTGATTAAAGCATTATTTCAAGCATTGTTCTTTTTCAGCAAGTTTTCAAAATTCAGATGAGACTTTTTTTTTTTTTTTCAGTAAATGACTGTTTGCCACAACAGCCTTGACTTAGGATTTTCAGTACGTGGAATCTCTCAGGCTTGATGCCTCCTTCCTCTTTTATTATATTTCATTATCTGTAAAGGTGGTAACAGCAAGATTTCTCTCTGTGCAGTTTACACTTTAAATGAGTTTGTTTTCACATTGTTTTCCCATTTCCCAACAATTTCCATTGTTCCTCCTCCTTTGAGCAAAAGCCAGTGAACCAGGTAGACACAACAGACAAATAATTGCCTAAGTCCAAGATCTGTCCTGCATATAGGAAGCAATCTGGGTCCATTTGCAGTTTCCATCATAAGGGAATTTCACATGAATTTACCCCCCACCCCCAGATGCTCTGTGATGTTGCAAGAGGTTATGCACAGGGGTTCCCACCAGCCCACCACCCCCACACAAAAGAGAATGGATTGGCTTGCTCTTTTGTGAAGGCAAGACCAGGTCTTAATTCAGATTGATAGACAACCTGCCATCTCTTTCAAAACCTGCCATCTCTATCAAAACAGGCCTGCCATGCAAATTCTCAGAGGACCCAACCCACAGGAGATCTTCCCCTTCTCCTTCTCCTTCTCCTTCTCCTTCCTCCTCCTCCTCCTCCTCCTACAGGCGAGTGCGGGGGGGGGAGTGCAGCAACTGAGAGGACTTCCATAAGTAACTCTGTAATGATGATGTATTAGCATGTTTGAACTGATGAATAACTCTTCAATGTAGAGAAGAAAACAGCTTAGGAGAAGTATGAGAAGTAGCATGATGCTTACTGCCTTTTTCCAATCATCTTGGTTCATGCCAACTGTTACTGTGATTCTGTGGCAATTGATCAGATAGGATCATTCTCTATCTGTCATATCTTTGTTGGGACCAAATTCTGCATCAAGCTGCAAAACCAAATTTTAAAAATGAAAATGGTATTTATTTTTGTATTCAGTTTCTCCAGGTTTGTACACATGCTGCCTAATATAAGTATTCTAATATAAAATCGCTTTGATTCTGCAAAGTCTGTTTTGGTCCATATATTTGTCTAGAAAGTAACCAATAAGGCTTCATCAGCACTTCCTTATCTGAAGTAATTTAATACCTACAGTACTGAGCAAAGAATGTGATTTGACATACATCTGTAGAAGCAATAAAAATATTTTCAACATGACTTTTAAACTTAATTCTAGAGAACCTATATTAATATTCAGCACATATTTATTATGAAGGATGGTTCCATTAAACAAGCACCTTTAAGTAAGAAGAAAATAAATACAACATTATTAGTGAAGGTATCACAGTATCTTTTGTGAACAAAGCACCAGTTTTCCAGCTGTCACTCATCTTCCTTCCGCACACACCTATTTGTGAAGCTCATATATTGCATGTTGGACGGTGTATGTAGTTCGTCATGATTTGAGCTGCATTCCATTGTTGATATGTCTTACACACACTGCCAAAAGTGTACGACACAAGAGAGTTCTTATCATCTTATGAAATAAACAGCTACTTCTTTCTTATATGTGATGGATATACCCATATCCTAGCCAGCTTCCTGACAAGATCAAAAGATAAATCTTGACAGAGTTATAATTCAAGTAGAAATGCTAATGAGAAGTAGATTTTTGAAATATGTTATTCCCAAAGAAGTTGACCACAGACTGTTTACCTTCCTTAAAATGTGAGTCAGTGAATGAAAAGGACATAACACAGAAAACAGAGGGAGAAAAACACCTCTACCACTAAAATAACAAATCAAAATATTCAATTTGAAGGAAAGAATTCAGAAGTCCACCTTAAAATAATGATGACAAGTAAGCTGCATCTATTTTCTTATGGTATTGTTAACTTTAATACTGTTTTTTTACTCCTCATCTTAATGTCATGGTACAATATAATGGGACAGTCACCCATCATACCTATAATACCTTATATAGAGATGCATGATCTAAAATATGTAGATGTTGCTATAAAAGAAGGGAGTTGTCACTCACAATTAGCAATACAGGAACCATTCTTTTGATGGGCAAGAAAGAACATTTGAGTTGACTATAGTACATCTGCAGTCTCAAAATCTCCATACTGAAAGTTGGCACATCACTTCTTCACAGTTGAGTATGGCGAGAACTTGTCACTCAACGTTTGCATCATACATTCATGAATTTCCTTTGGAGTTTTCTTCTGCAGGAACAGGAACTTCATGATGGCCTGGAAATCAACACTTGAAAATCCCACACTTTTTGTTGACATGGTTCTGTCAATAATTTGAAAAAAAAAATAAAAAAATGGCATTACGATTCTGCAAACTGGCTCTTCATAATGTAAAATAGCACTCTTTCTAGCTATGCTAATAAAATAATGCTCAGATTTTTGGAAGTGGGTTGGGCTAATAACTTTTCAGCACCCCCTTGTAGAAAGGTTCAGGAGACTAAAGCATGCTTTGAAGGAGAAACTTGGAAAGTAGAAATACAAGTGAGAACACCAGAAACTACATGGATGGATACAGATTTAGGCCAGACCCACTGAAATTCACAGGACTTGCTACTCAGGACTAACTTGTCTCCTTGATTTCTGTGGGTCTACTCAAAGCATGACGATGTCTGGATCCAGCCAGAAGTCATTCTCTGAAGGTAAGCTCTATTTTTCAGTGTAAAGATAGAGGGATATATTGAATTGTTTTAGTTAAGCTATGTGTCTCTGTATAAAACTACAGCATGTGGAAAGCTGTAGCAGATTCCTACATATTCAGGAGACTCCTGACACACAATCTAGCACCTTACAATTTAGTGATTCAGCTATCACTTAGCATGCTACACTCTCATTCACAGGACTGGGTCTTGCAACAATCTTTTTGTCATTGTTGACTAACTTAAGTAGATCACAATGTTCTCACATATCCGACAGAATAGAGTCTGGTTTTGTCTCATATTTTCCCACATTCAGCCTTTATGACATCTGAGAAGGAAGGTGGCTGTTTATTTTCCAACTCAGTTCTCATGACCCCTCAGGTAGAATGTTTGATGGTTGCTTATTGTACAACAGCTGACAGTAGTTGTCACAGTTTGTTATCTTATCTTGAATTATCATCCCCCTTATACATGACACCCAATGTTAGCAGTTGTGAAAGGAGCCTCTGGGTCACTCCAGTGTCACTAAAAATGGTCATGGATACAAATAGATGATGGAAAAATAAGTCCTCAAAGATAGTTGTGTGGCAAGTTGGCAGATGATGACTTGTGGGAACGTCACCTTAGGTACATCTTATCTTCATCACTGTTTTGCTTTTTCTGCTGTATCAGCTCTTGGCTAGCAGGTAGTTTATACAAACTCTAGGTTGCTCATAAAGAGAATTTATTGTAACCTCTGTTTATCATTCAAACAGCCATCGCCATGGCCAAGAACAAATTCCAAAAAACAATGAGTATTTCAAGGGTAGGTAATCAGTGTGCAAGAATTATGTCATTATTCCTCCCTACCTTTAAAGGGGAAATTAGAAGTCTTTACACTTCATTGGCTTCTTTAAGAGCTCTGTGCTATTTTAATCTTTCAATTTAATATGTTAGCATCTGGTACAAATATTTTCACTGGTAATTATCTCCAAAAAGAATAAGTGAACAAGCTATATTGCTTTCTAAGGTAAGGGGCTTGCATTCTTTAAGAAACTGCTGGAATGCTGGCTTTAAAGATTGCATTGCATGCATGAGAGTTGAATATGTGTCCTTGCTAAGCAGCAGCAGTGCTTAATAGCATAATCCATCATTACTGGAGACAAGTTTGGAGCGTCTTCTTTGTACCTGTTCTCCATTAAAATCCCCACTCATGAGACACAGGTCTTTTTGCCTCTTGCTCAGAAGGCAATTGGACATGGCCAGTGAGGGCAAAGGTAAGGAGGACATTTTCTTCCTAAATCTGCTTAGGTTTTGCAGCCACACAAATGCTTGTGAGTTGGGGTTGCGGTTCTCATGCTTGGGGTTGAGAAGCATTAAAAATAGGTATGGTATAGTGATGAAACCCAGTTAAACTGCGTTTCTCTACTTGGACTGCTTTCTCTCTGGGGATTCCACTCTTCATCAGACAGCAGACACCACAGTTGGGAGGATGAAGCCTATAGCTTATGATGGAGGAGGAGAAGGCATTTTTGTGTCTTCAAGGCCAACTGGTGCTAAAGTATCTAAGAGGAAAAATATGTGTGCTAAACACATATAAGAGATTGAGAGTGAACCACAGATAAGGAATGGAGCATTCTCTCCCCCTAAGCTCTCCCCACTGCTATACAAAATTTGTCTACCCTTTCCCCCTGTGCCCATGGAGCTCCTTGGTCCTTCTAGCCCACAGCTGTCACCATTGACTGCCACCGACTCTCCATGGTTTCCAGCAGAATTCTTTCCTAGCCATGCCTCCAGATGTTTAGGTCTTGCACCTGGGACCTCCTGCTGTGATCGACCTCTGGTCTAGCCATTCGAAATCAGAGAAGCAAATACATTGCTTTTACCCACAATACCAGTGCAATAATGCTACATTCTGAACTAGTATAGGGACATGGCAGATTGCCTGGATCCCATTTGGAAACTCTATCACCACAAGCAATGATTTGTTACACACAAACTACCCTGAAATGTGTTAACATTGCCTCCTCCCCCCCCCATTAGGTGCCAGACATTCTCTTGGCCCATCAAAACATTAGGGTATTTGGGGTGCCCTGGCTTTGGGTGTTTGGTTCAGTCCATATAACACATTTCAACTCTTGTTTATGAAATTGTATTATGTTTAATTATCTTACAGAACCTTCAATAAATTACAACATACATTGACATTTCCATATTCTGGGAATATATTTACACTCACTAGACTAAGCAATTGATTAATTGGTTAAAGGACAGATGAGTAATGAATAGGGAAAAGAATATTTCACCAGGTAACAACCCTAATTAAGATTGTCATTTAAGTGTTGCAATCTTAGTGGCTTGAGCCAGGTTTTTACATCAAAAATGTAGTAGCATTCATTTAACCTGTCAGTTGTCAAAGTCATCCTGAGAATTCCTTAATGGCAAAGTTAAATTAAGGATTACTAATGTCCATCCAATTCTATTGCTCACCTATGGCTTGATTAAAGCAGCTTTCGTAATAGAGATAACTGTCTACTCTTAAACACATTTGATTGGAACAACTTTGGAACCAAGCCAGTGTTGCTAAAGGAGCATTTCAAGGTACCTGGAAATACACAATATCTTAGGAAAGATTACCATTTAGTCATTTGTAGATGGGTATACAAAAGAAAGCCTCATTTTAAAAACATTAAAAAAGATCCAGATAGTTATTCCCCCTATGAGATTACCAGTCAGTGGCCCCAACATCCACAGGTTGAAGCTATATAGTAGTACATATTTTATGCTCAGAGACTTACCTTGCAATGTAAAATCTTGATTAACATGACATCCATTGACATGCACCCACTAATGTGTGGATGGCAGGAGGAAATATCCTGACAAGTGGGGTAGCCCTGGTCTCCTCTTCCATGCACTAACAACCACATAGTGCAGGAATGGGGAACTGCCTCCATGGCTGACCAGCTAATCGTGTATTTTACAGCATTTGTATAATGCTTCATGTCTAAAAAGATTCTGAAGCAGTAAACAATAAAAAGTGGAAAATGTTAAAAGAATCAAATGCTGCATGAAAACAGGAAATCACTTCAAAATGAAAGTGCTGATTTATACAGCACTGATAAATACAGCAGCTGATTTATCTTCAAAAACCAAAGGATGCATCATTTGGCATTTGAAGTTGTGTCTATGATCCAAGGAACTTGTTAGAACTTCAATGGAACTCTTTAGAACTCTTTGTTTGATAGCATAGTCTTGGTTAAGACAAACTGTGATGTGGTTTTACTGTATCTAACAGATGTTGCTGTGCTTATTGTGCGTGTGCATGCACGCGCGGATGTGCACACACACATTTATATGTATATCACACCATAATGAGAGCTTTAGCTATGGGGACTCACAAATAAAATGTATGTATGTATGTATGTATGTATGTATGTATGTATTTTTCATGCTTCCGTGTTGTTGCTGTTGCTGCTGTTGCTATCAAGTTGTCTATGACTTATGGCAATCCAATGAATGAATGGGTGCCCAACAAAATGTCCTGAAGGGCATTCTATACCACATAGTTTTATACCACACAATAACCAAAGTTCTCTGTATACTGAAATAATTATGGGAGGAGGTGCAGAAAAGAACACAATGGCCTGACTTCAGGAAGAAGGTTGTTCTAGAGGAACCAAACCACCCCACCATAGACTCTTCCCTAATGTTCTGATTAGGACATAGGTCCATGTGGAACCACAACATGGCTTACCCCCGGGGGCTAGATGACATCAGGGGAATGCCTTCCCTCCCCAACCCTCTCCCAGGTTAATGAGGAGTTTTTCTGACATGCTTCTTCTGTCACCAGCTCACAGCACCCCAGTGCAAGGGAAAGAAGGTTCAGTTAAAAGCCTGCCACCTCTTCCAGCTGGGTTTGAAGAAGAAAGCCCTGCTGTGACCCCTGATCAGTGATAACAGCAGGGTTTCCTCCCCCAGCACTAGAGAAACACTGCCTTTCTCCAGCATTGGGAATTCCTGCTTGTTTCTCTCTAGTCACTGAGCAAAAATAAAAGCAGGGTTATCTTCCTTTCTCTCCAGCACTGGGACAGCTTGCAGGGCCTCGAAAGGAACTTGCCAGATTCAGCCTACAGGCTGAACACTTCAACAACACTTGGAGCTCAGTCTTCCATGCCGGAGACAAAATCCTGAAGAAAAAGATTGCCTTTGTTTGCTTTGCCATTTATAACTTAGCCGGAACTACTGAGAATCCTTCGTGAATATAGCATCTCCTTCATTTCTCAGCCTCTGCTAGGATTCCATTTCATAGTCACATTTGCTAGTTTTACTTTTTTGTTTATTTACTATTTCTGTTAGTGATTCAAGGATGGAAAATGTAGGAAGGAGGAAAGTTTATGTTTATGTATTTTGTCATTTAAAATTCTGTTTTGCAAACTGCCTGAAGAACTTTGGTTATTGTGGGGTATAAAATATATGATATGGGATGCCCTCCTGGGCATTTTGTAGGGCATACATTCATTCATAGGATTGCCATAAGTCAGAGAACACTTGATTGTAACAGCAACAACAAACGGAAGCATGCGAAATAGAAGCAGTAAATCAGTCAATAATTTGTGAGTACCCATAGCCAAAGCTCTCAGGATGTGGTGTGTGTGTGGGTGTTTAAATATATTAGATAGATAGATAGATAGATAGATAGATAGATAGATAGATAGATAAGAAACACAGTAACATCTTGTTAAATACAGTAAAGTCACAGACAGTGTATCTTGGCCAACGCTTAGATATCAGACACGGAGTTCGAGAGAGTTCCGTGGAGGTAAACAAGATCATAGACACCACTTTAAGTGCCAAAGGATACATCCTTCAAACATCATATGACACAGATAAACACAATTTGATTATTCAACTCAATGTAAGCATTTGTGGCTCTCATTCAGATCAAGACCATCATATTTTGGATGGGGAATTTAAGCTTTCCTCCTTTTTTGTCCTCCCAGTTCCACCTCCCTGTAGTGGAAGTTTTGGAATGAAAACAGGAGACAGATAAATTTAAATTTTCCCCTCTTGGGGTGCAATGGTCCCAATTCAAATTGGGCCCATGTGTCTTTCCACTTTGGTAAATAATCCAAACAGAAAAATGTGTGGTTTGTCCATAAAAGACATGTGAACAGTAGGTTATAAAGTAAGTTCAAGGCCCAAGTGAATAAATAGTGTCTGCCCAACACTTAAACCGTGTTGGAAACTACGGTTTTGAAAGATATGTGGTATTGCATCGGACCTCCCATATCTTTATCTCTTGATAGAAGGAGATGTGGTTCATTCAATGTGATTCCCATTCATTTCAATAGATCTTTTCTAAGGAGAACTAACATTGGATACAACCCGTCAGATTCTAAAATGCAGTGGGCAAATGGAGCACTACCGTTTGACGTACGGTTCTTTTATTGTAATTGGCTGCTGACTGGAACATTGTTAGAAGGAAAAGAATTGAAGAATGAGTGGCTCACAGATGCTATTTCTCAGTCTGCCAAAACCAATGAAATATATGGTGCCCTGTATAAAAATGAAGTGACGAGCTGAAATGAAGATGTTAATGAAATTAAATGTTAGGGTAGTTTAATCTGGAAGATAGATGACTGTATGCCTATAGATAACTGTATGGGCTAAATGTTTTAATGACAGAAATTAGAATACAGAAATAGCAGAATCATTTGCACTGATGTAGAGCAAATCATTTGACATCAACAGGTATTTATAGCAGTTCCTCACAATACAGCCGCACTGTAACTGTTCCTCATGGCTACCCTTTTGTGTATACTAGCCAGAAAGATCAGCCTTGGTTTGGCTGTTTTCACCCAGCTACCAAATGTGAATGATGAGTAATCTGTCAGCATGAAGCGAACCACATTTGGGTGACCTTTGTGGTGAACCAGTGGCTCATGGTATGTAAGCAGTTTTAATTGGTGCTGAATTGTGAAAATCTGACTTGCATAAAATAGGAAATACACAAGGTTACACAGGCCGATGCTTCTGTTCATGAGTTAAAGTAAGTACTGAAAGCCAGCAGAGTTGAAGTTTAGTGGATCATCCAAATCCATACTAGTTGTCTTTCACTGTAATAGTTTAGCTTGTTTAGCAAGCAGAAGCAAGAGATAAAAGCAGATTTGTTAATATCTTGTTGTGTTATTGTAGTCATTGTTATTTTACAGTTGCTTGGGGCTTTTATGGCTATAAACTGTCCTAAACTCATCTGTCAGTTGGGCAGCATAGAAATAAAATAAAAAGCAAACAATGCAGTTCACCCATTATTTCCCGTTATAGAACTTGACTGATGTTTTTAATGAATTGGCCTGTTTGACTCTTTGCTGTTTACCTTGGATCATGTTGGAAAGCACTCTGGAAAGAATAGCATAGCTCTGTAATACAATATGAAACTCAGGTAGATAGACACAGAGATATAAAATCGTTGTGATGGGAAAGCTTTTTTCATGAAGAACATGCTGCAGCCACTAGCAGAAAGTACTTCATGTAATTTTCCTGTTCACATTGCTAGTGTTACATTGAACACAGCCCTGTATGGCTATTTTATGTTAACCCACTATAGGGTTTCTCCTTGGTGTCCTACCCTCAACACCTTATGAGGCTTAACAGGAAGCTTGGAGATGAAAGGACTCTGAAATAATCACCTTGTGTTATACCTGATCAACTTATTAAACTGTATTTGTCTCTCTGGAATAGTTAATATTTTTGTAAGAGAGAGACTTACAATAAACTCTGTTGATTAAGTTTTTTTCTTATAAAACAGCATAACTATGCTAGTCACCACATTCTAGGTGTCTATACAGAAATGGACTAACTGGATAGTCTACTAAGCTACTTACCATTCAAGTTTATTTTCTCATGTATATGTAGCATGAGACACAGTTTTTCTTTTCTTTTCCTTTTCCCAGTGGCTGGACTTTGGAAGACAATATTGTTGATGCCTTTGCCAATACAGAAAATAGTGTGTTTCCACTCCAGTTACAGTTTTAGAACTCTTTTCAGAATGGTACTCTAAAAGAAATGAAACCAAAATAATCAGTGTGACGGTATGAAGAAAATATGCCCCATATATAGCACTATAAAACTGCCGTTACTTGCTGTGGTGGAAAAGAATCAACTTTGAAAGGAAATCATTTCTCACTGGCAAATGGAATTTCTTTCAGCAAACTGACTTTTCACTGTTTCCAACCAAGTGTCAACTTCTTTGATTATGGAGTCTGAAAGAGATGTGGTGATAGGGCTTGTTTGTTTTTTTCTTCACATTGCTCTGTGCTTTTCATGTTGATGTTGAAGCTTCATGCAGCTGTGGCCCAAGGTTGCTGGGAAGGGTGTCCTTTCAGATCTAAGATATCTCTTACATGGGCAGAGATTCAGCTGATTTTTACAATTGCTCATATTTTACTCATTCGGGGAGCCAACTTGTAGTTGTGGATACAATGCCAGATTTCGTTTCTATATACGCCTTTTCAATGCTAATGTCTGGGGGCAAATGATGATGCCTTTTGCAAGGGGCAAAAGTTTCTGATTCCCAAGAGGTGTGTGCTAAGTTTTCCATATGCTAGAAAATCACAACATTAATACTCTTTCATTTCTCTGACTTCTCCCACAAAGTCCTACTTATCCATCTATTTTTCTGTCTTAAAAAAAGAGTACATAAGCTTTTGCCCCATATCCTTTCCACTCCATAATAGTTTTTCCTCACCTACCCTCCCTCTCATTCTACCCCTTAGTAAATATTCAGCTTGGGGCCCAGCTATCTAAAGGACTGTCTGCACCCATATATACCTACCCTTCCATGAGAACTACCCCTCAGGGAGATGAGATGGGTGGCAACTAGGCGAAAGGCCTTTCCTGCTGCTGTTCCCCATCTCTGGAACTCCCCCCCTTGGGAAATTCACCTGGCACCATCCCTATTTTCCTTTCAGCGTCAGGCAAAGACATACCTTTTTAGGAATTTTTTTAACATTTAGCCTGTATGCTGTGGCCCTTTTTAACTGTTTCTGGATGTTTAATTCATTATGTTTTAATTGGTTTTTAATATGTTTTTACCCTGGTAGTATGTTTTGCATTGTAAGCTGCCTAGGAAGGCCTCGGTAATTATAGGTGGCCTATAAATATACGTAAATAAATAAATTGTGCTTAACAATTCAGTGTTATGAAGCTGTTCCAGCAGTAGTCATAGCATGACTGAAGTACGTGAAGTAGCATTATACATGCGCTAGCAAAGCAGCGTGGTTCTGTACAATTGCAAAAGCCGCTACCTTGACCGTGGTCACATTTAAAGCTGCACTGGTACACAAAGCACTGTATGGTTGGGTAGAGTGTAAGGAGGAAAGAGCAATGAAGAAACACAAGGGATACTTTTCTGAAACACCATCCTAAAAGTTTTCGTGAGACAGCGAAACCATCAGAACTCCACATATTAAAAGTATACCATTATACAATGGAATTGCTAAGGACAGGCAACACGGTATGACAAATCCTGTACAAAATACCATTACTAGAATGCAGACATACTGTGCATCATGGAATGTATGTGGGCTCTTAGAATCAGAATTCTAATTGCATAAATAAATTTGTTTCCATTTATGGGTCCTTCTTAGGAACGTCATTAAAACTTACAGTGTGCCAAAACTCTGCTAATTTCTTCTTTTAATTTTAGGTAATACTGCCAAGGTGTTTATTGAAGTTCAGGATGAAAATGACCATGCTCCTGTCTTTACAAAAAAGCTCTACATAGGAGGCGTGTCTGAAGATGCTAGAATGTTTTCCTCTGTGATGAAAGTGAAGGTGGGAATTACGTTAAACAAGTACACTACTGAGATCCAGAACACTTTGTACCCTTAAGATTGTATATTCATTGTTATATATATTCCAACATTTTTCCTGCATATACTATCAAGTATCTGGATGCATACATATTTTGATATAGTCATTCATGGAAGACTGGTTTGATGGAGACCACAACACTGGTTTTATTATTTTACTCCTAAAGAATGAATTATTTCAGAGGGGAAAAGAACTTGAAGTTGGGGGGATTGTGCACACTAGTATATATTTAATCAGTTTTCAAGTCTGAAGGAGATGGAGATGGAGTGACAACAGCCTTTGATCCTCCAGTATACTTTGGGATGCATTTTCCTATGTTGTTCATCTTGTATTTTATACAGATGACTTGGGAAGACAACTGGCTTATTGAAAAATGGCCATAAAAGCTTGACCTTCCAAGAACTTTCTTTTATTTGGCACTGATTTAGGGAGCTAGAAATCTAATGGAGAATGGCAGGTAGCCATTAAAGATAGCAATATTTTTTCCCTTTTCATGTTAACTTAGAAGTATAACAGTTTAAAGTTTAGAGATGGAAAGTGGTTATTTCTCATAATTCAACTTTCCTAACCATCTAGCCAGTGGCAACATGAGGGGGAAAAAAACCTACTGGGATGAAAACTGCAAAGACACAAAGGGCATACTCCTATCCATGTTGAAACTGGGGGGAGGATGGTGAGGACCCTTAAACTATCGTAAATGTGTTTCAGAAATATATAATCACTGGACCTAACCATATTTATTATCAAAATATTTGAAGAATGAGAAGTTTGTAGTAATGAATAAAATATAAGTAATCAAGGATTAGAGAATTGTTATAAAGGCTGCTCCAAAGGTACTCTCCATCTCTCATTTCTGCTTGGTAGGGTGGGGTTGGGTTTTTTCAGGAATAATAATATAGAATATTCCCTGAATCAGTCACATGGATGGCACCAGCCAACTGAAAATCATGCCCTAAACTGAATGGTGTCACAATATTACCTAGCCAGTCAGATTTGAGCAAACAACTGTTGCTGAGCACAGACAAAGTAGCGATGGTGAAACTGAAGAGAGAGAAGAGGTTGCCGTTATTCTCAATAGCATAGTGAGTGAGTGAGTGTGTGTGTGTGTGTGTGAGAGGGAGAGATGGAATTATTGTTACAGTAACCACCCCTCACATCCGCCTTGGCCGGAGCCAGGAGAACCTCCATCCTCTCAGGATATACTTGGGGTACAGAAAGGTCCAAGCTGACTCCCTCTATTTCAGCCCCCAAGCCTGAAATTTTGTCTAATAGTAACTAGCCATGCAAATGGTTCTCAGTTTAGTTCTGAGGTCTTCAAGAGGTAGAGATGAAGTTTATCTATGTAAGTGGAAAGGTGAAACAGAATCAAAGAAACCTTAATAACATTGCTCCAGGCAAAAGCAGCAAAGTAGTGCCTAGCACTGTCCTGATGTCTAGTAATATCTATTGTTTGATCCTGTACTTGAAGTTTTTCACATTTTTCTTTATAGAAATATATAGACCATGGGGGTGCAATCCTGAGCATGTATACTTGTATATTCTGAGCATATATACTGAGCCCTATCTTGCTCAGCAAAATTCACTTCTGATTAAAACTGCTTAGCATTCCACTGTAATTAAAGAACCAGAAATAGAGGTGGATTTTCCTCTACCCTGGAAGTAGTTACAGTCTAATTCCAGAACAATTCCAAATGGTGTTTGTTTATTTTATTTATCATATTTAAGGTGGTTTACAGAATCTTCCTCTCAATCTTATCCTCAAAACAGAACCCTGTGAGGTAGGTTGGGCTGAGAGCCTGTGACTGGCCCAATGTCATCCAGTGAGCTCCATGGCTGAGTGAAGACTGGAACCAGTCCAGCACTCTTAACCGCTACACCACACTGGTTTGGTACTGGATAAATCTAAACAGCTGTGTGCAGGAATCCAATAGCTTTATAGTCATTAGTTGTATATAAACCATGGAAATGGCCACCAGTAAAACAAACTTAATTGTAAATATATTCCAGGTTCACATACAAAAACAGAAAGCAGAAAGCAACAATTTATTTGACAGAGCAATCTTAGGACATTGTCTAAGCACTTGAGTTTACTTTTCCTGCCCAATAGTAAGCATTCATTTTGCAGAATGTAAATTACTGGAGAGGAAAGCTTTAGGCAGTATCCAGCACTGCTGCTCCTCTTATGCTGTTGACATAATACTAGGGCAAACAACCCCTGGCAGTACACCAGTCATGTAAGCTGGTGCGACACGATTTCTACAGAAAACCCCTTGTGACAGCTTATGATACTGACCTATCACTAGATGGCCACCAGGATGCCTTTAAAAATGAATTGGGCAAGTTGATGGAGGATAAGGTTATCAATGAGTACAAGTCCTTATGGCTATATGTTATCTCCAGCAGCGTCATTATTATCATAGTAGCAGTATAACCCACCTGTTTCATCTTGCAAGGAGCCATGGTTCCCCTCACAACAACCTGAGAGTCAGTGACTCACTCATAATCACCCAGTGAGCTTCACGGTTGAGTGGGGACTAGAACCTGGATCTCCTGAGACCCAGCTCAGCACCCTAACTTCTGTGCCACACTGGTTCTGACCAATCGTATGCCCATGTACTCCAGTTGCTGGGAAACATAGGCATCTTAAGGGTTTCCCATGGGCAGCTGGTCGGATTGGATTAGATAGGTGTTGATCAGACCCAGCATAGTACTTCTTATGCTGTTGCGTACAGGTTACTTAAGTGTAAATAGAGCAACAGCATTGATAGTGCCCATAATCTCTCCATAGCATTGTCTTTGTAAATATGCAGCAAGGAAGTACAAAAACCTACAAGAAATGATCGATATTACTGTTTATTTCCACTTCAATAATTCATGTTGCTAAAAGGCAACATACAACAAGAAGACAAAATTTTAAAATTACTAGAACGCCCTGCAGTGTTTGTGTGACTAGGCTAGAGTTTCATCAAACAGGCTGGGAAGCAATCTTTTCAAAATGAAAAATGGGTTTTTAAGAAATCATTAAAGTTCTACCTAGTAATTTAGGATTCTGTATTATACAATTGTACTTATTACATTGGACAAAGCAGTAACTCAACATCTGCCTTTTTCAGTTAATTCTACTTTGGCTCTGAAGTTTAGAATTAGAATTAATATTGGTATCAAAGAAATTAATTGCATACTTATAGTTATTTTTGATAGTTCCTTTGAATGTAAAAAGCTGTGCCATTGTAAATGTAATGGAAAAATCATTAAATGTGCACATTTTGAAATAAGACGTAAGGAAAGAAATACCTGATCTCTTAAAATGAAAAAAAAGATGATCAAAAACTTTGCTGAGGTATGGATGTTTCACACTTATTGCTATCCTGTGGGTTTCTCAGCAGTAAGACTGCATGTCACTGACAATGATAAATCTGAGTGAAAACTTGAAAACAACCAATTAGGAAATACAGACTGTACCACAGATTCTTGAGGTACGATCTTAACTCTTCAAAGCATTTGTATTCAGCATTGTGAATGCAGCTTTTAACCCTCAATTTGGATAAATTTAGAAGCAGTGATATAAATTTAGAATGTAATTTCGAAGTGTGTTTCTGAGCCTGGATGTTCTTTAATTGATGCATGTAAGGTCACAATGATCATTTATTCAAATTAGCATCCATTTACTGCACACATGCAAAAATCAGCATCATGAGATCTAAGCATAAAAGGCTAAGCTATTCAGATTCAGTGTAGTACTACATACATTTGGTGAGCAGTTACAGATGAATGCAAACTTAGCATATTGGCTTAACGTTGAACTGTATCATCCTTCTCTCATCTCCAGTCCTCCCCTTCTCACAGGAGCAGGTAAACCACTTGGCTTCAGGCAAGAACCTGAGACTAACATAGCTGGCACATTCCACAGTTATCTGCTGTCCCTAGTACTTATTATTATTATTATTATTATTATTATTATTATTATTATTATTATTATTACTACTACTACTACTACTACTACTACTACTACTACTTTACTTAATTGAAAGGGGTGTGGTGTGTCCCCATCGTTGTTTCCTTCCCCCTCCAATCTGCTCTCTCACTCACAGCCAGAGGCACACACAGTGACGACATCATCATCATCATCATTCGAAAGGTAATCCAGGGACTCCAGTATGGACTGGGGTCATAGCTTGGGGCTTGGACCTTCCCCTTGTTGTGGTCCCATTCTGGATAACCCCCAACAGAGCTGCAATATATACTTATTCCTAACTGGATCACTGAGTTGTCATTTGTTGCTCAGCTGGATTTGGTAGCCAGGAATACTTTTTCCCAGCTTTGGTTGGCCTATCAGCTGTATCCCTGCTTGGATGAGTGGAGTCTTTCCAAAGTCATCCACACAGTAGTAACCTCATGCCTGGATTACTGTAAGGTGCTCCACATGGGGCTGCCTTTGAAAACGGTCTGGACACTGCAACTTGCTCAACATTGGACAACTCGCCTGCTGATGAGGACTGGTTTTCGCAAATATATCATGCCAGTCCTTCACAGGCTACATTGGCTGCCAGGTGCTGTCCACGCCCAATTCAAAGCACATAGGATAACACAGAAAGCCAGAAATGGCTTGGGGTCAGGATATCTGAGAGAAAGCCTGTCTCCATATGTCCCAACCCGATCACTGAGATCTTCATCAGAGGCTCTTCTCCAAAACTCTCCCCTCAATGAAGTAAAGGGTAAGATGGCCAGGAGAAGGGCCTTTTCTGTGGAATTCCACTTGTGGAATTCACTTCCATTAGAGATCCACCAGACATCTTCTCTCTTTTCTTTTAGAAGCCAATTAAAAAAATTCTTTTTGGTATCTATTTTGCTGAATGAGTTGACTTGGCGTTATGGTTCTTATATTGGTTTTATTCTGATACTGCCATGTTATGAATTTTAGCTGCCAGACAGTTTTCCTTTATTTACAATTGTATTCTGTTTTAGCTATAAGGATGTTCTAATTGGTTTTATTAATTGAATGTTGAACTTTTATGCCCCCCTCTTATTGCTTTTATTGCTTGAATTGTTTTGCTTTTTATATGTTTTATTATGCATTGTTCAAATGCATTGTTGATTGTACTGTTTTATGTTGCCATATATGTACTGTGAACCACCCAGAGAGCCTTAAAGCTAAAGGATGTGGCATACAAATCTGATGGATGATGATGATGATGATGATGATGATAGCAGCAGGTTTGGGGTCCCCGGTTCAGACTGACACTGCAGAGGAGGAGGAAAGATTAAAGGTCTCTCTCTCTCACTTCCATTCTAGGTTTCCAATTTAGAATGCCTGCAGATATTCTCTAGGAAAAAAAAGACATAGCTACTATCTTTCAAGTGTGCTGGGCCTTAGTGTGAAACTAATACTTTAAATGCATGTAAGCATTTAATGTCTCTTGTTTTTATTTTAAACCATAAGCTTGGGGACGGAGTATCCCCAACTGCTATTTGAAAAGACAGCTTTCTTTTGTAGGGAAATAATAGCTTCAAGGAGTGTAAGTTTACCAGAACCACAGTGCAAGAGGGAAGGGCTTTAAAAAAAAAGGTTCCCACTTGCTACGGCCCCAGTTCTGATCAAGGGACCCTTTGGCTGTTATTTCTAATGTATCATGCAGTTTGGCTCTTGGCCTTTTGCATTCCACTTTGCCAGAGGATCAAACAGGCTGCGATCAGTGTAAAGAGAGAAAGTGGCACCCACCCTCCCACCCACCGACCCACGCACGCACACACACACACAGCTGCTAACAAGGAGAGGGATTCATAACTGGAACTCTCCTTTGCAAGGGAAAGCGTGAAACGGGCGGAAGATGACACGCTCCTTTCTGAGTCTGAAATTATAGTCCTTTCTGGAAAGCTTAAAATAATATTTCTTTGTTTAGGTGTCATTGGTCAAGTTTTCCAGACTCAGGGGCAAGACCATATACCATGAATAGAATCCTATCTTTTGTTGAATGGCCATTTTAGTTAGAAAATGTTTTTAAAAAGTCATGAAAACTTTATTCTTGCAGCAAGCAATATTATGATGAATGCATGAAGTAGATGTGCTGAGTGAGAAAGATGTCATTTCTCACATTGTCTGTTATCCAGTAGATTTGTACTTGCAGAGTTACAAAAATGTAAGGAAAGC
Organism: Varanus komodoensis; assembly: GCF_004798865.1. Taxonomy (NCBI): domain Eukaryota; kingdom Metazoa; phylum Chordata; class Lepidosauria; order Squamata; family Varanidae; genus Varanus; species Varanus komodoensis. The sequence goes on from NW_025335317.1 coordinate 22,383,117, forward strand.
AAAAAAGAAGCCATACGAAAATCATGTCACCAAGAACTTAGGGAAAGTAGAAAGGGACAATAAAGAACACAGTGGTGTGCAATAGATAAGGCCAATAACGATACATGAAAGGGAAGCTGGCATTGAGTGGGGATTTTTCAGAGGCCAGATGGCTGCCCACATTGGCCACTGTGTCATGACTGGGTTGTGGACAGGCCTGACCCTGTGCATCTTCTGCCTTAAGAAAGGTAGCTATGCTATGCTCACTTGCTCACTCAGCAGCCCTTCTACTCCCACCTGATGCCTTAGTCACAGGACTCTTCAGAGAAGTTTGTTGAATGCAGCAGGCTCACAAAGCAGAAGCATGATCACTCTAGAGAGCCCTAGATAGCGGATGTCCCCAGAGCATGTGACAGGGAGGAAGAGGAAGGCCCTCCTGGAGGGTTTGTGCGGGGGGGGGGGTATGATTCAGCACTGTTCCTGGTTCACTACCTGATGAATCTTGCATAGTGATAGGTCCCATCCAGGCTATGGGACAAGCCGTGTCATCCATTCCAATGGGTAAACCAGAGGAAAGCCAGATGTGAATATCAAAGACCAAGTCAGGAATACAAGTCTCTCCTGCTATGAACCTACCTGTACAGTGAGATGGTTGTCTAAGGTCCTTCTCCAAGGGTTTCCTCTGAAGGAGGCTAGGAGGGTGGTAAAAGGAGTCTTCTTGGTGCCTCCCTGGTTATGGAATGATCTCCTCAGTGAAGCTGGCCTGATGACAACATACTTTTTTTTTTTTTTTTGATGCCAGGTATAGACCTTCCTCTAGTCACAGACATTAGACAGCATACAAGAGGGATTTTAGTGGATCCTGGGATCTTTAAATTGCTGATTGTTTCGAATTCTCTCCCCTCTCCCATCCCCATGTTCATATAATTTGTATGTAAATTGGTTTTCTATTACCTCACAATTACTGCATTTTATGCCTTTTAATAATTTTAGACCATTCTGAAATGTTTTTCCTGGTGGACCTGTCTCTTACCCTTCCTGTCCCCCAGAACACCTACAAAATGCCATTTATGAGTTCAGAGACTCAGCCAGTGGTGCTCCTACCATGCTGGTTGTAAGGGCAGAGGGAGGGTACTCTGGGTCTCAAGTTTCTGAGCTTGGAGCTGAGACTCTAACATCTCCGATCATCTAGACAGTTTCTAGTGGCCATAGTAAAAATACCATAAAATGGGAATAAAAATCTAACAATAAAAATATTGGGAGAATGAACATTCTGGCACTGAATGGAACAAAGAACGGGCACCAGGTACAGCTGTTTGGAAAGCCGATTCCACAGATGGGATGCCACAACGGAGAAAACCCTTTCCCTCATGTCCACCCTCCTTGCTTTCTGAGAAGGACCTCTGCTGATTATCTCAGCATTTAGGTAAGTGCATATAGAAGGAAGCATGCCTTCAAATAACCTGGCTCCAAATTATTTAGGGCTTTTAATGCTGATGTTAGTGCTTTGAATGAGATCCAGTCATCAATTGGTAACCAGTGTAATTGATAGACAATTAGCATGATGTGTTCTTGTCAGCCAGTCGCCATTAACAGCATCACCGCTCTACTTTGAACCAATTGAAGTATCAGGACCATTTTCAAAGGCAGCCCCCCACAGAGCGCATTTTGTTCACTGATATTTCAGCATAAGTATTGACCTAGTATGTTCTCCTTGTGCTTTTTAGGATGTAATCTTATGTTTGTTTAGTCTCAAAATATCCTTGGAGATGTAGGACATTTTTATTGTCTTTATAGACATACATTTGCACCCTTAGTTGCAAAACTGTATCTAAAACCATAGTGCAGATTCTTCTGTGTAGTTCTCATTCTAAAACTAATATCAGGGGAGTAAAGAAAAATACTGCATTAGAGTTATCTGTTTCACATAAGAATCTTATTAAAATTGTTTTTTTGTGAGAAATGGCAATCAAGCTGTCCTCATTGTCACTGTAACAGTTCCTGAAGAGTAGTAGCACACAGTAGGGGAAAGCTTGTGTCTATTCTAGCCTTCTTCTACAGAATTGCCATCTTTGGTCCAATTCTTTTCCTTAGGAATGCAAGCTATGTTGCTGACAAGTAATTTTCTTTGTTGTCCTCCTTTGTTTCCCATTTGTGGCATTTAAGGAAAAAAGGAGTGCCAGTCTATCTGCCACAGACTGGCAGAGTTCTAGTTTTGATTTTTCAGGTCTCCTGTGCCTTTAAGTAGATGTTTCCCACTTTTACAGAAGTAAATCCAAAGTAGATGCAGATTCTTATTACAGAACTAAATCCAAACGTTTCCTGACTCCTGGTTATAACTTTATTTTACAGACATTTCAAAAAAGAATAGCAGTTCATTCTTGTTCATCATTCCTAGGTCAAATATTGCATTATACTTATTTCTTTGGCAAAAAAACCCAGTAAATTAAGAATGCATGAAATAATATTTTTGGAATTTTAAAGCCTGGGATTTACTTAGCATGATATGATTTTTGAATTTTGCATATAAATTGTGTTTACACATACTTTCACAACCGAATTGGCCTGGGGATCACCCCAAAAGCTGTCCAGGAATCTTCTGCAATATTGAAGGGGCTTAGGGTAGAAAATCTATCTGAAATCTTATTTGAAATCTATTCTATTTGAAATCTTATTAAGTTTGAAATAAGTTTAAAAACCATGGAGTTAAAGTACTGAACTTTCTAATTGTAGTTTGATAGCACACTGCCCAATTCAACAAATTAAGCTGAGCAAAACAGATAACTGAACCATCCTTAGAAGTATTGAGGAAAAGGTGAAGCATAACTTTCCCTATAGTTGTTTCTTCAAACCTCTTCAGTCATTAACCATTCATTCATATCTGAAACCAGAATATAACTGGCGATAGGTTCCTTAACGGATGCTACCTACTTGCACATTGCATCATCCTTGCAAACCCATTATCACATGCGGTGACGTGACTTTGGAATCACTCTCTCTTTCAGGCAGACAATTTCAGTACAGGCCCTGTGCTAATCCTGTAGTACCTCTCCATCCATTATAGGCTCCCTGTGTACAAAGAAGACTAGTGCCTTTTGTGAACATAAAAATCAGTGGATTCTTTGTTCTTGCTTTTCATTCATGATTTTCTCACAATGTGGAACTTTCTTGCGGATTGCAATCTGCGAGTCCACCTGTGGATTCAGGCTATTCCTAGATTGAAAAAAGAGAACTGAATCCAGATTCACACAAGTATGTGTGAATATACACAAATGGAATGAGGACATGGAGAGCTTTTTCACCAAGTCTTGAAAACATATCCAGTGCTGAACATCAAAACTCCTCCAAAGTCTTGCTTTCAAATTGTATTTCAAGAGCTTCATTGTTCACAAATCAATAAGATCTTCCTTCAGCTCTTACATTTTCCCCAAATTGTAGGAATCATGTAGGATTCATGATCCTTTCTTTTGAAATCTTCAGGTCTCCAGCAGCAAAATATCCATCAAATGATTACAGCATTTCCAAAGGAGCTTCTACTTCACACACAATAGGAGTTATGAATCCAGCATGAAAAACAATCTCTTCAAGTGAAGGAAATTTGGCATCCTTTGATGCCAAAGAGGTAACTTTTAGTTAAAGGCATTCAGCTTTTCACAAGCCTTCAATATGTTTAACCCTGTCCTTGAAGTTAAACGCTCAGGTCTTTCATATGAGTGAAAATGTCAGCCAAGTAGGCTGAATCCACAGCATTTGGACGAATCCTGTGATTCCAACACCCCAACCAGATCACATTCACAAATCAGAAAAACTTTTCTTCCTACAGTTCAAAGAAGCAGGTTAAAGCTTTTCATCATAACAACAAACAGGACTCCATGTGGAAAAGCAAAGATGAATACTCACTTCCCAGATCTTCACAAAATTATTTGAAGATGCAATGGTTCAAAGCATGCCCCTGATCTAATTAATGATCTTCACACAAGTATCAAGGACTTTCTTCAAATTTGGAGCCAATGTTTTTGTTGCCAAAGCATGTTGATGAGGAAAACAGTGGGTAACTTGGAAGTCTGGAATCTTCTTCTTCCTCAATGCCGAAAAGCCGGATTTATTTCCAAGCCTGGCAGCTGCCTTGTCAGTGCACACAGAACTAATGACTTTTATATCTAAATCATGTTTGGCAAAGAAATCTTTTACCAGCTGGATCACATCCTTTGCAGTTGTACTGGTTTTCAGATCTTCACAAAACAGGAAATCTTCCTTCCTTCCTTGACATATTGTGCTAATGTGATGCCTTGACTACAGTTGGAGACATCAGTCAGCTCATCAAAATGAATAGAGATTTTTAGAGGGCTAGCTCTTACATCTGAAGTGACTTGGTCCAACATATCTTCACTCAAATCACTAAGTTGGTTGTCAATGACATTTGATATGGGCACTAGTTCAATTTTTTTCCAACTTCTTTGTTCCGGATAATTGTTGCCATTTGCAGTGTGCATGGCTTGATGAGTTCTTCTGAAAATGTAGAAGACTTCTTGGATTTGGCCACTTGGTATGAAGCAAAAAGTAGTGTTTTTTTTTCAGCAGAAATGAAAGCCAACTTTGGAAGAATTCCTCTAGGAATAAATTGAGCTCTGTTGACTTTCAATGACCAGCTCCATGTCCTTCAACATCAGCTTGGCAATGCTTGTTCTTGAAGTGCTCCTGAAGCTTGGATGGCTTCAGATTTGACATGATGAAGTTTTCATCTGTGAAACAGAAAGAGAAAAATAGGTCCAAACAATGTAAATAAATAATAATAAATAACTTTATTATTGGGATAAGTTTTGGCAAAAAGGTCACAATTCACCACCTTTGGCAAATCATGAAACAGACGTTTTCTTTGTTGCACCCCCAGAAATGCCATCTTGCTCCCCTGGGGGTTTGTGCACCCCAGGTTTGGAACCCTTGTCTTATAGTCAGATCTCTGTTTTGAGGCTGGGTCTAAACAGCAGGCCACCAGGTCATGTGTGCCCAAATTTCCTTTTTTTTCCCCCCAATCCCCTGTTTATTCTACCTCCTTAGCATGTAAATTATGAGGCTTCTGTACTTCTCTGGTATTTGGTTGGTCTTGATATAGGTATTGTTATACTATGGATTATGGAGCAGGAAGGGGGAATTGTAATGGACCAGTACTGGTATTTTTTTTTCCTTTTTATATATTTATAAAACTATAAGAGTTTGTGTGCATCTGTTTGTATAGTCTAAGGATATGGAGAATAAAGTGATATATATTCAGCTTCATGATATTCTTTGTGAAACCCCCTCAAAAATGCTATTTTAAAAGTTACAAGGTGGTGCACTTTATCTCTGTCAGTTTGGAAATATATTATACAATTCCTTTATTTGTATAGGGTCTGTATGCACTATTGTACTGACCTATCACCATACGTTTTCCTTGGACTCAGCAAAACATTGCTTCAAGCCTGAAGAATCCTGAAAAATTATCCTTTTATTGGCAGTGGCAGGCATCAGTTGCTAACCATCCTTTTGTCCTTTTAAGAAAGCGAGCTTAAATCAAACTAGCTACTTAAAGCAGGGAGGGAAGCTATTATTAGTCCTTTTGTGCATTCTAGCCTTTCTCATAAGGTCATTCTTAATTTTGGTTCTAATATACTGAAGGGGATCATAAAATGAATGGGCTTTTCTATTCAGCATTAGCACCACTAAAGCAGATGGCAAATTCAGATGTTTCCAATCACAGTTTCTGGCAAAATATAATGGCTTTTAAAACAAGATCACTTTTCTCCCTGCAGGAATTGACAGTTTGATGTATATTTTCCGTTTTAAAAGCTACATCTGCTCTCCCACTATTTTTTTAATGCTTTGACATTAATGTCTTGTTTTGCACACGGTTGTGAGTAAATTTGTCCCCCCATTTAGATATTCTTCATAGTCTTTCTCAAACCTGTTTTCATCACTGGATTGTCACTGTCTCCAGAGGTAGCCATACCTTATGTTGCCATCCTGATAGGCTGTCTCCCTCTTATAAAGGGCAAAGAACCTTTTCCTTGTCATGACTAATCTTATGCATCAGTGACTATAAAGCAAGCTGCACACACGACAAGTGTTCAATTAACTACAATCCACCAAGTGGAAAAACTAATAAACACATCTTATAGGTGGCCATGTTGGAAAAAAAAAAACCAAAAACAGGGTGCATCACTTTGTTTATTCTTTTCAAATTTGGGGGTGTAGATATTCACCTTGGCTCGGCTAATTGCAGCCTTTATCTCCTCTGTCTCATTTATAAAGTCATGTTTTAATCTATTAAAATGTGTTTATATATTATAAACAGACCACGTCTAAGCAGCTGTTGGGAGTGGCTGTTTCTGCAAAAGCTATTATAACTAGGCTTGTTCTTTCAAATACACTTCACTGGGGCACCAGTCACACATCTGGGCATCCATGGAAAGCTCCCATGAAGCAAATTCCATTGGGCCTTTCCATGAGCTTGCATCATGGAAATATGGCACCCAAAGTGGCTGTGTGTGAAAACATGAGTAGCTGGAAGGAAAACGTGCTCTTAGCCACAACTAAGGACATGGGCATATATTGTCCTTTGCCTATATTACATAAACTCACCCTCCCCTCTCTTCTGCCACCCAAAGCCTTGGATAAGGCTTACATCAGTACTGGCCTTAAGTATGCCTTATGTTCAGCAGGGTTCATTCTGAACAAGGGTTTGAAAGTGACCAGTGAAAAGACTGAAATCATTAAATCAGCTCCAGAAACTTTTTTAGGCACTAGTCTCCATTTGGTTTCATTTCAGGTGGGCACCCACAGAGTTGGTTGAACATATAGATTAGTCTTTAGTTTCAGAACAATTACTGGGTTCAGAGATACATTGCTAGGAGAAGAGGAGTGAAAACATGTCACCTTTCTGATATAGTTCAATGAAACTTCGGTTTTCTCTTGACAATCTAATGATTAAGTACTAATTGCATGTTTATGCAAATAGTGTTAATACATCAATTTTCATTATTTGGAATGCTTAGTTAAAGATGCCATATCTTCAAGAGATAATTGCCAATAATTTTTGTTAATCTAATGAAAATGGCTGTAGTTCATTAGGCATTTTGTCAACATTTCCATACAACTGGAAAGTTGTCATCCTCTTTTTGCACCCAAAGATAAATTCAGGGCATATCAGAGGCTACTTACATTTCCACTTACATTTTGAAAACTGCTTCTGCAGTGCAGTTTTAAATATGCAGTTGTGCGTGTAGTTTGTGGTCTCTAGCCTTTGACGTCAACCACTAGGTATTTTATTATGCTAAAATCTAGGAACCTCATTAGGTCTAACTGCACGTAACTGGGCAAAGGGTGCTATGTAGACAGCCACATATTTATATGTGCCACATAAACAAAGGAAAAGGTGTACAACCATTAAGATTAACTATATATTCTTCTCTTCTCTGACAGGCATATCACAACCCTTGAGACAACATATATCATCCCCTAATGAAATGTCAAAAATATTTACCTTCACGACAAATTATAGGGATAACCACCATCATTCCCTTGCATTATGGACAACATGGCCATATTTTGTCATTTGAAGTATACAAGGTCTCTCTGGAGTTCCTGCAAAAGAAAACATGATTTTTTTCCCCTTGGTTTAAACCTATTTGAATAAATGAGAGTAAAAAACTAATAAAACTGATGGAATGATGCAGCCAGCATGGCTTTTTACACTCCAGCTGCAAGGCTGGAGGGAAACCACTCAGAGTTCAGTGTCCGAGCACCAACTTCAGAACACATTTCCAAGGTTGGAGCTGGGACTCTCTGGCCGTCGAGACAGTATCTAGTGGCCATAAGATTGCACAGTAAATTGAGTAAAAGATCAAGGTAAATGTGCTTTGCTATTTGCAGTCATTTTAGCAGGCTGTTTTTTTCTCATGTTTTACCTATCAGGCTAATGATAAAGATACCGGCAACTACAGCGCTATGCAGTACAGACTCATCATTCCTCCAATCAAGGATGGAAAGGAAGGCTTTGTGATTGAACCATATACTGGGCTGATCAAAACTGCAATGCTATTCAAAAACATGAGGCGATCTTATTTCAAGTTTCAGGTCATTGCAACTGACAACTATGGAAAAGGGCTGAGCAATAAATCAGATGTGCTTGTAAGTATAAATGAAGAAATGCATTTTGGACCTGTATCATTGTTATTTGCCTTAAAGAAGAAATGGGAAAAGGGCCATTCTTTACTTAAGGTGTCAGGAGAAGAAAAAGTCATGTTCAGAGACAGGAAATAGAGGTACTCTCATTCATAGGTGCATGCGCACACACGCGCGCACACACACACACACCCCTATATTGCCCAATAGCCAAAGCTCTCTGGGCAATCTATAACAATCCATTAAAATACAATCTAAAATATGCCCTATTATGAAAACATTATTTTAAAACTCCCATACAAAACTTATAACTACATTTAAAATTCCAATAATTTGGAATCTGATTAAACAACTAATAAAACTCCAATAAACTAATTAAATGCCCTGTGGTATAGGATAGGCATAACTGGGCACTGAAAAGCAGTAAGGCTGCCACCACTTAGTGGGGAAATTAACTAACTCCCCTCATTCCATAACTAGGGGAGCACCACTTCTCATTGCCCCCAAGTTACAGGCAGTTCCTAGAACTTGATCACAGAGTCTGAGCTGGGAGAGGGGTTCCATCAGCCCTAGCTACACTTTTCCTTTTTAAAAATTAAAAAACATATTTTATTAAACTAACAAATTGCTATTAATATAATAGCAGTAAACATAATTAAACATTACTAATAAACATAATTAATACAACAATACCAGTTCTACCTGCACCAGGACCAACAAATCAAGTCACTTAATGTAAGATCATTTATTCATTCAGGTTGCCCAACTTCTCTTCCAGAACTGCATTGACTCTTGTTCACACCTCTTTAATTTTATTAAAACATATTCAATAAACAGTCTCCAAATATTTCAAAATTATTTTTCTTATCAAACCTTTTTTCCATTTAATATCACAAGTTAAATTCCTTCCTCTTATTAATTTTACTGCTGTTAAGCTATACTTTTCCTCGGCTAATTTAAATGCTTTATTTTCTTGTTAGTTTTATCTGTTATTTTCTTTTTATGTTACAGTTCTGAGCAAAGAAAATATGAATTGGTTAGGAGCGCACACGCATTTTCAGAAGGTGGGGGGAAGGGAGAGAGAGATTATATTCATTAGTATAGTTAATGATATTTTACCCGTACTTATGTGAGGCATTACTAGTGTTTCCTCCATGGCTGTCTCAGAGGTTCAGTACCTGGTTACTGGACAGGGTTTGTTTGTTTTTGTAAAAGAAATCTACCAATTAATCAGATAATTTATTGATCTGCTCAGCACACTTCAGAATAAGACCTATATGCCAGTTCACATCAGAAAATAAAATACAAAGCCATTTCCAAATACAAAAGCCATGTTTTTAACGATACAGGGATTTAAATAACACTGTTAAATGTGAAATATAGCCCATGTGTTTTTAAAAGAAGGAGCCCTGAGGATGACCAATAAACAAATACTTTAGTGGTTTGGAGTTTACTTTTAAATTAATAACATTATGGATCTTTGTTTGTGGCTTTCCATATAATTATCCAATCCCTCTATTTATTATTTATTGTGTTTTTAGCCTACTCTTTCATGAAGTTCTTTCACATTTTCCTCACACCCCTGGCTGGGATCCGATGTGTGCAGGTGATGAGGCTGCTAATTTTCTAGGGAAAAAGCCATTGCTCAGTGGTAGAGCCTACATTTGAATGTAAAAGTCCCCTCCTAGGTTTCATCCCTGGCATTTCCAGGGAAGGCTGGTAAAGTTTTCAGACTAACCCTGTGAGAATTGTTGTCAGTCCATGCAGACAGTAGTGAGCTTATTAAAAGCTTGGCCTGTAAGGCAGCTTACTGTCTTCCCTTCCAGATAAGATTCCCTGATTTCCAGAACTGAGTTTTAGGGTTATGCAGTTGGAAAGCAATTCTGAAATGTCCAGGTGTTTTCACAGAACAACAAGTTAGGTCAGGCTGAGAGATATTGACTGCCCAAATTATCCAGTAATGATTTCACCTCAGGAGTAGTGCTCATTCTCTGGCTGGTTCTCTTAGGCCCTGCCATTTCTGTAGTGCAAGTGGTCTCCACCAGTTGCACAAGAGCGAACTGGCACTTCTGGAGGAACCCAAAACTAGCAGTAACACTCATTTCTGGGCAGCTACAGGTGGATGGAGTTTGTATAAGGGAGCTCTGCCTTATGCAGACTCCATCCAAAATCAACTATTTCTGCTCTTTTTCTAGCTTTCCCTAGGAAGCTAAATATCCCTTAGATAAGCAGTGAGTTCTGCTTACAACACAAAACTAAATTTCACAGTTTTATGGGTTACTATTTCAAACAGTCTGATATTATAAAACAATGTCAAAATTCTTGCATATCTCTAAACTTGTTTCCTATCTCATATTCTACTACTAGCACCCCATTCTGAGATCAAAACTGTCTGAGTTCATTTTTCCAGCTTATTTCTTTCTGCTAGGTTTAATACTGGCCTAGTTTTTCAAAACATGTCAGAAAACTCTTCCAATCTAAGACAAGGGAGGACACAACTTTTACAGTAATTGTTTTTGTGGATAGTGGCCAAGATTTAACAGAGATGTTTGATTTTCCTTCCTCCGTTGAATTTTCCTTTTAGTAGCCTAGGACAATACCAAATCACATTTCCACTATCATGATGATTAAAGCTTCTTGCCTGCCAACATAGCCATGCAATTTGACCACAATCTCACAGGTATAAATTTCCATTGAAAGAAGCAGCTTACAGAGCATTCACACATTGCAAAGAGGCAAACATAGGTTGTCACCAGTTGCGCACTTGTCAAGAAACTGTACGGCCAATGATGGCTCCCTGACATGTATGCTATTTATGTTTGCTACATTCCTATTCTAAATGTAAAAGTATATTGATGTGAGATTGTTGCTGAAAGATTAACCCGCCCGGTGTGGTGAATGACATCCTTTATATTGTGCACATGTTTGTATGTGGAATGGCTCTTGTAGGTCGTGTGTGATTTATATGTTGCTAATACAATTTACCTTCACCCAGCTAGTTAATTCATGAACAGTGAAGCAAATCAGCCTCTTGTTTTCTTTCTCCGCTCAGCAACTTGATTGTTTAACTTTCCCATCCAGTCCTGCTGAAAAATCAAGGCTCTGTGTGACAGAGAAAGTCAGGATTTCCCATGTTTGTTCTCTCTCCCACAAATACATTTCAAAATCCATTCAAGCTGCTTTCCTTCTCTCACACCATTGTCTTAAGAGACGCTATACTGCTTCTGAGAGGAAGAGAAAGAAACACAGCTTGATAGCTCTTTCGATAAATATGAAAATTCCATTATGCCTGCTTTTTCTCAGAAATACAGGAACAAATATGAGCTGAGATCTTCTAACTCTGCTTGTTTTGCTATTACTCATCTGAGAAGTAGAACTTGATGCAAGATGAGGACTACTTTGGTCCCAAAACTATGTGTTCTTAGCAGTCAATGTTGTTTTTCAAACTCTATAACCAGTTAGGTTCACATAAGTAAAACTGAGAATTAATTTGTTCATAAGTGGGCATGTGGTTACATGATGGGCATCATTCTCAGAAATAGATACAAATAAGCAAAGGTTATAAAATGCAAAGGAATGTGAGCTGTGTAAGAAATGGTGGCTTCTTTAAATGATGGCATACTGCGTAAAGCAAAAGGCTGTGATCCAGTGGAACTTTAAAATCCCATTCATTTGAATGAAGGAAGCCTAGATCAAGAGCAGCCTAGAGGAGCACAACCATTTCTGTGTTTCCACATCCATTCTTATGGGCAACTATGGGTAAGAGTGAGACTCTCACAAGTGATGGTTTCACCATTGCTCATGTTCTGATATACAGTATGTTTTGCAGCCCTCAACTACTTTTTGCTTCTATATTTTCAGGTCTCTGTGGTCAACCAGTTGGATATGCAAGTAATCGTCTCAAATGTCCCCCCTACCCTTGTGGAACAGAGCAAGGATCAGCTTATAGGGTAATCATGTGTTCCCTCTACAAACATCTCACAGAATCCAACACTTCAGCTAAGCATTGAAATATATTTATGATTAAGGATTCACTGATAGAACTTTTCTGAAATAATGATTAGTAAAATAGCAAACATCTGGATAGGAGAGGCAGATAGAAAGGTAGAAACAAGGCATAAACCCAGTCAATCTTTTTAGTTAGTTTTAATTTTTAATTCTATTTAGCCCTAAATTTGTTTTGCTTCCCTTTTCTGACACCTTTTTCTGACACTTGAATACTGGTTTGCTCATCACCATCTTAATGTCCTAAAATGCTCCAGATGTAGACTCAGTTTGCATGATCATAAGCCCACAGGCTGATGTTAAAATGAGGCTTTTGTTGTCTAGGGACAGCTCAGATGATAAACTGTGATAAACAACCCGCAACCCAACAACAAACCATGGCTTGCTGGCACCGCTTGTTTCAGGCAACACATGAACCCATGTTTCAGCAAACCATGACTTGGAGACAACCCATTTTCAACTCCTACGTATGGGTTATTGGGGTTTCAGAACCAAGTCAATATCTTTTGATTGCTAGCACCATCCACCACAGAAGCACATTCAGCCTCTTGCCATTGCCACTGAGTCAACCTGTTTCCTTTCTTTTCTCAGATGTCTGCATGATCACATTCCTCAGAGATAGGAGGAGAGCCCATTGAGACCTTAGCTTAATAATGAAGTGATTGAGCCAAAGATGGTCAGCATCTTCTCTTTCCTTGTCAGAATCACACAGTCACAGAGTTAGAGGGGAATTCAGGGAGAGCTTGTAGACTGACCTTGATCACATTACAAAATAATCTAGCCAGTAACAGCCTTATACCAGCCCTGCTGCCCAGTTGTGTAAGCTAAAAGGAGAGTTTGCATCTAAGTCTGGAGCAAGCATTAGGGTCCCCACAGGTACCAGCAAGACCCTGGACACCATTTTAATAAGAGTCAAGGTGACTTCCCACTTAAAGAAGTGTTCTTACCTTCAGCTGAGATTGCTTCTGGAAAAATTAAGGGCATTCAGCTGTTGACATCTTCATTTCCCATGGATGCTTCTAGGCCATGGAATTCAGATAAAATCTTGGAAAATGTAGGTGGTTGTTGGTGGCTGCAGGTATTGCTTTCTCCTAGAGTGTGCTCAGCCACCAAGAAAAAGTAGGGGAAAAGCAAAAGGGGGCTCCAGGGATTGGGGAGGGGTGCATTGCCTTCATGTATCCATTTATTGACTATATGGCTGTACTGCTCGATCGCCAAAGCTCTCTGCGTGGTTCACAGCAATAACAGAAAGCCTGCTAAGACCTCAGTTACAGTAATAAAGTGCCCAGACACTTCATTTCATGCCTTGTATCATTTTGAATGAGTAGGCAAAATCAATAATTACAACTTAATATAAATTATTGTTGACCAATAATGTATAGGCCAGGGCCAAACACACCAAACCTTTCCTATGCAGGAAGACGTTGTTGGAGAGCCAAAATTGCAAGTAGTTACTGTAAGAATACAAAATGCAGAAAATAGTGCCCAGATTTCTTGCAACCAGCAGCAGCTGATCTCTCCCTGCTGCAAGTTTAGTCCCTTTCCTGCTACTCCGTATGTTCCTTCTGCATACCCTTTTCCGCACTTGCCCCAGTGATGCTCCGCCATCCAAATTCAGTGGCATATTGGCCAGGGGTGGGAAGATCATTTGGTGCTGAATTTTATCAGTTTGGCACAACTGGTGAAAAGTGCCTTAAAATAGTCCCTTCTTGCAGTTGCCAGCAACACCAAAATTCTGTGGGAAACCAGCAGTTTTGCTTTTTAAATATTTTTGGGGGGAGGGAAGTGGGAGATGCCAAAAAGGTTGGGGGGGCACATTATATCTACCCTATAATCGTGTGATGTTAGTTACAATTTAGTAAACAAAGAATATCCTCAATATTAAATACTAGCTAGTTTTGATTTGTTTCTATTTGTGCATCCAAACCAAACAACCCTTGTAAAATTAAAGAAATGTGTTTCTCACATACAGCTAGCTCATACCAGAGATAACTCTAGATGTTGGATGGCATGATGAATAAGCGCTGTGCAATCAGTCTTACTTAATAGCAGTAATATAGAACAAGGCCAAAAATAAACACAAAACAAAACTTGCCAAAAGGTAGAGCGAGGTCTCAATGCTGGTGAGGAGGTGTTTCTGGTATCAGTCAAAATGGATACCACTTTTTTTGCCTCACACAAGGCAAAACACAAGGCATGCAGTAATATGGGAATAGCATGTTAGGCTTGATCCACAACCTCACTTTTCAGAAAGGTGCTGAACTAACGGATCATGAAGAGGGCTTAGTTTTCATCTCCTTAGCCTCCAGAAGAACCACTAAGACCAGTCTCCTATCTCTAGAGGAGGTTACACTGCTGTACTCAGATCTTGAGGACCTAACCATGAAGATACTACTACACTTCAGTGCCATCATAGTTCATGGCTGCTGAAACAAACTTTGGTCAACAGGGAAGTTGGCCTAGAAAGTCTAAAGGAAGTCAAAAGCATACTTAAGGTTTATTCTCAATCTGCTGCTGGTTGGAGCAACATGCAGGTATGCTTATCTGGCTTCCGGTTCCAGCATCCCTCAGAGCTCTTCCTTCTGCTGCTCTGTTTAGCTCCACTCCATCAATATGCTTCCGCACAGTATCTGCTTTAAATTCCTTGTCTTAATGTACTTTCCTTTTTTGCCACTGCTTTTGACTTAGTATTAGACACAGAAAAGAAGTTAAATGATGGGGATCATGAGGCTATTGAAGATAAGAGAGAGGGTTGGAAGCTTTTAAATTAAAATATCAAAAAGCATAATCCTGCTGGCTTTTCTTAGGGAGAGCTGAGGTTAGGAGATAATGTTACCCATCCCTCCAGAAGAATGCTGCTTTGCTGATTTTCTGTGTACTTTCATGGCCTAAATGTTCACTTCAAAGAAAGGCCAGGAGGCAGTTGCTGGATACGAGCAGTGTAAGGGGCTGGTAGGGTCTCTCCTTTAAAAGAATACTAAGCTGTGGCCAAATGTG
The DNA here is from genome assembly GCF_004798865.1 of Varanus komodoensis. Classification (NCBI taxonomy): domain Eukaryota; kingdom Metazoa; phylum Chordata; class Lepidosauria; order Squamata; family Varanidae; genus Varanus; species Varanus komodoensis. Next base: position 22,398,258 of record NW_025335317.1, read on the forward strand.
TTGGAGAACAAGCAGTGCTAAGCACTGGTGGCGGAATGGAGAGGAAAGATGTCTATGCTAGACTCTGACAGTGCAGATCAAGCAGAATAAAATCTGGTGTGAGCAATGTAAACCACGCTTCTGAAAAGCGGTAGTTTGTAAAATAGGTAATACAAGGGGAAATCAGTTTCTAACATTAGAACGCCCTACCATCTTTTACAGGATTTTTTGTAGTCCACAGTGTGAATCTCAAATGAGAAAGGAATTGACAGATAGCCCTAGGTAACCAAGTTTCTGTCTTACTCAGCTTGTGCATCCCAAACAGCCAGCATTACGGCGATTAATCATGCTGGAAAGAGTCCAAGGGGTACCTTGCTGCTTTCCCATTCAATCCTCCCACTTTCAGTCCCTTTTAGTCATTAGGGGCCTCCTTCATAGCATGGATTAAGTCCTGGTTTAAAGGATTAAATCCAGTGTTCTTTGCTTCACCAAACTAGGTTTTCTAGAGTCACCCTCCGCTGTAAGTGTGATTGTGCTTTACTGCTGTAAAACTCAGCAGGAAGTACAGAGAAGCAGCAAAAAAGACAAATAAAAGGAAAATACTAAATTGGTTGAAATGTATGTGATGCACCTGAAAATACTATATAAATGTACAACATTAGTATGACATTCTGTCAAGCACAGCTATGTCATTTCCAGTATATCTGAAGAGTGGGAATGGGATGTATCCATTAATTTTAAATTCCAGAATCTTGAATGATTTTGGGGCCTGTCAAATGTCTTAAATATAATTTCTGTTATGGGGCAGAATTGGTTATCTCCTTGAATAATAAGTATTAGTTTTATATACAAAACAAAACCCACCTGCAAAGACTAAAGCCCATTTCTTCTTCATATTGATAGAAGAGGTGCCCAGCTGCTTCATTTTTAAGCAACGCTTAGAACAAAGATGGCCAACTTGTGATGTGCCTCCAAATATTTTGACCTACAAATTCCACCAGCCCCACCCAGCATAGACAAAACAACTGCGAATTGTCCATCCAAGATTCAGAATATAAAACCTTTTGATTGGGAAACTCCATTTATCTATAGAGATTTTTAATACATTTCTTTCTTGGATTACACAGAATTATTTCCTCTCTTTTGTGCATTGCAATTCAATAGCAATGCTTTCCAGGACACCAGCTCTACATGTTGGCTTTGTTTACAGTTTTGTATTAAACTCCATTATTTCTGTAGACAGGAATAAAGATTTCAAAAACATACTTCCTAAAGATGCAGGGAACCCACTGCCTTTCCTCCCCACCCTCCTCCCCCTCCTCCTCCTCCTCTACCCTTTCTTTTCCTTCCTCCTCCTTTACACATAACCAAACTACAGGGCAGTCTCTCCCTGGGGAGAGAGGCATTCTGCTTTTTCCCATCACTGTGCATAGGTGTCATTTCTATGGATTGATCTCATGATTTTGATTGAGGAAAATTCTGAGTTCTGTTTTGTTTGTCCCTGATAATGTTGTATATTAGCACAGCTCTGTTGCTTAAGCTATCTTTCAACAGTTTGTCAGTTTCTATATAATGCCTATGGTTTAACTGCAGGCCTTTTTTATTGTTTTGTGGTAAACCTGTCAGCTCAGCACTCCGATTTTTCCCTCTGGTGCAAAGCTTACTTTATGTCCTAAGGAGTACAAGATGTACTGCTATGTGCTGTTAAGCTGGACTGTAGGTATCCATGAAATATTCTACTACAATTCATTGTTGGCATATTTTGTGTGTGAGAATTTATTAACCTTCCATGAAGAGGTGAAACAGAGTCCTATATAATGCTAACAGTTTTATTTGTAAATACCATTGGAATTTCCCCAAAGCCATTTAAAACTCAAATGCTATCATAAATACAAAGAAGTAGAGTTAAGAGCACAATGTTTGAGTGCTGTTTCTGTGTTGGTAGAGTTTTCCTTAAGAATTGCACACTTTGAAAATGTGTGTTTTATTTGTGTATTTATGGTTTTGATCATTGGATCCAGGCTTTTGTCCATATAGAATAACAAGCTCACAAAATATGTTTCCACTGTTTTCCATTATCAGGATTTTGGAACGCTATGTTCAAGATCAGATACCTGGTGCAAAAGTTGTGGTAGAATCCATTGGTGCTCGCAGATACGGAGATGGCTATTCAGAGGAAGATTACTCCAAATCTGATCTTATGGTCTACGCAATTGATCCTCAAACAAACCGTGCTATAATGAGAAATGAGCTTTTCAAGTATGTATTTAATGTCATTATGGTAGCATCTTGAGTATCTCTTTTTGAGTGTCCATGCCACTGCAGCTGCCTTGATTTGATTTAGTTACAATGTTTCTACAAGCAACTTAGTTTAATCAACTAATATACAAATGAGTCTTTTGGTTGCACATCTCTCCTTCATGTGAGCCCTCAAACAAACAACTTCCTATTTTATCTGAGTGAAGAAATTACAGTTAGCAACTTCAAAAAAGCTAGGATATCAAAACACAGTTTGATGTGATTTAATGTCCTGGCTTGTTTCGAAACTGTTAAAGAGAGTTTCCTCATTCTGATAAAACAGGGAACTAGAGTTATCTAACTGATTTGTGTGCTCTCACACATAAAAAGAGGACTCTTTTGTAGTGACCCCCCAATTGCATTCCAATATTTTCCACCTGATAAAAGGAGTAAATATACTTGGATGAGAAGTTGGAATTTTCTCTTTACAGCTGAACTTTTTGGTAGATAAAAGAAACTTCATCCTATCAGGAAAGGAGAGATTATCAGGTTGGCTTCACAGAAAGAAACACTTCATTCCAGCTAGGTTGGACACCACAACTCAGAATGAGGAAAAATACAGGTCTCTCAAACAGCTGAGGAGACAAGCCTGTGTGGATATGCATGCAACTGAATGTTCTTCCATATGAACAAATTCTTTGGATATACAAAACAGAAATTATGGAGAAAGGTTCTAGCTTAACCTCCAAGTGTCTTCACCTGTTCTCTTCTATCTGAGAACTATACTAAATATATCTATATATCAATATGTATGCACATCTAAATATATGTTATGGTGACTGTCCAAACTTGATGACATGTGAATGCTGACAATCATAGATGTATTTTATGATCAGAATGGTATCTATTTCTACCTATCATGTGTCTCTGAACTTTTAAAGATTACCCAACTTGGCCTGGGATACTCAGCCCTCACATGATACAGGCAGTCAGTAAATTTAGGACATTCACTGCAGTGTCTCTCTCTCTCTCTCTCTCTCTCTCTCTCTCTCTCTCTCTCTCTCTCTCTCTCTGTGTGTGTGTGTGTGTGTGTGTGTGTGTGTGTGTGTTCTCTCATTTGCAAAGACTCTTATTTTTTACCCCAATTCCCAAAGCTATTTCATTTACTGCCCTGAATCTATGGCAGAGGAAGGTCATTATTCTTTCTTTCATGTATTGACATCTGCTGCTGCTTTGCATACATTTTATTGTACCTCTTCTCCCACAAGGCCACAGCGCTTCACTGATAGAATAAGACAATCTGTCAGTCATGTGCCTGAGAAGCAAATTCCTGTAGGCTTACTAATGAATTGTGATTCATTGTAGGAATACTATTTCCCAGAGTTCCAAACTCTCTGTGGACAAATCACAACATGAATAAGATAAGGCCTGAGGAGGCTGAGCAAAGGAGGTGTAATCAGTAGACACACGATGGATGAGGAAAGAGGTTAAAAATAGTTGCTAGATAAGAAAGTGAAATTTTTGCTTTACTTTCTAATATTATGTAGACAGGTAGCAAATACACATACTGGCAATGACAAACATTTGGACATACAGAACAAAACAAGAAAACATTAGCTTTCATTTATTGTTTCTAACAGTGAGTAAATTCACCTTTACTCCTGCTTCCCTTCTCAAGGAAAAAACAAAACAAAAATATAACAGAACAAAGCTACACCTTTACATTGGTTGCATTTGGTCTGTCAACAGTTGATCAGCAGCCAGCCATTGATTACGATCAAAATTATTTGCATGCATGGTAGAGTATTTTAATATGCATTGTGTTGACTTAGTGTTCATATACAGTGTGATTATATCCATGACAGGTTACATAATATTCTGCTGTGTCATCCTCTAGTCACTCTTTTCTTGAGAGAGATCCTCCCCCCACAATCCTTACAACCACATTCAAACATATGATGAGTCATTTCACTAGAATTACTCTCTGTTTTCAAGTTAATCAATGGAATATAGCAAACACTAGAAATTAAGCATTTTAATCAACTTACTGGTCATCACTTGGTTTATAAACTTTGCCTCTTTCCTAGGCAGCTGTGTACCAAAGGGAATCATTTATGGTCATAAAATCCCCCTCTAGGTCTTAAATTGAGATCCTTCCCCACTTAAAGCAAATTCAGTAGTTAATTCCTCTTTTTTATATATATAACCACCCCTATAACCACCCCTGGAGCCTCTCAACATGATGCCAATGAACCACCTAATTAAGCATCGATTACTCCTCAAAATCAGCTAATGATATAATTATATCACAGTCTCTAATTCATTATTTTGATTATGTAAACTGTCCAGAGACTCATCCTGACTAATGGGAGGTATATAAATTAATTAAATAAATGATACTTGTTTTAATGTATTTGTTTCATTTTTTCTTTTCATTTTTGGGCATATTATGTAGCAGTTAAGTATGGAACTTTCGTTCCATCAGTGAGTGGATCTTGGGATATCAAATGCCTGACAGTCTGCACTTATCAGAATACATCCTACTAGATCACTTCTTAACTTTTTGATGCTGAGACCCTTACATCATTTGACCTTTTGTGACTTCTTTTTCTCCTCTGCCTAGTTAAACTGGAGGCAAATAACTAGTTCTCTCCAGCTGCCACCACTCACACCACTGCCAAATATCAATTTTCAGCATTAACCAAGAATGCCTAAAGAGCTGCAACATGTAGAAAAATCTCTGCTGAAGACCTGACAACCCAATCTACTCCCCTCTGATTTCCTAGGTGGCCTTTTCCCTTTCCCAGCAATTTCAAAAGGCTTTCTGGTTTTTGTACTGTTTTTCTCCATTCAGAAAGGTTTAAATGACTTTCCTAAGGAAATTAGAACTTTACAATATGCTGGTAGTTTTGGTCCTGCCCTTTCACTCCACACACCACTGGAATGTATACCCCTGAAAAGATTGCTGAAACCAAGATGAGACAGCTTCTTCATCCTCTAATAGACTAGCAGCCCCATCCAAGCAATGTTTAGTGAGAAGTCTTCTTACTTTCAGTGAGAGTTACTTCTAAGAAGATATGAATAGGATTTCATTGTAAATGGTTTATTGTGGAATGAGTTATGCTGAAAAACAACCTACTTCCTCAGCTGTGGAAAGAGATGCAACCATTGCTGGTGTTTTCAGTGGTATCCCACTTAATAGGAAACACATTGGTCATCCAGCAGTACCACTGGCAGAATGGTTTCCATGTCCAAACGTCTGACCATGTGCATTCCCTTTGATTTCCTTCAAGTAAATGGACACAGGATGGCAACCACATAAGAAACCTACTATTCTTTATCTCTGCAGCTAGCTGCTACCGATTTTTTTTCCTATTAAAATGAGACTGGTTCACTGTAGATTTTGCAGTGGTAGAATAGTGGAAAAATCTTGCATAATAACATCTTAATTTAATATACAGACTTACCCTACTAAAGAAGGGTAACATTAAAAAAGCAAAGCAAGTGTGCTGTTTCTTGTTTTGAACAGTTACCAATTAACACAGGCTTAGATGCAACCTAATTAAAAAATGTCTTGTGCTTGCACTGTCAGCTTATTTTTTTTTCTCCCTCTTCAAAAGCTTTTCACAATCTTAATCAGCAAAAACCTAGGGAATACTTTCTTGACTTTGGGGTAGAGGTGAATAAGAGTCAGCTTAGCAAAGTAAAGGAGAGAAATGAAATGAGAGTTTCAGTCTGAAGCATTAATGTGTTTTCACTTGTGGCAGGGAACCTCCAGAGTTTTGGTTCAGATAAGCTCAGATGCTTATCTGAAAAGCAACTCCAGGTGGTACTTACCTTCACCTAATCCTGCAGTAAAATAAACTCTGGTGACTCCTCAGTGACCCCTCTTGCCCCATTGCCCCTTCAGGATGACTTCAGAGCTGACTTTCATGGTCTTTTTGAAGAGCAAGCTTGGTTCCTCAGCCACCTGCTTTTCTCTCTCCTTAGCACCCCACATGACCTTCCCAACTAAAGAAATACCTTTAGGGAATGGCATCTTGGCAGAAAAGAGGATTGAGAGTAATAAAAGGCATGTGATAACATTTCTAGTGCTGTAGAATCTAATACAAAAACCCTTTTTTCTGAATACAGGACAGAAAATGGATCCCTAATGGAAGGTTGTCTAGAGATGGCTTTCCAGAGTATAAAAGTAGCTTCTACTTTCTACACAAAACTGCAGTTCATACACCAGCAATTGGGCTATGCTTTTGTTTATTGCCTTTGTTACGGTTGCCTTCTGTACTTCCTGACATAGCATGGAAGTAGTGTGTTGAAGCCACTGAGAATTATAGTTTGCTTATAAAAGCCATGAGAAGAAGGCAAGATTCAAGCTGGCATCCTATTAAAATGGTTTATTGGAGGGGCGGTAGGTCAAGAAGCCAAACATCTTTCTATAAAAACATAATCAATGGCAACAGAATACAGTCTGTTTCCCTACTGTGATATTTTAAATCTTTGTTTAGAAGGACTATTTGACTCAAGAATCATTAGGTTCTCCTTCTCTCCTCGTCATTATACTGCCACAATCCCAAGCCTTCTTCAACAGAAAAGTCCAACTCCCAACAGGATCTGTCCCTCTCTAAGCGTTCTTCAATGTGTCCTCGGTGGTCTTCGGGAAACGTTGCTCTGGAAAAAGCCTCCCAACATCTATCATCTGCCGCTGATGGTTGTTGGAAGATTTTAATCCCATCACCACCACAGCAACGTTGTATTCATTGGGATGGGTTGAGCACGAAGCCTCACCCCATCCAAGTGCTCTTGCTCATGCTCACCGGGAGGAGGAAAGGCTTTGCATTGCCCCAGTCTCAGCAATCCTGAGCAACCCCATGAAGATGCATGGGGGTGGTGTTCTTCACACATCCTCTTTCCATTAGTCTTGGTTATGCTAGAAAACAGAGCACACAAAAGGAAGCATACCCATCTGCCCTGTTTTCTAATTAAATTGGTTCTGCTCGGAAAGAGAATGCTACTCTTGTGTGCTGTTTCCCAGCAGAATTAGCCTCATAGCATGACTCTCCCCATTTACTTTGTGTGGCACAGGTGGGGGCAGCATGGGCATTAAGGGGGTAATTGTGGGGCCAGAATCCTTGAGGTGAGCTGCACATGCAGCCTCTAAGAGCCACATGTTTTCCACCACTTTTATAGAAGGATCACTGTCCCCTTTAAGGTCACCAGTACATCTTAAGACTTCCTAAGTAGGAATTGCTTGGCACGCTCAAGTCTGGGTACAACTCTGAAAACAGTTGATAAGCCTTGGTGGGTTCATCCATGCTACAAATGCTTTGCACTACTCATGTGAGCTGGCTGTGTTTGGATGAAAGTTCAGCTACCATCTGTGGGAATACTTCCAAGTAAGCAAGTTCTTAAAGAATTACTGGTACAGATCATAACTGACATTTTGAGCAAGGCTGAGCTTCCACTCCACCATCCTTTATATGTTCATATTTCACCTGATACTTTCTGCTGCTTGACCATCCATAGTACATCCAACCATAGTTTATCTACAAACCAGAACTAGAAATCACCATGAAATTATGGTTTTCAGTTCTCAGCTATGCAAACAATAGTGTTCTGACTTAGACAAATATGGCTACATTGTAGTAAAGAGAAATACAAATGTGTGTGTGTGTGTGTGTGTGTGTGTGTGTGTGTGTGTGTGTGTAACAGAAGCATCACAAGTTTGGGGGTTGTTTGGGTTATTATTTTGGGTTATTTTATGCCTAGGCATGTTTTGGTTATAAAAAGAAAATTGTAAAAGACAGGTGGCTGAAACTTGGGAACATTGTTTACTTCTGTCGAGGTGACAATATAGTGTGAGCCTGGGAAAATGCACTAAGAGAGCATTCATATTGCTGGGAAAATACTGCTTCTTTGATATATTAACAGCCTGTGATAATAACATATTAGGTAATTTTTGCATGTTGACTGCTGGAGTGCACCAGAGAATTTCAGAAAAAGATCAGTCTATGTTTATGGACTACAAAGCCTTTGATTGTGTGGATCACAAGAAGCTATGGATAGTCCTAAAAGAAATGGATGTGTCTTGGCACTTGATTGTGTTGATGTTGGGGGTGTATCATGGACAAGAAGCTACTGTTAGGATAAAATATGGAGAAACAGAATGTTTCCCCAAAGGCACAGGTGTCAGAACGGGATGTATTTTATCTTCCTCTTTGTTCAAATTGTATGCAGAACATAACATAATGAAAGCTGGATTAGAATCAGAAGGAGGACGGAAAATTGGTGGAAGACACAATAATTTAAGATCTGCAGATCTACCTAATGGTAGAAAGTAGCGATGACTTGAGATGACTCCTGACAAAAGTGAGAGAAGAAAGGACAAAAGCAGAATGGCAGCTGAATAATAAGAAAACAAAAATTGTGACCACAGGAGCATTACAGAACTTTACTGTTAGCAATGAAGAAATTGAAATTGTGAAATATTTCACATAGCTTAGTCATCAGTTCAAAGGGATTCTGTAGCAAGGAATACTGAGACTTGGAAAGGCAACAGTGAAGGAAATAGAAAAGTTTATCAAGCATAAGGATGTTTCACTGAAAACCACCAAGATCAATATATGGGTGTGAAAGTTGGGCAGTGAAGAAAGTTGACAGGAAGAAAACTAACATTTATTTATTTATTTATTTATTAACATGCTTGAAACATGGTGCTGGGGGATAGGTTTTCACTGAGGGGGACAGGATAACCCTCTATAAGTACCTCACAGGCTGTCACAAAGAGGAAAGTCAAGATCTCTTCTTGCTGTTGTCAGAGTGTAGGTGACAGAATAATCAATTCAAGTTGTGACAGCCCAGATTCAGGCTAGACATCAGGAAGGGCTTCCTCACTGTCAGAGCAATACCTAGAGAGGTGGTGGGCTCTCCCACACTAAAGATGTTCAAAAAGAGACTGGACAGCCATGTGAGTGGGATGGTGTGATGTGGTGTCCTGCAACAGCAGGGGTTTGGACCCAGCAGCCTTCAAGGTCCCTTCCAACTCTACAGCTCTGTGATTCTATGAAATATCCTGGACAGACAGAAAAACCAACAAGTGGGTCATAAAGCATCAAGCCAAAGCTTTACCTAGAAGCAAAAATGACAAAACTGAGGCTGTCATACAGACACATAATGAGAAGGCAAGACTCATTCGACAAGGCAATCATGATAGGGAAGGGCAAAGGCCCAGGAAGAAAAGGAAGATGGATAGACTCCAGAGAGGAAGCCACAGCCTAGAAAAACTGATTGGGGCTGTCATAGACGGGACAATGTGGAGGTCTTTCATTCATGGGGTCACCATAGATTGGAGATGACTTGACAGACAATTGTTATACTTTCCATTAATTGAACTGCTCACAAAAGTGCAGCTGCATATTTTTATCAGATTTTCTTGGTGTGCAGCACCACACACCTTTATATGGAAGCAAGTTCCATTGATTTCAGTGGGGGTTTCTTTCAATTCACTGTGCAAACTCTTGCCATGCTAATGATCAACAATGTAATTGTGGATTTAAACCAAATATGGTCATTTATTTATATCATTTTTATAATTTATTTACAGCTTCTTAATCTTTCTAAGCTGTCACATAGATTCTGTCCACAGAAATGTAATTAATGAAATGAAAATGAATGTATTATGCTTCAGAAAATAGGCAATATTCAATATCGAAATAGTTGCATTATACCTGATGAGAATGGGGTGGGATTGATTTCTGAAGCACACAGTTTTCTTGAAAATGCCTACTTTTCAAAAGTAAAAAAGTCCCCTGTTTCGTTTTGTACAGAATGCCAGGTTTCCTCTGGACTGTAATATGCACTGTTGAGCTATAAAAACCTAAAAATAGAGTTTTATGGAGAAATTGCTTTGCGACTTTTTAGCAGAGGCAGCGTTACACCTCCCAGAAGTGTACTAATGGTAAAGCAAGATATCCCTGCATTCTTCATCAGTGCAAATGATATCTAGCATGCTTGAGCATCATTTAGCATGCTTATCTAGAGTGCAGTAAGAAGATTCCAACTTGTATTACATCTGCATTTTTCAGGTTTAGGATTCAATGTATACTTCAGGAACAGTTCTGCTAACTTTTTTCACTAACAAAAAGTCAATTTGTAGAACAGCAGCAATTTCATATATTTCAATATATTCATGTTCTATTTGATCTTTGGATGCATGCAACAATTTCCTGACTAGGAATGGGGTAACCTTCCATTTTCGACATTTGTTCTGATCATATTTACTACACTTTGAGATTGTTTTATTTATTCCCTTGGTAGTGGTTATATCCTGATTCTGTTTGCATCTTTCTTCTTTGCTTTTGCTGCCATTATATCTGATTACCAACAGCTGTCCATAAGGTTTGATTACGGTGTCCTGATCCTAAGTTTGTTACATCTACAGATGTTACAGCTGTAAACAATCTTGTTGAGGATAGCAGTCAATCAGATTAAATGGCAGTAAGACTAAACAAGGCTCAGAAAGAAGAAAATGCCACCAAAAATAGTTACAAAGAAAAATGTGAAGAGGGGCAGGAATTGGTGGGTTTTGTTTGTTTGTTTGTTTGGTAATTAGTTCTGTTGTGCCAAATATGCTAACTGACATTGAAGACTGTGGTATACCTCAAACTAGCAACAGTCCTTGAACTTGCCATTCTCATAATGGTTTTTTATGTATTATTTTTAATGCGGAAGGTTTCTGGATGGAAAGCTGCTAGATATCAATAAAGAGTTCCAGCCATACCTGGGGCAAGGGGGACGTATTTTGGAAATCCGCACTCCAGATGTGGTGGCCAACGTCAAGAAACAGGCACAAGCAGTTGGCTACACAGAAGGGGCATTGCTGGCTCTGGCTGTCATTATCATCCTTTGCTGCATGCCTGCTATTTTAATAGTCATGGTCAGCTACAGACAGTAAGTACCATTTTCTTTTAATGCAGAGTATGGAACACCTGTTACACACACACATGGTAGTAAACCTGTTTGCACGTCCTACAATTTTCAGTCTTTTTTCCATCATACATAAGTGAGGCTCCATACCACTTTTCATTGCAGAGCAGTAAAACATTTGTTTATTAAGAAGGTTTCCCCCCACCCCTCTTTGGTCTGGATCATGCCAAACAAAAGCAAGTTGACATGAACAACTTGACTGACTGACTAATACAATGAGATGAGAATGAATAATGCATCATCATGAGGAATGTTTAGCTAATCAATTCTAAAAGCCATAATTTAACTGAGTCAGCAGTGGTACCCCTTAAAAATTACCATTGTGCTTTGATAGTGGTTTTTTGTGGGAATCTCCCATGCTGGTAGTATAACATTAATATTTTAATAAATAAACATTTAAAGGCTCAGCCACGCTGATCATGCAGGCCCTTTCCATTAAGTGAAACTTGCAAAGGTCTATAGGCAACTTTTGGTAGGGGAGAGGCATAAGGTATTGGTGGGGAGGGTAGAAACCAGCAGCATGTGGTGTCAAAAGCCGTGGTAGATGGAACCATGACAAAAGCGGGTGGGTCACCCTAATTCTGCCACCACTTTCCCCCTTTTTTCCTTCCTTTCTTCCTTCCTATCCAGCACTGCCAGAGAAGGTTCAGGTCATGCGCTCTGGACTGAGCACTTTCAAGAGTAATCTGAGGGCTGCAGGTCACCCTCTCTGCTATAGACAAACGAGTGGGCAGGGCTCTGGGCATAAAGCTGAATGCCAGGGTTATCTTTCTAACTTTCAAGGCTTCTGTTGACCAAATGGAGAATTCACCGCAGCTGAGGCACTTGTCATAACCCTGCTGGAATACATAATAAGCTTTGGTGGATTTGAAATCCACTAGAACCCCTTTGGCACAATGTGCTGTACTGGATTCGTAGCCTACCAAAGTGTTTCCTACCTTCCTCTATGCAGAAGGAATAGTTCAGGCTCAGTACATTCTAAATTCCACTATTTCCCCTCCTCAGCAAGAGCAAGGGGAAAATTCTGATGTTCTAGCACAGAAATGGAGAGAAGGTCCATGGCTCACTGGTGGTTAATATTCTTTGCATGTTTAAAGTTTTTCCATCAGACTCATGCCACTGGGGTTAGACTAATGAACCAAGGGCTTCTATCCAGATCTTCTTGCCCCTTTGATTTCCTCTCTCTACCTCATTTTCCTAGAAGGGTTCTTGAGATGTTTTCTCGTTTGGAATGGTATGCAATTCTCAGTATATGGATCCACTTCCTGCAGGGAACTGCCACAGAAACAAGTGTCCTGCATCACAGCATAAGCAAGGCAGACTGATGTCCTTGCCCACATGCTACGTCACGTCCATGTTCTAGCTCCCCTCAGAGATCAATGAACAGATTAGGAGCCTGCAGGAACATGTTGGGCTTGCTCTGTCTCCTCAGTGGTGTCCCACACATGACAGGCTGAGTCATGAAAACTCTGGAAAAGGACTTATGAGTTCCATAATATCCACATTTTCCTTTAGGACAGAGTGTCTGTTCTTTGTATTTCCTAGCCAAAAGCAAAAGTTCTGAGAACAGTTCAACCCATGGGCTGTGAGCTGTATTTAAACAATACAGGAAACATCTGTTTTCCTCTTCTTTTAGCTTTCTTATTCCTTCAGCACCATATACCCCCTTTAAAAAAAAACTGTTCAACTTTGCTACTTAGTGCAAAGATTATAGCTGAATGAACATAATTGTTGTCATTGGTGCACATAAAGTGGAAACATTAAGACTGGCTTTATATTAAAACTTTCTTGTGTGTCATATTAATATTTTTCAATACTTTCCAGCCTACTGACTGGCTTAATATTGAATGAATTAATTTTTGCAGCTTATACAAAAAGAACAGTAAAGTTAAATGAATTTTATATTGCTTATTTTCCAGTGTGAATTAACATTGTTGTAGCACTGCCCAGAGCCTACTTGTAAATAATCCTAGAAATTATCAGTGCTCTTTTCTAGTTAATGACACCTTTAAAATTTCAGTATCCTGTACAAAAGAAAGTAATTATGAGCCAAAGTTTATGAATTAATCATAGGAGGGTGGCACATTCATAATAGACCCCATTATTATTTCTGTAATATTCTATGTATAATTTAAAATCAGGAGAAAATTATAAAGTGTACTTCTTATTGGGTTGCCAAACTTTTATAGTCATAATTCAAGTTAGATAGCTGTTTTCATAATTGGCTTTGAAGAGACTGTGTTTAACTAATAATTACTTTTTTCCCTTGCAAATCATTTTTATAGAGTATACAGTGATAACAAAAACATAAGTATGGATCAGACATGATCCATCCCTTTCTGTGTGCAATGCTTTGGAATTTCTCAGGGCATTTTGCAGCTTTCCCGTCCCTTCCTGTCCATAGGCTGATGTAGCAGTGTCTAGGGTAGCTACTCAATGTCACCAGAAGAGGAAATGTGTCACCAAAAAATAAATAAAAGAGGGAAGAAATCTGTATGTACTGGGTTTATGTGTGTGCATGCACCTTTGAAAATAATAACCAAATAAAAATACAATATATCTCAACAGAGTAAGAAAGTGACCATGTGACCTGCGTGCCTTGCACAGCCTGATTTTCACATGGTAACTGTTGGTATACAACTTGAAGAATCCAGCTGTAGCTTCTGATGATTCTTTGGGCAGATGTCATTCTACTAATTCAGAAAGCACTTGCTGAGTTTCACTGAATCTTTAAGTTGCACAAATGGCTGCAGTTATGCTTGTGCTACCAGGTTGTACAACTGGTTGCCTTACAGTTTGCATAAGCAGCATAGCCAACCAGTTACAAAAGTTATGTACATGCAATGAACAACTGCTCCTGCCCACATGCAACTTTACTTGGATTCTTCTCATGCCTCATTCAGAACCTCGAGTCTGCTCATGGAAAATCATTTGCACTAACAGAAAGACACATTTGGCTACAGCCCACAATCTTTAAGCTGGGCTGGATAGTCCTTCAGTGAAAGGTGATCTTCAAGAAGAGGACTGTCTTGTGACAGCCCTTCAGATATGTACCTAAGTAGAGTGCATGACCTTCTTAACCAATGCACTGGTGGAGAGTAGGACACTTGATGGAAGGTAGGAGAGGTCTCCTTCTGAAGGCAGTGGCTCTGTATCTGGCACTGCACGTTCCCCAAAATGTCCACCTGGGGATCAGAAGGTAGGATAAGTTTCCGCAGCCTTCTGTGGAGAAGAAATAGAGGGTGACATGTTGCTCTTTAATTAATAGATTATTTGATTTTATGTATAAATATAGAGCTGACCTCACCCCATTAATCATATTAATTCTAATCTATAAGGGCTTCGTCATATGTATGGCTGGCTGGAGAATGCTGGGACCTATGGTCTCTAGGCATCATTGAGATGAGCAGGTGTAGGGTTTTGGAACTTGGAGGTTGGAAATTGAGCTGCAGCTTCACAGCTAGAAATCTTTGCCCTTCCCCACCAACGCATCCGGCACTGAAAGAACGGCACGGCCTCCCTTTCGAAGATCAGATACTCATCCTTGGAGAGAGAGGGTTGCATGAAGAGGAGGGAAGGAGAGTGGGGCCACCAGAAAACGAAGGCTCCTGGCACAGCTCCAGCTAACTTCCTTCCTTTCAGAGCACTCAAGCAGCTGGGCAAAAGTTCTAGCTAATATTCATGGAGGGAGGATTAGTGGGAGATTATCCAAATACTCATAAGCCTCCAAGTTCAGGGGTTATGAGCACTATGGATACGATCAATAGGACTGTGCCCTTCAGGGATAAATTCATTAAGATTGCAGGCCTAATAAAATGCTGGGTCTAAGGTTCATGCCATATGAAGTTTATGCAAATTCACATTTAAACATTTTTCTAAGTGAAACTCACAACTTATCCTTTTTTTATTTCTGTCTTACCATCTGCATTGCAAAACAGATTTAAAGAGTAAGTATGCATTTTTGGCCTTCTTTCAAATGCCTTGTATATGAACGGTAATAATTGTGCTAAGGTTCACTTTGGATCCTTTCACAATTGAAAACAAGATGTCCGAGGGGGATCTACCTACTGTCAGTAGGACAGTACTTATAGCTTCAAGTCTGAGATTAAAAAGCAAAACCAGACTGATGATTCTTTCCAGGACCCCGTTAGTGCTCTGCTTCCATCTTGAATCTACCAGTTTCCCCACAGAGTCAGGGAAGGCTTGTTTGCCTGAGGCAAAGGAGAAGCTGGTGCCCCTTTGCCCATTGTGCATTAAGAAGCCAACTGAGCTGACAGAAGAATTTCCTTCCGATGGGGCAGTATTTCCTTCACTGCCTGGGGGCAGCAGGCTAGCTACGTGCGCCCTTCAGAGCAGCCCACACATGCGAAGATCTGTTCCCAACTCCCCACGTTGCCAGTCCATATGGCCCCCAGATGTTCCACCTGGGAGTCTGCAACCCTCTACATAACGGTGGGGCCAGCTCTGAGGGCTTCTGGTCACCCCTGGGTGTCTCACTTGAAGCTAGCAAGGTTTGTGTCTTATTTCTGGGAAGCTGACAGGATCTTTGCTTTTCAAATGCTGTTTTCAATCACTATGGAAGCATTTCAACAGAATAATGATAGTAAAAAACATACTATAAAACTGACAGACTTCAGAGGTTGTTCACATTTCAAAGAGAATGGCTTAATTGCATAGCCATTTTGTACCTTGAAATGTATAGGGTATAATCAGGATTGTATGTGTCATGGTTTGCTTCATTGTGCAAATGTGTGTGTAAAGAAAGGGAAATTTGCATGAGAAACCTGGTCTTGAACATGACCAGGGATGACAGAGCCATGAGCTGCCTGACATGTTATAGATACATTAAGAGTAAATCTCAATGTATGTAGCTAACACAGACAAACGAATATGTAGACAATCACATCAGTAGGACATTGTGAGGTAGACTAAGGCCTTTCTGATCTGCTACACAAACGTAAAGTCTTGCATAAAGCATAATTACTTAGAAATAATCTCTCCTGGAAAAAATGGGATGTGGTTCACATATTCATGCTGACATCTCTGAGGTATTAATTTCAAAGAGTTGCAGTTGATTCCGCTCTTCCAAATTTTCTAGGCAAGACTGAAAAATGATAGTTCTCTGAGTATCTCCAAAGAAGGCAGAATGAAAAAAAGGACCAGATTTTTGTTCTTTTTTGTCATATATTAAAATCACATTCTTAATATTGTAACCAATCTTGAGGTGAAAAGCTACAGTAAATTTATTTACTGTACTTTATTTATTTCATTTTTATGCTGCCTCATAGCTGAAGCCCTCTTGGTGGTTAGCACAAGCTGAAAAGACACAAAAAGACACAATTTAAAAGAACAAAACCATAATAGCAATTTACATAGCCATTTACTTTACTGTGCATAGCCATTGCTACCAATCTGATCTTGATTAGAGAACATTTTTGACACTTTTCATTTCTTCTCCATGCAATTTACCAAAGGAGACAAGCAGAATGTGCAAAGACAGCTCGGATCCAGATGGCCTTACCAGCTGGCAAACCAGCAAGTGCGCCTGCCAACAATCTCTATGAAGAACTTGGTGACAGCACTATGTAAGTCTTCAGTGCAATTTGAAATGCTGCTTATTGTTGGTATGTGAATCTTTTTTTTCCCTGAAGAAGAGAGGATAATTAAGAAAGGACTAATAATAATCAGGATCTTGCTCAACAGATAATGGAAAGTATATGACTTATGACTAATAAGCACAGTGTTTGTGCATATTTATGAAGAATGCATGTCTCTGATTGTTCTCATCTAGTCCGGGCTGATACTCTGTTTCAAGTCTATGTGAGTGTTTTCTTAATAGATGGCAATGGTGGAGAAAGAGTATTGTTAGTATACATCAACCAGTTTACTAAAAAGACTCTTATTCTTTTCTTTATTTTGTCCACTGCTGGTTAAGATCCTGAGTGCAAAATTCTAGTAATTGGTGGGAGACAGTATTACGAGAGAATGAGGGTTATTGTATGTTTGTACAGATGTTCCAAGTCTCGTATGTATCATTTAGACCATATGTTGCCCTAGTTAAAATCCTATATATGATACAAGCCAAAACCCAAACAGTACTCTGCAAGCACACTTTCCCCTTCATCTAACCCAACACTACATACTGGTAAGTGGGATGGAATTGCCCTTAGAAATGGAACCAAGCATCATTATGAGCAAAGAAATCAGCTAGAGATTTGTTTTAGATTAAAGGCCTTGGGATTTGCTTGGTTATGCCATAGCAAAACATCTTTCTTTGTTGTCCAACACATATGCTATACTTATAATTTGTTTATCTACATGAAGTTTAGGTTCATATGATACCTTCACATTTAAGTAATAGGTCCTCTGAAGAAGGCGCCTATTTCTGATTACTTTTCTGAATTCCCCTCATCACCCATTCTACTTTCAAGTTATGTTTAGTCTACCTTTAACATATATGATTAACATTTCATCATCTGTTTTGTTTCTCATTTCCCCTTATTTCTCTTTCGTGGGAATACATAGGAAACAGTAAGTAAATCTATGCCATTGTAGGTAATAACAAAGTAGTTAACTTAAAGAAAGAAATTAGAACTGCACTTATTTTCTTTTCCTAGTACTGTAGAATCTCACATCTAAATATTGTGGTTTCCTATTTTCAAAAGGAAAGTAGAAATAAAGGGCTAAAAACAATTGCACTATGTACAGACATCAGTCACTTAAAGTAAATAGATTCTATTCCATTCAACTTGTTTCCATGATTAGTACATTTCAAAATCGTGAAACAGGGAGGCTGCAGTGCTGGGATTTTTCACTTGCTGGAAACTCCATTAACGTCAACCAGACTAATCTCAATTAAACAGCATAAACTTCTCAGTCACCATCAAAGCGCAGCCTTATTCAGTTCATCATATTTGCAGTTAGGCTATGCCAAAATGGACTTCATAGCAGCGGGCATACATTCTAGTCTGCCAACCATTGTTCCTAAAATGCCATAGAAATAAAATGAGTACAGCTGGCACAGAAATACTACTTGGTGGACAGCTTCAAGTAAACATACTTTTCAACTGATGAAGTCTTCTTAGCCTCGTGGTGCATGGCACAACTGCCAAGGTGATGCCACTGAAAATGTTTGTGTAGTGACTTGTACCACTGCTGCAGACATGTTAGCAACAAGTACCCACAATATGCTTAGGTGGCCGCCTGGTCACACTTACACTAGTTTTAAACTGCTCAACTTGTTTATTGTATTTGAGGTTGTATTTTATGGCCCAGAGAGCTGGCTGTTGGTTGCCATAGATATATATTAAACAAACAAATACATAAACTAATAGAAAGGTTAGTGGAAGTTAAACAATGTATTGGAAAAATGTATAAAAGATCTATTTGTTCTACATTCCTAAAATAGTATCAACGTTAAGGTTTTGAGCCTTGAAACTCTACTCAGGTTTCTGTGTATTCTTCTTATATTGCTACAGTCATATTTATGTGTATTATTTAAATACTTAAATACCTAAAATATTTAATTAAAGTCGGAGCTTTACATTTTCCTTAAGTATATCAGTCCACCTGTTGCCAAGGCTGTGGTGTTTCCGGTGGAACATAGGTAACTTCTGTTACCATTATGACCATGATGTTGACTCTAGCCTATTAGTAATCTGAACATCCAGGTCCTCAGTTAATATCAGCAAACAATTGGGATGTGGGTGCTCCCATTCATTTCAGTGAAAGGTGCGGTTTGCAGCCTTGATTTGGCCATTCCACTGAAATGAAAAACCATGGAGACAGCCTTTGATGTGGCTGTCTCCACTTGTGCATCAGATCTCCTGCACATATAAGGCATAGTAGGACTGGGGTGATAGCAAATTTCCCTTCTGCTTTTTAGTATATATATATATGCCCAACATAACTCACTATAGCTTTCATTTGATTCCATTTCCTTCTTATTTCGGTGTATGGACATATTATATACATGGACCCACAAAGGAACCCACACAAAATGCTTGTCAGCCATGTCATTTTAGTCTTAGGAGAGCATTTCAATATCGACACAGGACTAACTTTTGTAAGGAATTTGTTTAAATTAGGACAATTAACTCTTGTGGGTCGAAATTTACCATTTTTATCTTCTGTGTATTTGCACTTCCCTTGGTGAAGAAGTGAATCACTTCCCTAAGTAACTAAATGAGTGCCTTTCCTTAGTAGTTTAATTACATATAGATTAATTACTATAGATCTAGATTCTTAGATAACCACAGAAGGCGTTAGACAGCACCGTGTTTGTTCGTTGCATTCAGATTCTATTTTCTCATGAGAATCAGTTTCCATGCATGCTTCCTTACCTGTGATTATCTTCTTTTCTTTCAAGTCTTTTTCTTCTCTACCATTTTCAACAAAGCAGGGGAAAAAAGTCAGTCTTAGAAGAAGGAGACCGTCAAAGAGCAATAAGCAACTTTGCTTCTCGTGCTATTGAGGCCCACAAGCAGTCTAATATCAATGGAACACTGAACAATAACCTTCCCAAATCTGCAAGTAATGTTACATATCTGTCTGATGAGAACCCATTAACAACTCAGAACCCTCTGTACATGGAGGGTGCACTCCAGGGTTCTTCCTATTCTGGGTTTCTGCAAGAAAGAAAGGATTTTCTGCCCCCCTTTTCTCCTAAAATGCTAGCCTTGAAAAATATTCTGTTGGGGTTCCCATTGGGGGACATTCATCGAGCATGGACTTTACCCACTCATCTTACCAGAAGACACATTTCTGATGCTTTGAGTAAGACAGTCATTATGGACCCAGTCCAATGGGAACAGGAAAGAATCAGAGCAGAGAACAACAGGGCCGAAATCCAGCACAGCAGAGCTGATATTAGCAGTCCAGTCTTCAAAAAGATCATTGGCACAAAGATATCAGTCAAAGAGAAGGCAAGACAGTTTGAGCAACAGGCTCTGCAGGAAATGAAGCAAGTGAAATCCCGAGATAGGAAGAGTTTTCATTCGCCAACCAGCAGCCGCTTCACCCAAGGCAGAGCGAGCACACTAGAATTGTCTACTGAAAGCTTCCTTCCATCACCAGTCCATCTTTCACCTTCTTTTTCATCCCTCTCACCCTCCTCTGAGGTTTCTGAACCTGAAACATCTGCAATACCTTCTGTAATCATCACTCATCATGATGCTCCTGAACCGTTATCTCCTCCACCAAGTCACAAACCTGCTCCTCCTTCTGTTAGGATAAAAATTCCAGTTTGCCAAACTCTTTTGCCTGCACAATCTAAAGTAGAAGCAGTGGAAAACATTCCGGACCCACCCAAAACCCCTCCTCCCCCACCTCCTCCTCCATCTTCACCCCTTCCACCACCAACTCCTCCCCCATTACCACCTCTGCTTCCTTCCCCCCGCAGCCTTTCCTTGTCTTCTTCCTCATCTACTGTAAGCACTCAGCTGTTGTCCCCTGCAAAACATGCCAAGTCACCTTCCAGGGAAGAAATGGAGTCATCTCAGGTTCTTGTGCCTGATGTCCCTGCCCCCCCTCGCAGGGAACTGAAAGGGATTCTTAAAAATATTCAGAATTTAGCAGATATTGAGAAATCAGTTGCTAATATGTATAGCCAGATAGACAAAAACCACATTCTACCAAAGCATATAGCCAAACTAAAGCCAGTTGCAACACCAGAACCGCCGAGGACTGAACCTGTGGCTGAGGCTGAGAACAGCCAACAGAATGGAAACTTGAACTGCGTTGTGGAGGAACTTGAAAAGCGATTCCCATCTCAGTCCACTGCATTATGACAGACCTGCAGGAGCGGATGTGTGTTGCTTGATCTATGCCCTGCCCCGTATGCAACGTGCTCCAGCCCCACGTACTCCAGATCCAATTCCAGACCATCACTGAGAGTTTTCCTCTTGTTTCCTTTCCTTATTCTTTCCCCCTTTCCTCCCTCCCTCTATGATTTGCAAATCCTGTGTAACACTCTTCTTATTTAGCTGCTCCACTTTGTTTCTGTAATATTTAAGTAATTCCCAGAGGGAATGCCATCTTTGTTTACTATTTCAAAAAGTACTGCTTTTTTCTCTTAATATGCTGTGAAAAGTTTTATGAGAAAAAGGAAGCATTTCAAAACTAAAAGCGGTGTGCTTAGAGACACACATTAGCGTTGCTGTAATGCTTGGTGTTGCCCTCCTCTCTCTCTCTCTCTCTCTCTCTCTCTCTCTCTCTCTCTCTCTCTCTCCCCCCCCCCCTTTGTGCTTCCTTTTGTTAAAAGATTTTGTATCAATAAGCAAAGTGACTCTCCTGCAGCACAAAACTGACAATGTGGCACTTTATTGCTTCCACATAAAAATGTTCACTGGGGAGAGATCTTAACTTTTCACTCTGAAATGTTGAATGTTGATGGAAAACAAGTGATAGGAGGAAAAACAGACTCAGCAAGAAGAAGAGAATAAAAGTGGGGGGGGGAGCAAAAGTTTTTACAATAACGTATCATCTTGTTCTGTAGATGGGTGCCAGAGGGGCAGCACTGTAGCTTTGATAAGGGTTCACCTATTTGTTGTTTCGTATGCTCCTCTCTTTTATCCACAGAATGCCTTTTATTGCTTTTTTATATACTGACACTGCATATTCTAAGAATTCACTTTTGTAATTGATTTTGTGTACAAAGAATTTTAAAAAACCTTTTAAAAGACAGTGTTTCTCCATTCCACATGCTCCATAACTCCATGTTTTCCTTTGGAGATTTTTTTATTCTGTCAAATCTAATAAAGTAATTTGAATCATTATGACAAAAAGAGGAGTTTCTAAATCTGAAGGGGAGGGTTGGTAGCCTAGAATTAGCTGGAGCTTCGCTTGTAATACTGTAATGACAGTTTTGTAAATATTGGTTACCTGGAGTTTGAATGTGTGGTGGTTAATGGAGGAAGAAATAATTTGGGCTAAGGGCCAAAGCAGATATGACTGGGGATCCATTATGATCTCGGCCATGCATCTGATGGAGCAGAGGCTGATTTTTTATGTATGTATGTATGTATGTATGTATGTATGTATGTATCAAAAGCTTTTCTATCCTGTCCCCTACAAACGTCTCAGGACAGCTTACATTAAATAAGTAGAATAAAACAAACCCACAGCATGGATCAGAGCTATGGCACTTGGAGAGCACATCCAACCCAAAGATGTCATTAAGTATATAGGAATAAAAAGACACTGAGAACTTCTCTACGTGAGAAGTTTGAGCCACTGCTTTACTGAGGCTTTTTCTTCCAGTTTCATTCCAGTAGGAAAAATGCATCCTTTATATGTCAACTGACTCTTGGGTTTTATTTCTTGGCCTTTCAGTATATTCTATTAAACAGACACACGGTGGTGCTGTGATATAATTTCACGTATAATGGGTTTGTGACTTTTAGTGAGGCTGTGCTGCCTGTTTGTTTCTAACTTGAATTTGAATTTAAATGTTAACGGCTGACTTTTCTTGCTCTTAAAAGAAAAAAGGCTGGAAAACTTGGGAGAGGCTGTGGAGGATGACAAAGTTGCAAAGAGGCTCCAGAGGTTTTCATGAGTGAAGGATTGTTCATGCATGCATAAATAATAGAAATAGAAAACTTTAAAAGCTTTTTATCAAATTTATCTGCTTTCTGTTCTGCAGCTAATGGTTTAAGAAAAGGAGAAAGCCCTCTGTTACAGCAGCATGGCCCCCAGTATACTTCCACACACGTTTTTAAACAAATAACAAGATGTAGCACACCTAGCTTTGTCCGAAAAGGCATTCCTCCCTCTCCCTGTTCAAATTAAAGAACACTGTTAATGTTGTTGTTTAAGATTTGTGTGTGTTAATGAACACTGCCAAAGTCTGGCATTTGGAGTGAACTTTTGAAGCTTAAAACCAGCTTGTTGGGCCAATATTATCAGTCATGCGCAGGCAAGTAATTACAAGGGCACTGTAGTTAAGAGTCTAAAAATATGCTGTGATTCTTTGGAGGCTGACTTTTACTCCAGCAGCACTTGGGACAAGTATGGATAGCTCAATCAAAAACTGCTGAAGGTAGATTCTATTTTGTCCCAGAGCCAAGCACCGTGAACTTTATCACTTGAGTTCTGCTGACACATTTGAAATGTTTTGTACCTAATAAAGTCCCCCATTCAAGATAGAGCTGATTTCAGGTCCAGCATAAGTCATGAGTAGCAATAATAGCCAAACATGTAGGGAGTACAGTAATCAATCCATTTTCTTTTTTGTGCTATTACAGAAATTTAACAGTTTAGAGCACTCTGAGTGGAGCAGAAACTCATGAGATAAAAGCTTAATAAATCTTTAAGCTTCAGCTTGTTTGATTTCATTATTTCAGAATGTCTCTGAAATGGAAAACAATGCTGTAGAGCCAGCTAAATTGTCAAGTTTTACAGGCATACATTGTCTTGACCTATCTGTTCCTTTGCACCAGGAAGACTCAGCTGTTCCAAGAAGGTCAACCTTACAAGACAGTGCTGAGTTTTAATCTGGTAGAATTTCAGCAGTTATATCTTAGACTTTGGAGGGTTCCTTTCCATGGGAAACCTGCCCACAGTCCACACCCCAGCCCATGATCGAGGTGACCTTTTACCAAGGGGAGGTGTCACAGACCATGACAAGCTCCTGCTATGGTGTGTACCATTTGCATAGTTCTGTGCACCCCAGGAAATGGTGCTGGCACACATCCGGGAAGCTGCAGCCCTGTGATGTTGCTCCAGGAACAACTCCTGGAGAGGAGAGGGTGTGTAGGCCTCCTTCCGCTTTGATTTGGATCCAGCCCAGAGACATCTGCTTAAAAAGCTGTGATGATACTGCCTCTTACCAACTTTCATTGCTGCAGGGAATGCAAAAACCATGTCAGTCAGTCTCACCAGGTAAAATTCCTTCTCAAATGGCAGCTGGCCCATAATCTGTAGCAAGGAACCTATGCTCAAAGAGTATTTGTTTATTTAAAATTGTTATATGCCATCTCAATACTAAAAGTCTGTGGATGGCTTACAAAAACAGAAAACCAAAAACAAGTCTATCATAACAATGACAACACACGGCCCACTGCATCTGATCAGATAAAAACAAGGATAAAACCAATTAAATATTGGGAGAATAAAAAGGGTAGATGCATTGGCCAATTCCGCAGCAGTCAGTGCACAGTGCTCTCTTTGATGGAGCTGAGGGAAGCACCACAGCTGGAAATTGTGCGAGCAAAGCCAGAACTACTACTTTTTTCCTACCATAGCCATCTGCACCCCAGCACAAACCTGGGACATTCAGGGGCTTCAGCTTAATGCCAGAAGATACAGGGCAGGGTGTACATGGTCTGTTTGAGGCAGAAGCCATCAAAGAGTTCTGATGCTGCAGTATGAGTACATTCCAAGCTGCGTACAGAATGCAGCTTCTATAAAAATGGAACTTAGTGAAAGTGAGAACTTAGGAAGAGCGAGAATTTCAGTTTAGTTCATTTTTGACAAGAATTTACCAACATGTCTTCACATTTGGGATGGAAAGCATTTTATTTTTAAAAATATTGAATGTGAGAGGAAACAGAAACATAGAAACAGAGCGAGTCAGAAGGGGTCTCCCAGGCCATCTAGTCTGACCTCCAGCACCAGCCAGCTCCACTCACGGCATGCCCACCATGTGCATGTCCAGCCTATCTTTGAACACCCTCACCGATGGGGCCTCAACGACCTCTCGTGGAAGCCCTTTCCACACCCTCGGGGTCCTGACTGTCAGGAAGTGCTTCCTGGCATCCAAATGGAACCTTGGCTCCCTGAGCTTTGCTTTGTTGGAGCATGTCCTGCCTTCCTCTACAGGGGAGAACAGGTCTCTACCCATCTCCGTGTGACATCCCCTCACATACCTGCATGTCGCCAACATATCCCCTCTGAGTCTCCTCTTCTCCAGGCTGAAGA
Organism: Varanus komodoensis; assembly: GCF_004798865.1. Lineage (NCBI taxonomy): Eukaryota > Metazoa > Chordata > Lepidosauria > Squamata > Varanidae > Varanus > Varanus komodoensis. The sequence goes on from NW_025335317.1 coordinate 22,423,374, forward strand.
GACCCATCTAGGCTCAGGGTGTGCAGTGCTGAGTTCTTCAGAGTCTAGCTGAAAAACCTGTGTCTTCTCCCATGTTAGTAATGCATTTATAGTTGTGCTGGAGTTCTACACAATGATTCCTTGAATGTTGTCAGACTTCTTCTTGTGCTTGGCCCTGTCTTAGAAAGGGAGCTAAGCCAAGAGGAAGTTCACAAACACTTGGAATATCCCAGCCGCACAACCAACAACCTTCTGTGAAGTCTGCGTGTACAAAAAAGCATTCAGATGGACCTCAGGTCCTGATGAGCGCCATGTGACTTCCCAGGAAGTTGGTCTTGCGGCTGTGGGAAAGTGGACTGGAGTCTGGGGAGCCAAGCCCAATGAATCCAACCTGTTAAATGGATTTCTCACACATCCCTAAATGGATCAGCATTCCTTGCCCTTTTTTCAGGCACCTTTAAAATTATATGTAGGCAGCTCTGTTGTGATCCTCTCCAGATATCTGTTTGGCTGATGTAGATCCATGAGAAATTTATTTCAGTTCATTTTTCTTAAAGATTTCCAAAAAATGCCTATTTCTTCATATTTGAATTGGAAATAATTTAAGATTTTTTAAAAAAATAAATGGAGAAAAAGCCAAATTCACAGATTCATCCTTCATTATTTGTACATGGGTGGGAGGAAGTAACAAGCACAAAGCGAGTTTTAGTTGATAATTTCATCAGTTAAGACCAGCAAAATGTTAACCAAAACTCTAAAGATTTTTTCATCTTCTGTGTGACTGGGCATATATTTTCAGCTCCTATCCCACATGAATATTTGCAGCTTACCATTACATCCCAGCATGCTACAAGGAATGCAAAGCTGTAATTCTATATACATTTCCCCAGAAACAAATCCCATTGAATGCATTGTGGTTGACTTCAAATGTGGAAGATTGCAGTGTAAGAGACATCCTAAATTTAAAGTCTCATTCACTAGCACTCATTGAAGGTAAAACTAAAGATGCCCCAGAACCAAACTTTAAGGATAATACCTCAGGTTGAGTTGCTAAGAAACAATCTCCATCTGCTTGTGTTTATATTGTGTATAGTGCCTTTTGATTCAGTAAAGTTACATACTGTTGTTTGCTAAGGCATGTGAGTTGGAAGGTCTGATGTAGACTGACCAGAAGAGATTTGTGAAATCTGTTATGTTTTTTTTTCTCCTTGAAGTATGAAATTATTCTGAACCAAATGGCCATCACCTTTCAAAATTAGTTTCTAGTGAATCTCATCAAGGGAATAATGAATCTCTAATCATGTGTGACCTTCCATATGAAAGTGGGTCAGCCCATACACAATAAACCTGTTTACAAAGGTTTCTTTAGTTCAGCTCAAAATGATCCCCTGGGTGAAGTGAATACTTCACAATTCTGAAAAATGTTTCTTAGCACTTGACATTTCAAACTTTTCAACATAGATGGTTGTTTTTATAGCTAAAACTATAGATTCTGTCTTCCAGCTACTGCTCAAAGTGAAGTACAGTATTTTTTCCACTTCCACTGATTTTTAGATGGACATAATAGCTTCTGGCCCAACTTCTTTTTGTCTCCACCTTTGAAACCATCCTAGCTCATTCTTTCCTTCACTTTGGCCAGTGCTTTGAAGCTGTTGGTGGTGGATTTAAATGCACGGTTGGCACAGAATCACTTCCTTGTAAAGTCAAAATGGAAAAGCAGAGGTTTTTTTGTCATGTGCCAGGATGAGCAAGTGAATTACACTTCCTGGTTTTTTGACACTTCTTTTGTCACATTAATATACTCTGTTATATAATTATGTATGCTATATTAATCCAGATTGCTGGGATCACTGCTCACAGGCGGGCAGGATGAAACCTCACCACCATTGTTATCCCATGAGAAGACTGAAGTGATGATGAGGAGGAGGAGGACGAGGAGGCCTCCTTCTCCTCCTCCTCTATTGATGCAATTTGAGACATGTTTTAAACCCTGCAGGAATGATTTTCAGGGTTTATAGCTCTCCATTTATAGTGCAGAAGAATATCCTCAACCACATGCTGCACAAGTGATGTAACATGTAATTTAACCCTGTGCTTCCACTTCAACAGAACGTATTTGTTTTATAAGGGAGATACAGAATGTGAAAATACACTTTGCCATGGGAAAGTGAACGAACTTCCAGTACATGCTACGTCTTTACTTCCAAGCAGATGTAAAGGAAATAGCATCATACAGAGATCTCCTGCAGCATATATGCACAGTGTGGAACAAGTAGTTTCTCTGAAGCTATCCAAAAGTGCCACAAGTATGTTTTAGCAGTCTATTGTTATTACTTTTAAGGAGCAATGCAGGCAAACAGGTGTGTGCTCCCACTTGAAAATGCAGCCCTGTTGAGTGTGTTCCATGTGGCAAAGCATTTTGAAGTATCATTTGATCAAAACCCCATGAAGAACAGAAGAAGATGAGCACGGCTGTATCAGATCTCATTCAGGTCTCTGAAATACATTATTCCATATATAACAAGGGTTGAATGAATTGATTAAAGAAAAACAAATGATCCATCCATGGACCTTTGGAAAAGAATTTGAGTATTTATCAATTCAGAGACAGACAGTATCTTTCAGTCATTAAAAGGTAAAACCTTTCTCTCAAAGGCAAAACTAGCGCATTCTAATTCTAAATTCTGTATACTGCCTTTGATTTCTATCTTTCCTTTTGGTTTTTTACAAGATAATAACTAAAATACGTTAAAGCGAGGCAAAGAAAAATGCTCATAGGAATCCAGCCAGTCAGATCATTGTTCGATGTCAAACCTATATCGGCAACACTTTGGGGAGACTGTATGCAACCAGATGTGTTTCTCTGTGTCTTAAAGTTGTGGATGTGTACAGAGAATGTTCTGCCATATGCTCTGTTTGGGCTATTATCATATGTCATTATTTGTTTCTTAAAGAGAAAAGAACTCTTGCACATCTGATATAGATGGAATACTAACTGGAAATGGTGGAATGGTCTCCCTTTCTTCTGCTTTTTCCCCCTACCACTAGAACTACCTTGTAGTTTACACCTTAAAAAACCACCTATGCTTTTTTCAAGTTTTTATTCACACTAAGAATGATTAGAAATTTATTGCAAGCTGAAGGTATTCAAATTACCAGGAAAATTTAATAGATGCTGAGCACATATTAAAAGAAACTGATTCATAAGCTATGTTTCTCTTTGGACCATATATGTATAAAAATACTATTTATTCAGATTTGTCCTCTTTGCCCCTAGGACTCCGGACAGTACTATAGGAACCATTTTGAAAACACTGATGATGCATTTTCACATCTGCTTTTTTTTTTTAACATGGATATTATTTGTCTTTTGCTATAAATAGTTTTAGTTGGTAAGATTTCATTTGTGAACATAAATTGAAGCAGTAGGTTTGCTTCTCTGCCTTTAGCAGTCAGAGATCCAAGTCAGTTCATACTAGTTAGTGCTATACTCCCAGTGGCAGATTTTCCAGAAGCAGCCTTCCAGAATTGCAACCTGAAAGAAAGAGACAGGAGAACTTGCCACCAGTAGTAAAATACATGTAGCCTCTTGTGAATATGAAACAGCATTATGAATAACTGCTTTGGATTCTGGACATTCCAGCTTTGGAAGCGATGGATAGAACTACAAATTTGCCATCACCTTGTGCAATGAAACCTTGGCAACTCACAAAGTGGCATTGGGAGGGTGTGATTTCTTGCAGAGGAGCAGCAAGTGGGAGACAAGCAGCTTAACCTTCACCCCAGAAATTTCCCTCTCTGCAGCCATATTTCTCCCAGTTGGAGTTTCAGGCGCATGTTTGCATTGTGGATATGTATCTGGAATCCCTGTTCGTGTGTATACATGGGGGGAAAAGCAGTGGGCAGGAGAAGAGTTAAACCGGCATTGCCCCAACCTCCTGCAAATTGTCTCCTCTTCATCTGCTTCTGTTACAGAAAGGCTATATCAGATCTGTGAAGCCATACTTCACAGCTGGGGTACATTTTTAGTGGGAAGCGGGGTTAAGTGAACAATGAGGGTTAAGTCTCTCTTGTTTGCCTTGCAAATGTCCTTTACTCAGTTTAAGCAGCACTGAGGATTCCATGACATCTGTGACTGGGGATGTGGGGGATGGATCATGCCATGCAAGAGAATAAAGCGGTGAAGTTCAGTCCTGCTTAGGTTTTGAGAAGTCATTGGTAATCTAGGTAATAAATTTTCATTTTAAGTGTTCATTACTTTCCCATCGAATGGACTATGGCAATAATTTACTTCTGATAATCCACTACACAAGCTAAATGTTAGGAAAGCTTTGCAATGTTAATATTAAAAATTAAATGTGATCCTCTAGACAGTTCTTTATGTTTCCCTTAGGTGTAATTAAATTGTTTCCCTCTTCTGCTGTCTCTCTACTAGTTTAGAGTCACTTTTTTTTCTTTTTCAGCATTTGCTCCTTCTCTAGTATGCCTATGTCAGGATAAAAATAGAAGCGCTAATTAAAACATGAAAGGCTAAATCCAGAGGAACTGCTCTTAAATCTTTCTAATTCTGTGGTCCATAAATGTACCATGCAGCCCCTATGCTGGCAATTTTATACAGCCCTATGGGAACCTGGATCCCTTTGAATTAAGTGGAACAAAGAGCTTGAGTACAAAGTAGGGAACATGTGACCATCTTGATGTTATTGGACAGCAAGATTGCAACCTTTGTCTGTCCTATCACGTAGGGCTATAGCTTCAACATCCTAATTCACAGGTCACTTACACATTTCCAATGATTACAATAGCATTTGGGATCGGTTTTGAATGCTATTTGTTTGGTTTTTTTAATTAACTGCTATTTGCCCCTGTCAGTGTTCAGTGTGACTAATGATAATAAAAAAGATTAAAAACAATGTCTTAATTAAACATAACATAACCCATCAGAAGCAAATTAAAAACATAACAGTAAAAGAAATAGACAGGACCCAACCATTTAAAGCTCACATCAGCTAAGCTTGGGTTTAATAAAACCTGCCGGTGGAAGGACAACAGAAAGACTCTCACAGCAGAGGCTGGGAATAGCAACTGAGCAGAGCATCTCTCATGCCTCCACCATACAGATCTCCATCTAGAGTACCCACATCACCTAAACTCCCCAAATGTTTTGAAATTTATCATGTATGTGTTCCAAACAGCAGAAAAATTACAGGAAAATGGAAACATTGCATACCAGAAAAATTATTCCTGGTCTGTAAAGCCTCTTTTTCAAGGAATAAACATCATTGCAATGTTGCTTGAACTTAGCTTTGAAAAATGTTTCTCATGTATGAACATACGTCTAAACTGGTCTGTCAGTGGATCCAAACTCTTCCATGGATGCACATGGATTCTTAGAATTTCCCATCCAATGGTACCTCTTTCTAAGCCAGTGGAAACCATTCCTGCATGTTTTTTAACTTTCTGAGAGAGCCTTTTCTGAAGGGTCAAAAGCAGCAGAGATAATGGGAAGATGCAGAATAGGCAAAGTATAGGCAGAAGCTCCCAAGCGTAGACTGAACGATTTCTGCCGGATTACTCAGAAGACAAGGAAGGAGATAAGAAAAGTCCTGTAGATAACTATAATTTGGATATGGTAACAGATAAAGTCTTCCTTGATTTAGGATTTATTTATTTATTGAATTTCTAGCCTGCCCTATTAGTCACACAGTTCTCTGTTATGTTTATGTTCCTTTTAGTCTGTCTACAGTAATAGACCCTTCACAATTAGTAATACCTGTACTATATACATTTATAACCTTTTCACATATTCTTGCCATAATCTTTCTATCCTGTTTATTTTCAGTGGCTTTGGCTTTGCCCCAGAGCTGCCCACATATTAGTGCTTTTAATGCCTTTCTTAAACCAAGATTAAACAAAGCAAATGCTATTTAGGCCTCAAGAACCTGTGACTTCTTCCTTGAAAACCTGAATCACAGCCATTTAAAGGATAGTTCATAAGCACAGAGTGAAGAGTGCAGCTTTCACCTTCTTTATTCTGGATTAGAGTATGGTAGGACATAGCATAGGCCTGTAATGTTGTACTGTAAAATAATTGTAATTTTCCACCTTTAAAAGTATATTTGGCTTGTGGGATGCATATTTACAGTACATCTACAATGTTAGTAGCTGAATTAATATGATTTTCCTCTTTTTCTTAATTCAGGCGAGGATATGCACAGCAAGAGGTAAGACATGCTTTCTTCACATTTATTTAGCAACAAGTTACAATCTATAGTTCTTTTCTTCTGCATAGCCTAGATAATGTTGTCTGTTGGATAGGATTGATATTATTTAATTCACTGCACAGAGTTAACTGCATGATTGGAGTTAAGAATGTGCAGAGTGGGATCAAATGAAGTCCCGCCAGGGCTTTCAAACGGACTGTTTGCAGCTGCACTGGCTGCTGCTGCTTGCTCGCTCGCTCTCTGGTCCAATGGCTCCCTGTTACGAGAAAGATTTTTCAGACTTCGGTAGTGATTGTCACATTATCGGGCCTCATAAAGAGGTTTTGCCCTTCCAGCAAGATGCAGTTGGTTCATTACTTCTCCCAGATTTCTTTTTTGGGGTTACCAATACTCTCTGGCTGGAGACTGGGCCATTATGGCAAGTCTCCCGCTTTTGTGTGTTTTTGTGCTTGATGGCCACTCATATGAAGATGTGGGATGGTGGACAAGGAGAGGTAGATCTTTACCATGAGAAACACTTTGTACTTGGGAGCACATTCTGAAAAACAATGTGCATTTTCCATTCTGAATGAACAACCATATATTCCAATGATGGCTTTGCCTTCCAGAAATTAATGGAAATGTGAACCTAATATTTACTCAGCCTGCTTTCAGGCTAAGTTATACACATGAAGGTCTCTCCTCAAACTGACATGTGTTTTGTGTGCAGAAATCTGCTTTAAAAGGACCCAGGAAGTCTTGTAAGGCAAGAACTTCTCCAAAAAACCAAGACTTTACTAACAACCACTATGCAATAGACTAAGAACTTTTATGGCCAGTAAAGTCCTTGCCCAACTACAGGGCAGCAAAGGGGAAATATAACACATGTGGCTATTCATTCTTTGAATTCACAGTGTCTTTGCCCTTTTGACTTGAGGAAAACCTATAGTTACAATAGAATTAAATGAGCTCTGACCAACATTCGAATTAACCATTAGCGTCCAAAGCACACAATTGTGTTGTTATGATGGTTTAAAGGTTATCTTGTAACCCTGCAACCTCAAAATAAATTACTTGCATTTTCCATTAAGTCTGTCTCATAAACCTATTTCTGTTTCCAATTGTCTTTGTCAGCAACAGCAATTGCTGAGGCCTTCCCTTCTCAGACCAGAGGTACATCTTTCTCCCTTCCTTGCTTTTCCACAACTTTCAAAGCATTTATATGAATACACTCTGTCACAAGAATACACTCTGTCACATAGAAAGAAAGTCTATGTTATCCATCTTCAGTGTGCAATTATGAAGATAAACCAGTGATCTGTTTGGGTTCATGTACTTCATTCTGTTGTTACTGAAGCTGTGTCTTTTGAAAGGTGATGTATCTCTGCAGCTACTGAACTGTCCCAGGTTCATTTTGGCATGAAATAGCACCATTAGCTGCAGTGTTATAAACTATACTCATGGATTTGAATGATAATTACTTACATCCTTTCTGCTCTACTAAGCCAAAGAAGTCCCTTTGACTTCAGAGGAAGTACAACCAACGATATCCTTAATCCCTGCAAAAGTCAGTTGGTACTGCTTTACTTACAAAAGACAATATTCGCGCCAGACAGCCAGGCAAACAGTGTCCTCTTCTAAGGACACAATGCTATGCATGCTTGGACAGAAAAGGGTCCTCCAACTTCCAAGGTAATGGCAGGCCCAGATCCAGGTCAAGCCATGGAAATGGTCCTGTTAGTGTGGTGGACATCAAAATGTGCGGGGCTAAACAACTCTGCAGATGCTCTGATGGTCATTGAATTAGGAGCTCTGGCTTGACAGGGAGGAGAAAAGCCAGAACTGGCACCAGCATTCTCACTCGAGAATGAGTGAACAACCCAGCTCTTTTTAAAGGTTGTTGTGATGTGTGAACCAGGCCAGTAGTTCTTTTATGCTATGAACAATTTAATATCGTCCTTTGCCTAGAAATATTTATTTAGCAATGATGATAGGAAACTTAAGATAGGAAAGCAAAACATACTTTTTGTGAGAGAGCTAATGTTGCATCCAGAATAACCCTATCATTGTGTGTAAACCTTAATACTTGGTGTAAACCACAGTAGCAAATACTGTTTTCTGAATTCTAGCATGGATCTTTTTGTAAATCTGAACTGATGTAGGCATAGTCCTAAAATGCATTTGAAGTTTTCATTGACCTTGTATTATTAGAGTGCCAACTGGGGGTCCAAAACAGAAGCGCAGATGAACTTTTATTTTTCCCACAAGACTGTTTCTAAGAGGAAACCCTCTGGCATAATCAATATTAATTAAATGGTATACATCAAGGATGAGAAGACCTAGCAACCCTCTTTTATAGAATATCATACCTCTATGCAGCTCTGGGACATCAGCAGTCCCTAGATTTCTACATTGCTGTTGAATTTTCTTTTCTGCTTCTTCTGAATTACAGGAACTGTCTATGGAATCTGGTATTGACCCTGGCCAAGAGTACTATGGACAAGACTACTACAGTTATGAACATGGGTATCGTTCATTCTGTATTTCCGCTATGACTTCACTGATGATGGGTCCTGGCTGCTTTGGCTCAGGGCAAATGTGCATGCCATACCTGGAATTCAAATGTTAAATGTGCCTATGGGCTTTAGACTTGATTTGTAAAATAAGCCACATGCTCGCTCTAGCGGTGTCATCCCCATGGCTGGGGATGAGGAGCAAGGGGCTGTAGTCCATCGCATCTGAAGGGCACCAGTCGAGGAGGGTTTTCTTCTGCCACACTGGAAACTACTTCTACTTGTCTTTATATTTCATAAAAGGAAGGGAGGAGGGAGGGAGTTTGCCATCTGAGAGACGTATCTCCTGTTCCAGAAATGTATCCCAAGATCCTTGGGCATACCATATTTCGTTATTTAGTTGAGACTTTCTAGATTATGCCTCATAAACCCTGTGAACAGTGGAGTGTTGCTTGAATCTAACGAAGCAACCATTCCAAACCTGTTGGCCTCCAGGTGCTTTTGATTTCAACTCGCAGCATGGTACCCAGCTAGCATGGGAAATGGTCAGGAGTGCAAGAGCTGTAGGTCAAAATATCTAGAGGGTACAAGTCAGGCTAGCTCTTCTAGGAGAACTAAGTCATCAGTAAAAGCAAAATTGCTTGGTTGGATTCAGTGTAGTATTATTACCATATTTATTATGGAGTTGTGGTTTTCTGATCTCCTGATTTTTCAGTATATTTCAGTGCATGCAGAAAGCATGAAGCCCCAGAGCAAAAGTCTCTTTTTGAAATAGAACTTTAGAAATAGAACTTCAGTATATTTATTTTTATCTCGGTTTTTGAAAATCAAGTGTGCTCTCTCTCTCACAAACACACACACACATACACAATCCCAACACAGTCAATGTCATAACAACCCCATTAAACCCAACCTTTATTCTCTGCACCGTGTATTATGTTGTTGCTTTGGTTAATATATACCTGAACACAAATCACCTGTAGTTTCTCTCAGATGAGCAAGTTGTGCTCAAGTAAAACTAGGCACTTCCAAGGAAAAAGACCCATAGAAAGAAATGTTGTTGTGTTCTCTCAGATGTTCTTCCCATTTTGAAAAGGTTCCTGCTGTTCTTGGCCTTCACAAACAAAAGCACTTTGCTTGTATTTCAGTTACATGTACTCAGTTACACGTAAGAAGTTCTCACTGTGCTTCCAGTAGTTGCTCTGGAATCATTCCCACATTGGAATTTCACATGAAGGGATCCATGTGTGCCTGAAACTGCATCTATTTAGTGACACAGGAATCACGAAGCAGGGGTCTTTGTTCAGCTAGACATATCTAGGATCTACTTCCTGATGCACACACATGCACCTGTGAGACTACCTGTACATTATAAAATATAGCTCTCCATAGATGAGTACCAAATTTGAGCTAAAACAGCTGTTAAAAGAGGGGGGTAAGACAAATTAGTGGATAATAAGACTGTCTAACGGCTGGCCACTCGGGAGTACATACTGCTGAACTACATGGGCCTTGGGTCTTATCCTGCATGGCTCTTCTTATGTCCTTATATATGTATATATTTGTGTGTGAAGCAGCACATGAGACTCACTCTGCAGACAAGCATCTTCCATTACGCAGGTGTAGAGAAAGTACGAGCGAGCTAATGCAGATAGTTAAGCACTGGTATAATGTGTGCTGAACACAAAGTCTTCCAACACCATATTGGGTGGCAGATGTGTCTTCTTCCAAGGGCAGCACAAAGCAGTATTCTAGCCTCAGGTTACTGGCTGGCTGTGAGACATGATTGTTACACCAAGCATTAGGCTTTATAGCAAGTTCTTTGTGACTACAGTCACAAATAATTATGGAGGAAGAAATATGATCACCAAGTAATAAGGAATAAGTAGACAAATGTGTTTAAAATGTATATATATTTTTTAAATCCTATTACTGACACCAAGTATTTTTAAGATACCTTGCAGGAACAAAATCTGGTCTAAACTGAAAGCACGTAAGAAAGGAGCATAGCTATTGGATGCATAAAAATGCTTAGTTAAACATGACCCCAGATCCAGATAAGAGAAGTACAATGGTGTGCTTGTGAATACACAGAATCCGCATGTATACTAACAAAGAGGATGTCTGTACCTGGCTTTTTTTCCCAGGTACGAATTGCCTCAATATGGAAGTCGTCGCAGATTGCTCTCTCCTTCTGGCATGTATGATGAGTATGGTGAAATGGTTGTGGAAAGCGATGGAGGCTACTATTACAGTCCACAGGGACCTACAGCAGAAGCAGAGGTGGGTTTGTTTTATTTTTCTTCCAGTTTCCTAACTCTTTTGAATATATTGATCTCTTCACTGGCACTCTTACTACCATGTGCATACTTTTGGTAAGAAGTGTTTGCATTCGAAAATTATATGCTTAATTCTTGATAAATGATGGAACCAAGTCCACAGAAGGATATTTTTGGAATGCTTCTTTCTTGCACAGCTGCCTGCATTCCTTCCCCTGCAAACCCGCCCCCCTCCCCACACGCACACACACACACACACACACAATCCCAAGGATGACAAGGGCTTCTTTGGGGAGGTGTGATAATTTAAAATTGGGAAGAGCTCTGTGCTATCCAGAGCAATTCCAGTCTTCCTCCAGATGTAGAGAATTGGTAGAATAACTCTTCGTACCAGGCAAGCTGTCCTCCTGCCATCCCATAATGTTCAAGAAGACTCTTCTGACTCACCAGAGAGGTTTGTCAGAGGACAAAGGGTGCTGTAGAGCACAGTGGGTACATAACACTGTTCTTCCATGAACTTCCTTCATGTTCATTTATGGGAATGTAAAATCTCCCTTTCATTTAGCAATCGTAGGATTCAAACCATTGCATAATGATGTTCAGCACCGGCATCTCTCCCAAATAAAAAGCCCAATAAAATATTAATACTATCATAAGTACTATATGTGAAACCAAAGGCAAGGAAGGGCCAAATTGTCACTCACATACATTCTGAATCCATGCCCAAGGTTTTCTTGAAAAGGTTATAAATACACCATCAGATTATTTGATATTTCAATCACTGAAATGGATGTTGTGAAACCAGGGGAAACCAAGGAGGTACCTCATATCTTCACCTTTTAGAGCTGGTGGGTTGTGCCTTCCTACTGGGCAGGCATAAAGGGTGGACAGTTCTCTCAGTGCCAGAGAGGGTGGACATTCATGGTTACGTCCATGACATGCTCCCCTCCAAGCCCTGCAGCACTGAAGCCCTGTTGGTAGGTTATCAGGCATGGCTGTTGCTGAAAAACCACTCCCCTCTCTTTTGGATCTGCACCACAGTGGAAATGTACGCAAAAGGTCTACATGGTCTGGTAAGGTCTTGTGGGCTCTGTCTACACATCCCCCCAGAGGGCTGGTGTTTCAGTGCTGCATAAGCCCACAATCCAGGGATCCAGAAGTGCACTATCTGATCTGTATTGTACATTACAGTTTCATTCTAGTGACTGTCTGCACCACCTCTGTAATCTATGTGATGTGCCTGAAGAAGCTCTAACAGTGTTTTTTACAGCTCTTCTTCATTTCCAGCTCTGGGTCACCCTCTAGTGGCCAGAGGAAACCATTAAAACATTTTGGTCATAAATTCAGTTTAGGTGTCCACCTAAATTCTTATACTCCAGTGTAAATTATCCAGATGGTCTGATTTAAATGCATGTGAAAGATCCAAGTTATTCTGCCATAGAAGTGCCCCCTGCCTCAACTACAAGCCTTTCAAGAGAGGCCTCAAAGTGGGGGTGCTTCCATCGAAAGAATTGCTGATATGCTCCACATACATGGCAATCAGCATGTTCGATGAACAAGATGACAACTGTCACAATAGATGCATGATGAGATGTTGCAAAGAAGCAGAATCTCAAGCAGCGCACAGTGAAAGCCACATAACAGCATTACAGCCACATAACAGTCTCTTAGATATTTCAGAAGGTTCAGGCAGAAACATGGACAGTTTCTTATATATTTCTGGAGACTATGTGAAATGTATAATCCATATAATTATTTTGCTTCCATGTATTCCTGCATGTTCATGGTTCATTCTCCCTGCTCTAGATAGTTTAACATAGCACTTTCCAAAACCATAAATAAAGTTTCATTTTTTATAATCCACAGGCAGCAAGACAAGTTGCTGTTCCAAGGAGAGCTGTAACCCAGAGACCAGGGCCTCCAGTAGCAGTTAGTGCTATAGGTGATGGGAAAGCTATAAGAGAAGGTCCCAGCCAGGGAAGAAAGAAATTAAGAGCAGTAATGCAGCTAGGCCGAATAGCAGTTAGTGCCCACAGGCCAGGAGCAGCTGAGGCAACACAGTCTCCATGGAAAAAAGCCAAGATATTCCCAATGATGCTGCAGAAAGTAAAAGTCAAAGACTCAGATTATGCCAAGCTGATGGCAGGATGCCAAGTGGATGGAGAAGACAGCATGGTTATTAAGGGAAGCTATTTCCAGAAATCAGCAGATGACAGAGTATCAACAAAGAAGCTCAGCCGTGCACTGAAGCGCACTAGTGCTTCCAGGAAAATTCAGGACCGTGGTACATCTGAGGAAGTGAGTGAATCTGAATCAAAATCAGGAATTTCCATTAGTGTCACAGCAGACAGTGAAACTGAAGACAGTGACTATGGCAAGAGGAAGAGGAGAAGAAAGTCATCTTCCTCTAGTACTAAATCGTCGTCGTCGTCATCTGCAAGTAGTACTTCCGCATCCCAGTCAGAAAAAGACTACTTGAAAGTGACATTGGACCAAGATGAAACCACTGAAAGCACTGTGGATTCTGGGGAAGAACATTCTGATTCTTCTGGATCAACATCTAGTAGCAGCTCAGAAGATGAAACATCCGATTCTCGGAGCAAAGTGTCCGATACTGAGGAAGATGATACAGAGTCCAAAATGTCATCATCCATGCAAAGTGTGATCAGCAGTGACGTTACCCCCAGAGCAGGGAAAAGAAAAAATCCAAGGTCCAGTTTCAAGAGGAGATCATCTAGAACTGGAAGTGAATTAGATGACACAATAACAGAATTGTCAGAAGAGGCTGAAGGACCACCATCGGCTGTGGAAGAAGAGGAGGAAGAAGAGGAAGAGTCAGGTGGCAATGAAGCCTCCTCCACCAATGAAAAGACTGCCTTGAGCAAAAAGAGGGCTGGTAGTGAAGGAGAGATTGGCCAAGATGCCAGTGAGGGAGAAGAGAGCACCACCAAGAACTCAGCAACAGATTCTAATGTTGACATGGAAGGGGAAAATAAAAGGGAAAAGGTGCTGGCAGGATCCAGTGAACTGTCAGATAGTAAAGAAGTTTCAGATGCTGCAGAGTCAGAAAGTCCTAGTGACTTCACATCCTTTTAAAAAACAAACGGAACAGTAGGTAGAGAGTTTGCAATAAGGTGTGGGTTTGGCTTGCTGTGCTCTATGTGTTTCTTCTTCCAAAGTGAGATTACGTTGTGTTATTCTTGGCATAACAAACTAGGTAGATGCAATTTGGAAACTAGTCTAAAGTACCCAAACATCCACCCCCCGCCCAATTAATGGGAACATTTTGTAGAAGACAGATTGCATGCTTCTTGCTGAGTGGCTCTGGGGAATTTGGGGATTTGGATATACACAGATATTGTTGGACATAGGACAGGTGCACACGAGAAGCATGCTGTGTGTTCACATAATTATTTATCATATAAATAAGGACGAGTGAGATTCCCAGGGTACAAAGGCTTTTATACAAAGGCTTATGTCTGTGGAGCTGGCTTAGCCAATGCAAATCGAGAGCTGGCTACTGACACTAATAAACAGGCTTTTGTTTGGCATTGTGTGTGCTGTGGGCTCTGTCTGCAGTGTTTGAAGTGTGATGTTTAATTCACATGGGGCACTACTGCTTGGCATTGCAGTCATCAAGAGAAGAGGATGCATGTGTGAGCATGGTTTGCATTTTCTAAAGATATCTGTGTGCTTTTGGAAGTAGTTATTTGTTTTTAACCAATATATTTTCACTGCAGAATTATTTGCAAAAATTCATTGCCTTCATTGCTCTTTCCAAAGGGCTAGTTTTATCATTTAGCATGGACGTAGACCTACAGTTTTTGATTCATTGATATAACTAATATTCAAATTTGAAAAATGCCAATTATGGATATGAGTAACAAGTATTGAGATCCTGTTACTATAATCATACAGTACAAATTTTAAGTTTGTATGATGCCATAATGAATATTGAGGTTTCATGCTGTGAGATATCCTGTGGCATTTGTTCTTACAGTATTCACATGCTGCCTCGGAAGTGAAGTTGATTGAATGTCAAAATACCATTGCACTTTCTATAATGAGCCCTGTGAAGCAGCAGTGTCAACTCATGAAGAACACTTGTCATTACAACAGAGTATTTCAGATTGTTTGTTTGTTTGTTTGTTTTAATTTCTATACAGCCAAAGCTCTCTGGGTAGTTCACAGCAGCATATTAAGCAACAATATAAAATATACCAATTAAAACATATTAAAACATAATGGAAGTTGGCTATAAAAATGTTAAAATCAGATAAAAAACAGAAAAATAAAAATTTTATCTTAAAAAGATCCAGTTGCACCTTATGTAGCAATCAGCAGGCCCCAGTAACTAATTAAAAGCCCTGCAGTGGAGGGCAGTCTTCACTTGGCGCTAAAAAGACAGTAAACTGGTGCCAGGTGAGCCTTAGTGCAGAGCTCATTCCAGAACTGTGGAGCCACCACTCTCCTCCTTGTCACCACCATCCAAGCCTCCCTCAGAGGTAGCAAGCATAAAAAAGCCCCAGAACTTGATCGTAGTGTCTGAGTAGATGAAAGCTGGGAGAGGCATTCCATCAGAAAGCATGGTTCTAAGCCATGTAGGGCTTTATAGGTAAAATCAGCGCCATGAATTGGACTCAGAAGCATGAAGCTTTTAGAGCAGGTTGAATTTCCTCCATCTGGGCAGAAAAACTAATAGCACTAAGAGCATCTCAGTCTTGTCTGGATTGAGATTCAGGTTTTTTTAGCCCTCAGACAATCCATTGTCACAGCCAGCCACTGCTTCAGCATATCTATAGCTGGGATAGAGTTGCGTGTTATCAGCATGCTGATAGCAACACACTCTAAAATTCCAAAACTGCATGAAACTCAATGGTTGCATGCAGATGTTAAATAGCATGGAGGACAAGACCGACCCCTGAAGAACCCCATACTGGAAAATCCAGGGGCCAGAGCAGTATCTCTCAAGCACCACCTTCTGGGGCCTACCATCTAAGTAGGAGTGGAACCACTGCAATGTAGTGCATCTCACATCTAACTTAGTAGATCACCTCAGAAGGATACTGTGTTTGATGGTATCAAAAACCATTGAGAGGTTCAGTAGACTCAAGAGGGTCACACTCCCCTGGTCTCTCTCCCATCACAGTTATCATCTCCTTGGCCCAGTTTACAGTTCCCTCTGTACTGGCTTTTCTTAACCAAAAGAGGAAAGGATCCAGTATGGACATGGTCGCCCGACCCTGTTCAAGCACTGTGTTGACATCCTCAAGCTGAACTAACTGGAACTCATTCAGAACAACTGTGCCAAACTGTGCTGTGGATATCTCACCGGATACCACTGCTGTAACTTTGGAGTCCAAGTCCTGGAGGTTTTTTTTTGGAAAGTTTTTCCTTGCAAACATATTACAGTGGAGTTCAGATGGCTTCAAGGTTTCCTTGGGGCCTGCATGGAATAATCCTGGAGAGCTCTGGTGGGTGGCAAATGGAAGACTGAATGGAGGCAGTCAGATATTGCTTTTTTGCTGCTGCTTCTAAACATACTGTATTGTATTCACTAGGAGTTTTTCTCTAAATGCACTCAAGGGAAAGTCATTGTTAGTCTAAATCTTAATGGGCAGTGACAAGGAGACTGATTCCAAGTCTCCCACCATCAGACCACTATCCCCTGCCCAGCTGAGAAAACCAAATGTGCCCTGCTACATGTGTTGGGCCAATCACAAATTGGGACAGCCCCATGGTTGTCATGGAGTCCATGAAGCCCTGAGCTGCCCCAGAAAGTGTACTCTCAGTATGGATGTTGACATCTCCCAGGACCAAAAGCCTAAGGACCTCAACTTTGTAGCCGAGACAACCTCTGTCAGCTCAAGTAGGGAGACTGTTGGGTTGAGAGGTGAATGGTACACCAACAGAATACCCATTCTGACCTGCTGGCCCAGCACAAGAGGCAAACACTCTAGACTAGGAGCCAGATGGAGAGGGAGGGAGAATTTCTATAGACTGTGGCAACCCCCCTCCCTGGCCTTCCAGTCTACCAAGTACTTAGGTGGGCAGAGGTGGGAGAGGCCAACTCACCCCTGTTCACCAACCCAGATCTCAGCTAGGCATGCCAGATTGGCTGCCTCATCCACTATTGAATCATGGATGAGGGAGGTCTTATTTTGCACCAGTCTGGCATTTAAAAGCAATATTTGGAGACCAGAGGACAGGCTGACAGGGCAACTACAAACCTATGTTGGAGTAGGTTCCAAACATGGCCCAGTCCTTCTTTGCCTCGACTGCATTCCCCTTACCTGGCTAGCCCTCCACCCAACACCATATCTCCCCCTGCTTGTCACTATGCTGATTGGTCCCATCTCCATACTCCACATATGCAGGGCCTGTGAAGAGGAATCCCCTCTAACAATCCCCTCTAGCAATCCCCTCTGCATTGTCCCTCTAATTCAGGGCAACAACGTGCCAGGGGCAATGACCCTGAAGGGCCAACTCCCTTTGGCATCCT
The DNA here is from genome assembly GCF_004798865.1 of Varanus komodoensis. Lineage (NCBI taxonomy): Eukaryota > Metazoa > Chordata > Lepidosauria > Squamata > Varanidae > Varanus > Varanus komodoensis. The sequence continues at coordinate 22,440,850 of NW_025335317.1, forward strand.
GCCCTTCAGGGTCATTTCCCCTGGCGCATTGTTGCCCTGAATTGGGCTGGCAGAAATAGTCCTGCTGCATCTCGGGCCGGGGGGAGACCTTTGCAATTGACTCTGCACCAGGCAGAGTTGGTGGCAGACATGTCTGGAGCTTCTCCCAGGTCTGTGGCACCTGGAGCTTCTCCCGGCATTGCCTCGACCCAGCCAGCCTCAACGTCAGCCTGAAGAGAGAGGCTGACAAGATGGCAAGCAGGCTAGTGGAGAAGCTAAGCCAGGTGCGAGGAAAGGTTGGCAAGATGACAAAGTCAGCAGTCCCACCCTTGCTGAGAGAGTCCAGGGGTGTTGGGGACTGCAGCCTTCAGGTCTAGAAGGACAGGATATTTCCCTCCAAAATAGTCACATGCATAATCACCCCGTTGCTATCTGTAGCCATTCCGTCTGTCTGTATTTTTGGTGTGATAAATGTTATAGTTCAGTCCTTTCTCATAGTACTGCAATCATGGATAGAGCTTTATACACGGCCAGCATCTGATCATGAAGCTAAGTATATCAAATGATAAGACAACACTTTAAAGCCACTGCCTCAGCTGAATGAATTGCAGAGATGACTGAATCGCAGACTGCCACAGGAGGTCTGAGGAACTGCTGCCACCGCCACCAGCCCCACGCAGAAATCCTGAAACATTGGATCAGTGATTGCAGTTCTGTGGTTTATGGGCTCACGCAACTCCCGCAAGTTGCTAGGCATTTAGCCTTCCCAAACAATCTATACTGCAATGTAGTTTGTTTTTTTCTTCCCATATTGGAATCCATATTTGCACTGTGGCGATGCAAACAAATACAAGGTCAAAGCCAAACTCAAGAGTGTTTACTTGAAAGTACTTTCAGATTTTCTAAAATACAAATGACTTCATCACATAGACATTCCAGATCAAGGTTGTTAATGATCATTCTGAGATTTTTTCAAGGCCTAACTGCCTCTTGCGATCAGGAATAAAGGACGTACCCAGCAACAGATGAAACAGAAGAGATGTTAAAATGTCAGTGCCCCTAGTTTCTTTCTCTCTTTTTAAAAAGTCTGTTCCTGTTTTGAATATTTCTTCCTTGATCTTTGAGAGAAAGAGATGAAGCATTCATCAGTATGCATCTTGACCATCCAACATACCCTCTTAATGCAGTTAAACTGATTATTAAGCAAACAGGCTACCCCAAGTCTCACTTTTTTGCTTTGTTTTTGAGGAGAAACCAAGGAGTAAGAAACTCCGTGCATTACAAAACTAACAAATGCTAAAGTAGCTAACCAATTTCTATTTCTGTTTTGTTGTAATACAGTGGGCTGGAAAGAAAAGAATCAAGTTGGTCGTTGATCCAGAATATGAGACCAGCTCCACTGGAGAAGACAGTGCTCCAGAAAGCCAGAAGAATCGCCTCCGCAATCCAAACATTCAAACCAATATCAACGGCAACATCTACATTGCCCAGAACGGCTCAGTTATAAGAACTCGGCGAAGTTGCCTTTCTAACCACATAAAGGTCGCCTCCCCTGTGAGGCTGGGGAAACATTTCAAGAAGCTTGATAAGTTAGCGGTCACGCATGAGGAGAATGTCCCGCTGAACACGTTTTCAACAGGGGCGTCATCTAGTGACAAACTGCCCACAAGACCCTGTAGCGTTTCTTTTGCATCCTCTGCTATAGACACTGACAATATAGCAACCAAATCAGGAGGGAATAGATTGAAAAGCACAGAAGAGCAAGAATCCATTATTGATAACGAGGATGTCAAAGGGTCTTTGGAATTGCCCAGCGATCACACGCAGTCAGATGATGACGAACTCTGGATGGGTCCCTGGAACAACCTTCACATACCAATGACAAAGCTGTGACCTCTCTTTTTCATTTTAATTTTTATTCCCATTTATAATAAAATTACACTTTTTATTGTCACCGAGGAAAACAAAAGTATGAACTTTGTATTGTGCACATAGGTTGTATACTTTGAACAAAATGCTTTAAAGTAAAAGGAAACAAACAACTCCCTCCCCAGAGAATTTGCACTCACATTTGTACCAATTAATTGTTCTTCCCAACAGCTCTTTTTGACAGGCTTCAAATTCAGTGAAAAAAATATTCATTAAAATGGACTAGTTTTGTTGGCTCTGGAGTTATTGTTTCATAATCATCAAAGCATTACTTAAATGCACAGGAAAAAATGGCTCGGTCACTGTTTATAGCCAGAAAGTCACACTCTTGTTTTACTTGTCTGTAAAGCACATGGAACCTTAATCCGCAGTCACTCCTGTTTCTGCCTAAAAGGTGCACCAAGTTATGCTACTGATAGTTCTACACACTTGATGTATCTAAGCTAAGTTCAGGTTCTGACTCAACTACATGTAGTTGATCAATTTGATGACAATACACTGCACAAAAGTGACCTATGTTGGTGATCCCAAGGTTATTTGGGTCGTGTGTGTGTGTGTGTGTGTGTTTCCTTACTAGCTGCCTTGGAACTTGGTTCTATTTTTTGAAAGTGTGCCTTATTTCTACCAAGAATGCATGCAGCAGTGTAGCCACTGTCTCTTGCTACGCCTTCCTCTACAGTCTTGATGAGCCATATAGTTTATAAGCATGTGGCTTAATGAAAGATCCTTCTTAGGTCTCAGATAATGCTAACACTATGGACAGCCCTATCAGTTTATGTTCTAACCTGTTCTATTCAGCAACGCAGCTGTAAAGAGCACTTTGCTTCACTTATCCGCTATTGTTAAAGCCAAAGCTATCCACAGAAAGTTTCCATTATGACCCCTGAGACTATTCCATGGCCTCTTCACATGGTAAAATTGTTGTGATAGAAATGAGGGTTGGGTGTAGCCATGCAAAGTTCAAAGCAGCCTGAACTAGTCATGTGATTTAAGGCATCTTAGATGTACAGCATTTCCCAAAATAGTAGTAGTAGTTATTGGTGCCAGGCCAGTAACCTATTTGAGAAGTCAGTAAGCTTCAGACTCCCTTTGTGATGCACACTATTGTTCCCCTCACTGCCATACTGCTCAACCGTCTGCCCTGACCAGTTCAACAGCACTCCATGCTTCAGTTCCAGCCCAGAGGAAAAGTCTTGGGTCCATTTTACTCTTGTCTTGCTTGCCAGCTACCTTGCTTAGCTAGCTTGCATGCGTTTCAACAATCAACAGAACTGCATCCACATATACCAAACTATGTAAAGATTGACCCAACATACATTCTCACCAAGCCAGCCCAGTTTTAACCTGTGAGACGGCCCTTCAGGAGTTACTGCTTCCTCGGGTACCATTTCCTTGCTCTCCAGTGGCTTAGTCCTTGTCCATATAGAGGTCAGCTACATTTCTTTATTCCTATGTATAGCCTGCTTGAGTGTATGACAGTATTTGAAGGGGACCCAGAGTGTCAAATTGCCCACTGTAAGTGCATCTGTCATTATTTAACTGCTTCAGAATCTATACTCCTGCAGCATGACGTGCTGTGAAATACATTTGCTATATACACACCAGGACTGCATATTCGCAGGATATATATAGTGCATATATAGATGCACTATATATAAAGTGCATTTGCACTCTATATATAACATATACATTCTTTCACAATTTCACAGATTGAAGATTCATTTTTCAACTTCTTTTTGGCACTTTATGACTTCTCTTTCGGACCAAGGTCAACTGTGGTTAAGTGGAAATGTGACCACTGAACCTGTAGTTATTGGGGTCCTCCTGTACATTTAATTGCCCTATCCATAATACCTAATACACAAAGAGAACAATCCATACCTTACAGCTTCATAAATTAGGACTATTTCCAATGATTGAGATGCTCAACTGGGGTAAATCAGTATAGCTTTACTGAAGCCAATGGAGCTTTGTAAATTTACAGCTGTTGGGGAGCTTTCATAATGGAATTCTTAGACTATAAAGCTGCTCTAAGTGAGACATGAATCAGGCCCCTGGTATCAGCAATATACTCATTATATAATGCAATAACCTCTATGTAGATGCATAGAATGAAAAATTAAAGATGATGCAAAATCATTTATAGCAGGGATGTTTGTGGTAATTAATCTTGATTGGGGGAGTGGGCATTTCCATCATTGTCTCTGGGAACGCCCTCCTTCCCACAACTTGTATTAGTTTTGTTTGTTTCTATATAATATCCTTGTCTGCAGCTTTTATGATTAATCAATTTAAAAAAACCTTATGGCAATAGCAGCCAGAATTAAAATGGGAATGATACAGGCACTTGAATGACAGCAAAAGGAACAAAAGGGAACTGGGCAAGGAATGGAGATCCATATCTTGTCAGCTGAAGCTTGGCTTTGGGCTTAAAAAATGCAAGATGGATTCTGGGCCCAGAAGGTTCCACCACAAGCTGCAAAGGCCAATCAACAATGATACTTTGTGAGCTTCAGCTTTGTTGAGTTTTTACAAAAATCAGCCAAAGAAACCTGGTCTGGGAATACCATATAAATGTTATATAATGCATATATGTTACTTTATATGTATTATAACCAGGACTTTTGACATTTTACTTGTCTTTCTGCCTGGCTTTGTTGGATCCCAGTCTAATGTTAATACAGAATCCATGATCCTCTTGTGCAAGTAACAGTAATTCTCTTTTTGTAAGCCATCCAGAGACTTTTTGTATTGGGATGGCGTATAAAAATTTTCAATTAAATAAAATAAGTAAATAAATAAATTCTGCATACAGAACAGATTGGGATCTTACAGCAAATGACCAAGTGGTGCATCGCAAGCAGGTTCATCTCTACTTGAGCAAAGTGTTGCACTTGTGGAAATACACAGAGTGTGATGCAACGTGCTCCCAAATTGGCTATTCTTGTCCTGATGTGTCTGTGCATCATACTGCAACTCCCTTTCACAAACAGGCTTCTCTCGATTTAGTGCAGTATCTCTGCATCTTCAAAGAACAATTCCTCCTTGGTCAGTCCTGTGATCATTTGTGTGTGTTTTAAGTCCAGGGCTTAATTTGAGTCTTGGCCTGGTAGGATGTAGTCTTAGACTCTGAACATGTGAAGTAATAATAAAAGTATGACATGTCTTTGAACATGTAAAGAGTGCCTTTCATTTGCCATCTTATTAATATTCTACTTCTGTCTTAGAAGACACCAAAAGTCAAGGGAAGACCCAACTTTCCTTTTTCACTCCTCCTGCTGCACAGCCAATGTCCCATATAAACAAAGCACAATTTTAATAGCATGGCACTCCCTGAAGCAGCAAACCTGTGCCTGTCCAAACAGGAAAAGTCTGGCGGCTCTGAGTTTGTCCCTGAGAACTGTTCCCGCTCCCCCATCTGGGGCCGTGGTTCTATCCAGTTCGAAACAGAATGCTTTTGCACATGCTGGTGGGATGCTGCACATGCGGTGAGGGCTTTGTTGGCCGACTGGGTCACAAGCTGGGCAGGACTGCGCTTAGAGCTTTGCTCACCCCTTCCTTTGCTCCCCAGGTCACAGTCGAGGGCCATTTTTCCCCACTTTAACATTGAGATGACTGACTCAACGTCACTTTCCTTTTGATCCCTGGAGGCCAGAGAGCCAAAACAGTTGACTTTACCTTGGAAAGCAGCAAACTGTAACCTGTACAGCGTTGTTCGACTGTGGCAGTAATCCCATGCTTTGTGATGCTTTCCCCCCCCCCCATGGGAATTGCCTGATGGGCTGTGTAGTTTGCTAAGGACTGCATCTGGGGAATGGGGTGTCCAGGAGCACCGTTGGCCTCCAGGCCTCCAACAGCTGCCCTCCCTTCTTCTAACTGAAGTTGCAGAAAGGCACTTGCCCATCTGGTACTACCATGCATGTGTGTTTTTTCTGGTGTGGGCACAAAGTTAAGAAAAAACTCAACCTTTCTTCCTTCCACTTTGAAAACCAAAGTAAGTAATTTTATTATTTTATTTTATTTTATTTTATTTTATTTTATTTTATTTTATTTTTGGTATTAGTAAATGTGGACCACCATGGAGCATTCCCCAGATTAAGAGCATTCCCTGCTTTATAAGATTTGGGCTACAATATCCATCAACTCCAGGCTACAAAGTTGAATGTCAGAGAATATGGAAACCCATATTTATCCTATCTAGAGTGTCTCCTGTTGGGCAAGGATGAGTAATTGCATAAGAAATGTAAAAGTTGGTGCATTTTATAGTCTGTGTTTCTGAGACAACATTGTTTTAAGGTAGGGTGTGCAGCAGAGGCAACTGCTCGTAAGGTACAATGCTAGATTTTATAGTGTGTTCTTGATTCCTCACTCATGGTAGTTTGTAGATGTTGCCATTCTCCAAGTCTCGGACACCATTTCTGCAGCTTTGAACAGACAGACAAACAGACAAAGGAAAGTGTGGCATTATTGCAAATGTTGCTGTGAAAAGCTTGTGTATGTACACAATTCCCTATGCCACAGTACCACCTTGTGGTTACATGATGGAACATATAGAAAGGCAGAGAAATTAAACTCCAGCGCTGGTGGGTGGTAGGTGGGAAATGTGAAGGAGTCAACCTTAATTTCTCAAAGTATCTGAAAGCAGAATCCTTGGTAAAGTGGTGGGCTCATGAAGAGAAGCCCTAAGATATTCCAGTATACTAGAAATGGTATGTTTTATTTGTAACTATGGAATGCACTCCCTAGAGAGGTCAGCCAGGCACCATCATTACATGCTTTTCAGCGCCAGGTCAAGACCTTTTCATTTGACCAATATTTTAACAAAAAGTAATTTTAATTGTATTCGATTTATTTAATTTATTTTAAATAGATTAGTTTTATGCTCAGTTGTGGAATAGTAAATTTATTTTATTTAGGATTTGAAATAATGGTGTAAGCTGTCCAGAGAAGACAGTGATGGACGGCTCAAAAATTTTCTAAATAAATAAAAAAAATGACTTGTTTTAATAATGGGACTAAGAGCAAATAGGCTGGGAGGGAGAGAATTTTATGAGGATGCTGATCTAGCTTTGTGCTGTCATCCAGTTGAGGGAACAGCTCCTATCCTTGCTTTGATTCGACTGCATGAGGATGTGATCAAGCCAACACGGATCAGCCCTAGGTGATGATGCCGTCCCATTATGCTCCAGAGCCGCCGTTAGCTGAGACTTCCTTACGAGGAAGCCATGGCTTTTTAAAACCATCCCTGAAGATGCCAACTGGGAAGAGAAGTTGCTGCAAAGGGACATGAGAAATTTTCGTGAAACCCCTTTTCTATCCTTCACAATTTTGTGGACAACAAATTTATGATAGGCATATTTTGTCACATGGTTTGTTTTTATGTTAGGAACAAAGGCAAGCTATCTTTTCCCATCTAGTTCAGTAACAGCAGCACTAACTGGGAACAGGTGTCGTGTGTGCACATTCGGATGAGATTCCCAGGCATGCACGAGAGATGGGGGGTTTGGTGGGAATGGCGCCTCAGACTCAGAGGAGGGGGAGCGGAGAGCTGAACCAGCCATGGCTCAGAGTTCTCACTCTGATACTGGAGTTGTTGAGACTAGTGAGGGCCCTGCTGCCCAAACTCTCCCAGTGAGCCAGCACTTCAAGGACAACCACTGAACCCCTCCCCCTCCCAATTGTGGGAAAGAAGCCGGTGGAGAACAGGCTGGGGAGGGGTTCTCGGAAGGAGAACTTGACACCCCAGGAGATGTGGACGCAAGGGCCTGTTGACACACTCATCGGCTGGAACAATTAGGGGTTCAATGGGAGGAATGTAGGTGCGTTCATTTCCACAGCACACTCCCCTCCAGAGACCGGCCCCAAAGGGTTCATAAGCAAAGCTTTGGGTGGGGGGAGCAGAGCAAGGGGTCAACTTTCCACCTGGAGTGCATGTTTCAAGGCTTGTGAATACATTGTTTCTGTATGGAATAAAGAGTCTTCATAATTGCTGAAGTGCTTGTCTCATTTGGGAGGGGACTTCTAGCTAACTAGAAACCCTTCCCAGCACAATCTAACCATACATTATGAGCTTTTCTACATTAGGCACTTATCATGTACTCCTTTATCATGCATAAGTCATTCCTGCCTCATGGTTGTTTACAGGATATTTGGAGATGCTGCTCTGTCCTAGTTTCATATGTATTTAGCTAGCAGTTTTTGTAGGTTTTTGTTTCTGAGATGGTACTTATTTTTGAAAAAGAAAAGAAGCACCATTTTCTCTTCGGTATTTGTTATTCCGCCATACCACAGTGCCACCTAGAGGTTATGTAGTAGAAAAGCAGAAAAGGAACTGCTTGTGTAGTGTTCAGGTATCTATTCTATGAAAGTTCATACAGCAAATTGTCATGACCCGATGGAGGTTCAGTGCTCCCTCTGCTGGCCAAGGGCTGGCAGAGCAGCTCTGGCAGTTGCAAGATTCTGTCCTCAGCCCACTGCAGCTGCCAGAGCAATCATGAGTTTCACCTGGGGAGCCCTGGGAAAGAGCTAATAGGAACCAGCTCTTCCCCTCAGAAGCTCCCTTGGGAACTAGGTCTCCTCTTGTTGGTGAATCCCTTCCTGGTCTGCCAGACTTGGAACTTTGTGCCTGCGTCCTGCCTGCATCCTGCCTGCACCTCTTCCCTCTCTGAATGGTCTGCCTTCCTTGGCTCTCCGACCTTTGGTGTGTCCTGGACTACGGTACCCGTCTCTATGGACTTGGTTTGTGTATTGCTCCTGGCTTGACTTTGGACTGTGCTTTGGACTTGTTTTGCCCTGTCTGCCTGGGTCCCAGTGACTTTACTCTGTCGATCAGCTGCCCTCACCCCAGACACTGACACAGATAAGCAGCCTATTCACAGTCCATAGGCCTGTGAAAGTGCCATAGGAGCAGTTGTAACTCATGTGTTCAGATAACAGGAGGCAGGCCTGGTGTGACTCCTTCCCCAGAACTAGTTCAATGCTGATATGAAGGAGAGCTATCCTGGGGGCTGCTCCAATATGGTACAAGGGTCCTCATGGTGTAAGAGTATGTGGGAAGGACCTGTAGCATGAACACTACCACGCATGTGTGGTGCTTTCATGCCAAGACAGCTAATTTTCCATAGGAAATTAATCAGAAATGACAAGAGAGACTTCTGTTCCTACCACACGCTTGTTGCCAAAGTCAATTAAGGGCAGCTAGCTGTGCATGTTTCTGTAGATTGATTCATCCAAGGCACCTGGACGATTTCCTTACCTATTAGTGTCGTGTTCTGTCCTGTGGTAGAACTCTTGGGGTTTGTTATGCAGGAACTGTTCCTTGTCTTGGCAGAACGACAAGACATGGGACTACTCAGTACATAAATAAATGGGGGCGTTCATAATTGTGACTCGCAGAACCTTTCTCTTCCATTTCCCCCTTGAGCCTGACTCTTTGTCATTGTACAGTGTGCTTGACTCTGGTTGTTTTCCCTGCAGCAAAGAAATCCTTTCATACAATTTAGCCTTGAATAAGGAAATATACCCTGTGGAGATAATATAATTATGAAGCATTTTGGGATGCTGTAGGGATGGTGATCATGAACCGTGCCAGAGAGAGAGAGAGAGAGAGAGAGAAAGGCATGTATTTGAACAACAGCCCAAGTTCAGCCTTAGCTGAAGACTGGCCAGAGGTGCAGCTTCAGCAAGCATCTTGTTGTGATAGGATAAAAAAACAAAATAAAATAAATCAGTTGGTCCAGAATATTATAAATAAAAATTAAATGTTTTAATAAATGACAGTGTGGGAAGGTTTCAGAATATTTTTGAAATATATGTATTTCCTCATATCAGAAAGATTACAGAGTAGGAAATATATAAACCTCTTTAGAGAAAATAGTTGATTAAAGGTGCTAGAATTAGAGATGAAAGATATAAACTGCAAGCATTTGCAGATGATTTAGTTGTTATTCTTGAGGAACCCTTGGTAACAATGCCTAAACTTCTACAAAAGATTGAAGAATATGGTGAAGTTACTGGGCTGAAAATAAATAGAGAGAAGACAAAATTGCTAGTGAAAAATCTCACATTGGAGCTGAGAAAAACTCTGATGGAACAAGTAGATCTTCAAATTGTTATAAAGGTTAAATATTTGGGAATTTTCCTTACACCTAAATGTACTACATTGAAAGAAGATAATTATGATAAACTATTTAAGGAAATTAAGAGTGACCTGGAACAATGGGCTAATTTGCAACTATCATTGTTGGGAAGAATAGCAATAGTTAAAACGAATATATTACCAAAGTTCTTATTTTTATTCCAAACAATTCCCATAAAAATTGATAAAAAAATTCTTTGATGATCTAAACACCCACATTTCGAGAATTGTATGGAAAAAGAAGAAACCAAGGATTAAATTAAAAATGCTACAGGAGGCCAAAGGGAATGGGGGTTTTGGTCTTCCTGATTGGATGCTGTATTATCAAGCTTCTGTCTTAACATGGCTAAAAGAATGGATAACTTTAAGAAATAAGAGAATCCTTTATCTTGAAGAGCATGATTTACAAATAGGTTGGCAAACCTATATGTGGTATGAGAAGTATGGTTGCCTTTTAAACCATTATATTAGAAAGTCATTAATGTCGTTGTGGGAAAAACTAAAGACAAAACTGTACACTAAATTACCAAGATGGCTTTTGCCTATGGAAGCTCTTGTATAGCCAAACACATTGAATTTTGATATGATTGTGAGATATGATGATATACTGGATAAAGATGGAGAATTGAAACCAAACCAAGAACTAAAAGAGCAAGGAATTAATATTTCTTGGTGGCATAAGGTTCAAACACAATCAAGGTATGTTAAAGATTATAAAATGTGGGGTTTTTATAAGGAGTTAACAACATTTGACCAAGTAATCTTAAAATCAGATGAGAAAATGATTAAAAGACTATATAATTTTCTTTTGGATATGAGAATGGAAGATGAACAAGTTAAAGAAACTATGATAACATGGGCACAAAATTTTGGATACAATATTGAGCTACAGAAATGGCAAAAGCTGTGGGAAAGAAATGTTAAAGTAACATTAGCAACCTCATATAAAGAAAATATGTATAAAATGTTTTATAGATGGTATCTATCACCAAATAGATTAGCTAAGATGTTTCCAAATATGTCAAATAGATGTTAGAAATGCAAACATAAACCGGCACTTTTTATCATATGTGGTGGACTTGTGATAAGGCAAAAAAATACTGGGCTAAAATACACAAATGACTTGAGGGAATGTTACAAAAACCTCTAATATTTAAACCTGAAGTTTTCTTATTAGGCATTGTACCTGATGATGTTGATAATCAAGCAATGTATTTGATTCTACATGTAACTACTGTGGCGAGGATTGCATTTGCCCAACATTGGAGGAGTGAAGAACCACCTACCGACGAACTGATCTTAAAGATCTTGGATTGTGCCGAAATGCACAGATTGACTTTGAAGGAGAAAGAGGATACATACTTATATCAAACTTGGAATTCTTTTTATTATTGACTAGAGAAATGGGACTATGCATAGACTTAAATATGTTTACGAATTACTATAAAAAAAAAGTACGGGGGGCTGACCCAGTAGGTCTGATGTTTCTGATGACTGATGAGTTTTAGTTTCTTTTTGTTAGTTAGTAGAAAAATAATAATAAAACTTACTTAAAAAAAAAAAGAAAATAGTTGAGAGCTAATGTCCCATCACTGAGAAGACCTCTGTTGTGAGGCTGTCACTCCTTCCCAATGAAAGCAATCACTCCAGCAGATACTTCAGATGTCTTTATTCTAAACAGCTATACGAGTAGATGTAAAATCAAAACAGGATAGAAAGTTGACCCCTCACTCTGACGAACTTTAGCCCACGCTTTGCTTATGAACCCTCTGTGGTTGCACCCCCATTGGTCATCGTTCAGTCAATCGGGACTCCAGCTGTCCCAGTCTCTGTGTGCACCTGCGAGAACAAGCATCCTCAAATCCCACTGGCTCCTTATCAGTTTGGTTCTCATACTCTATAGCTGAAGATTGAGAGTTCGCTCCCTTGTTCACTCCCAAATCGCCCCGTTCCTGCCCCTCTGTTTTTTCTTCTTTCTGCACTTCTCTATCTGGCTCTCTCTTACTCTCACCATTTGTGAGAGTGGGGAGGGAAGTTTGCGCCACTGAAACCAAAATTAAACCTTCACTGATGCTCTGGTTCTCATGAGAAGTTTCCTTCCCTTGTATACATGTAAGGGACTCTTCTAAGCACGCACCCGACAATCTTATTGCTACCCGTCTCATCTTGGTTGACACCCAGAAGAGGGGTTCTAGAGGAATGTTAATGTGCAGAACAACATAAAGAAATCTGAAGAATCACTCCACATCTTGAGGACCAAGTCCTTCAGGTGGTGCCCCGTCATCTCAGAAACAAGACAGGTCAATGACAAAACGGGAAATAAATTGTGAGTTAACACCGGTTCTGCTCAAACAGCCTCACTTTTAACTACTTTCTTTTTTAGAGTGTTTCACATAAATCCCTGCACACATTCAATGAACACAGAGAGACCCCCAAAACATACCCTGCCATTCCCTACCCTGGGGTGACTAGTTCTGAATCTCCAAAAAGGAGAAGGATGAGTTGCATAAAGGGTTATCTGCCAATGCGTATGTATAGCTGCAAATCCAGGAATCATTCTTCCGATTCAAGCAGAAATACAATGCATCAGCTCCTAGTGAGGAAGACTGATCAGATGGCTTGTGAGCCTTGCTCAGCCTGGTCTTGGAGGACAGACTCCCAGCCCAGCTCTTCCTTCTGATGGGCCTTTATCTTTAGGCTGGGCATGAGCAGGAGAGCATTTGAAAGAGAGGACGCCCGAACATTAGAGGGCAGCTTTCTGGCAGCATTTTAGATACAGGGCTCGCCTTTGCAAAACACACAGGTGGCTCCTGTATGGCGAAACAACTGCTCAATGACATCTGCTCAGACTGGGGAGAGGTAACGGGTGGCACCCCGTGGCTCGGCCCTGAGCCCAGTGCTCTTCAATGTTTTGTATTAATGGCTTGGATGAAGAGCAACGCTTATCAAAACTGCAGATGATCCAAAATTGAGCGGGATAGCTAATATCCTGGAAGACAGAAACAAAATTCAATGTGAACTTGATAAGCTAGCATGCTGGGCTGAAAGCAATAGAATGAAATGGACAAATGCCACATTCTACACCTAGGAAAAGGGGACCAAATGCACAGTTACCAGATGGTAGATACTTGGCTCAACAATCCTACAAGCAAGATCTTGGCATTGTAGATCACAAGCTGAATATGAGTCAACAATGTGATGCGGGTGGGAAAAACAAAAACAAGTAAACAAATGCTATTAAGGCTACATTGAGAAATGTATACCTTCCAGATCATGTAAGCTATTGGCTCCCTTCCGTTCAATCCTAGTTATACCCCATCTGGAGTACTGTGTCCACTCCTGGGCACCACAGTTTAAGAAGGATGCAGACAAGCTGGAAAAGGTTCAGCGGAGGGCAAGAAGGTTCATCCAAGGACTGGAAAAAAGACTCTGGGATGAGAGATTGAAAGAACTGTTCATGTTTAGTCCTGAGAAGGGAAGACTGAGGGTAGATATAATAGCACTCTTCAAGTACTTGAAAGGCTACCACAAAGAAGAAGGACAGGATCTCTTCTTGATAATCTCAGAGTGCAGGACAATAATGTGCTTAAGTTACAGGAAGCTGGATTCCAGCTAGGTATCAGGAAAAATGCCCTGACTGCTAGAGCAGTACTACAATGGAACCAGTGACCTGGAATGGTTGTGGGCTCTCCCACACTAGAGGCCGTCAAGAGGTAGTTGGATAGTCTTCTGCAGGGGTGCTTTAACTTGGAGTCCCTCACTGAGCAGGAGGCTGAACTCAATGGCCTTATAGACTCCTTCCAACTCTGCTATTCTATGAGTCTATGATAAGCATGTGTTCTTCATTCGTACATACGTACATGTTGCCAATATCTCCTAGAAAATCATTGGGGGAGTGGGGAGACCGAGGGCAGCACCTCTTCAACATGTGACGGGGTTCCCTTCCTTTTGTCAGGCTGCAACTTGGCTCAGCTGGATCTGAGTTACATGTCTGAAGCTCAGAAGAAACGCAAGCCTGCAGCCTCCAAGGTGTGTCCCAGGGCTCATCTTTTCTAATATCAGTTTCAGTTCGAGGGCTGAAGAATGCCAAGAAGAGTCTTTTCCTTCACCACTAAGCAACAACAACCTTCATCTACAGACTGAAGCAATAAGCCAATCTTTGCACCTTCCACTGCAAGTCCATCCCCAAATCGTAATGTATTGTAAGCCACCTAGGAAGATCTTGGCAGTTACAGGCTGCCTATAAATATGTGCATAAATAAAATAAAGAAATAATACTGAAGGCCAGCCCAGTGTATCCTTCTCTGCACTGCATGATCTGATCTCTACTTATCAACTCTCAGTTCTTCCAACATCTCTGCCAAGGCATATCTACTCATGGTTTCCTTCTCCCAAGCAGTCTTTTATTCCTGAGGAGCTCCTTACTCCAAAGAGCCTTCTTCTTGAAGTGTACACCAGGTACCTCCTGCCAACAGCATTGCCTGGGACTGGAAGGTAGTTTGACCTCTCTCTCTCTGATTCTGCAGATGAGTTGGGGACTTCCTTCAATCCCTCTGCAGGAGTTTTTCCTGAGATGCTACAGATGTGTAGGGATGCACTGGAGTTAGGGAGTGGGGTCATACAAACATGGTGCCATTGGGTTATTCCTGTGAAGAGGGGGCACCCTGACCTGGGCATGGGTCAGGAAGGAAAGAGGAAAATGGTCTCGAAGATTTCCTGCTTTCTTTCCCCCCTTCCTCTCACTGGCTGATCAGCAGAGTCTGAAATAACACAGAACTGCTACCACAAGTGAAGTATTCCTGGCTTGCTACATTTTGCATTAGGACACAAAAATGATGATTCAGCAAAAGGGTTCTTTCATGCTGAACTTTCCATTTGCTTCCTAATGAATGATTCACAACCATTTTTCTCCCTTGTCTTTATAGCCGGCAGCCCTTTAAGGAGATGTTCTATTCCACAACCTTGGCAAAAAGTAGGTATCTTCTCAATTGAAGCTGATGTAAAATATAGACTTACGGTGAAGTTGGATTTCTGGTGCTCAAAGCTCATAGTGTAATTGTCAGGATCGGTAGAAACACTCTTGCCCTTCACTAAAGCTGCCACCCTTAAATAGCTCTTAGAAATGGGGAGATTTCACAAGAATGGATTCGTAAATACTGATCATGCAAGCATTCAGCAAAGATGATTAAGAGGTTGCCAACGGGAAATAATGACTACATAATATGTATCTGATCTCCACCTTGCACAAAAATGCCCTATATTGGGCGAAATAAATATATTTATTTACTCGTTTGAATATACAATGTGTTTTTAAAATTTAATTGCTGTCCTACTAGCCAAATCTTCCATTTATCAGGTGGGAAGAGAAAGGGAGAGAGAGATTATAGTCATATAAAGTGATTCTCCTAGATCCTTGCACATGGCTTGCATAACTCAGATCAAACTATAATACCTCTGGCATGGGACCTATGTAGGGCAACCAGTGGCAACTTCTGCTTGGACAGCATAGCTGGCTGGAATTGGATGTGCTAACTCCGTGCACATCTGTCCCCCAAGCCTAAGATTTTTGACTTAACTACCTGTCATGGCGGTGAACCAAAGTTTTCTGCAATGAACTAAAGGGGCCAAATCACCTTAGGTAGGTAAATAGGAAGCCAACAATTAGAAATCGATTAGGCCAATGCATATCTATTCAGAACTATTGAATTCAGGGTAAGGGACTGCAGGTTGATGAGGAAGATCTGAAGCCCTGCTCTGTTTCTAAGGTGAGGAAAAGCACTGGATGTTTTTCTTCCCCATTCATTTTTCCCCTCTGACAATTGTGATCCCATTGAAAGGAAGGAAGTTGAACACAGCAGCTTCGTTCCATGTCAGTGTCCTGTCTAGTGGCTGAGAAGGCTTTGGCTTGGAAGCATCTCCTTATCAGCTTACAGCTTGCCTCCTGAACCTCCACCTTTTGCCCTACCGACAACAAAACTCCAACATCAGATAAGCCAGAGTTCCACAGTTTTGTAGGTGCTTGGAAGGGGCAGTCAATTTCATGCATGTCTGTTGTTGTTAGTCGCAAAGTCATGTCCGACCCATCATGACCCCATGGACAACATTCCTCCAGGCTTTCCTGTCCTCCACCATCCCCCTGAGTCCACTTAAGCTCAAACCAACTGCTTCAGTGACTCCATCCAGCCACCTCATCCTCTGCCGTCCCCTTCTTCTTTTGCCATCTACTGTTCCCAGCATTAGGCTCTTCTCCAGGAAGGCCTTCCTTCTCATTAGGTGGCCAAAGTATTTGAGTTTCATCTTCAAGATCTGGCCTTCTAAAGAGCAGTCAGGGTTGATCTCCTCTAGGACTGACCAGTATGATCACCTTGTGGTCCAAGGGACTTGCAGGAGTCTCCGCCAGAACCACAATTCAAAGGCCTCAATTCTTCGGCACTCAGTCTTCCTTATGCTCCAACTTTCACGGCCATACATTGCAACTGGGAAAACCATAGCCTTGACTATACACACTTTTGTTGACAGGGTGATATCTCTGCTTTTTAGTATGCTGTCTAGATTTGCCATAGCTTTCCTCCCAAGGAGCAAGTGTCTTTTAATTTCTTGGCTGCAGTCCCCAACTGCGGTGATCTTGGAGCCCAGGAAAATAAAATCTGTCACTGCCTCCATTTCTTCCCCTCCTTCACCCACATCAAGAGGCTCTTTAGTTCCCCTTCACTTTCTGCCATTAGAGTGGTATCATCTGCATATCTGAGGTTGTTGATATTTCTCCCAGCAATCTTAATTCCAACTGGTGATTCATCTAGCCCAACCTTTCTCATGATGTGCTCTGCATGTAAGTTAAACAGGCAGGGTGACAGTATACAGCCTTGCTGAACTCCTTTCTCAATTTTGAACCAATCAGTGGTTCCGTGTCCAGTTCTCACTGTTGCTTCTTGACCCGCGTATAGGTTTCTCAAGAGACAAATAAGATGGTCTGGTACTCCCATCTCTTTAAGAACTTGCCACAATTGGTTGTGATCCACACAATCAAAGGCTTTAGCATAGTCAATGAAGCAAAAGTAGATGTTTTTCTGCAACTCCCTAGCTTTCTCCATGATCCAGTGTATGTTGACAATTTGATCTCTATTTCCTCTCCCTCTTCGAAATCCTGCCTGTACTTCTGGTAGTTCTCGGTCCACATACTGCTGGAGCCTAGCTTGTAGGACTTTGAGCATAACTTTGCTAGCATGTGAAATGAGTGCAATGGTGCAGTAGAAACATAGAAACAGAGCGAGTCAGAAGGGGTCTCCTGGGCCATCTAGTCTGACCTTGGGCACATTCTTTGGCATTGCCCTTCTTTGGGATCAGAATGTAAACTGACCTTGTCCAATCCTGTGGCCACTGCTGAGTTTTCCATATTTGATGGCATATTGAGTGTAGCACTTTTACTGCATCATCTAGTTGTAGGATTTTGAATAGCTCAGCTGGAATACTGTCGCCTCCACTATCTCAGACTTCCTAAGGCCCATTTGACTTCACATTCCAGGATGTCTGGCTCAAGGTCAGTGACCACCCCATCGTGGTTATCAGGGATGTTAAGCTCTTTATTGTATAGTTCTTCTGTGTAATCCTGCCACCTCTTCTTAATCTCTTCTGCCTCTGTGAGGTCCCTGCCATTTTGGTCCTTTATCATGCCCATCTTTGCATGAAATGTTCCCTTCATGTCTCCAATTATCTTGAAGAGATCTCTGGTCCTCCCTATTCTATTGTTTTCTTCTATTTCTTTGCACTGTTCATTTAAGAAGACATTCTGATCTCTTCTAGCTGTTCTCTGGAATTCTGCATTCAGTTGTTTGTATCTTTCCTTTTCTCCCTTGCCTTTCACTTCCCTTCTTTCTCAGCTATTTGTAAAGCTTCCTTAGACAGCCATTTTGCTTTCTTGCATTCTTTTTCTTTGGGATGGTTTTAGTTGCTATCTTTTGTACAATGTTTTGAACCTCCATCCATCGTTCTTCAGGCACTCTGTCTATCAGATCTAATTCCTTAAATCTATTTGTCACCTCTACTGTATATTCATCAGGGATATGATTTAGGTCATACCTGAGTGGCCTAGTGCTTTTCCCTACTTGCTTCAACTTAAGCCTGAATTTTGCAACCAGAAGCTCATGATCTGAGCCACAGTCAGCTCCTGGTCTAGTTTTTACTGACTGTATAGAGCTTCTCCATCTTTGGCTGCAGAGCACATAGTCAGTCTGATTTCTGTGTTGACCGTCTGGTGATGTCCATGTGTAGAGTCATCTCTTGGGTTGTTGGAAAAGAGTGTTTGCTGTGACCATCGTATTCTCTTGACAAAATTCCACCAGCCTGTGCCCTGCTTCATTTTGTACTCCAAGGCCAAACTTGCCTGTTATTCCAGTTATCTTCTGGCTTCCTACTTTAGCATTCCAATCCTCCATGATGATAAGGACATCATTTTTTGGAGTTAATTCTAGAAGGTGTTGTAGGCCTTCATAGAACTGGTCAACTTCAGCCTCTTCAGCACCAGTGGTTGGGGCATAGACTTGGACTACTGTGATGCTGAATGGTTTGCCTTGGATTCGAACTGAGATCATTCTATCATTTTGGAGATTGTATCCCAATACTGCTTTTCCTACTCTTTTATTGACTATGGAGGCTACTCCATTTCTTCTGAGGGATTCTTGCCCGCAGTAGTATACCTGATGGTCATCTGAATTAAATTCACCCATTCCTGTCCATTTTAGTTCACTGATTCTGAAGATGTCGATGTTCAGTCTTGTCATCTCTTGTTTGACCACATCCAGCTTGCCTTGAGTCATGGATCTTACATTCCAGGTTCCTATGGAGTATAGATCTTTGCAGCATCGGACTTTCCATGTCTACTCAGAAGTAATCCCACTGAAAGCAATAGGACTCATTTCCAGACAATGTTATTGAACTTCAGCCAGGGATTTCCTTTGTATGACCGAAGATAATATGATATCACCGTCTCTGTGAAATCCTTAAAATAACAAATAAAAAAATTATTAAGAGAACATTTTTTAAAAAAAATCTAGACCTTAACTTTTAGGGTGAAACCACTGTGTCTAATCTTTCTTTCCCTGATCTCAGCAGTGCTATTGGCAGACTTAATACGTTTTCTATCAATTCCATACTCTTAATGCATTTAAAGTGAAACGGTTAACTGCACTGATCATTCTGCAACTGTCGCATTCCTGTAATGGGCCATAGCCAGTTAGACTGGACCTACTGAAATGAATGGAACTTGAATTAGACCAGCATTGGAGACAAACCAATGATTCATATAATGGAGCTTCATCAGTGGTCTTTCAGGCAGGGAAATATAGAAAATCATTTTGAATAGTCCATCTGTAATCCAGTTAATGACAGCCTCATAATATAATACCATCTCGACCTTGTAATTATTATAGCAGGGCTAGTTACACAGCTGAAAGCAGGAAGATACTTGATTAATCAGTCATACTGGCCAATGTTCACAGTCCCCACCCTTGTGAATGGTGCCTGTCCCTTCAGACAGATGGCTGTGCCACTTTTTAGCAGTTCTACCATTTATTTATTAGGGCTATTTATTTGTCTAGTTTATTTAAACTCTGCCTTTCCCCTAAAGGGTTTCCACCTGTGCACACATACCTATTCCATTTTACCCCACAAAACTCTCTGTGTGGTGCATTTGACTTAGCAATAATTACTGGGCCAAAGTAAACTGGCCGGCTTTATGTTACAGTGGCAATTTGAAGCTACATCTACCCAGACAACCAATTCCCACCATCCACAGGGAGACTGCTTGCTTCTTGCTGCGAACAAAGGCAGTACACACATTTCTAAGTTTTCGTAGTCTCTAAAGAAATTGAATGATAGCCCTGATCATATGCACTCTAGCCCAAGAGCAAACCCAATCAACTCAGTGAAACAGATGTCCAAGCAGATGGGATTCTGCTGCCCCAGGTTTTGGGGTGTTTCAAGGTGTTCTTGAAACCTGGGTGCAGTACTCTTAGTTTCCAGAAGGGGTCACTGCAGGACAAAGAATCACTCAAGCTGCAGCCTAGCAAAAGCTGTTTGAAAGGCATACTCTGCTCCTGCAGAGACAAAGGCTGAGTGTTTCTAATTTTAGATTTCTATTTTGGAGAAAATTTCTTGTATTATTATTATTAGCAAAACTATTAAAACCATCATGCCTGCAGTTTGAAAACTTATCCTAACAATGCAGAGTGCCAGCTGCTTCATCTGATTTCATGGACTCTAGGGCAGATTTCATAACTGATCTGTCAAAACAAAACTGAAGGGCACTTTTGCTCAGCAGTTTAAGGGAGTCATGAGAAAACCATATTTCTTGGCCATAAAAGGTCTTGCCAGCTGTCCATCTGTGTGGGCTTTATTAAAAACAGTTTCCTAATCTTTTTTGGTCCTTGCAAGAAGTACATTCCTCCCCCATAATTTCCTCTGTTCCTGATTAAATTTAACCAATGGTTCATATGCATTAAAACATTAGCAGTTGCTTTCTTATTTACATAAGCCATTCGAGTTATCAAACTATCCTCCCATGATTTGCCCCATTGATTTTAATGATCTTGACCTGAGGGAGTTCTTGAAGAAGTAACTCAACAATTTGCATTGTATGTGTGTATATGCATGAGAGAAATAAAGAGAAATTAAATTTACTTCTGGGGCATACTTGTCTTCAGCATCACTGCTTTTGTAGGCTGTGAATTAAGACTCTGTGTCAGACTTCTAGGCTTCACCTTGAGACCTTCTGGTCATCAGAGTACACTTACGCAAACTTTCCCATTTAGTCCAATAAGGCTGAACATTGTATCTATATTTATAACTGAAGAAATGAACTTGGGTTCACATTTCTATCCATCTTTTAGGAGGATAGAGCAAGCTTAAAGAGACTGGAAGACACAGAATTTTTGCAGCAGAACAGGGTTCTGATGTATCCCAGCTGCAAAAACATATAAAGGCAAGAAATCCAAACCTTTATTTCCTAGGTGAAAGCCATCAGCACCAATCAGCCTGCAGTACATTTTTTTTTTTTTTGAAAAAAAGCAAGAAGTGGGGCACACTACACAGAGCATAATTAAATACCGAGCAGGACCGATCACTAGCTCAGTAGGGAGTTAGCACTGCCTAAATGAATAGAAATGTTCATTTCCAGTTCAGGACAGGAGAAAGAGGCTCCCCTTTTCAGGCTTTGCCAATGTGCCTCCGTTTTGAAGATGAGTATTTCCACCGATTATTTCACAACATTGTGCTAATGGTGGGTCTTGCTGTGCCCAGCTTGCTAACACAACCCATCAGAATATCCATTAGATTTTTTTGCAATGATGAAAATGATTATATCCATTATACAGAAATGATGGAAACAGGACATACTCGTTTAGAAAACAGATTCATGCCTTGGCAGTGGAATTGATGGAATGGTACTACTGTATCTGATCTCCAGCCATTGTTCCAAACCATGGCTGGCGGCAGATCACACAGAATTCAGCCCACCCCATTTTAATAGACAAAACTGCAGCTAGAAAACAAGCCAAGGCTCATATAGATCGGTCAGTCTGGGGGGTGCTTTTAGTTAGCCTGAAAGAAATTGAGGCTATAGAAATTTTATATTGTTTCTTTCTCCCAACAACAGACCAGAGGTAGGTTGGACTCGGTGGAGGACTTTATCTGGATCTATCTATAAGATGTAACCTGGTTAAGGCACTTGAAAGCCATTACTGTCCTTATTTTGAAACAAAAATAGTTCCTTCTCTGGTGTAGTTAATCCTTCTGATATGAAACTGACCAGTGCAAGACATTTTCCCTTTGGGAAAAGTGGTGAATGGGTTTCATTTTGGTCCTCACACTTTGCCTTCCCAGACCCTCACAAGACACTATTTCATTCTTCTGTTCTGTGGAACTAGAAGTCAAGTGGCTGAAGAATATGCTGATGATAAAGATAGTCTTCTTCCATTGCGACTTTACAGCTCAAGTATTATGCATTAAAGTGGAGCAAGGACACAGCAAGCAGTGAGTAAACTAGTCAGACTGCTCAAGTTTGAAAGTTAATAAGATACAGACACCAAGCTCTGGAACTAATTTTCTCGCCATTGGCAACTGGATGTTTATTTGCCTGGCTCCATTTGAGCTGTTATGGTTTCTGTGGGATCTACTTGTGAGTCTCAGAAGCCTTGGCAGATTCAGCTCTGTTTCTTCTCTGGATCATATTTTACTTGAGGTAGATGAAAAAAGTGAGGGATTTTCCTAAACATGGATTTGAAAGTAAAGTTGAGAATATTTGTTTCTCCAGAGCTAGAATGGCACCGGCTACATTGCTGTGATATAAATATTCTAAGTTAACCCACATTAAGCCATACTGTTTAATTGATGCTGCTGATGAATATTGTTACATTGCGTTTATACCCCACATCACTTCCTCTTGTCAGGAATCCAAGTAACTTAAACTTTCCCCTTGTCCCCATTTAATCTTCACAACAACCACCCTGTGAGTTAAATTAGGTCCAGAGTCTGTGACTGGCCCAAAGTTACCCAGTGATTTCCATGGCTGGGTGGGCCCTTGGACCCATCTTCTGGGTCCCAGTCCATTCCAGCACTCACAATCATCATACTGGTTCTCTGTTTAACATCTGTCTGTCTGTCTGTGCATATAGATTAAACCTGTATATGTTTCCAGTGAAGCATCTGGCAAAATGGAGATCATTATATATTCTTTAATTTCTGCCATTATATATTCTTTAATTTCAGTGACAATATAAGAACTGAAGCACAGTCACCCAGAGGCAGTAGCTGTAGAAGCTTAGAGATATGCATGGAATCCCCAGTTTGTAAGAGGAGAGTTGGTTTTCTCCTACAGGTTCAGACATTTGAAGTCAATGGGTCCAGTCTATCAATCTGAAACTTCTGCCTTGCTTCAAGGTTTTCTGGATTAGATGGTTGCTTGTCAGGAAATATCGCCAAGTCTGAAGGGCAGACTGAATGAAAGTGCTTTGCCACAGGTTGTTCTGCCTTCCTTGCTTTTACATCTGGCTTGTGGTTTCTGAACCTCGCATGAAAATCAGTGGCGGCCTGGCCAGTGTAGTGCATGTGACAACTTACGATGGTAAAAAAATGCCACTTCATCATTGGGTATCAAAGGATATAGTGGGAGGCAGACGACCTTCATCTGTTTTGAATCTTTTCCTGAGACAACTTGGAGAAATAAAAACTGCCTTCTTCCCTTCCAGTAAATTGGTGTGGCTTTTCTCCATCCATGTTCTATTGAGCTTTTCCAAGCCATCCTTTGAGTGGTTGCTGTCTATTTATTGCACCATTATTATTGGCCTTATTTTCTCCCCAATCAGCTTTTACTGGAATTAAGCTGCTCTCTTCTGTCGTTTCTTCTTTGTTTGCTGGCTTGTCATGGTTATCAGCTGTTGACATTTCTCCTTACTTTGTCCTCCTTGCCTAAAGCTTAGCATTATTTGAACCTGATGTCAGTGCCTTTTCTTTTTCCTGTGCTCCATTGTCTTTAAGCCTGCTGTTGAATTTTTGTTCATTACCTAATACTGGATTGTCTCTTTCTGATAGTTACTGTTACTGCTCTTTCTGGAGGTGGTCTTGGCTTTTCTCACCCAATTTGCCCTGATAAGTATACCAGCAGGATTAACTTTAAATCAGTTTCAAGCCCTGTCCATGACTCTTTTCCCACGTGTAAACTTTCCTGCTCGTCATCCTTTCTTTAAAAAAAAAATCACTTTGTTTTATTGTCATGTTTTCTTTATTAACCCCCTTTTAAACATTAAATTTTAAAAATTATTACCCAACCACCTTCATTACCAATTTAGCAACTTAAGTGCTTTCCTTTTCATCAGATCTTCTTGGCAGATCTTTTCCCTCTTGATTTCTCAGCTGTTCCCCCTCTTTTTCGACGTTCTCAGACATTCTAAAGTGCAATTTCTTCAATTCGGCTTGGCCACCTGGATCCAGTTCTGCTGCTATCTAACATTTGATTGTATAATCTATGTAACCTATGCAATCTCTGTCTATCTGAAGCTATAGCCCATGTGAGCTCTTAGAACTACAGGGCTTAGGGAGTAAGGCCAACCCAGCTGCGCAAGCAACCAAAGTGTTTGCTTTGAGAAGCAATGTTGATACCAAAACAGCAGCTGGGCTTGGGCCAGGTCTGTAGGCTTGGTCTTGCACTAGCACACATCTTTAAACAAATGCTGGGCCCTTGGGCCCAACAGGATCTCCTGCCGTTGAGACCAGTTTGGGCCTATGCCTCCATCTCCTGCCCCATGAGTGCCAGTACCATGCAGCTGTCCTGACTAACCAGAACTTCCATTTTAATTGCCCTACAATGTGGCGCACTGGTGGTGGTGGTGGGCAGCCAGCCAGCAGTGCTAGCAGAAGTGTCCATTCCATGTGGTGCCACCATTTTAATTCCTAATGGTGCCCAAACCAAGAGTGCTTTGGCCGCTCAAGCTTATAGCTGGCACTGTTATTTGATAACACCATGAATGGTGATAAGGCACACCTCTGTGTGGTGCAGTTGGTGAAATAGCGCATGCTATAAAGGAGTTTTGACCTAAGGCCAATGCTTAGGCCTGGTTCACACATAACAAGTATGGGTTGCCATTGAATTGTGGGTTGTTACTGAATCAGGACTTGATGTTATGTGCAAACCCTGCACTATGGTTTAACTATGGGTTATTAGCCTTGAAGAACCCAGGGAGAACAATTTTTGGGTAAAGAACCCTCAGTTGTTCACTGTTAATAGCACATGTATAAACCATAGTGTGTGGTTAGCATGTAACAACAGTCCATAACCCATGATTCCATGGCAACCCATACTCTGGGTTCTTGTTATGCATGAACCAGCTCTATGAAACAAATTGGAACCATGATCCTATGAACACACGTCTGTCTCTTATACCTCCTTTTCCATTTAGTACTTTTCATTTCTTGCAGTATTGCCCAGGTATTCTACACCCATTTCTTAAAAACATTGTCATCCTAGTTCTGCATCATCATGTTCAGAGAAAGACTTCTAAATGCATGCGTTTAAGTGGCCTGCTTCTCAGAATAATAGTGTGTTGTGGAAGAAACTGATGGTGCATGACAGAATAGAGCTTATGAGAAGTCGCTAGCATATGCTCCGTGCTGCATTTCTTTTTCCCAAGAGGACTCTGTGACAGCAATTTGGTAATTAGCGTTACTGACTTGTACTGTTGCCTATCTGAAGAGTCCAGACGCTGTGTGACTTCAAAAGAGCATCACATTTCCTACCAGAAGCGAGAATGAAGGAATGGCAGACACGTGGTAACGGATTTACTGTAAAACTCATTGGAAATTCATCCCTTAAGCCAAATCAAACTTGTTATTTAGGGATGGATACCAAAAAAGAAAAACAGCAATGGGGTAAGCTAAAGAGGTGTTTTATGCCACAAAAATAAACAGTTCCAACAGGTAGGAACTTTTACAGGGAAACAGATAGAACAATGTATGCAATTTATATAATAAAGTTTAAAAATGTGCCCACATTTTTAAAAGATTTGTATATAATATAACTAGAACAATAATACGACTGTTTATCAAAACCTTTTTTAAAATCTGATGAAGGAGAAGTTCAGAACTCCAGACTGCACAGGACCATAACACTGTGGAATATCTCTACTCAGTGTGACCAAATCACATTATGCTTGCTGCTCAGAATCCAATATCTTGGGCTATATCAGACCTGGGACAAGAAACCAAGACTGGGGGATCCTGACTAGAAAAAGCTGGATGTTAAAGCAGTGGTGCAAAATCCAGGGATTCATTGGACCAAAAGGAGTCATTACATTTAAACTCAAAATATACCTCGCTTCTATCTTCTTAGAGCTTGTCCCTATTGCACAGAAAGATCTCTTATCCTCCCAAGCTTGTACTGATGGTGCTTTCACATATCAGTGTGAAATATTGCTAATACTATCTCCATTTCTGATGTTAAGATGTCTTGTAGTTTGACCTATGTAAAAAAGGATATACAATTTGTTGCAATGATAAAAGTACACAGTATATGCCACCAATTAGTATCACATGATGTAAAATCTCTCTGCGGATATTTTTTTCCCTCTGAAGGATTTACAAACTTTTACCCTTAGGCAATATTTATGATATTTGCTATGAAAATGTCCTTTTGGAAGAGGTGATCCTGGGTTGCTTGTGAGTACATTTCCCCCCATCAGTTATATCACTTCTAACTAATCAGTCCCCTATATTTCTGGATATTTTTAAAGTTGCATGCCTTTCCAGTTGCGCTCGCGCGCGCGCACGCTCTCTCCCTCTCTCTCTCTCTCTCTCTCTCTCTCTCTCTCTCTCTCTCTCTCTCTCCATGGAATGCCCAGATTTTGTTTGAGGATAGACAGTGTAAGTTCTACAGTGAAATAAATCAGAGCCAAAATGACTTTCAGGAACATCTTCCCATTTCTGAATTGAAAGAGTTATGATCAGTCCACTCGCAAAAGTTGAGCACAATATATAAAACTGAGGCAAGGTGAGACAGGAAGAGCTGATGTGTGAAGGGGACATCACCTTTTGGAGAAGCTCATTTTTAAAATGCTTGCCATAATTATCTACATTAAATACATCTATTTTTCAGATTCTTTTACAGTTCAGCATTTGTGTAAGCTAAACAAAGAAGAGGACAAAACATGAAGTGGATTTGTGTAAAAAAAATTCAGCACTGATTAACAGGTCCAGGGCATGGGCTGCAGGTGGCCTCAGACAAGATGCCAGGACCACGGTGCAGATGAAAGGTGAAGTCTTGTACCTAGTTTGGTGGGCCAGAGGCGAGAGGCTCATCTTTCCACATTCCAGGATCAAGAGCCAGCAAGACAATAAGGTCAGTAAACACGGAATCCGGGAGCACAAGGAATAACAGGCTCAAGGTGCAGGAAGTCAGATTCTGGCTGAACATCAGAAACACTTCCTGACTGTTAGAGCAGAACAACAATGGAACCCATGACGGAGGGAGGCTGTGGGCTCTCCCACAGTGGAGGCATCCAGGATGCAACTGGACGACCATCTGCAAGGGATGGTTCAACCTGGAGTCCTGCACTGGGCAGGAGCTTGGACCCAATGGCTGTTTTAGCCCCTTCCAACTCTACTGATCCATGATTCTGTGATTCTGTGTGCTAATTTATTTGTAGGGACACAGATGCTATCATTTAAAATGCTTCTTATGAGGGTGGAGAAAAATGTAAGCAGGTGCCTTGTGCGTCTGTTTGCACTGCAATTCGTGGGCTAACAGTAGACAGACCTGACAGTTCTTTGTCCTTGAACTGAAGACGGAGTAGCCCTTAAACTCAACTTAGACTGGGCGTAGACTGGACAGCCCTTCCCAGGCAGTGGTGTAATGCAGAGCAGGTTCTCACCTTCTCCGCTGAGATAAACATTACTGCCACCTGGCAACTGCTGCTGATCCAGTTCCTTTTAAGTCACTACTGCTAATTCTTGTTCAAAAGATTGCAACTATAACAGGAATTAGCATTGCCTTTTCCAAGAATGAAAAGCTCCAGGAAAGGGGGTGGAGGGGCTGTTCCCATGTCCCCAGACATAAGAGGGAAAAAGACTAATTTCAAGTGTTCTTGCCAAACATATAATAGATGTGAATATTTATATTCCCAGTGGGGATGGGTGTACTTGTAGTACAATTCAAGGCAAGTTCTTCATTCATACTATTTGAGCTTCAGAGCTAAAGTCAGCAGAGGGCGCTGTCTGCATTTCAGATACATTTTCTACTAGCGGCGTTTCAATGTGACTCAGAGCTATCTGTCCAGTATCTATCTTCCATCTAGCTATCTATATATTGCTTAATAATTTAAGCCCTCTGTTGGCTCACTCGCAACTTCAGTTGCACACCTAATCATACAGGTCATTTCCCCAGCAACTTAGCTGAAATAGGAGGTTTCATATCAAAATCTACGTGACATAAGGGACAAAGACACATTTTAAGGAACTTCACAACTGGCATTACATTACAATCATATATTATGCATGAGTAGGAAAGAAGTCGTGTGCTCAGACTTAAACAGAAGCTTTGGAGAGGAGGAAAATTCAGAAAGAACAGCAGAAGAACCCCCTTGGGCAGCTCTCATAGGAAGCTGTGGCTTCATTACTTAGTCTAAACAATTACTAAGCGGTAAGGCAGGGCTGTGTGAATCGAGACCCAGCGTCAGACACGTGCAGCAGCCTGCCAGGTTCTGGAGGGCCTGTTTGTTTCTGAAGTTCTGGGTAGGCATCAGAACGATAGGCTTCCGCAAGTGCCTGATGAGCACCATGCATGGGTGGGTGGGATGCCTCCAGCTTGGTGGCTCATGCCCTGAGTGGGTTCACTGTAGTGAAAGTATTAGTGTGTTAGACATGCTGTTGTGGCAATCAAAGTAAACATAGGTACGTGTTTACAACACACATGTCTCTTGCCTTCCGATATAAATACAACTTTCAATACTTGGAAAGGAAGTTCAAAGACAGGTCCCAGTGCTAAGTTGCTGAAGCACAATTCATCAGGAGATCCATCTGTATTCTCTGTGGCCTGGATAAGGATACAGGCTTTTTATCATCCATTGGCTCACCATCACAGCGATTCTGTGGTCATCTAACAAGGTTTTCTATATGTTGGTGGTCAAGGTGATTTTTTTATTGTGTCAATTCCCCATGACAACACAGTTTTCATTCCACCACCACCAGCCCAGCATGTGTGTATAGATCTGGCAGCCAGAATGAACGTGTTAGTTCTGAAAGTGCCACTAGGCAGTCTTCAAAGGCAGTCCCATGTGTGTCACAGTAGTCCGAGCTGGAAGCCACCTGAGCTTGGGTCACTGTGGCCGAGCTGCCTTTTTCCAAGAGGCACACCAGCTTCAATTGGCCAAGGTACCAGTCATGCCGCTTGTGCCTGCACTAATAAAGCCAAGTAATCCAGCACCTCCAGGCTGGAAACCTGATTGACTGAGGCTGGAGTGGCCAATTAGGCCATCCCTTTGGTTGCACTGGGCCTCTGCTGGGGAGGCAGGGACTGCATACATAGCACATACCATTTCTCTCTTTGCATCTCACAGGGAGGGAGGGAGGGAGGGAGGGAGAGACTCGCACATGCACACACCAGTTGCTCACTTAAATCCAACCTCTGTCCAAGAGGCCAAGCATCTGCTTTGATGAGGTAAAACAAACACTCCTGAATCTTTAATTCCCAAAGCACCCAGTCACTCAAGAATCCTACCTCCTACTGCTTTGCCCTCTTTTGCTGAAGGATCCTGGCATTCCACACTTCATTAGTGGGATTTTTTTCCAGGCAAGGATGGAAAAGATGGGGGATATGCTGGGAAAAGGGTCAGTGTTTTCTGCCATAAACCCATCCCCATAAAAGCATCTCAGGAAGCAGCAAGAGCTTCACACACTGCTTCCTACGATACCTTGGTGGTGCTCTAAAAATGAAGCCATGGCATGAGCCAAATAGCCTGTACCTACAGCATTTCCCCCTGTTGCCCCACTCTTCCTGAGTGGTCTGGGGAGCATGAGGCAGGGTCATGGGCTGAAAGCGGTGCAACCTTCCTTTAATGGGAGTGCAGCCTCATCTAGATCAGGTTGAATACCACTGCTCTGGTCAGAAACCAACAGTCATTTCAGCCCTGCACTCCAGTGTATCGATTCATCTAGCCAATTATTGATCCTAGATCCTGATTCAGCACTAGTGACACTTCGCTCTGAACTGCTTCCCAGAGATGGTAAAAATCACGGGGACAGAATGGAACACTGCTGCGTGGGCAGCTAAAAGCTGTACAGCTCAGCAGTGGTCTGGTGATGAGTCTGGAAATACAGTGGTTTGAGGCAGTGGTGTTGGGGCAGCCATAGTGTTGGGTCCTCTTGTTCCTTCACCTGTCCTCAAACAGAGCTGGACACGAACATTGAAGGAAATGTGGAGGAGAAAGGAAAAGAAGCCACCATGTTTCTTTGATTCTGGACAGGGGAAGCCTGCATAGTTTAACAAGTGGGGTTTCCTCATCACCGTCACTTTAGGGTTGCTCTGTCTATGACTAGCCTTTCTTTCTCCTCCTTAGAAGTTGGTCTGGACTGTGTAAGGACCTGGACAACTTCAGGGCTCTTCCTGCTGGCCAAGTGTCAGAATAACAGCCCCGGTAGTTGGAGGATTGGTCCCAGAATCTACTGCAGCTGCCAGGGCCTTCATAAGCATCACCTGGAAACCCTGGGGGGAGAGCTGTTTAAGAATAGGCTCTTCCCTCCAGAGACTGCCTCTGCCCCTGTGACATAGCTGCCCATGCCCTGATCATGATAGAAAACTGAAAATGCTCATCCAGATCTGGGACCAAGGTGCAGTTGGAGCATAAGATGCATTGAGGGTGGGGACGATGGGATTACACCCTATGTGAACTTTCATATGGTAAGTCCCCTATCTGAATCTGTTCTTTGGAGAATCAAAGAGCATGATGCATACTACGCTTTCATTCATTCAGATGTAAAACCATTTCTTGTTCCTAGATAAGGTTGTTCTAGAAAGCAGAAGAGATTTGAATGTCCAGATCATCAAAGGAAGACATCAGAGAATCCAGCTAATGCTACACTCTTTCTTCTGCCCTAGGAACTTTGTCATTGGAACAGCTGGTACATTAATTAGGGTTTCTATCATCCTAGAGCAAATTCAGTGCTCCTTTATGGTAAGCACGCTACAAACAGTACGTACCAAAGTTCAAAGGTGATGCACAAGAGATCGACACATATAGCTAACTACTGTTAAAACACATCTAGTGGACTCCAAATTGGGTGGGGTTCATATTCTACATCCCATTGACAGTGCACTAATTAGGCTAAAAAAGTTTGGGGTCCCTTAGTGAAATCTTAACCCCCAAACCAGTTTGACTCAGGCTACTCTATGAGCCAATTGAAAAGCAACCCGCTACCAGGCTGATGCTGGAAACTCCAATTCCTATAGTTTATATGTTCTGACATTATGAACCAGAAATAAACTCTGAGAAAATATACATGCTTTCACCTAGAAATTTTCTGCAGACATTCACAATGCCAAGCTCATTTGGAATCAAGTTAAGTTTGCCATCTACACATATCCAAAAATGAAGGCATATATCACCAAATAGGATGACAAAAGAAGACAAATTGGAGATATGAAGGGAACGTTTCATGCAAAGATAGGCATGATAAAGGACCAAAATGGCAGGGACCTAACAGAGGCAGAAGAGATTAAGAAGAGGTGGCAAGATTACACAGAGGAACTATACAAGAAAGAGCTTAACGTCCCTGATAACCACAATGGGGTGGTCGCTGACCTCAAGCCAGACATCCTGGAATGTGAAGACAAATGGACCTTAGGAAGTCTGAGCAACAACAAAGTTAGTGCAGGTGACAGTATTCCAGCTGAGCTATTCAAAATCTCAAAAGACGAAGCAGTAAAAGTGCTACACTCAATATGCCAGCTAATTTGGAAAACTCAGCAGTGGCCGCAGGAGTGGAAAAGGTCAGTTTGCATTCCGATCCCAAAGAAGGGCAAAGCCAAAGAATGTTCAAACTACCGTACCATTGCACTCATTTCACATGCTAGCAGAGTTATGCTCAAAATCCTACAAGCTAGGCTCCAGCAGTATGTGGACAGAGAACTACAAGCAGGATTTCAAAGAGGCAGAGGAACTAGAGATCAAATTGCCAACATACACTGGATCATGGAGAAAGCTAGGGAGTTCCACAAAAACATCTACTTCTGCTGTATTAACTATGCTAAAGCCTTTGATTGTGTGGATCACAACCAATTGTGGCAAGTTTTTAAAGAGATGGGAGTACCTGACCATCTTATTTGTCTCTTGAGAAACCTATATGTGGGTCAAGAAGCAACAGTGAGAACTGGACATGGAACCACTGATTGGTTCAAAACTGAGAAAGGAGTTCAGCAAGGCTGTATAATGTCACCCTGCCTATTTAACTTATACGCAGCGCACATTATGAGAAAGGCGGGACTAGAGGAATCACAAACTGGAATTAAGATTGCTGGGAGAAATATCAACAACCTCAGATATGCAGATGATACAACTCTAATGGCAGAAAGTGAAGAGGAACTAAAGAGCGTCTTGATGCAAGTGAAAGAGAAGAGCAAAAAAGTTTGCTTGAAACTCAACATTAGGAAAACTAAGATCATGGCGTCCGGTCCTCTCACTTCCTGGCAAATAGATGGGGAAGAAATGGAGGTAGTAACAGATTTTATTTTCCTGGGCTCCAAGATCACTGCAGACGGGGATTGCAGCCAAGAAATTAAAAGACACTTGCTCCTTGGGAGGAAAGCTATGGAAATCTAGACAGCATACTAAAAAGCAGAGTCATCACCCTGTCAACAAAAGTGCGTATAGTCAAGGCTATGGTTTTCCCAGTTGCAATGTATGGCTGTGAAAGTTGGACCATAAGGAAGGCTGAGCACTGAAGAATTGAGGCCTTTGAACTGTGATGCTGGTGGAGACTCCTGCAAGTCCCTTGGACTGCAAGGAGTTCAAACTAGTCAGTCCTAGAGGAGATCAACCCTGACTGCTCTTTAGAAGGCCAGATAGTGAAGATGAAACTCAAATACTTTGGCCATCTAATGAGAAGGAAGGCCTCCCTGGAGAAGAGCCTAATGCTGGGAACAACTGACAGCAAAAGAAGAGGATGGCAGAGGATGAGGTGGCTAGATGGAGTCACTGAAGCAGTTGGAGTGATCTGAAGTGGACTCTGGGTGATGGTGGAGGACAGAAAGGCCTGGAGGAGTGTTGTCCAAGAGGCTGCGATGGGTCGGACGCAACTTCGCAACTAACAACAACAACTGTTTGACTGTTTGACAACTGTTTTGGCATGGTGGGCATGTCATCCACATGGTGGGCATGTCGTGAGTGGACCTGGCTGGTTCCAGAGGTCAGACTAGATGGCCTGGGAGACCCCTTCTGACTCGCTCTGTTTTCTATGTTTCTATGTGTATATATACACATTTAGACAGGATTACCACAAATCAAGCATGTGACTTGACTAAACAAAAGAATACGGTTTATCATAGTAGATAAGTTAGTAACCAGGTGACATGTGTACCTACTCAATCCGTTGTGTAGGTGCTTGCTGATGATAGCCTACATCAAAGCCCCAGCTGCGTACCCAGAGTTGGACAGAACAGCTGTTCAAGAAGAGGGGGCCATAAAATGCACGACTGTTCTCCAGCAGTATTTTGAATACAGGAATGTCCTCTCTAAATAAGACACTTGGACACTCTAAATCAAAGTGAGCAGACTTTGACATGAATAGACAGAATATCACATTATGCTGACAAATCCATGTTCCAAAACAAACATTTCATGAGATGGATGCCAGGAAACACTTCCTGACAGTCAGGACCCCGAGGGTGTGGAATGGGCTTCCACGAGAGGTCGTTGAGGCCCCATCGGTGTGGGTGTTCAAGGATAGGCTGGATGTCCACATGGTGGGCATGTCGTGAGCGGAGCTGGCTGGTGCCGGAGGTCAGACTAGATGGCCTGGGAGACCCCTTCTGACTTGCTCTGTTTCGGTGTTTCTATTATCCCTGAAATTGAGCAGCCTTCCCCTGCAAAAATCACGGGGATCATCTAGCTGCAGAAAAGAATCATTAAAATGGCCTGGGCTATTTTCCAGC
This sequence comes from Varanus komodoensis, assembly GCF_004798865.1. Lineage (NCBI taxonomy): Eukaryota > Metazoa > Chordata > Lepidosauria > Squamata > Varanidae > Varanus > Varanus komodoensis. The sequence goes on from NW_025335317.1 coordinate 22,474,578, forward strand.
AAAGAATTGGGAACTAGAAGTGTGCTAATTCTTTTTCAGATTGCTACAAAAATCCTAATCAGAGTGAAAGATGGGCTTGGGGACTCTTCCTGGCTATGACACCTTCAGTGTTCCTTGGCAAAGGAAGGTAAGGTGGGATTTCATAGTTTTGTATCCATTTCTACAGATGAAGGATTCTTCCTTTCCTTGCTTTCAGAGTCAGTCCAAGACATTTTGCTGCATGAAGCAAAGAACAAAGGGTGCCGCTCACATCCCATGTACAAAAGCTGAAAGGGCTGGCCAGGAGTCATTTGGCAACACTGAGTGAGCCTCCTCCTTCAAGCCCAAGGCAACAGGCTAATTCAGGGGCACCCAAGCCAGGCTGCATGACTCACAGCTTTCCCTTGCAAGATCAGACTCCTGCCTCCTGGAATCTGCTGCCTCACTCCACTTTATGACAGGACAATCCCTGGTGTAACAGGGACTGCAGATAACGATTGCATAACAGAAGTGAAAGCGGCAAATAAAGGCAAAGTGGAGGTTTCCCTGATAGAGCATTGCCTGATACCTTCCCTTACATAGCAGCTGATGCCACAATGATGACCTAAGACGACATGGTCACATTGTTGAAGTGGGCAACTTCTGGTTCTTAGATGTTTTGGCCTACAACTCCCATCAGCCTTAGCTACAATAACCAAGGTCATGGGCTTTTTTTGGCTAGATTCTTTGCCTAGTCACAAATCGCACACTTCTACTATCCTTTCCTCCTCTTAAAGCAGTAAGTTAACGGCCACTATGAAGCTCTCCCTTTTTGTTAAGTTGGTAAGAGAACATAAAAAATACCATGTAATCAAATATAACATGCTATTTTTTTTTGCTAAACATTTTCATTAAATGTTTTAACGACTTAAGAAGAAAAGGGAAAACTCTGTTCCGGTGATGTCACAATGGGTCACATTGTGCCCAATTGACCATTTGCAGTGCATTATAGTCTGTAGGCTGGTCTAGACTTATGCTCAGACTAGACCCACTGAAACCCTGCCCTCCTCTTTTTTGGACAGCTTCCTTGGAAGATTCCCCATGTTTCTCCATCACTCCACTTGCTTCCTCATCAACATTCCCTCTCCCTCTCTCAACTCCTCTTCAGTTTGTCATTCCTGGGGTGCTTTATATGTGGCCGCAGGGGAAAAGAGGTCAGGATCTGGCCAATACGTTCCAATATGCATGCTCAGGCAGGTGCTAGATAGCCGAATAGCATGGCTATGATACTTGCACAGCACACAACATGGCTGATTGATGCAACACAACATGCCAGGTATGTGCATCCATCTCTCTACAAATACTGGGCCTCTTCAGAATATACATTCAATCAAATATTGTTCTTATCTAGCTATCCAGGCACAGTACAGAAGACGTCTGACCTCAGACAATCCAACATAAAACATTATTATGACAAGCTGGGGCTGTCTGCTACCATTAAAAGTTTTCTCAGCAGAAATGTGATATTATACTGGAAGTAGCTTGCTGGTAAATGCTCCTGGCACATCCTGGAGAATAATTAGACATTCTGATAGCTCTGTTGACACACCACTCCATTTAAGAAGCTCTGTTCTGTAGGATTGCCAGGGCATGGTCTTGCTAAGCCAGATTCAAGGAATATGGGAAGAAGTTTTAATTCCATTAAAAACAAAACTTTTTTAATAACCAATTTGTGTAGAAGCAGTCTCTCCTGGACACATGAATATTGCAGCCAGCAACTTTAGAACCACAGCCTTTTGTATATTACAAGACTGAGGCTCACTTTTACTAGTGAATCAATATATTCTCTAAAGTTTATAGCGTGTGTACATTTTAAAAGCTAGAGATTCAATATTTGTTAAATGCATAAACTTGAGGCTCCAAGTACTCAGTTGAAATATAGATAAGGAGCCAGACTTCCATCTTGTGCTTAGTTCTTAATATTTAAAAGGACACAATGAAGGATAAGAGTAGAAATGTTTCAGCTTCTACACACAGGTATAAAAGCCAGGGATGGAAACATAGGGAGCAATCTGATATCAGGGAAGATTATTTGCTTGTCCCTCCCAGTCAGTGGAAGCTGATGGTTCCAATCTCAATGGATTGGTTCTGTTGCTTATACTTTAATGAGCTATTCATGATACTGAAGCTATTTCCGTGGCAGGGCTCAACACCATGGAAGCCCCTTCCAGACTAAAATCCAGAGTGGATGCTCCACTCCACAAACCTTGGAGCCATGGGCCTCCAGTGACCTTAACATTGCCTACTTTGCCTAACTGCAGCCCTCCGGGGTGTCAGGCAGATGTCCATCCTGTCATCTCCCACCTGATCCCTTTAACTGAGGATCCTTAGGGACTGAACCCAGCTCTTCCATGTGTAACGCATGCGTTCTACTGAGCTAAGCTTGCCCTCTCCCTCATGGAAGGAAGGAAGGAAGGAAGGCAGGCAGGCAGGCAGGCAGGCAGGCAGGCAGGCAGGCAGGCAGGCAGGCATTTTTAAAAATCAGGAGTTCTTTGTCTCACACTGGCAACATTAATTGTGCTCCAGGTCAACAATTTCATTTACTTTATTGTCAAGAGAAGTAGGGTGAAAAAGGAAATCTCCTACTTCTGATCTAATATGTGCAAATTTAAGAAGGCACACTACTCAGAGCTACAGGTACTTGTGCAAATTTTACCTGGAAGCACAGGTGTCTGGCATAGTTGAGTAGTATGTGGCTATACCTTCACCTGTTCCTCATACTTTCAGATATAGGAGCCTCCAGAATAAAATTGCTATGGATTAGCTGTGTTTGATGCATTTGTACAAGAGCAATTGTGTAAGTGGTAGTGCATTATGCTTGTGCAACTATGTTTGTATTTGGCTGTGCTTAGTATGTGCTACTAGTTGCACAACTGCTCGGACGATCAACTGTGCAAACATAATGGGCAACTGCTCGTGCAATGGAACGATCTGGTGAGGCTCCACATTTGATTTTGTGAAATGATAACATTGGATGCTGCTTATATTCTTTCATTTCTGTCCCAGGGATGGTGCAGAGGTGCATAATCCAGCCATCTTGCTTGTGGTCTGAACATGGGAATATGTGGAAATCCCATTTATGCCTCCTTGGTTTCCATGATGGAAGAAAGGTAGGCGAGAAATATATATAATTAATAAAATAAACTGGTAGTCAGAGGCTTTCTTTCTGGTTCTCATTCAAACCAAGACAGAAGGGGACCCTGGGCCTTTCCAACATGAACTTCAGCATGAAGCATTACAGGGTCTTCTTTTTATGAAAGCCAGCCACAGGCAAATGTGCAGCTGATCAGCTGAGGTGAGTAAAGAGAGAGTACCGGCAGTCTTTGTTGCTATTCTTACGGAAGAAGGGGGGGTTGATATGGGTTGCTGGTGCAAAAGTGACTCAATGGGTGGAGCCATGGTTGCATGGCTGCAACTACGGTCCATGAACAATATTGCACTGTTACAAACGTGTTGCCACCAACCAGGGGAGCTGAACTTTGAATCAATGAGATCACTCCAGTGAGAAGGTCCCGGCTGTTCATAACTGTGTCGTTTAATAAGTTGCCTTAGACTTTCTCATATAACATTTTATACGCATTATATTTTGCTGGTACAGTATATACCTTAAACAAGAACAGCTATAAATACTGAAGGAAACATAGTGGGACTTCATTTCAGCTTTACTTTGAAACATGTTGTGAAGTTGTTCTCCTTGGACAGCATTCTTCAAAGGCTTTACATTTACAAAAGACACTTAAACAGGATACATGCAGGACCTAAACTGATTGATTAAGAGATGAAAAGGGCTGATCTAATGGAATCCCTAAAGAAAACAGCTTGTAATACCTTTGTAGTCCATGCATTGCTGAGATTCTCTGAAAGCTTCTCTTATCATCATAGTTCTTTATCAGTGACTCACAAGCAAAGGCATCTGGTTTCAAAGTGGAAGAGGGATCTCTATAAGGGATTGGTTGAAATATTCTGTAGTTAAACTACAATATCTACTGTTAACACTTCTGCCTAAAGCCCAGCAGCCTAGAATTCAGAGCGGTGATTCATTTTGCCAACAAAGCAGTCCTATCTTCTGCAGATTTTAAGGAGTGCATAATGCAGGGGAAAGATTATCTCAGTTATTTGAGGGCTATAATCCTAAACCTGCTTATCTGAGAATAAGTCCCACTGAACTCAGTGGATCTCCTGAGTAGCCATGTATTGGTTTGCAGGTTTAATGAGTCTGTAGCCAGGATGCTATCACTAAAAAGGAACAAAACTCCTGCTAATATTTGCAGTTTGAGGAAATTATTGTCTTAAATAAACAAAAGGGAAAAGAAGGAACACGTGTTGGTGTTAGCAGAAGAATGCTGGAAGAGTCCTTGACAGGAGGGGAGTGTGATAGAACGGCGGACAGTGTCAGATGTCAGGGCTTCTTTACTAAATGGCGAAAATGAATTACCAGGAGTCACAGCAGTTTTATTGAAACACCTTGAACCGCAGCATATTTATTAGTGAGATCACCCAGGCCTCGTGCAGTTACTTACAACAGTATGCTACTGGGTAGTGGTCTGCATCGCCAACTACAAGCTTTTAGAGCATATGCAGAGGGTTTTATAGATTGTGAATCACATGGGCCCAGCAGTTGGGCAGTTGATGACGAAATAAGGTGAACACAGTCAGAAGGTGGTGAGAGGTGTGCAGTAGGGGCTCAATACAATGGGATTTGATTGCAGGATATTAACAGAATGATCACAGGATTATTGTGAGTTTTGGGATGCAAGTGAGGGTGATTGCAATGCTGTTAACCTGGCAGCCTGACCAGTTCTTACTGATCAGCCCTGGGAGCTTCTTGGGGAAGACATCAAGTCCGACTACTTAAAGTAACAGCAAATGTCAAACAGTAACCTGACTTGGAATTTTTGGGTGCTTCCTGAGAAAGAGGTGCAGGCATTTTATAACACAAAGACACATAAGTAATTCTTATCTGCCAGGATTTAGCTGAATTTTACCAACACAATATATAAAACATATATGGGACAGCATTTTAGTCAGGTAAAGGTTAAATGGATCCAGGATGCTGCATTTGCTCACTGGGGTACAGGAGCAAAACTCTTAAAAGGGCCTGTAGAGGGTAATCATCACTTATAAAAAATAATTCAGTAACTAACCTTGTATGGAAGGCAAAGGTTGTATACTGTGTAATATTCTGAGAAGAATATTAATGAGTCCACATTAGAAGAAATGATTCAGACTGGGAAATTAGGATTTGAGGGGAGGGGAAAATAGAAAAGCACATTCAGGATATTCTTCAAGGGTTTTTCTTCTCTTATTAAGAAGCTGCTGCTTATGAAATTGAAGCACAAGAGGAACCTGGCCAAATCAGACTAGAATTCCACCAAGGCTAGTTTCTTCCATGACTGGCTAGTGCAGTGATGTTGAACCTGTGAGAGGCCGAGTGCCAAAATCGCAGTGCAAAACCCACTTATTTATCTCAAAGTGCCAACATTACAATAATCTGAAAACTTAGATTTTAGTTTAGAAGTTCCACTGAAAAGAGGGCGATTTTGAAAAAGCCTTCCTTGAGTAGCTTTATCTGCACTGTCCATCATTTCTGCCCCTTATAAACACATTCCAAGCAAAGAATCAGGTCAGGAAACCTTGTTTTCCTAACGCTAACCCTAACCTGGTGCACACCCCTAACTCAAATATAGGGCTAATGTTCAACTGAAAAGAGGGTGATTTTCAGAAAGACTTCATTCAGTAGATATTTCTACACTGCTCATCATTTCTGCCCCATATAAACACAATTTAACCATCAGAAACAGGCCAGGACATCTCGTTCTCCTACCCCTAACCCTACCCTGGTGCACACTCCTAACCCTGATATTTGGTGAGAGTTCACCTGAAAATGAGAGATTTTGAAAAACCCATCCTTGAGTAGCTGTTTCTGCACTGCTCATCATTTCAGACACTTATAAACAGATTGCAACCATCAGAATCATGCCAGGACTCCTCGTTTTCCTAACTTTTACCCTACTCAGAGGACCCCCCAAATCCTAATATAGGGCGAATGTTCCCATGAAAAGAGGGAGATTTTGAAAACGCCTTCCTTGAGTCGATGTTTCGACTTTGCTCATCATTTCTGCCCCTTTAAAACACATTCCAACCTTCAGAATATGTCAGAACAGCTCATTTTCCTAATGCTAACCCTAACATGGTGCACACCCCCTAGCGTGGTGCACACATATATGGCCAAAGTTCCACTGAAAAGAGGACGATTTTGAAAAACCCTTCTTTAAGTCGCTTTTTCTGCATTGCTCATCATTTCTGCCCCTTCTAAACACATTCCCACCATCAGAATCATGCCTGAATACCTCATTTTCCTAACCCTAACCCTACCCTGGTGCACACCCCTAACCCTAACATAGGGCCAAAGTTCCACTGAAAAGAAGGCGATTTTGAAAAGGCCTTCCATGAGTACCTTTTTCTGCAGTGCTCATCATTTCTACCCCTTCTATAAACATTCTAAGGATCGGAATCATGCCAGGATACCTCATTTTCATAACCCTAACCGTACCCTGGTGCACACCCCTAACCCTAATATAGGGCAGAATTTACACTGATAAGATGGCAATTTTGGAAAAGCCTTCCTTAAGTAGCTTTTTCTGCACTGCTCATCATTTCTGCCCCTTATAAACACATTCAATCCATCAGAATCATGCCAGGAAACCTCATTTTCCTTACCCCAACCCTACCCTGGTGCACACCACTAACCCTAATATAGTGCCAAAGTTCCACTGAAAGGAGGGCGATTTTGGAAAAGCCTTCTTTCAGAAGCCTTTTCTACACTGGTCATCATTTCTGTCCCTTCTAAACACATTCCATCCACCAGAATAATGCCAGGACACCTCGTTCTCTTAACCCTACCCCTACCCTGGGGCACACCCCTAACCCCATTGTTGGGTGAAATTTCCACTGATAAAAGGGTGATTTTGGAAAAGCTTTTCTTCAGTAGCTTTTTCTACACTTCTCATCATTTCTGCCCCTTATAAACACATTCCAACCATCAGAATCATGTCAGGAAATCTCATTTTCCTCTCCCTAGCCCTACCTTGGTGGACACCCCTAACCCTATTAAAGGGTGAAAGTTTTACTGAAAAGAGGGCAATTTTGAAAAACCCTTCTTTGAGTCACTTTTTCTACACTCATTTCTGCCCCTTATAAACATATTGCAAGCATCAGAATCATGTCAGGGTACCTCGTTTTCCTAACCCCAATCCTACCCTGGTGCACACAATGTATTACATACTATTTGTAATACGTTGCTCAGAGCATCCTTTGTACTGGTAGCACCAAGTGGGTTTCCTTCTCCCAGTGATTTGAAAACCTCAATACATTCCATACCACCAATACCACCTAATTTGCAGTAATTTTGAAAAGTCCCGATGCTGGAAATTCCTTTCATTCAAATATTCCTTGCTCCATAAATCTCACTCGGTTTGAAAGTGACAGCATGGACTGAAAACTAGATGGATAAACAACATTGCATATTTATTTTACTAGAAGAATCAGCTATATTTCAACCTAATCAATGAAGGAAGAGCAATTTTCTGCAAATGCAGGAGGCTTCAATGAGAAATGCATACCAGGAAACAACAGTTCAAAAATTAAGAATGATGAAAAGGGGTCATAGACACAAAAGGGAATTTTGATTAAGGAATGTGGAAGTTGACCCTTAGATTCCATGCTGAACACTGTAAGTATGAGCCTTAAAGTATCAAGAAACATAAAGTAGGATTTCCTGTGGAATGATAGCAGAATTTCAGGAGAGATTGCACAGGAAGTACCAGTATAGCATCAAAGGAAAGTCAGCATGCACAAAACAACTTTAAATCTGAATGAGTCACTTCACATGGTTACTTCATTCCTGCAAAATCATAAGGAGATCTTGCCAAGAACCCACTACAACTCTTCAGATGCTTCTCTTGGACATGCACCTTTAGCCATGGTGGTAAAGGATGTGAGTTCCTTTGCTATGGCCCCAATTGTATGTGCGATGGTAAAATGACCAATTTAGGCTGAGAAAACTCCAGATCCCGTAGGAGAGTTGATTTGGATTTTTTGTTCAATGTTACATACGTGCTGACAAGGGACACACCTGGCCATTTCTCCAGAATTTTTGGTCCAAATAGTTGGACCATTATTCTCTTAAAATGTTTTTGAAAGTTTGCTCTTTTCAATGGCCAAGGCAAGATGTACAACTGATTGCATTCACTCAGTCTGAACAGCAGTCTGATCGGCTGCTTTTGTTCTGTAGGTCGAAGAATAAGCTGTTATTATTGCACAAGTTGTTCTCCAAATCATTGCAGAAGGCATTGCACAATTCATTATGACTTTACTAGACCAGGTATTGCTTGTACTATTACAGCCAATCTTAAGCTAGCAGAAACATTACAAGAGTTGATGGTGTTGGTGTTGTTCAGTGGCCGCACAACCACTCTTGAAATTAGTAATACTTGTTGTAATGAGATTTTCAGAATTTATTTATTATTTATTATTTATTTATTTAAAATATGTATACCCCGCCCTATACACAAAAGTGTCTCAGGGCGGCTTACAAACATCAAAGCAAACAATCCAACAGATTAACAATAATTAAATAAATAGTTAAATATACACATGGGCATCAGTTTCTGCCTAGATCTCATTTATGAGTTTGAGGACAGTGGACTCGGTTAGAAAAGCGTAAGAGGCTCCAGATATCCCAATTCGACAAAACAGTATTAATAGCATAGATAGCACAGAATTAATAGCATAGATCAATACAGCCTGAAAAGAACTTAAAAGTCAATAGTGGTATACATGCAACTAAAAGATAGTATTCTCCAAAAGTTTGCTACCATGAGCCCTTTGACTCACAGTGATGACCATCATGGAAAGGATTCAGATGCTGGACAGCTGCCTTGTATGGAGGTAGGGTTGGGATCAAGGTTGCCAAGGGCCACAGCCCAGAGGTCGTCTGACAAGAGTCTCCCCTCCCACGGTTTGCCCCTCCTCTTCATCACTGCAACCTGCCTGCTCACCTGATTTTTACTCAGCCAGTGATGGCGGTGCAAAGAAGGAGAGGAAGATGCCATTCGGTGCTGGTGACAATGGCAGTGAAAAGGTAGACTTGCTGAGGGAGCAGGACCATTGTGGGTGTCTTGCCAAAAATCCCTCAATAATCTGAGGCAAGTTTGAAGAGAAGTCTCATGAAAGATGAGGGCTTCCATCTGCCACAAGGCTAGGAACAGGGTAACCTTGGATTGGCTAGGATTTCCAGCTCTGATATCTGCTCTAAGACTTGGATCCCTCACCCACTGAATTAGATCTGTTTGGACTTACCTAGTTGCTTACTGGCAGATTTCCCACAATGCCCCAGAGCTACCTGTTAAATACCGCATAGCCAGCCCTGCTACCAGTTCTAGTTAGCGTGTTGGGGGTGGTCACAGTGCAGCTCCTAGTCAGGGGACAAACTGCAGTATAGATTCTGTTATAATACCACACTGCACCTGGGTGGACAATCTGTGGCCCTGCAGATGTTTTGGCATACAACCACCACCATTCCATAGCATTGGCCATGCTAGCTGCGGCTGATGGGAGCTGTAGGCCAAAGCACCTGGGGGATGCACAAGCTGCTGTAGAGGAACTGCCCTAAAACAGCAGATTTTCTACACTGGGATTTCAGGCAGCACACCTACAACGTGGGACACATGCATGGTGGCTCTTGGTCTTAGAATCACAGTAAAGAAGTCCACAGGAATACCTGAGTGTGACACAACATGTTCCCCCTTCCTTTGCCTGTATGCATTTCCCTGGGATCCCTCCAGTGTTGGGCAAATGAAACATTCCCAGGGGGCCAGAAATGCTATTAACCAAGACCAGCAATGCCATAAACGAACTTTTCCATTCACACGATGATGGAGGTGCTCAGCCTACTAAAACAGAGAGAACCGAAGGCCTGGCAGCAGTGGCGAAGCACTTGGAACGAACGGCATCGCCTGCCACAGAAAAGCACTTCATAATCGCACAGATCAGACTTTTGACACTGTCATTCTTGCTGCTTTGGGGGCCGTGCATCAAGTCTGAGCTGTGGTTTGGATCTCCAGGCCACCTCTGCGGGAATGCAGATGCCATACTTGGGATAAAAAGGGAGAGGGTAGGAGAGCCTGGTGCCTGCTTCATTTGCGATTAACCCCAGTGCAGAGAATCAAAGTTTGTGGTGACAGATGCGGTTTGTGACATAAGCAGGCAGTTGTTTCCATGGGTATTAGCACAGACAAAGAGCCTGGAGCAGGGCAGAGACACGCTGCTCCTCTGTGGCTGTGCCCTTACAAGAAGGCAGAAAGCACAACCAAGTGTGTTTTCCATTAGAGATGCTTGACAACAGTTTCACTGTGGTTAAATGGCTGCTAGCCATTCATCACCTCAGAAACTGTCACCCTTACTGCTTATTTACGAGGCAGTAAATGGGGTTGCTTCATGGAATACAGGCCATTACAATTGTGCGTGTTTTCCCTTTATGTACACCCAGATTCTGGGGGGGGGGGTATCTTGTTAATTTGCATACAAAGCATACTGTATGCTCTGTGCAACCTGATGGGCTCATTATTACACAATTAATTTTAATGGGCTGGAGCCTTTAGAAGATTTGGTTTGCGTATGTGGTATACATACCCTGCAAACCCTTACATTTGATTTTTTCATAACTCTACAAGAAAGGGAACTAGATATTTTTGGGACAAAATACAGGGTCCTCTCAGTTACTTGGCATGATGTATTCTGTTCCATTCAGCCTTTTCTAGAAGTTTCATCAATGGCAATTTGTTAGCTGGTCAGTCCAGGATGTTTGAGAGTTATACTTTCACAAAGGACTGAGGCAACCCACCTGTGACCCAGGCAGGACCAAGTGCAACATATTTTGCTGCCTGAGGTGGAAAAAAGATGGTGCCTTCTCCCATATAATCTATAAAAATCGACTGAACTGGCAGTTAAATCTTCCTTGTGATTTTATATTGCTCTATTTTTTCATGATAGTTTAAATTCAGATTGCTTTATCTGATGTTATTTATGGCACTTATTATTGTAATGGCTGTCCAGACAGCATGATGCTACTGGGTAGTATTCAATAAATAAATGAATGAATTCTGACAGTGGGATCACATCCTCCACTGTACCTGAAGGCAGAAAGTTAGAGAGTCTCAGTTTTGTGGTGCTCAGCTCTCTCTTCCAATGCTTTGTTGCCACCTCGAAGCTTCTGCCACTTGAAATGGCTTCCCCACTTGGCCTAATGATAAGGCCGGCCCTGCCTGCAAGAGACACTGGGGTCACGTCATAGCCCTGTCTTATGCTAATGCACTCAGTGGCCACCATATCCACGATTTGCACATCCCATATCCACACAGAGGTCTTACAAAAAATAGAGAGGCCTGACAGGGCCCTTCACAGTGCTCAACATGAATGCACTGGGACATGCACAGGGTTCCCTATTCCTTGTATCAGACTGCGGATGTGGCAGCTCCATGGCCACATGTTCTTGGAGCATCTTCCAACTCAGCAGTTGTAGCTCAGGTTGGATTTGGGAGTAATAATACTAAAGAACAGGGACTCGGTAGCAGGAAGAAGCACTGGGATGTCACTCATTTTGTATTCGCAGTCACAACATGCCTGTTTGTATAAAGCCGAGGACAAAATAGTAGAGTGGTACGGACTTTGTAAAATCCATTCCATATTTATTTTGTGGATTTTCAGGTGCCCTTCCGTCTGTCTTTTGTTGATTGATTGAATTGGATTTTGAAAAGCCACAGTTATATGCTTTTGCACAAATCCATACTGGTGAAACTGCAGGTCTCTGCAAAATATGCAAATTTCCCCAAATGTGCATGTGAAGGTGAAGAGGAGGAGGGGGAGGGGGAAGGAGGAGGAGGAGGGGGAGGAAGTTGTTCATAGAATCTGTGCAACTCAGAAAAAGACAATCCAATGCAGAATCCATGGGTCAGATTCACAGAAATCCAAACACATGTCAGTCATCGCAGATTTTTCTGATGCTCCTATAATAGACCCATTGTCCCACCAGCCAGAATGAGAAGGAACAGAAGAACTCTGGCTCTCTGACTCAGTTAATTATGATGGGCCTGCTAGCACTGAATGTCATGAAGAGGAGGAGACTGGAGCAGCTGGATGAGGAACAGTATCCTGAGGCTGCTCTAGCCTCATTTCTTCCCCTCTGAGGCATTATCAGCAGATGACCCAAATTAGCCATCTAGTGTATAAAAGTGAAGAGGAGGAGGAGTAGGTGCTGAGGATCACCTCCACCGCTCCTCCCACTCCTCACTGGATGAGTGCAAACCCCCAAGTTTGGCAAGACTACACCCTTAAGAAGTCATCAAAAGACAGTTAATCTGTCGCATTTGCTCAGGGAGGGCATTTCACGTTTGTGAAGCCACCACCAAAAAGCCTGCGTATCTGGTAGCTACCCACAAAGGTAGGGGCAAGGTTGGCTTTCTGGAGCTCACAAAATTCATTGCCTGATGATGTGGCTACAGCTTGTTGTTTAGATGCCTTTAAGAAAGGACTGTGCAGACTTACAAAGGACACAAACTGTCCACAGCTATTAGCTATGACAGTCAAAGGGAAGCTTTGTGTTCAATGGCACCGTTGCTCACAGTATCAGAATCCAGGGAGAGGCAATGGATATTTGAGTGGGAAGGTGGAAACTGGTGATCTTCAAGAGCAGAGGGTTGGGCCTGATGGGCTTCTTGGGCACTTCAATCGCTACTATTCTATGATTCTATGATGTACATCCTTTTACTGAGCTTTCTAGGGACAACTAGCTATCTGAAGACAGGATGGTGGACCGGATGGAGCTTTAATCCCATAGGATCCTTATGCTCACTTTCATGTTCCCAGTAAAATTAATTGTTTCAGCTTCTGTGACTTTTAAAGCTAGTGAAAAATAGGCATTTGTGTTTAATCACAGCAGTAGACAGGAGCAGTTTAGGCTGAAAACACTTATTTTCAGAAAAAATCTTCACTGAGCTAGTCAGAAATCCTCAGCCTTTAGGCCTGTCAATCTAGCACCTTTCTGAAGCACTACTCTAATTAAAGCTAAAATCTTCCCTTTTGAACGTAAGTGCATAATCAAGCTTTTAACAGAAGAACCAACCTAATGCCGGGTCATCCACGGAGGAGACACAACAAATTTTATCTGAACTCCTTGGCAAATGGAAAGTTAAGGATTTTGTTTTTGTTTTGCTGTGTTTTCTCTAAGTTTGCCTCCACTAATTAAGTAGCAGTTGGGTTACTTAACTTTGAAGTTTCATTCAATACCTGTCCTGTGTTAAGTCAACAAAAGGCAAGTTCTGAGGCAGTGAGTGGCTGGCTATCCCCCTTTTGACTGCCTAATTAAATGTAATTACTTTATTTTGTACTAGGGTTCATACTTGTAACATCACCTTGTAATAATTTAAATTGCATGCATGCTTCAGGGGGACTGGGTGACGCCAATGAGGAGACATTCCTGCTGTCCCTCCCTTGTCCTAGCATCAAAGTCAAAAGTACAGAGATGTCATTCCACTATCTGTTTATTAACTTCCCTAGAAGAAAAATTTACCAGAGGTGTTGTCTCTGCTTAAATGGACAGGATATGTACAGACCCAGTCATATTCCTATAATGTGTATGGGTGGAGGGGCGGGGGTCAGGAATCCTCTGTCTGGAACTTACTAAATCCTGAACGTTTGTAAACAGACCTTTGAAGCAGGATTTCTTTGTTTCCTTTTTATCGATGGTTGTATTAACTCAAAAAAATAGCATTTGTGGTACAATTTACAATGCAAGCAGCATTTTGAAAATACAGAATAGCAGAGTTTGTTTCTGCAGTGTGTATATATATTACCTGAATCAAGATGAATTTTTAAAAGTCTGATATCATTAGAGGACCCCATTTCGAGGACAAGAGTTTGAGGTTAAATGGGATCAAACCCAACTTCTCATGCTGTTTAATCAACTACCATTTCTAATGAACCAAACATTTTTATTCCTATCCACAAAGTGTCAGAGTAAAAGAGGGCAATCCATAGCTGCTTGCTTTGCCTCTTGTTGGTGTATCAGTTTTTCATCTGAGTCCTTGTTTGTTGTTTTTTAAAGAACTTTAAATTCTGCAAGCAAGATCAAAAGAGTGCTCTTAGTTGTCACCCTCTTTCCTTAAAAGATTTGTTAAAAAAGTGTGTAACTGAACAGTATAATACACACACACATGCACTTTTTCATCCTGAGACACTGGCATGAAATATTAAATCAAAGACATTTACTGGTATCATCAAATTAAGAGTCCTATTTAAAAGATGGCTTTAATGAGCTCTGGAAAAACTCTGTTACCAGTCAGAATTTTGATTCAGACGTGGATGATTAATCATATGGTAAATCTATGTCTCACTAGTACTAATAATAGGGCTTACCATTTAATCTTTGTTGGCTAGTGAAATAAATAGTATCTTTTCTGAGTGTTAGAACCCTCCCCTTTTGTTAATGGTGCCAGCAGGTCTACAATGCCAGCAGTTAAAACTAGTTTCTCAAATTGCATCGAAGTTTAAAGAGCAAAGGGGAGTTGAGAGGAAACAGCCCCACGTCTTCAGTTGAGTTGCACAGTTATTTTATGTAGTGCAGAACAACATTAAAAATGCAGGTGGGAAAACAATTCACCATTTTAAATAAACAAACAAATGTAGCCTTTAACAACAACAATAACAGCAACAACAAACTTACAGGTACTGGAAAACAGTTCTTATGAAAGCATTTTAACCCTGCAGTTTATCACACTACATTGTGCCTGGAAAGAAAATGGAAGATTTATTTGTGGTCAAAAAGGAAGAGGCAGAAATAATTACTGGATTATAGCTTGACTACAATTTCGATTTGATTATATGTAAACAGATTGAAGACTTGGGGAAAACTTGAGACAACTGACACCAAAACTTACACCTAAGCTTCCAATCCTAGCTAGAGCTTTGTAGGTTTGGCATGGGTTCTTCTCCAGAACATCCCCATAGGTTGCCCAATATTTGTTGGGTCATCACCAGCTGACACCTCATGTCCCTAATTCTGAATTTTTAACTTCTTTACTTATGGGATTTGATTCTCCTCCATGACTGCCATAAGAAGGTGCAGCTTTACCTGGCCTTCCTTTCATACCCACAAAATACCAGAAATTTGCAAGAGCTCTGCCCAAACTGTGCAAGTAAAAGATTCATTGCCCCAGGATGAATGCCTTCTTGACAGAGTGATGGGGTCTCTTCCTTAGAATATTAGGTTGCCTTAATAGGCTTCCAACAGACATTGCAAATTATGACTAATACCCTGGTTGGTATAACCATATGCAACTTTAATGGCTGTGTGGTTCCTTATATTCTGGCACATGGCCCTTGGAAATATTTTGCCCCACAAACTTCTAACCTCCAGGAACAATTTCAGTATATTATGGAAGTTTTTGAATGTTTGTGATGTTTCCTATTCCAAATCATCAGAAGCACTGGCCCCAGTCCTACTGGCCCCATCTCAGCCTTGGTACCAGCTCTTCAGTCTTTATGGCAGCAGATAATACTAAAATGAAAGCAGCCCAAGAAAGCTTCCACTCATGCCAGTATGCAGACCATCATAAGGGTGCAAAGTACTAGAGGAAGAATAATAATGCACACAAGAAACTTTGGAGCTGACCTTTTTCGTCTTTTCATGGCCAATCTCTCAAGTGTTCGGCAAGCCTTGAAGTTGACTAAAGGGTCTATGACACCAACTACCTTGAAATGTGATGGCAGTGGCACTGGTCTGCCCTTATTGTTTTTGGAAGTGAGACTAGATGCTGGAAGGAAACAGAATACCTTAGTACTTAGATAAGTACTAAGATACTTCGTACTTACATAGTACTTAGATAATTAGATAATACTTAGAAAAATAAGAATACTTAGATAAGGAACAGTTCTGGGGTGGAGATAGGGATGGGTGAATACTACCATGCCCAGCCGGATAACTTCCACCGGGAAGCTGCAGTGTGGATGAAACTGTCCCAACCAAGGTAGCGTCTGGAATTGGATGTCACATTTCATCCAAGGAATCCTGGGTCGAGGCCCTCACCACCAAATTCCCACATCAAAAGGGGAATGAAACTATGGATAGGACTGTCCATCATTCACTGAGCATTTGCCAATGCATATGAGCCTGCATTATCCCATGATTTTCTTGGGTATCACTATGAAGATAAGTTTTGGGGCAGCTCCAATACACTCCCTTCCATGGCTTCCCTGTCTACCTTTTCATGGGATATATGGGCTAATTCCTGTACTGACTTGGCATTCCTGACGAACCTATGGACTTTTGCACCTGTGTACTGAATCTAATGCATGAAACCCCTGCAAAGTGTTCTAGAGGTAAATTTTGAAGTGCAGATGCTCATCCTAAGAGTCCCAGGAGCTAAGGACATAAGGAGGAGGTGAAAATGCTACCAGCTGTGTCCACAACAACAAAGTAGATCTTGCAGTTTCCACCAAGAGCACTGCATTTACAATGCAAATAGGTCTTAATTACTCAATCAAGTCCCAGCCATCCAAAATACTTTGCATCACACTGCTGGTAAAATTCATTCTCCCCAGCTACTGTGAGACTTGCAGCTAAGCTAGGGAGAAATGCAGATGATGTCAGTGCCCTGCTAATAGAAAAAAGCTAGCCCTACTACTCTGCAAGCCCTGGCCTGATTACACCACTGGGTTAACCCTTTGGATAAGGCCTGAAGAGCAATTATTGCTTGGGCTCTTTGTTGCTGGTGCGGGAGGGGCTCTTCCTCTAGATTCTGCACTGTGCGAGGAGATGTGTCGCTTGCTTTTGTGGCATGCGATGTTCAGCCTGAGAGCATGGTGCTTAGCTCATCCATCCTAGGTCCTCTCCCAACCTACCAAAGTTTCCCCCGTCCATTCAGACTATCTCCTCCAGATTGCCTTGTTTGATGAACCACCACACAGGCGAGGCTGCAATGACTGGGAAGCAAGTGAGCAATAAAACAGTGTTTCTGGCTCTTTCCTGACTCAGAGAAAGGTCCTTCTTGGTTCTCTTCTCACCTTGAGTCTTCAGTGCCAAATGGGACCAAACTTGAGGGAGATATTCACTGCCCACTTCAATAACGTTCTAGCCTATGTAGGAAAGATGGGGGCTTGCCCAAACTTGCCTGGGCATGCCAGATCCCTAAAACTAAGGAATGATTAACTCAAACCAGCGATATCAGTGAAACTGGAGCCACTCACACAGGCTGGGATTGAGAAATTCCTTGCTAAGGCATCAAGCCCAGCTTCCAGGTAGCCCATCCTCCCAAGTAAGAGCTGGAACCACTAGAATTCAAATGAACCAATCAGAGCCTGTGGCAGGAATTTCAAAGCAATGAACCTCTGGCTCTGCTACCTGGTCAGCAAAGGTATAAAAGGGGCTGATTGCCCTTTTGCTTGTGACTGAATTATTCTCCTGAGTAAAATCCATTTTCCCCTCTCATTCTTGTCATGCTTGATTGGGCTAGCATGCCAAGACCGGGCCCCTTGTTCAAGACTTCGAACAAAAAAAAAGAAGTTTAAGAAAAGAAACTATTCGAAGAAAAGAGTTTAAGAAAAAAAATAATCTGATGCTGTAGAGAAGTGTTCATGTGGAGAGAAAATCTAAATGAAGGCCAAACGAAATGTTTTTCTGATTGGTTTCTTTACTCTGGATTAAATGTACATGGCCCTGATTCAGATCAGAAATGCAGCACTCTGGGATGGGGGGTGTCAGCTTTCCCCACACCTGTTTTGATCTGGAAATTCTTCCACTCTGTATAGACGCCACAAGCTGAATCCAGTGGCTGTTTATCCTCTCTCTTTCTCTCTCTCTCATGAAGGGGATGGGATTTCAGAATTTTAAAAAATCATCAAACCAGACCTAATTCAATATCATTGGGTTCTATTGAAATCAAATAATTTTAAGCACATAAGTAACCATTTAAATTGCATAGTATTTGCTCCCAACAGCTTGACATTTACTTGTGCATCTGAGCTAATTTCTGCTTCTCGTTTTCCCCCCTATATCTTTCATTTATACAAGCAATGATAATGAGCTGAATTCTTAATTCCCTTCTTACATGGACATAATTGAATTTCCCACTATATTCTTCAACAAGGAAACTTTTCAAAAGAACTATGACAAAGAGACACCAATCTAATCTAAAGCTCATTACAAGCCTATGCAATGTGCCTAAACTTGAAACTTTCATTATTCCATGCCTAGTTATCACAACATTTTATTCCTGCTTTCCATGTCTAGTTATCACAACACTAAATATTAATATTCACATAACAAACTAATCCATTTCTCTAAAAATGCTTTACTGCAATATTGCTCATTCTGATAACTGACTTTGTTGATACATTGTGAGCAGGGCTTTTTTTGTCATAGAACGCACCGGAACGGCGTTCCGGCACCGTTGTTTGATGGATTTTTCCAAGTGATTGTGAATCGCCCTGTTGGGTGTAGCAGATTGACAGCAGGAATCATTAACATAGTGCCTGCGGGCTGCTTGTGTGCTGGCACTGATTGTTGGCGCTGATTGTGAGGGCACTGCTCGGCTTGGGACATTGCTCGGCTTGGGATCGGTCGTGTGGTTGCATGCTGAGCGCTTACTGCCAGTGATGACCATTGTGTAAAAGTGTGACCCCAAGACGTGAGTTCCGGCACCTTTTTTTTTTTTTTTTACAAAAAAAGCACTGATTGTGAGCAATATTGTTCATTTTCTCCCCAACCATTAACATATTGTAATCCGGGGGGGGGGGGCGGGGTTCAGTAAGTAATGTACCTCCTATAGTTTGCCTTTTCTGTCTTTTCAGGAATGCAGGCTTCTCAATGCTACTTCCATAATCTTTTCAGTTTAGTTACAACTTCTTCCTATTCCTCTCTGTCAACTGACACTGCACTACTGTGGCGTAATGGTTATGGCGTTGGATGGAGACCTACGTTCTAGTTCCCACTTCGCCATGGAGCTTACTGGATGGTTTTGAACCAGTCACTGACTCTCAGCCTAACCTACCTCACAAGGATGCCGTGATGATAAAAAGGAAAGGAGGAGGAGGATATAGCTGCCTTGGACTTGCAGGAAAAAGGAAATACATACATACATACATACAGAAATGACACCCAACACTAGCTTATACTCTCGTTGCAAATTCTACAATCAATTCAGTTACATATATGACAACAGAAGAAAAACAACTGCAAAATGTTGGAAGGAGTGAGCCTATGGCCCCTAGACAGAGTTTGAGAGGCCACAGGATTTTCCACATTCCCAAATCCAAGGTCAGAGAAAGCACTGTGGAGTCAGAGCAGGAATTGGAGCTCTGACCCCTTCCTCTATCCCCTTGCAGCCAGCACACAAAAAATCTTGCAGTCTGCTCTCTGAGGCTGAGAAAACAACCTCTGGGAGAGGCCCAAGAGCCAGGAGGGGTCATGAAAGAGAGGAGAGTGCTTCTACTCATACAAGGAGAAGGTACAAGAGTTTTGTCAATTCCTCCCACTGCACCATAAGCCATCACAAGCCACCCAACACAGAACCATTATTTGGGGAGGGGGGCAGTCCACTGTAGATAGGATAACATGGATGAAATTGGGCTTTCGGCCTTGCACAAACACAACTGAGTCGACCCAGTCTGTCTCTGCAATCTTCATTCACTTTAATCACTTCTGAACTTGTGCTCTCAGTTTGGATTCTGAGCCTACTACAAAAAGATGGGCAGGGCAATTCTTTGATAGAGGGACGTTTCTGAAGTGAAGTTACTTCCAGTTCCTAAGTCTGTCCATTCTCTGTACCTAGAATGTGAGGAAAGCGTCTTGCATTTTATTCTTCTCCCATCCTGCACGCACACAATTTTCCTTTCCTTTCCTCTTCCTCCATTGCATTTAAGGTAAGGGAATTAACTGTGCCAGCTCCGAGAATACCATAGCTGAATGTTTCTTTTGAAGCAGTTCTCTTCTGCATTTTTCTTAGTTGTTCTCCACTGGCAGAACACTAGCAGCATGTCAACATAAAACTTTAATAAGCAAATAAGCTCACTTCTATTTTATAAGGTTCAACTGGATTTTGTTTATGTTGGTGTTATTGCTGAATCAAGCCTTTTATGTGATGATCTACTTATTAAATAATGTTTAGCAATAGCTCTTGCGGACTTTCCTGCTCCTATATTAATCAAAGCAACAGATTAGCTAAAGGCTGCAATGTGGAAGAAGACTGGTAGACTGTGGTCAAGACACAGATTTATGGATTTTTCCCTTAAGCTGCTTTCTTGGGAGAGCTTTGATAAAAAACATATGATCTCAATTATCATTAGCTCTATGTGGTTTTCACAGACTTTCTCAGACTTTATAGAGCAGAGATGTTGCACGGCGAAAGTCTTTCATGTATACCTTTTGATAACATTATGACAGAAAGCAGAATATCAAGGTACTACAAATATATAAGTGTGTAAATATATAAATTGAAACAGAAAGCAATGTGATGTAAATTAATACAGCATGTGATCAATATAGTACAGTGCTTCTGAATTAGATTTGTCACCTCCACTTACTTATAAGCTTGGGTCTCAGTGAGGTGACGAACTGGCATCTGGGCTGTTCCACTTCAGATGGGGACTTATTATTTAAAGAGGGCTCTAGCTGATGGTGCTTTCCTGAGAATAGTGTGGATCCTGGCAAATGACCACTTTTGCTGACCTCTGTCACAAGTCTGAAGTTAAACAAAGCTCACTGGCCACGTGTGTCATCCTGCCAGGTACTTGCCCATTCCCTGTTAGTGCAAGAGGTTTATCAGAGCCTTAGACCGTCTGTATGGTGAGTGGGTGGTGTCCATGGGTCAGGCATTGGGCAGGCCTGTC
This sequence comes from Varanus komodoensis, assembly GCF_004798865.1. Classification (NCBI taxonomy): domain Eukaryota; kingdom Metazoa; phylum Chordata; class Lepidosauria; order Squamata; family Varanidae; genus Varanus; species Varanus komodoensis. Next base: position 22,495,536 of record NW_025335317.1, read on the forward strand.
TCATAGCATATTTCAGCTTTCCTGGCAACTTGTAAAGCATGGAACTTTTCATTTAGAAGTTTCTTAGCCTGGCTTCGCCCTTTCATGTCTCCTATCCAAGACAGGAGGAAATGTCTGCAGGAATTTTCTTGCATTCATTCATAGCAACTGCGGCACAAAGGTAAGTTATTTTGCTGGGAACACAGCAGTACTGACACTCCAATTTATTTTAACACAACAGCCATGGATCTTCATGAGACTTGTTTATCATCACATCTGGTATCATCCTAGGAATAGACAAATCTTTTTAAATGAAAGCCAGGCTTCCTTAGAATGTAACCACAGCTTTTTGGCTGTAAACTATCCAGCCTCCTAAGTATATTTTTGGTATATTTATCAGCAGCATCATTGCAACTGTTACTGCATTAGTGATAGTTACAAACCTTGCTCTCTGAAACTAGATGGATTCAAAATTTAATTTTATAAGTATAGTGAGTTGTTAGGAGCCTTCTTGAAGGAAAAGCCTGTGAAAAACTTCACCCTGATATTTTGCAGGATACAGTGCTATCAGCTCAGCCTAGCATGCAATAAGTTAAGGCTTGGATAATTTATGGGCCTGATTGAATAGAAAAGCACACGGAAAGCAATTTTGCCAGGAGGTTGTTAGCATATGGTCCAGTACTTGGGGCAAGGGATTTGTAGAACAGTTAATCAAACAATACTAGATTAAGTGCCTCACAATTAGATAGGACATAGGAATTGGAAATTAGATATGAATATACCTCCAGGCAAAGAATCATTAAGCTGGGCCATTGCATAATTATTAAGCACACAAACCAAATGGAGATTCCTTACCCTACAGCACTGCAATCTCTAGTACTGGGTTGTTTCGATTTAGCCCTTGAGGAAGACTTGGAAAATAATTCTTTCTATTGAAACATCTGCCCATCTGGACCAAAGATATATCCCTTAGCTTGATCCAGAATGTTTCCTTCCATTCCTTTTGTACAAACTGTATAAAACCATGCCTTTCAATGTCTAAGTAGTTCCTGGCCACGCAAGGCCATGCAGCGACCTCCTGCTGAAATCATTTAGTCACAGCCTATCCCACGCAGCCAAGATGCCACTTGCCTGCAATCGCTCTCTGAGACCACTGGTGTCCTGCCCCCTGCCCAGCAAAGGTGGGGTCCCACAGTGCTCCTGGGGAGTGGCATGCTTCATAGCGCCACCTCCTCTCAAGAGGCAGGTGCCCCTGTTCTTTAGTTGCATAACAAGCCCAGTGTCCTGGTTGCATCTGTAGGCTTTCTTTCTTTCTTTCTTTTAATAAGTTTTATTTGAAATAACCCTAATACAAAGAAAAACTAAAAACAACATCAATTATCAGAAACATCGGACCTGCTGGGTCAGCCCCCACATTTTTTTCTATTTATGATAACTTAAAAATATATTTGAATCTATACGAAGTCCCATTTCTCTAGCCATTAATAAAAAGAATCCCAAGTTTGATAGAAATCAGTATCTTCTTTCTCCTTCAATGACAAAGTCAATCTGTTCATTTCTGCACAGTCCAAGATCTTTTTTAGGATCAGTTCATCGGTGGGTGGTTCTTCACTTTTCCAGTGTTGGGCAAATGCAATCCTCGCCATAGTAATTACATGTAAAATCAAGTACATTTCTTGTTTACTAATATCAACAGGTATAATGCCTAATAAGAAAACTTCAGGTTTAAAAGCTAAAGATTTTTGTAACATTTCCTCAAGCCATTTATATATTTTAATCCAATACTTTTTCGCTTTATCGCAAGTCCACCACATATGATAGAAGGTACCCAATTTATGTTTACATTTCCAACATCCATTTGACATATTTGGAAACATCTTGGCTAGTCTATTTGGCAACAAATACCATCTATAAAACATTTTATGCAGGTTTTCTTTACATGAAGTTGCTAATGTTACCTTAATATTTCTCTCCCACAGCTTTTGCCATTTTTCTAATTCAATATTATATCCAAAGTTCTGTGCCCACGTTATCATAGTTTCCTTAACCTGTTCATCTTCCATTCTCCTATCTAGTAAGAAGTTATATAGTCTTTTAATCATTTTGTCATCTGATTTAAGCATCACCTGATCAAATGCTGTTAAATCTTTATAAAAGCCCCACATTCTATAGCATTTCTTTACATTTAGCATATCTCCATTGTATCTGCACCTTATGCCAGCAAGAGATATTAGATCCTTGTTCTTGTATTTCTTGATTCAATTTCAATCCTCCATCATTATCCAAAATGTCACCTCTTACGATTGCTTCAAAGTTCAATGCATTTGGATATACAAGAGCTTCCATAGGGGAAAGCAATCTTGGTAATTTATTATACAATTTTGTCTTTAACTTTTCCCACACCAACATTAATGATTTCCTAATATAATGACTTAAAAAAGAACCATGTACCTTAGCCTTTTCCACATATAAACATGCCAACCCATTTGCAAATCATGCCCTTCGAGATACAAGATTCTCTTATTTCTTAAGGTTATCCATTCTTTTATCCACAGAAGCTTGATAATACAGCATCCAGTCAGGGAGACCAAAGCCCCCATTCTCTTTAGCCTCCTGGAGTATTTTTAGTTTAATCCTTGGTTTCCTCTTTCTCCATATAAATCTCAAGATTTGAAAATTTAAATCATCAAAAAATTTTCTATCAATTTTTATGGGAATCATTTGGAATAGAAACGAAAGCTTTGGCAATACATTCATTTTAGCCAGTGCTAGTCTTCCCCGCAAGGAGAATTTCAAGTTAGCCCATTTTCCCAAATCACTCTTTTAATTTCCTTAAATAGTGGATCATAATTGTCTTCTTTCAGAGTGGTACACTTAGCTGTAAGATAAATTCCCAAATATTTAACCTTTTTGACAATCTGAAAGTCTACTTGTTCCACCAGAGTTTCCTCTGCTCCTGTGTGAGATTTTTTACTAACAATTTTGTTTTTTTTTCTGTTTATTTTCATCCCGGTAACCTCGCCATACTCTTCAATCCTTTGTAGGAGTTTAGGCATTGTTACTAAGGGTTCCTCAGTGATGAAAACCAGATCATCTGCGAATGCTTGCAATTTATAGTTTTCATCTCTAATTCTAGTACCTTTAATGTCCATGTCGTCCCTGAAATTTCTGTTTACCACTTCTAGGATCAATATAAACAACAGTGGTGATGGCGGGCATCCTTGTCTTGTACCCTTTTGTATATCTATAATATTTGTAAATTCTCCATTGATTATAATCCTAGCGGACTGTTTTTGATAGATGCTTAATATCGCATTAATCAACTTTTTGCCAAACTCCATTTGAACTAGGTGCTGCTTCATAAATTGCCAATTAACATTGTCAAAAGTCTTCTGTGTGTCCATGAATAATAGTGCCATTGATTTTTCCGTATGTCTCTCATATTATTCCTCATTTGTATTTTAGGTAAGAAACCATTTTGATCTGAGTGAATAAAGCCTGTTAAATACTTCTTCAATCTTTCTGCCATTATGGAGGCAAAAATTTTGTAATCCACATTTAATAGTGATATAGGTCTATAGTTTTGAATCTGCGTCAAGTCCGTGTCTTCTTTCAGTATTAATGTAATATTTGCCTCTGTCCAAGTATTTGGTATTTTAGCATTTAACAATGCTGCATTACATATATCCTTAAGAAGCGTTGTAGGCTTTCTTGTCCAGCTATGGAACCCATGGTTCTGCTCCAGAGCTTTGCTACTTTTTCCCAGACCACCCCATTCTGACCCCCTAGGACCCTGGTCTACTAAAGCTTTTCTCAAGGCTTCAGTTTGCCACACATGTAGGGGTTTCCCACAGCCTAGTGAGGCTACCCAGAAACAATCCAACCAGGGTCCCAGAAGAGTTATCTCTCATACCCCATTGCATATGCAGGAAACCCTTTTCCTGTAGAAGACTCCAACCCTGCATTTCCTCTTTTTTATTTATATTTGTATGACTGTGTGTAGGAATTAAGTCTATTTATTTTATCATTTATTATAGCATTTTTATGCCACCCCTGTCGCAGAAAGCCTTGGGGTGGCTTACAAAGCAGAATAAACAAACATAGAAAAAACATTAAAAATCTGGACTATCTCGGAAATAGTATAAAACCAATAAATAGAAACAATAATTAACAATTAAAATATCATTTAAATAAAAAGGTCTTGGCCTGGTGCTGAAAAACAAATAACAACGGCGCCAAGTGGACCTCTCTGGGGAGCACATTCCATAGGTGGGGCGCCACCACAGAGAAGGCCCTCCTCCGGGTACTCACTCTCCTAATATCCTTCACAGAGGGCTCCCGGAGAAGGGCCTCCTCCGCCAATCTCAGGGGGTGGGAGGGCATATATGGACACAAGCGCTGCTTTAGATAACCAGGTCCCAAGCTGTTGAGGGCTTTATAGGTGATAACCAACACCTTGAATTGGGCCCGGACTTCAATGGGGAGCCAGTGAAGCTGATGGAGGACTGGGGTTATATGAGAACAACACCCAGTCCCTGTCAGCAACCTGGCAGCTCTATTTTGCATCAATTGAAGTATCTGGACCATCTTCAAGGGCAGCCCCATATAGAGCGCATTACAGAAATCTAATCAGGAAGTTACCAATGCATGTGTCACAGTCGCCAGGCAATCATTCTCCAGGTAGGGACGCAGCTGATTGATCAGCCAAAGCTGAAGGAAAGCGCTCCTCGCCACCGCTGTTACTTGAGCTTCTAATGACAGATCTGGGTTGAGGAGCACTCCCAAGCTGTGAACCCTGTCCCTACAAGGGAGTGCAACCCCATTCAGGACAAGGTCCAAGTCCCCCATCCCAAAGCCTGACCCACCTACCAGCAGGACCTCCGTCTTGTCTGGATTGCGCTTCAGTTTATTGGCCCTCATCCAGTCCATTACCTCAGCCAGGCACAGGTTCAGTACAACCACTGCCTCACCTGGATTAGTTGAGAATGAGAGGTAGAGCTGGATATCATCAGTGTACTGATGATTCCACAGCCCACACCTCCTAATGACCTCTCCCAGCAGTTTCATGGAGATGTTGAATAGCAAGGGGGACAAAATGGACCCCTGCGGAACTCCATGGCATAGCTGCCATGGTGCAGAACCATAGTCCTCCAGCACCATCTTCTGGAATCAGCCATTGAGATAGGAGCGGAACCACTGCAAAGCAGTACCTCCAACTCCCAATCCTGCAAGCCTATCCAGAAGGATACCATGGTTGATGGTATTGAAAGCCGCTGAGAGGTCCAGGAGAACCAACAGGGATGCACTCCCCCTGTCTTTCTCCTTGCACAGGTCATCATACAGGGTGACCAAGGCAGATTCAGTACCGTACCCGGGTCTGAAGCCGGACTGAAATGGGTCCAGATAATCAGTTTCATCCAAGAGTGCTTGGAGTTGTCCCATCACCACCAGCTCTAACACCTTGCCCAAGAACGGGATGTTGGCCACCAGTCTATAATTGGTGTCTACCTCTGGATCCAGGGATGCCTTCTTTAGGACTGGCCAGACTACCGCCTCCTTTAAAGGGGCAGGTACCCAGCCATCCCTTAGACAGGTGTTGACAACCTCCAGGATCCAGGTCCCAATCCCGTCCTTGGCTTTCTTAAGTAGCCAAGATGGACAAGGGTCCAGTAAGCAGGAGGTAGGATGTACTTGTCAAAGCACCTTGTCCACATCATCAGACCGCAACAACTGAAACTCATCCATCAATTTTGGACCAGACGGCAACATTGGCACCTCCCCAGAAGAATCTGATTCACTAGTAGAGTCCAGCTCATGACAAATCTGAGCGATTTTCTCCCTGAAATGCTTGGCGAAGTCATCACAGCGGGCCTTCAAGGGTGGCACGAGATCTTTCTTTGGACCCAGGTGTACTAGCCCCTGTACCACCCAAAAGAGCTCTGCCAGATGGCATTGTGAGGAGGCAATGGAATTTCCTCTTCACCATTCTCACCACCACAGCATAGGCCCGATAATGGGCTCTTAAGTGTGTTCGGTCAGATTCATCCTGTGATTTCCTCCACCTATGCTCTAGACGTCTCCCAACCCGCTTCATCACCCGTAGTTCAGGTGTATACCAGGGGGATGAACGGGCTCTGCCTGGTGAGAGAGGATGCTTAGGAGCGATCATGTCAATAGCCCTAGTCATTTCCCCATTCCATAGTTCAACCAAGGCATTGACAGGAGCACCAGCCTTATCAACCGGAAATCCCCCAGGGCCTTCAGAAATCCATCCGGCTCTGGGGGTGGACCAGCACAATCGAGTCCACACCCTTACAGAGGAAAAGGCCATTCTCGAGCTCAAACCTCACGAGGAAGTGATCTGACCATGACATGGGTGTCAGACACAAGTTCCTCACCCTCAGATCACCCTCTTCCTGCCCTGTTGTGAAAACCAGGTCCAGAGCGTGTCCATGTTCATGGGTTGGGTCAATGACGTGTTGAGACAGCCCCATGGCTGCCATGGAGGCCATGAAGTCCTGAGCCGCCCCGGTCAGAACCGTCTCAGCGTTGAGATTGAAGTCCCCCAGGACAAACATCCTGGGAGTCTTCAACACCAAGTCCGAGATGATCTCCGTCAGCTCAGGCAGGAAGTCTGTTGGGCAGAAGGGTGCACAGTACACCAACAGAATTCCCAGTCTGTCTCGGTCGCCCAACACCAAGTAGAGGCACTCTAGACCCGGCCTCGAGAAGACAGGAAGCCCCATAAGAGAGAAAGAGGCTCAGTAAACCAAGGTGACCCCCCTCCCCTCCCCTCCAGGTGTGGTTGGTGCTGGATCAGATACCTGGGCGAGAACAGTTGAGAGAGAGAGACATAACCCCCCTCTCCCGCCCAGGTCTCTGTAATGCAAGCCAGGTCAGCCCCCTCATCCACAATCAAGTCATGGATGAGGGATGATTTATTGTGGACCGACCTGGCATTAAGCAGCAGCACCAACAGGCCTGGGGGGTGGTTGACAAGACTACCTGGAACCCTCAGGCTGGGGGAATAACCAGAAAGAGGAACAGGTGTTAACCATCTGTCCCTCCTTCTTCTACGCGGACACGTTAAATCCCCAAAGCCGTAATGTCCATTGCCCATGACCACCCCAATGGCGGTGCCCACACGCTCCCCAGGCAACCCCATATTCATTGCTGAAAATGACTCCATTAAAAAATGAGCTAAAAACACATTAAAACACCTACAAACACTTAAAAACACCCCCAACACATTTCAATCCAATTAACAATCCCACCCGCCGGCTGACAACAAAGCCTCTGGCCAGGCCAGCCCAGCCCCCGCACGACTCCCAAACGGCAGCGACCACCCTTTGGCCATTGCCCTTTGGCCACCGGCCCTGGCCACGTCCGGCGAGATAAGCTGGCGGCCCGTCCCCGCTCCCCACCCCCAATCCGGCATGGCACTCACCCAGCGCCGGTGGGGCAGAGAAGCAAGGGTGGCTGCACGGCACTTGCTGGCCGGCAAGATGGCGGCGTCCTCCCCGGCAGCAGCGTCGTTGACCGGCCTGGTGTCCTCCGGCCCCGGTGGGTCCAGCGATGGCTGCAGGCTGCGGCGTCAGCTGTCCCCTGGGGTCCAGTGGATCACCCCACGATGTTCCCCGGCTTGACAGCGGCAGCGGTGCAGCGGTGGCAGATGGTCGGAGGGAGGGGAGGAGAGGGACCCAGTTCCACCTCCGGCTCGCCCGCGTCCAGCGAGATAAGCCGGCAGCCTGTTCCCTGCGCCCCACCCCCAATCCGGCATGGCTCTCACCCAGCGCCGGTGGGGCGGAGAAGCAAGGGTGGCTGCACAGCACTCGCCGGCCAGCAAGATGGCGGCGCCCTCCCCGGCAGCAGCATTGTCGACTGGCCTGGCCCCAGTGGGTCCAGTGATGGCAGTGGGCCATGGCGTCAGCTGTTCCCCAGGGTCCGGTGGAGTTCCCCACGAAGTTCCCCAGCTCGACAGCGGCAGATGGTCAGAGGGAGGAGGGGAGGGGGGGAGAGGGGCCCAGTTCTATCAACAGACTTTGGGGGAAGCTCAGAAACTTTAGTGCAGGCTTCCTCTGATCATCCATTTGGCAAGGCCTTGTCGCCCTCTTCTCCACATTTTCTTTTTGTGCCTACTGTGGCCAGCCAATTATTTCAGAAGAGCTGGTTGGCACACAAGTAGTCAGAAATGAATGCTTATGTTTAGGTACTCCATTGCCCTACCCAGGGATTTTTTTTGTCATAGAACGCACCAGAACGGCGTTCCGGCACCTTTTTTTGACGGATTTTTCCAAGTGATTGTGAATCACCCTGTTGGGCGTAGCAGGTTGGCGGCAAAAATCATTAACATAGTGCCTGTGGGCTGCTTGTGTGTCGGTGCTGATTGTCGGTACTGATTTTGAGGGCGCTGCTCGGCTTGGGATCGGTCATGTGGTCGCACGCTGAGTGCTTCCTGCTGGCGGCAACCATTGTGTAAAAGTGTGACCCCAAGACATGAGTTCCGGTACCTTTTTTTTTTTTTTTTTTTACAAAAAAAGCACTGGCCCTACCTGCCTTCTTTCCATGGTGACTGTGGGCAGTGACTAGCCCTGCATGTCATCCATGGCTACAGACAGCCTCTGTAGGTCTCCCTTGTCTCACTAAACTTTCCTGCTCCACTTCTGTATCCCCTTCTTTCTCCCTTCTCTCCCCCCAAACCCCTGGAACCCAGATTTGTTGAGCCTTGATGCCCCAGCCTTTCCAAAGTCTTAAAGCCAGCCCTTTCCATCTTAGACACAGCACGGAGGTCCCTTGGCTGCTCTTTAGTAAATGGCAGCCCTTAGTCAAGGCAGTTCACATTAACCGAAGAAAATAATACCCACAATCTAATTAAAACCTTGCAAAACATATAAGGCAACCTTAAAAACTATTTAGTTTTTATATGTTACTTTTTAATTAGCTTACATGCAATTAGTTTAAATTAGTTTCTCATTTCTCAACCATCTGAAACCCATGCATGGGCATCTATGCTATTATTTTTGGATTTTTGTATCATATTATTACTACGTGTAGGACTGTTTGTAATGTATGCATAAAGTCCTTCTCTCATGGAGGCCCAGTGGTAACTTTTACCAGCTAATTCACAAAAGGAATGACAGGATGCATTTTTATTGCTGTGCATTCAATAAATGATCCTATTTTGAAGAGACCTCTCTTTGTTATGTGTGCATACATGTGTACGTGTACACATTATTCAGTACACATTTGCCAAGATGTCCCATGATTTGATGTTAAAAGACCATTTAGAGGGTGTGCACAGGATTTCCGTATCAGAGGTTGGAGACGGCGCTGTGAATCGGCGTTGTCACTCCCCTGCCCCTCCTGTGGCTGCTGCCACCATGCCGGCTTCCTCCTCAAAGTCAGGAACTTGGCCCCAGAAAGAAGGTAGAGGGGAGGAGCGGGGAGGCAGAGGATAGGGTATGATCTGTCCTGCATTTACTGCATCCGCTTTCCCACCCCCTCTGAAATGCCACAGATGAATGGAGGAATCACCTTTATCAGGAAAGGATCAAGGGGATCCTGCTAATGAGCTGATCTCTCATTGGCTGTTGAGACTACTGACCATGGGATCCCCTGAGCTGGCTCTGTCAGCTAGGTATGGCCAGTGCTGTGGCACAGTGGCTCTGTGCCTACCTGCAGGGTTGTGTCCAGAAAGTCATATTGGGTAACTATTCCTCAAACCCCTGGCAACTGAGTCATGTGGTTCTGCAAGGTACCATCCTGTTCCCAGTGTTATTTAACACCTGGATGAAGGCACTGGTAGGGGTCAATAATGGATTTGGAGCTGTGCCATCAGTACTCGGGTGGCACACAGCTCTTCTCCCTGTGACAGCTGGACTGGGAGAGGCTGCACAACTCCTGGATCAGTGCTCAGATTCAGTGATGAGCTGGATGAGCATGAATAAACTGAAACTGAATCCAGGCAAGTCAGAAGCTCAGGGGTGAGTGGTTCCTGAGATCAGGAGATAGGTTCACTGCACATTTTGGATGGGTTTAAACTCCATCTGGAAGATCAGATCATGTTCTCGAGGCATCCCTAGACCCATCATTGTTGCTGGAGTCTCAAGTGCCTGCAGTGACTTGGGGTGGCTTTCACCATCTCTGACGCCACAGCCTTGTGACCGTGCTAAAGCGATCCTTGATTCAGTAAAGAGGAGACTATCAGGTTTCCAAGGAAAGCTCCTTTCAAAGAGAGACTGAACGCCAGATCTGGGTTTTAAACACTGTGCATGTAACATTTATTCTATGATATAAAGAATGCAGAAGTATAAGAATACAAGTTCAGCAGGCATCAATCAGCAACAGTATCAAGAGGCCTCATTCACACTTGCATTCATGCAACACTCACACTCACAGCCAATAGACCCTTTTGATGATTCATTGGGACTGTGGGCGACCAGTAGCAGCGCTGTTCTGACACACACGGGAGCTGGAAAGCCCAGTCATTTTATACCTTTAAGCTGATGCTACGAGTTGATGCTCGTATCAGCTTAGTCCAACTGGATGGAACAGTGAACTCCCCTGAGCAGCGCTGACACAGAACGTGCTGGTCCTTATCTCGAACACACGCACTCTCGTCGCAGTCCGTTCTCTCCCTGGATGGCACAGCGTGGGCTTATCTTGTCTGTTATGCTCCATTCTCCGGCCACTCCCGGCCTCTCAGTTTCCTCAGTCTGGCCAGTCCCATCATGCCTTTTCATTCTTCATTCTCTTCTGGGTCTTAGGCCTCCAGGGACCCATGCACACTGTGACAGCCTCTCCTGGGCAGGGATAGCTTGGCCACAGTGATCCAGAAGCCAGTAACACAAAGGTGGGATTGCTGCAAAGCTCTCTAAGTGCGGCTTCCCTTAAGGCTGCTCTGGAAGTTAGTGCCGAATGAAGTGGCTCAGCTGTCTTGAAGAGCTACCTGTGGAACTGCTTTGCTGAAGGACCTGTACTGACGACCCATTTGCAGTTGGGCCGGGTTTCAGAATTTAGTGCTCCGCACAAAGCTCTGATCCACTTGGGACCAGGATATCTGAGAGATCCTCTTCTTTCTTATTAACCTGTCTGGTCACTGAAGTCATCAGAGGACATTCCCCTGGTGGTTTCACATGGACTCATAGCCTCCATGCAGCCCACTAGGAGGAGAACCTTCAGTGTGGTGGCCTCATTACTCGGGAATTTCCGCACTCAGGAGGTCAGGTAGGCACAAATACTGTGTTGTTTTTGGCACCTCCCCCTGTTTCTTGTAGATCTTTCTTGCTGATCTGGCATGATCTTAATGTAATTTTGAATGCATTTTCTACATTCTTTTATTTGTTTTCACTGTATACTGTTCTCTGCTCTTGAATCAGCTTGGATTTGGAATGGTATAAATACTGTAAATAAACAAAAATGGCCTGAACTGTTTGCCAAGCTAAAATTCAGAGTGGGAGATATAGAAGTTGAGATTGCCTCTACTGCACCTCTGACTCTGCAGGTGGTGCTTGATGCTTGTGAACCTCTGAGTTCAGGGGTTTATGAACATCCAGGGTTCAACCCATAGGACTGTTCCCTTAATCATGTGTTCATATGGCCCTTTGCTTATGCATGCAGGGAAGGTAGTCATTAAAAGAATCCCTTAGGTGAGTATGCATGTAAGGACACAGATATACATATATGTAAATAAGATACAGATATTTGTATATAGCACTCCCTTTGCTTTCAAGATAGTGCTTATTTGAAGGGCTGCACCTGCTTTGGAATTCTTCAGTGGATTGCATGTGTTCTCTATTAATTCTGAAAGGAAGACAGAATGATGGGTGTTACAGTCCAACACATCTAGAGGGCATCAGATTTGGGAAGGCTGATCCAGGAAAAAAGGGAGAGAGACATTGGTAGCCCTAAGTTGTTCACCTAGAAACTCACAATCCTATTCTCTTTCCTGTCCTCATGGCTTATCTGCTTTGGAAGAAATAGTGTCGCTTTAGGGAGATGTGGTCGTAAGGTTTGTGATCTTTGCTCACAATTGCTCTGCTTTTCGGTGGTTGGCTGAAAACTGCATAGCCTTACCTTTCATAATGGAAGGTGTATGTTTTTTTGTTTATTGAATTTCAAGGCATTGTGTAATGGACAAATTGATATTATACAGTTGTCAACCAAGTCAGTGGTGGCCCAAACGTGACACCATGTCAACATTTAACATAAAATCAAAGTCAGGGTTATAAGTTCAAACCCATTTTTAAATGAATAAATGAACCCCAGATGTTGTTCTTTCTCTGACTAGCAACTTGACGGTGCTCATTTGAACTGTTGGGTAGCCAGTGCCAGAAGGAGAAAAAAGCTTTGAATGGGTGCTTCATAAAAAGGAACCATTTTGCCTTTTGTGACTACGTATGTTTGGAGGTTGCTTGAATAATTGGAATTAAGAAACCCTAATTATCTGCTTGGCAAAGGCAGTATGTACCCCTCTTTATCCTCACATTTTATTTTCAGAACAACCCTGTGAAGCAGTGTAGGCTGAGAGTCTTGTGACTGGACCATTCAGCACCTTCTCCTCTCTTCCTACTCACCTTCCAGGAAAAGTAAACCAAATGCTTGTTTCTATGGCATAGGCCACTAGGGGTGTGTGATAATTCCCCATTGCTTGCAAAACATGCGGATACAACCTGTTTGCAGTCATGAATGAGAACCGTAAGCAGGAGAATACATTCTTCAACAGTGTTTGCAAATCCTTGAATGTCCTGCTGTATTTGAAAAAGATGCACGTTTCAGCAAGACAAAGATTTGCAACTGCGCATTAAAACCAGGCCATTTCACACATTAGTCTATGGAGAACATTTGAACAACTTTAGAAATTTGCACAGACTTGATATATTTTTCTGCAAGTTTCATATCGATCACATTCACTTTGTGCAATTTCCCCATCTTTGCAGAATGAACAAAAATTGCAGCCATGTGATCAAATCAAGGAGAGATGAGCAATTAGCCAATATTCAGAAAATCAGGGTGAACTTAAGTATTGCTTGGCTCCCCATCCCTATGTGCCACATTTATCCTCACAATGAGCTTGTGAGTTAGGTTTGAATGAGCATCTGAGTCTCTTTTGGCAGAGGAAGGGTCTTTGTCCTCACAGACTTCCTCTAAGTGTCATAGCTTAACTGTCCTTGCCCAGCTGCTCTTTTACACCTTGCTAGAATCAGAATTTAATTTATCTGATCAAGGCCCCATCTAACAAATGCAAACCAAATTGCTCTTTCCCCTTCAGAATGTCAACACAGTGCAGTTGGGACAGACCCTAGTAGAATCCATCTCTCTAGTATTTCCAGACTCACCCTCTTGCTTAGCCTGGTCTCAAAAAGGGGCAGGTCAACAGGAAGCTTGCAAACCCTTGCAGAATGAAGGTTGTGCAACTGGCAACCTTCTTCCACACCAGGTGTGGCAACACAGAGTCTGCTGCTGTTGGTGTGGAAGAGGGATGCTTCTTGCGCAGTGCATTGGGCTTGATTCCCGCCGAGCACCCCATGAATGCCAGGTGCCCTCACCAGAAACTTAGCCTCTGGGATGCTGCAAAGTGGACCAGAGTCTGGGAAGCCAAGCCCAGGAATCCAATGGATCCCTATCTCCAAATGGATTTCTCACACGTTCCTACTACACAGGCCCTTATCAGTGAGAAAACCCAAGCCTAGATCCAGCCAGATACTGCCTCCGAAGGGTCACACTCACCCACTCCAGTACAATATGAATATAACTCCTACATCATTTCTGGTTAACAGTTTCTGCTCTCTTCAGGACTACAAAATAATTACCCTTTTAAAAATAAAGTCATTATTAATTGAGGAAGAGTTGTTTTTATTTTTTGTTTATAAACTACTCTTTCATCCCAACATTTCTCTAGTCATCTCAAAATATTCAGAGTATGTGCAAACAACAGCTCTTCCTGGGACCTGATTATTCAGGGAATACTGCTCCAACTGATTCAGTTTTAGAAAGATTAGAATAACCCAACCTTTTGTATCATCATTAACAGGGAGGAGTGTTTTGTTTACTGATGAGCCTTAACATTATTACGGTCACTGCTGTGATGGTGACACTGTACCCTCTCTCCCCACTCCCTTCCTCCTTGCACATTATTATGTTTTTCAGTCCAACTTCCACTATCAAATATGCAAAAGCAATTTCATAATCTCTGACTGCCCAAAGCAAATTGTTTAGTTTCAATCAGATATTAGTGAGGGTGCATGCTCCAGTGATATTACTTCAATTAGCTTACTAGATTTGTGCTCTTTAAAATCTCAGTTGCATGGTAATTGGGACTCATTTAACCAGGATCCTGCTATCAGAGACTCCAGGTTTCTCCAGCAGCCTGGCATCACTATCTAGAAGTAATTTTCAGCACCACTAAATAGCAAGCTGGAGTATTTACTGTAGCAGAGTGTTTCCATCTCTTTCCTCTTTTCTGCTTGCATTTATTCATCAACTGGCCTTAGGAAAATAAGCTAGGTTAAAATTAATATTTGGAAGCTCATAAAAATATTCACTTAAGAATGCGGTAGGTAATTCTGTCAAACAAACCACTGTGTTTTCAATTTAACCTTATCAAATGGAATTTAGTAATCTAAAGTAAAAATGAAATTGCTAAACCAAAGAAAAAGGGCTACTTTCAATGGTGGATGCTCATCAAGAGAACTGAGTAGTATATATTCCAGGATTCATCATCTCCAGATGGTGGTGCTGGGGGATAGCTGCTCTGTGCCAAGGTCTCTGTACCATGAAATTCCACAGGGCTCTATTCTGTCCCCCACACCCCATGCTTTTGAACATCTGCACGAGGTCGCTGGAGAAGGTCATTTGGAGGTTTGGGATGAAGTTTCATCAATATGCAAGCCACAGTGAGAAAAGGGGGGGGCAGCACTGCCTCCCCCTTGTTGCTGCTGCCCAGCTGCTTCTCCCACTGCCACTAGGTTACCTGCAGATGCATGAGGTTCCAGCATGTGTGGAAGGAGCAGAGGGGGAAATCCATTGGGTGGCTCTGCTCCTTTCTGCAATGCTGCCCAGCGGCTTCTCACCCTTGCCGCCCACGCATGGGAGGGGGTGTGCTCAGCACTCGTGAAAGGTGGCGCAGCTCATTTCCATGGCACTGTCCCACTGATCTCCCCCTTTCGCCTGAGCATGGATACAGTGCGCCCTGCTGCCCAAGTGGCCCTCTCTGGAGCAGGAGACGAGGGTGCCCGACCACTTCCTTGTCCCCTCTGATGCACTTCGGGGCATGAGCCCTGTTTGGGCAGCAGACGCTGCTTGATCACAGCAGTCAAAATGAGGAGCCTCCCTCTTCCCTGCAGTGCTTCCTGGGATGTTGCCTGGGGGACTGCCAGGGAAGAACATGATGGGTGGGAGGAAAGTGAAAGCTTGGTCGTCTTTCAGGCACACCTGCACTAAAACGAAGGAACGAGCATAGTGGGAACTGTGCAGGATTGCTTGCCATGAGGTGGATCTCAGATGCTGGGAGTGTGTGTGTGTGTCACCAACAATCCTGAAGTCTGTGTGCAGAGATTAGTGTGCACTTTCAGGAAGTCCTGCTTGCCCTTCCAGAGGGCTCTGAAGTCAGAGCCTCAGTGTCTCCAAAGTCCTGCAGCATGAGCCTGGCAAATAGCACCTAGTTTCCTCTAGTTTTTCTGAACTGCTTTCCTCCCATTGACACCAACGGGAAGGGAATGAAATGACCAGCTCCAGGGCTGATGTACTTCTCCTTGGATTCTGGTTGTAGAACAGCTTTGGACAAAGCTTCTCTTCTGACATGCAGAAATGGCTCACTAACTGTTCCTTTTCCCATCTCACCCCCAGTGTTGGATAAGTATGAGCTGCGGAGTTTCCCCAGAGCCTGGGACAGAGTTTCTGAGGTCACTGCAGTCCCCCTGAAGTTGGACCTCTCGCCACCATCTGAGCAGGAGAAGCGATATATAACCTACTCATCTGAAGGAATCTCTCTTTTGTTATGTGCCTACCTGTACCCAGAGGTCATCTTCAGGGGTCCTTCTCTGGTTGCCTTCTCCAAAGGAAGTGAGGTGGATAGCTACCAGGAAGAGGGCCTTTTGGGTTGTGGCACCCTGGTTGTGGAATGAACTCCCCAAAGAGGTACACCTGGCACCTACTCGGTATTCTTTTGTTTCATAATTTATCTGTTTGAAAATGTGCCTGATCTATACCAATTATAAGGAAAGAAATCCTTCCCTGATCTCTAGTTCTTGTCAGCAGTGTTTTTCTAATTTAGTATGAGGCTACTTGAAAATGGATTTAGCATGAGAATACTTGAAAAAGGAAACTGGAGGAGGGAAACTAAGATAGAAGCATTTCTTTATTTACCAAGCAGCGGGCATACGAGAAAACTATGTCACAGAGGCCTTTGATTTTGCAGTAATTACTAAAGTTTACATTCTGCATTCCTTGAGATAGTATGCTTAACTAAAAGTCTAATCAACTAATCCCCAGATTCCTAAAAGCTGAATATGTTGTTATTTTAAGTTTCCAATTCCAAAAATGGCAATTGTGGTAGAAATGTGCTTAAATGCACCTCTAGAAATGCACTTAAAGCAAGGAAAGTGTTCTTGAAGAATTAATCCCTTTTATAAAGCAATGAATCATAACCAAAATTGTAAACCTGCACTCTTTTGTGAAGTTTGAGGGGTTCATTGAAACATCCATGGTCAAGGTAGAAATTAACCTTTAATATAGAATTCCATTTTGTGTCCAAGTGCTGTGAAGTATTCCAACTTTTCCAAAGCACTGTGGTGCTCCTGTTGGCAGAAAGGAAGTGATGGATGAACCGTGTCTGAGCACTTCCTCCATTTCTTTCTAAAGCATTTGTCTCCCAGCATAATCGACGAGAAGGAAATTGCTTCGACCAACTGCAGGACCGCTCTAACTGCTTTCCTGTGCTGAGGCATGGAAGCTGTCTCAGGGATCCTTGGTTCCTCTCCTTCGCAAGGGCTGCTGCTGCCCTTTCAAATGCTGAGCTTGCAGACCAAGCCCTTAATCCTCCCCTTTTCCCCTCCTCTCTGACATCCAAGTGTCAGTGCCTGGTAACGGCACGGTTCTTGCCCTGTTATTCTGTTTTATATCCTAGAACACCTTCTCAACTTTTTGGGCATTCAAAGCCAGTAAGTACAGTAACGTATCATGATTGTAGAAATGCAATCACAGTGTATTTCCACTCAAAATGAGTTTCAAGTCTGAAAGCTGAATTCAGGCTGTGGACATTTGTGTGTGAAATTCTAGTATGCCTGTATTTTTTTTAAAAAAAATATGTGTGCACTTTTAAAATTATTATTACATTTCTATACTGAACAGCTAAAGCTCCCTGGGAGAGTCCCAAAATTGAAAACCATACGATAGAAAAATGTAAGACGTCATGGTATTAAAAACCTTTTAAAGTGTGACTGTTTACCTATAAATAATGGACCACAGGACCCAGTGTGGTTGCTTGGAACCTCCACACTCAGGATTTCAGGCGTTCTATCAAGGATGGAAGAAGCACTAGGTGGAGGTAAAGATCACCTCATGCTTCTTCTCTCCCTTCAAAGGCAGGTCGTTGTTGGCTGACTTTTCCTCTGGCTTGCAAGGAGGACAGGCTGAAACACTGCAGGGATGCACTGTAACCCAGTGGAGCATCCATACTTCCTCCTTACTCCCCGGGACACCCACCAAACACCAGCTCCATGGTGGTCTTCTGGAACAGTCTAGCGGGGATCCATGACTGGCACAAAACCCCCATGTGGCTCTAAGAGGAGAGGGAGGATGGTCTGAGCTTGGCATCTCAAATGTGGAGCACATTTCTGAGGAAGAACAGAGGACTCCCACCTCTCCTACAGCTGACCAGGTAGCATCTACTGGCCATAGGACTAAACCCTAAATCTGTCTTCTGTGCATTCTTCATATTGTCACAGTATTTAATTTCTAAAATAAGAACTATTTGAGTTTATTGTTATTCTCACATTGCATTTGTATCCCACTTTTTGTTCTCTTCTTGTGACAAACTCAAAGTGGCATACATAGCTCCATTTTATCCTCACAAGGACCTTGTGAGGTGGGTGGGACTGAGAGTCCGTGAATAGCCCAAAGTCAACCAGTGAGCTTCATGGCTGAGCAGAGACCAGAACCTGGATCTCCCAGGACTCTAAGCCCCATACCACACCACACACTGGTTCCTATGGTCTGCTTGGAAGTTAAGACCTTGAGGTAAGGAACTCTGTTCTCCTGTTATCCGTATGTAGGTCTTGGAGTGGGGCTGACTCTAGCAGTGTCGACTCTGACTTTGTGTGTGTTGGGGTGGGGGTTGGGAATAGCAGTTGTGTTCCACTTCAGGCAACAAAATATCTCAGTTCAGTACTGCCTATCACATTTCCAATGTTGCTTTTTTGGTGCACTAATTCCCAAGAGTTTCCTTGTAGCAAATACACTGTGAACATCCTCAGAAGCACAGTATTATTGGATGGATGACCTTTGAAAATCAATTTTGTGGACAGGCTTAGCTATTTTGTTATAGGTCTTTGATGGAGGAAGCACGTTATTATTGTTATTAATACATTGCATTTATAGCCTGCCTTTTTACCTCTTCTAGCTTTTACCAAAGTGGTAAAACTCCATTTTATCTTAAGACAACATGAGCCTAACCTGACTTTTAGAAGTCTCCTTCAACTCCCATGAAGGAGACCAACATGTGGGAAGCCATTCACAAGACTGCTGGAAGCATATTTCGGTGAAAAATAGAGCCAGCTTACTTGGCCTTGTTTCCACTTGGGCCTAGCACAAGCAGCACTGGTGACTTTCAAGCTGTGTGGCATTGAAGAACCTCCAGTTTGTGGTTCACCAAATTGCCAGCCAGCTAGAACTTATCTCAGGATTTTTTTAAAAAGCCCCTATAATTCCACTCTGCAAACTATATTATGCTCAAGTTATACAACACCACCATTTTGCTTGGTAATACTACTGCTGTGTGACTTCAGCCTACCTTGTTTGTTATTTGGCTTCACAGATCAATAGTAATTGATATTGGTCTGAAAGACAACTTCATTGTGGGAAGGCACCTTTCATATTCAGACTCAATCTTTTAATTTTCTATAGTAATAATTAAGATGGATCATTAAGCAAGGTTTACCCGCTGTGGTTTCTACTAAAAGGCAAACAACCCTCTGATGCTAAACATTTCTCGGTCAGCTTGTATCCAGTAAATCTTTGACTGGATTTTCATGAATTCATGCAGAGCTGAAGTTTCCTCTTACATGTCTCTTGAAGCAACCCAAACCACATGGTAAGGTTAAACAACGGTAATTAGATTTAAAAGAAAATGAATTGTGAGGAAAGTAGTTTAATTGGTGATATATTGGACTCAGTTAAGGATGGGTCTTTATGTGCTTCTTTCATCCAAAATAAAATAAAATCTGTGAAAATTAAAGCCATGAGAAAATGATGTTGAACCCCTTGAGCTCCACTACTATTTCTAGCTGAAGAGTAGACACTTTCTACTTTCCATGGTGGCATAAAGCATCACTTTTAGGGACATTGTGACTATTGTCGCACAGCTGAGAAAGAAACTGCCAACGATTCATCGGTAGTGTAGCACGGTTCACAGAGCAATGCTGCACTTTCTATGAAAGAGTATCATTACTGCCAAGTGTCCAGCAAGTCCTACAGATAAGTGTGCAAAGTCTGTCTTCATGCAGAGCCCTTGGCAGATGTCCTCATAGACATTGGTGGGCCTCCGTGAGCTTACCTGGTTGCAGCAGCTGCACTCAACTAGGCACCAAGCGGGAGCTGTGCTTTCTACTTCCCGCAGTGCCTCTGCTGTTGTGTTGCTCTGCAGCATCACCCAGACCCAGCAGCCTAGCATAGAAGGCAATGCAGGGATCAGCATCAATAAGCTCTGCCAGGGCACTGGGACCTTGGCATTTGTCCACACATTCAAGAATGGGATTATGCTATGTTACCATTGGGACGTGGGTGGCGCAGCGGGTTAAACCCCTGAGCTGCTGGGCTGTTGATCAGAAGGTTGGCAGTTCAAATCCGCGTGATGGGGTGAGCACCCCATCTTACCTACCTAGCAATTCAAAAGCATGCAAATGCAAGTAGATAAATAGGTACCACTTTGATGGGAAAGGTAACAGTGTTCCATGTGCCTTGGAGTTTGGTTATGCTGGCCACATGACCATGGAAGCGTCTTCAGACAATGCTGGCTCTTCAGCTTACAAACGGAGATGAGCACCATTCCCAGAGTTAGACATGACCAGCATGCATGTGCAAGGAAACCTTTTCCTTATGTTACCATAAAATATCACTTAAATGAGGTTTAAGCACCTGACTTAACAATACTGTAACTTTGAACTGTAAACTAACTTCTTAGATATTATCTGAATGACATGCCATGGACTTATGGGTGAGTAGACATTTTGATGCTGACCTTGAGATGGGAGAGGGGAAGAGAATTCACTTTTTAAAAAGAACCTCTTTGAATCCTTTACAAATGCATTTCAATTTCTTATAATTTGGATTGAGTTATAGATAACATGCTGAAATTTATATATGTCTATAAGACAAAAAGAGGCAATCTGGAAGAAATGGGAAATAAGGATCATTATATATTTTCCAAAATATGCTAATTGCTTCAGAAAGGCAATATAACTGCATCAAAGTGCACGGAGTGGTCACCCTCTTTTATCAACTGAACTTCTGGATTTAAGCCTCCTATCCTTGAAAAATGAAAAACTGCAAATATTTCAGAATCAAGACATGGCTTCTAAAGGAATTGCTAGTCACTAATCATGGGTTTTTACAAATGCAGTTTTAAACAGTTCTATCCAGTGGAATGAGTGGACCTTGCTTTTCCAGTAGGACTTCAACTCCAGATCTGTTCCAGATTTTCTTTCTGATGCAGATTTGGAGCATGGGGGACAGCTTGAGGAAGGGGAAATCATCCCACCAGCAATGTCAATTCTGCCAGCAGGAAGGGAAAAAAAAAAAAACCCAATAGGGCCAAGCTGCTGATTTGCAGGTTCATGTTCCTGGTATGTGCCACTGAGGGTTGCATTATCAAAGATGTTGCACAACATGTGAATCCAAACATTGTGGGTTATTTATGTGTTAAACAAGCTACAGTTAACCTAACATCAAATTGTAGGTTAACTTTGGGTTGTTTAACCCTCAGATAACTAATAGTGTACACGTTCATTCACCATGTTGTAGCCTCAAGTTGGGTTCAGAGGTTGATTATTTGGAGAAGCAGCACCCATTGTTATGTGTAAATTGGTTCACAAAGTTTTCCTTGGAATTAATCACTTTTTGAAAACATAGTTGTGGATTTTGGAAGTTAAATTTAGATTATTTCATCTAAACTTTGTTCCCTGTACCTTCCATGCTTCCTTTTCAGTTCCTTATTTTTTCCCTGCCTGACATATGTGTTGCTTTCATGTTAATCCTGGCTGGCTCTGTTTGATCTAGTTTTCAAAAAAAAGCGAGAACACAGTGATGCAAGAAAATCTAGAGTTTTTCATAGTGTGTCTCTTCTAGCTTGGAATTCAATGGGCATAGTTTCTCTCCTTGGTGTTCTCAAGCCATAAACACGTGGTTTTCTTTTTGTGGTTACAGCTCAGATGAAAGCCATGTGCTTGTAGTGGGAAATGTCATGAAAAGCAATTTTCTCATGGCATTCTTTCAAAGAGGAGAAATCTGAAGATTAGGAAGGGGTCTCAAAAAACAGTCATTTAGGATTCTTTTATTTTAGTTTATGAAAATAGGGCATGCTGTCATAAATGGGTATGTGGGTTCGATAAGGGCATAACCAACTCTAAGTCAGTCTTGTGCATCATGGGAGGTAGATGGCCATTCCATAGTGAAATGCAGAACTAGCACCGAAAAACTGAGCATGACTTTAATACATTTGGTTGGATTCAAGTTTCTTTTCCACGAATGGATGAGCTTCCTCTGCTGGAAGAATGCCTCTTCTAACAGTGGAAAGAAAATGTGGATTGAAGCCAATGAGTCCCTCACCCCGAACTAGCCAAAATCTATATGCAGAAACTCACATGGATTTCCAATGAAGAATCTTGAGATTAAGAGGCGAAATAGAGTTGTGCACCATAGACAATTTTGGCAACCTTGTGCTTGACCCTGTAGTATTTGTAGTCAAAATGGCCTGGCTGTTATATAGTGCAACTGTATGTCTCATTATCCCAGATACAATTTGACTAACACAAACATGGTTTATTACAGTATGAGGGTTTCTGGTCTAGATACCACATAGTGAGCACCAGTCAACCTCGTGATGCAAATGAGATGTTACAATTCAGGTAGGCAGAATTTTTTTTCTATCCTCCATCGTACTGAATAGTTAATGAAGCTAGACAACCAATGTTAATATACATCTACCTTTCATGTATAGAAAAATACAAATCAGAATGAAAGTATTATAACAATAACTGGTATCCTATCAGTTACATATCATTTATACTATCATTTGAAAACAATTTTATGGCTACACTGCTTGGATCTTGGATATTTTGATTAATTTTTAATAAAATTCTAAAGTGCATAGGCATAGAAAGCAAAAAGAGTATTTACTGCATCACATTCTTCAGTATTTTCGTGTTACTTTCAGCTATCATTTATAAATTGAAAAGTTGTTATCATGTAATGCCACTTCAGTTTATTTAATACCAAGGTAGTAGTTGTCAGATATGATTAAAATCACCATTTTCACACAATCACTTCCCCCATCTATTGTTAATCCTTATAAATACAAGACCACAAAGGGGCATCTATACTCTTATTAATATTCTGGGTTTATAGATTATTTTTCACTGGATCACTTTGTTTGCTATCCAACTCCCTTTATCACCATGGCAAAACCATGGAATCACCACATTTAACTTTTTGAGGAGAGGCAATAGATTGTGTTTTCATTGACCATTACATTGGATTTTTATCATTTTAAGCCCACAAATGAACTGGAGACCCTCCACAAATGTTGCTATGTTTTCCTTGATTGCTAGCCATGGATTCAGGTTGATCAATCAGCAAACTTCCTTTGACAATTAGGGACTAAAATTTCTTATACTTAATGGCTATTTGTTAGTGTGAGGCACCATATGTTAAGCACTGACCTAAAACTGCCATATATCTGGCTATTTAGTACTGTTTATACTGCTTTGCATTTCCCATTTTCTTGAACAGAAGAGAATTCAAAGACAGCCCTCTATAAAGTCCATTTCCTTGAATCTCTAGAATTCCCTTCATGGGCAAATAAGTTTGGATTCGTGCATGTTGGCCATCAGGAGGCCCTTAGGAACCTTCCCAGAACTGGTACTTTCCCAGCATGCCAAGAGCTGCAGTCCAGCACACCTGGATGGCCTGAGGTTGGGGAAGGCTCTCTGAACAAGAGGTTTCTTGCTCCAGTCAAATATTGGATTAATTATAGCGCTGTAACTGTTTTAATTTGGTGTCACAATTTTAATAGTATTGTTTTATCTGCTGCTGGGTGTTTTCGCTGATTGTCTGATTTATTCATATGCTGCTGTTATTTCAGTATTTAACATTTTGTTATTTTTGTGTAGCCTTATTCCACTGCTTTGCTGATTTTTGTAAACCACCTTGGGAAGATAATTTATTCAGAAGGGCAGTTTTTGGAAAAACCACTAAATAATAATAAGCAATAAAATACAGAGAAGAGTATTAGTGACCACTCATTTTTCTGTCAAACTGTTTGTTTATAAGTTGAGCTCTGTGGGTAAGAGAGATGCCATACAGGACTTGAAACAATGTCATTCTACAGATTCTATTTATTTATTTATCTATCCATCTAGCTGATAAAAAATTGAGGTCTTTGGTCACTAAATACAAATGGCTACATTGCTGACTGCTCCCAATTAGGTGAGACACATCAAATGTTTCAGTGGTTTGGAGCAGACACAAGCTGTCAAACTATACCAAAGTCCTGAGACAAAAATTTTGTACATCTGAAAACCATGTGTGCCACAATATTTAAGAATTGTATGAATTTATCACTCAGGGTTTCCTGAATTTTACATCTCAGGAAGAGAGATGGACAAGATTCAAGCAATGTAATAAATAGATGGAAATAAATGAAAGGAATCAGGCTATTGTCCTGTAGCTCTAAGAGACCAGCCTTGTGAAGGAGCAGTTGAGGCCTGTATTTAAATAGTTTACATGCTGCACCCTTTAGCTTCTTGGTCTTCAAGGCTGTCTCCTTCAGAGAATTGATAATTATAGTTCTCTGCTTAATGCTATGGTATCCCGAGCAATTACAGGTACTGAAGCTGCCATTAAGTTGCTTTATCATAAGCATGGGTCTGATAAGGGACACATAAATAGTACTTAATGTCAAAATGTCATGCCACATTATGGATAACATAGATGAAATGCTTATCTACACTCTGTATGAGCAAACAAGCAATGTAATTATTTCCTTTCTTTATAGACTCTGCATTTTAAAATCAAAGGTATCAGTCAACTCTTGTTCAGTTCATGTACTAACAGCAATCCTTCCTTTCTCCATTTCCCCACTAAAAGCTATCATGAATTTGAACTGGCTTAGAGACAAAGAAGTTGTTCTGAAAGGGCAGGGTAAACATTTGTAGGAACTGGAGAATGCAGTGTAGGAAATGTCCATCCGTTAGAACGATTAACGGATTCAAGATAGTATCAGCTTTGAAACTTTCCTCCTATTTCTGGTGGACTAGATTAGCCTATAATGACACATGTAAATTGTTTCTGGCTAACAAAGGACATAATACATGTTTGATATATGTTCTTCAAAGACAGGCCACACATAACACAAAATGTGGCTTGTTGTGTCTGAACCTATTCTGCAAGCAAACTATGGATTAATGATCAGCCATAATCCACAAATAGTATCCTTGGTTTCTTGATAGCTTAGGAAGTTTGACTTCTTGTAATGTCTGAACCCAGAACTGTAGCTTAACCATGGCTTGTTTGTGCTGCTGTCTTCCCTGAAATAGAGGTGCCCAGCAAGAGTAGCCTGAACGTGAAACTACTCAGAAGCTTGGGAAAATGTGTGGGAATGAAACAGTCCAGATCTAGGAAAAACAAGATGCAGTTTGCTTGTCCACAACACAATCTATGGCTAAATCATAGTAAACGGAAGCTATGGTTAGCATGGGAATGCAAAATGAAAGCAGACTAAAAATTCAGCTGACACATTTATGATCCCAGGTATACTTACCTGGAAGAAAGATTGAAGCAAAGATGCCCAAAAGGAGAGAATCAGTAAGCAATAGGTTACTTCATAAATGTAGCAAGTTCTTACATCCACAAGATGTCTACAGGTTTTCAGCAGGTCGTGGCTAACAACAAAGAAGGTCTGATTCTGCTAACAACACAACTACATCCCTCTTTTGATGTTTAAGGATATGATTATTTATTTATTTAAAACTTTTCAAAGTTTTACCAAAGTCTCAGGATGGTAAAAGGTGGGTCCTGAATATGAAAAGGTTTGAAGACTACAGGTTGTCCTAGTTTGAAGACTGGAGGTTGACTGGAGGTTGACTGAAGTAACATCCAATGCAGTTTAGGATCTGAGTATAAATTAAATAATTTGGGAGACCACGATGGCTCATTTTATGCTGTTTATTTATTTTCATAGTTGCATACTGACCCATTGATAATAGGCTCCATAGCAGCTAACTGGAGAAGGAAATGGCAACCCACTCCAGTATCTTTGCCATGAAAACCCCATGGACAGTACCAAAAGGCAAAAAGATATGACACCGGAAGATGAGCTCCTCAGGCTGGAAGGTGTCCAATATGCTACTGGGGAAGAGCAGAGGGCTAGTACTAGTAGTGCCAGAATGAATGAAGCGACTGGGTCAAAGCCGAAAGGACACTCAGTTGCCTCAGTTGACACTCAGGTGGTGAAAGGAAGGTCCGATGCTGCAAAGATCTATACTCCATAGGAACCTGGAATGTAAGATCCATGACTCAAGGCAAGCTGGATGTGGTCAAACAAGAGATGACAAGACTGAACATCAACATCTTAGGAATCAGTGAACTAAAATGGACAGGAATGGGTGAATTAAATTCAGATGACCATTAGGTATACGACTGCAGGCAAGAATCCCTCAGAAGAAATGGAGTAGCCTCCATAGTCAATAAAAGAGTAGGAAAAGCAGTACTGGGATAAAGTCTCCAAAATGACAGAATGATCTCAGTTCGAATCCAAGACAAACCATTCAACATCACAATAGTCCAAGTCTATGCCCCAACCACTGGTGCTGAAGAGGCTGAAGTTGACCAGTTCTATGAAGGCCTACAACACCTTCTAGAATTAACTCCAAAAAATGATGTCCTTATCATCATGGGGGATTGGAATGCTAAAGTAGGAAGCCAGAAGATAACCGGAATAACAGGCAAGTTTGGCCTTGGAGTACAAAAGGAAGCAGGGCACAGGCTGGTAGAAATTTGTCAAGATAATACAATGGTCATAGCAAACACTCTTTTCCAACAACCCAAGGGATGACTCTACACATGGACATCACCAGATGGTCAACACAGAATTCAGATTGACTATGTGCTCTGCAGCCAAAGATGGAGAAGCTCTATACAGTCAGTAAAAACTAGACCAGGAGCTGACTGTGGCTCAGATCATGAGCTTCTCGTTGCAAAATTTAGGCTTAAGTTGAAGCAAGTAGGGAAAAGCACTAGGCCACTCAGGTATGACCTAAATCATATCCCTGATGAATATACAGTAGCGGTGACAAATAGATTTAAGGAATTAGATCTGATAGAGTGCCTGAAGAACTATGGACGGAGGTTTGCAACATTGTACAAGAGGCAGCAACTAAAACCATCACAAAGAAAAAGCAATGCAAGAAAGCAAAATGGCTGTCTGAGGAAGCTTTACAAATAGCTGAGGAAAGAAGGGAAGCGAAAGGCAAGGGAGAAAAGGAAAGATACAAACAACTGAATGCAGAATTCCAAAGAACAGCTAGAAGAGATCAGAATGTCTTCTTAAATGAACAGTGCAAAGAAATAGAAAACAATAGAATAGGGAGGACCAGAGATCTCTTCAAGGTAATTGGGGACATGAAGGGAACATTTCATGCAAAGATGGGCATGATAAGGCACCAAAATGGCAGGGACCTCACAGAGGCAGAAGAGATTAAGAAGAGGTGGCAAGATTACACAGAAGAACTATGCAAGAAAGAGCTTAACGTCCCTAATAACCACGATGGGGTGGTCACTGACCTCGAGCCAGACATCCTGGAATGTGACGTGAAATGGGCCTTAGAAGTCTGAGCAACAACAAAGCTAGTGGAGGTGACAGTATTCCAGCTGAGCTATTCAAAATCTTAAAAGACGATGCAGTAAAAGTGCTACACTCAATATGCCATCAAATATGGAAAACTTAACAGTGGCCACAGGATTGGAAAAGGTCAGTTAACATTCCCATCCCAAAGAAGGGCAATGCCAAAGAATGTTCAAACTACCGCACCATTGCACTCATTTCACATGCTAGCAAAGTTATGCTAAAAATCCTACAAGCTAGGCTCCAGCAGTATGTGGACCGAGAACTACCAGAAGTACAGGCAGGATTTCGAAGAGGGAGAGGAACTAGAGATGAAATTGCCAACATACGCTGGATCATGGAGAAAGCTAGGGAGTTCCAGAAAAACATCTACTTCTGCTTCATTCACTATGCTAAAGCCTTTGATTGTGTGGATCACAACAAACTGTGGCAAGTTCTTAAAGAAATGGGAATACCAGACCATCTTATTTGTCTCTTGAGAAACCTGCATGCAGGTCAAGAAGCAACAGTGAGAACTGGACACGGAACCACTGATTGGTTCAAAATTGAGAAAGGAGTTCGGCAAGGCTGTATACTGTCGCCCTGCCTATTTAACCTATATGCAGAGCACATCATGAGAAAGGCGGGGCTAGATGAATCACCAGTTGGAATTAAGATTGCTGGGAGAAATATCAACAATCTCAGATATGCAGAAGATACCACTCTCATGGCAGAAAGTAAAGAGGAACTAAAGAGTCTCTTGATGCGGGTGAAGGAGGAGAGTGCAAAAGTTGGCTTGAAACTCAACATTAAGAAAACTAAGATAATAATAATAATAATAATAATAATAATAATAATTATTATTATTATTAGAACATTTCTATGCCGCCCCTTGCCGAAGCCTCGGGGCAGCTTACAACACAATAAAATACAATACAATACAAAAAAAACAATATAAAATTAAAATTAATAATATAAAATAAATAAAAAATATAAACGATATAAAAGAAGTTAGAAAAGTTATAAAAGAAAAGAAAAGAAGTCACCCTGGCCAGATAAATAAGTAAATATTGTTAACAATTAAAATGACATTTAAATAAAAAGGTCTTCACCTGGCACCAAAAAACAAATAACGACGGCGCCAGGCGGACCTCTCTGGGGAGCACATTCCATAGATTGGGCACCACCGCAGAGAAAACCCTCCTCCGAGTACCTATCCTCCTAATTTCTTTCACGGAGGGTTCCCGGAGAAGGGCCTCTCCCGCAGATCTCAAGGGGTGGTCAGGCATATATGGATGTAAGCACTCCTTCAGGTAACCAGGTCCCAAGCCGTTTAGGGCTTTATAGGTCCTAATCAACACCTTGAATTGGGCCCGGACTTCAATGGGGAGCCAGTGAAGCTGACGGAGAACTGGAGTCATGTGAACACAACGCCCAGTCCCCGTCAGCAACCTGGCAGCTCTATTTTGAACCAATTGAAGTATCTGGACCATCTTCAAGGGAAGCCCCACGTAAAGGCATCCAGTCCTCTCAATTCCTGGCAAATAGATGGGGAAGAAATGGAGGAAGTGACAGATTTTATTTTCCTGGGCTCCAAGATCACTGCAGACGGGGACTGCAGCCAAGAAATTAAAAGACACTTGCTCCTGGGGAGGAAAGCTATGGCAAATCTAGACAGCATACTAAACAACAGAGACATCACCCTGCCAACAAAAGTGTGTATAGTCAAGGCTATGGTTTTCCCAGTTGCAATGTATGGCTATGAAAGGTGGACCATAAGGCTGAGTGCAAAATGTATGAGGCCTTTGAATTGTGGTGCTGGAGGAGACTCCTGTGAGTTCCTTGGACCGCAAGGCGATCCAACTGATCAGTCCTAGAGGAGATCAATACTGACTGCTCTTTAGAAGGCCAGACACTGAAGATGAAACTCAAATACTTTGGCCACCTAATGAGAAGGAAGGACTCCCTGGAGAAGAGCCTAATGCTGGGAACAATAGATGGCAAAAGAAGGAGGGGACGGCAGAGGATGAGATGGCTAGATGGAGTCACTGAAGCAGTTGGAGTGATCTGAAGTGGACTCCGGGAGATGGTGGAGGACAGGAAGGCCTGGAGAAATGTTGTCCATGGGATCACGATGGGGTGGACATGACTTTGCGACCAACAACAACAACAAGAGCAGCTTACAAGATAGTCACAAACAAACGCTTATAGCCAGTACCCTAAAATGCAATATTAAAATGACTTAAAATCACAGAGCACAAAGCAGCAGCAAGGTGCTCGGTTACAGCACCCTTCTGAATGCTTTCTGGAATAGGAACAGTTGCGTTAATTTAAGGAACAGGAGGTTAATATTAGCAACTTGGTGAATAACCTTAGGGAAAGAGTTCCAAAAGGCATGTGCTACAACTTACTCTTACCCCTTGTTGCTACCAATCTATCACCGGATGAAGCATGAACATGGAACACAGCCTCCCAACACTCTGTGCACAGGGGACCTGGTCCTGGGGGAAGATACTCCCTTAGCAACCAGGGTGAAGATCATTTACACGTTGAAACTAATACACTGGACTGTGCGCAGTTATGGATTGGGAGTTATTTTAGTACAGTTCTACTAAGCTCCCTCCTGCCCTCCAATGGGCACCATGGCCTAAAACAGATAAATAACATAAAGGATTTATTTTCTTCGCATTTTTAATATTAGAGACAGTGCAAGATGCCCACTCCAGATTGAAAACCTAGTGCAGGCCTTGGGTGACTTCCAGCCTGCCCACCCCAGGTGTGGCCCAATTCACATTAGCGTTCCTATGCCTACATTTCTCGTTGCAAAACAGTGATCCATTTGTTTTAAAGATCATGTTTTGCAGTAACAAGCATGGAGATGGGAATCCAGATCAAACCATAAACCTCCCTAGTCCCCTTGCTAGACATCAGGCCTTTTATGTCTACTCTAGAGTAAAATGAAACAAGCAATGTGTGTTTTGGCTGATGGTTTCCATTAATATAAGTTTCTGCCTAATCAAGCAGGCAGAAGTCCATTAAAAGTGTTGTGCAAAACTTCATTCAGAAAACAAGGAAGCAAAAGTCACTACTTTTAATTGAATCTAACTTAATAATTACATGGCTGTGACTGTGGAACTTGTTTCCATTGTCACTCTGATGCCACACAGCCAAAGTCCCTATGTCCTGGGACAAAGGGCTTCCCCACTGGGTCCTCACCACACTGCAACTTCAAACACCTCCCTCCAATTTCAATTTCTAGGGAGAACATTGAGCACCTTAATGGTAAATCAGAGATACAGAAACGCTTAGAGCCCAAGGGCCAGCTTTGATCTTAGAGAAGCTTTGGGACCTGTATTCCTCTATTGGACAGGTCCACAAGCAAAAAGGAAGGCAAAATAGCAAAGCATACCAACCTATTTTAAAAGCCTATAAAAGCCTTTAAGTTTTTAGTGCCAGCAACTAAACCTTGACAGGGGCATTCCATAGAGAGCCAGTGTGGTGTAGTGGTTAAGAGTGCAGGACTAGGGGTCCGGGAGCTCCAGGTTCTAGTCCCCACTAAGGCCATTCAAAGGTTCAGCCCCCCTATTTCTCAGGGTTGTGTTGTGGAGACAAGCCTGAGAGGAGATGCAGAATTATGTGAGTTCTTTGAGGGGGAAAATACAGGGTATAAATAAATAAAAATTTCAACCTTTATGATTTGGCGCAGAGGAATTCACAAAAGATAGGGAATATCTGTGGTTGAGGGAAGGAGTATGGTCATGTGAGGCATCCATGAGGGCTGGAACAGGGCTCCCAGGAGGGACCACATGAGACCCAGGAACTGCAGTTCTATATTCTTGCTTTAGATTATTTTTTTCTTTATAATATCAGTTTTTTATAATATAATAAATATGCACTATAATATCATATTTTGTAGTGTTGTGCATTCTCAGCTTGCATAAATATTTGCATATTACCAACATAACAAATGTTGCAGTTCTTAAATGCCAGACAACACTTTCGTCAATTCAATTTTCTTTGGTTACAGTTATTAAGCACACAGTCCTTTGTGGCTGCCAATAACTTACTGAACCTGGAAGACTATGGGCATCCGATGGAGAATGGGAAGAGCACAGAGGTGAGTCTTGCCTCTGTACCCCTTCCCCCTCAAAATCATTTAGATGCCAAATATAGGTGGTCCAAATGTTTTCCCTTTCCTCACAAGAAGGAGAGGTTTAGACACTGCATGGATTTGGTGGAAGCTGGTGGTGCCTCATCTTTTCCCAGCAACTGCCCAAAATTGCCCAGCCATCTTTGAGGCCTCAACCAGCACAGGAAGAGCAACACTAATGGAGAAGGATAAAGTAGTGAGGATTCAGCCTTTTCCTTTAGGCCATTGGATTGTGCCCTAAGACATCAACATGTACAGCAAATGGATTCAGAATGTTTCTGATTAACTATTGCAGTTCATTTCCCATCTATCCTAGTGGGGCATGGCACACAGTTCAGCCTAGTGGTTCTGAACCTTGAAACCCTTAACGGTTAAACAGCAACGATGCTCTCTCTGTCTTGAAACAGCAAAGGATCAGTACAAATTCTATCATTAGCATGTGGGCTTTGAGGTTATAATTAAAGGGCCATGGATTCCACCAAAATCAAGCTCCACAGACATAAAAATGTTGTTTTCCCCATGATGGAACAGAGTCACCTACATCCTGCTTACAGTGGCATATTAGCACAAGTATGCCACAGACTAACATGGTAATAAGAGAAGATGCAGTGTGGATTCCTGGAATATCAGTGCACAGAGTGCCAACAGCAACTGGGCCTGATTAATTTCCTCTGGGACAGAGTTTTACAAGAGTAAAGCCATCACTAAAAACAAGTATCTTCTTAGCTGAAAATTATGTATCTTTCCAGCAGCAGATGCACCTGAAAAAGTAGTTTTCCAACTGGTTTCCATTCAAAAGAGAGTGGGGTGGACTATATATGAAAGCATTCCCTAGAGCAACCTCTCCTAACATGGTGCCCATCGAACAGTTTGGACAACTTTTGTCATCCTTGACTCTAGGCCATACTGGCTAGAGCGGATGTCAGTTTTATGTCCCCTGCCTCCTGCTCCGGGTAAAAGCTCGATTGCCTTAGGAATTCGCTGACATTTCTGAACTGCCATCAGGAACCATTCCACCTTGCAGCAGCCATCACCTGTTACCAGTCTCAGGATCCAAAAAGGGGTGAATGTATGTACTCTGACCTTCAGAAAGCAAAAGGGCTTGTGCCTGTTCTGTGAAACAAAACAAACAAGAAACACCTGTCTGAGATCCTGGGCAGCTACTACTAGTTAGTAGGGGAAATAAATACTGGGCTAGGTGAAGAAATGCTCTGGCTTGGTATAATGCAGCTTCCTATGCTCACAGTATGGAAGACAAGTTGAGATCCCACGGGACAAACCCCATGAAGACAGCAATAATCCACCCACCTCCATTACTACCTTCATAAATCATTGTACAAGGTGGTGTCTCCTATTCCACAGTCATACAAGTGGTCTAGAAGTATATTGTGCTTGATATCATCCAAGCCTCTAGATACCATCTAGAGAAATCTAGAGAGGTGGTGGGCACTCTATGGTCCTTCAGATGTTGCTAACTAAAACTTCTATCTGCTGTAACCAACACAGCCGGTGGCGAGGCATACTGGAACTTGCAGTCCAGCAACATCCGGGGGGCCACAAGTTGCTCACACTTGATTTCTTTTCATTGAGCTTCTATCAGAGTGATTGAAGCTCAACACTGTTCCCATTCTGAATTTCCTCTAGAAGCCTCTTTGAAATGCATCCAAATAAGATCCTATAGAACTCCAAACACAAATGCCTATAAGAACAGCATGTGGGGCATTTAGGATTTAAACACAGCTATACTGGAGAAGATCCTGGTGCTGGGAACAATTGACAGCAAAAAAAGAAGGCAATGGCAGAGGTTGAGGTGGCTAGATGGGGTCACTGGGGTGGTGGGTGTGGGCTTGGGTGGTCTCCGGGGGATGGTGGAGGACAGGAGAGCCTGGAGGAATGTTGTCCAAGGGGTCGTGATGGGTCAGACATGACTTTGTGACTAAACAAGAACAGAAATGATGTTTTTATTTAAGTACATCATGTAGCCCATTTCTGAGACAATGGATAATGGCTGGGTTCACACAGCTCAACAAGCCATGGTGTCTGTTTACCATTGTTGGTCTGTCATGTCATCTGAACCCTGCTGTGGTATTTCAGCATGGCAGGTTTGGTCTTTAAGAAGCATAACTGCAATGAGTTTCTTTTCTATGGTTTCTCCATACCATGATGGCTTGTTGTATGGTCCAAACCCAGAAAACACAAGCCGTCATGGTAGGAAGGCCAGAACCAGAGAGCTGTTTGGCAGGAGCGGCTGTTGCTGAGTGCCACCTCCCCATCATCACTGCTGCTTGCAGGAAAGCTGCTTGGATGGGTGCCGAGTCGGCCACAGTGATCCAAAACCAAGCCTGGATTTCTGCAATGTTCTCTGTGAGGGGCTTCCCTTAAGGCTGCTCCAGAAGCTAGAGCTAGTGCAGAGTGAAACAACTCAGCTGTTTTGGGAGCTGCTCTTTTTGCTGAAGGGGCTGCACTCACTTTCTATTCACTACCCTAACCCCATCCAGGGCTCTAAGCAACCTGGAAAAAAGATACCTGAGAATGATACCTTTTCCCTTATCAACTTTCCCAATCCTTGAGGTCATTGGAGGACATTCTGCTGGATCCACATGGACCCACAGCTTGATTGGAGTCCATCAAGAGAGGAACTTCAGCATGGATGCTGCACTTCTACAGAACTCCAGCCTTTTAAAGGTGAGGCAGGCTCCAGTCCCCTGGCAATTTTGGCACCTGCTGAAGATATTTTTGTTCCAGGAAGCCTTGTTGATCAGCCAGAGTGCTAATGTTGTACTTTTAAGGTGTATTTTATATTATGTTATCCATTTTATCATTTTATTGCTCACAGCTTTGAAATCTGCCTAGATATGGTATGCAAATACCAAAAATAAATACATAAATATTGTCCAATTTAGATCTGATTGTTGATATGGCATAACTAGAACACCATCTCTGCACCTAGCTCTGAATGCAGTACATGTCTATTTTGTTATAAACTCAACACAATCTGACCTTCAATTAGTGAAGAGGGAAACAAACAGAAAGACATCCTGTCAAAACGGAAAATAGTCCTTTCAGGAAGTGATCTGACCAACTGATTACCCTAGGCTCCACAACTTAAAAGAAGATGGGGTGATTAACAGCAAATACTGCACAATGTTTTAATTCTGTTTTGTATCCTTTGCTTTTATGAACTTGCAGAAGTTATCTTGGAGGAACTGGCCTGCCTTGTATTTGGAATCCTTATCATTTATTGATTGTACTCACCAAGATTAAAGGAGATGTTTCTGTTAGCCAGTGGAAAGCATTTTCTCTAAGATGCATATGGAAACACTTCTCTGGAAGATTATCCCATTTTCTTTTCCAATTTATAATTAGTTACCCATTAAATCCATACTGAATAAACCATACAGTAAGTTTTTGGAACCAGGAAATTGCTTTATATAGTATAAACTACTGACAGGACAGTTTACCTTGCTATTATTCAAAAGTTAACAAAAGGGAAGAAAGGGAAAGGAATACCATCTTTCTAGAAGGGCTGGTTTTTCTCTTGTATCATTTGTTTAACGAACTTTTCTTCAACAATTGCCTGAAGAAAATGAAAGAATTGTGGAAATAATAAGCCAGGAAGGAAGCTTATGAATATAGATGCTTGCCTTTATACTGTTATTACCATTTTATGTGTTTCTCTTTATTGTCTTTCAACACTAAAATATACATTATGAAAACAGAACAACCAACAATGCAATATCTTGATATTCCAACCTACAGCTTTCATTATCATTCCCTCTATATTGCTTCTCAAGTTACATAAAATATCAATTTTTCTTCTTATTCTGAGAGCTGGTATTACAGTATTTGTTTTTCACAATCTTATTTATGGACCTAAATGTACCTACTTGTTTCCAGAAATTTGGTTCTAGATCATAATTCTGCAGAGGTAACACATCTTGATTCATTTTGCTTCAGTGACCTTAACTGTTAGCTGTAATCACATACACTTTACTATATTTTCTAGATATATTTAGATACATCCTATGATATACTGTCGCCCTGCCTATTTAACTTATATGCAGAGCACATCATGAGAAAGGCGGGGCTAGATGTATCACCAGTTGGAATTAAGATTGCTGGGAGAAATATCAACAACTTCAGATATGCAGACGAGACAACTCTAATGGCAGAAAGTGAAGAGGAACTAAAGAGCCTCTTGATGTGGGTGAAGGAGGAGAGCGCAAAAGTTGGCTTGAAACTCAACATTAAGAAAACTAAGATCATGGCATCTGGTCCTCTCACTTCCAGGCAAATAGATGGGGAAGAAATGGAGGTAGTGACAGATTTTATTTTCCTGGGCTCCAAGAGCACTGCAGATGGGGACTGCAGCCAAGAAATTAAAAGACGCTTGCTCCTGGGGAGGAAAGCTATGGCAAATCTAGACAGCATAGTAAAAAACAGAGACATCACCTTGCCAACAAAAGTGCGTATAGTCAAGGCTAAGGTTTCCCCAGTTGCAATGCATGGCTGTGAAAGCTGGACCATAAGGAAGGCTGAGCACAAAAGGATTGAGGCCTTTGAATTGTGGTGCTGGCAGAGACTCCTGTGAGTCCCTTGGACTGCAAGGTGATCAAACCAGTCAGTCCTAGAGGACATCAACCCTGACTGCTCTTTAGAAGGCCAGATCCTGAAGATGAAACTCAAATACTTTGGCCACCTAATGAGAAGGCAGGACTACCTGGAGAAGAGCCTAATGCTGGGAACACTAGATGGCAAAAGAAGAAGGGGATGGCACAGGATGAGGTGGCTAGATGGAGTCACTGAAGCAGTTGGTATGAGCTTAAGTGGACTCCGGGGGATGATGGAGGACAGGAAGACCTGGAGGAATGTTGTCCATGGGGTCGCGATTGGTCGGACATGAGTTTGGACTAACCACAAAAACAACAACAATGATATCAACAAGTTAGTTCTCATATGCAAGCAGCTCCACCTTTTCAAAATGCCCATGCAATGTGTTATTATCATCCATAGATATGGGACCACATGTTATTGTGAACTAGGCTGTACATGGGTAAAGCTATGCTAATAGCATCTAGCAGAAATGTCAATTGTGGCTGCTTTTTGTAAGTTCTTATGCTAGCAAGAATGGCTGTTGTAGATACACAATGCTGCTCTTTTACTTTGGCCAAGGCATAGGGCAGTAGCTAAAAAGATCTGTACCTACTTTGTTTGCTTGTTTGTTTATATTTATATCCCCTCGTTCTCCCATTGTGGAACGCAAGGTGGCTACATGTAGTTCCCAGGGGTCTTCTGCCAAACTCAGGGTAGCCCCAGCCTTAGCTTCAACATGGTGGGTGCCTTATGTGCCTCTGGGGCTAGGTATAGTTTGTATCTCCTTAAGTGTTGATCCAGATGCACAGGGTGCTGGATGGATGAGTCCCAGAGCAATGATGCAGGAGTATAGAAGGCAGTATAGAACTTCAAGACAAGATGACTGAATAATACAGCTGGTTCAGAAGAGAGCTGCCAGGATGTTAATGGGGACTGGCTGGTTCTAACATATAAAGCCAGTCCTCTACTGGTTACGCTGGCTACCAATTGAAGTCTGGGCCCAATTTAAGGTGCTGGTGATGAACTGTAAAGCCCTAAATGGCTTGAGTCCAGGATACCTCCTTCCCTATGTGCCCACCCACCCCTTGAGATCTGAGGCAGAGGTCCTTCTCCAGGAGCCCTCCTTGAAGGAGATTAGGAAGGAGAATACCCAAGGAGGGCCTTCTTATGGTGGTGCCCCGACTATGGAATGCACTCCCCAGAGAGGTTCGCCCTGGCACTGATGTTATATTCTTTTTATTTTCCCAGTATTTTAATGTTTAGTTGATTTTAACTGGGGTTTTAGTATATTAATTGGTGGATGCTGTGGTGTTTGTTTTATTTTACTCATTTTTGTATGCTGTCCCAAGACATCTGTAGTGGACAAGTTAGAAAAGCTTTTAAATAAATAAATAAATAAAATAGAGTGGGAACCTGGGGAATGTTCATCCTTGAAATACTCATAGAGAACCAGAATCCACACTTCGTTGAGCACAAAGATGAAAGCACAAAATTATGTATAGCAAAGTAGGCACCAAAGAGCCAATAAATTAGACTGAATGGAAGTATATGGGTGAGAAGAGAATGCAACTGTTTTAGACTGAAGTTGCTCACACCCGTGATAGCAACAGAACAGGAAGTCCGCAGTTCTAAAGTCGGTTACTCTCTTGGTGCTGTCAGATAAGTTTCAAGACAGATCAAAGGAACTGATTGACTGAACATGTCAGACACATGGAACTGACTTCTCCAAGTTATCTTCCATCCATTTCCTCATGTTTTAACACATAAGCAGTGCAAAGAAACATAAGAAGTACTTTTAGGACCCCTTAAAGGAATGACTCTCCAGTCCAAAAGTAATGACAGAGAAGCAAGTTCCATTCATTTAAAGATGACTTGCTTACACAAAATGTATTTAAGGTTGAAACACCAGTTTCCAAAACATGTCAGATCTCTTTCAGCACACAAAACCAGCTTCCCTCTAGGCTTAGAAGGGCCCTCCTAGCATATGGTGCCACTGGAGCCTTAAAGAGGTCTTAGAACTTCTGTGCTGCTGGAAGTTTCCTGTGCTTTGCAACTTCTACCCCCTTAATCAATCCAGCGTTATTAGCGCCACAGACAAAATATGCATGCATCTAATGATGCATGGTAAACTGCGGATGTTTTTGGAGTGGACTGGTGCCATGCATCTCCAGATGTCATTGATCAAAACCATATGTGCTTTGTATCAGTAAGACTTCTAACGATGTCTTTCTGAAGTTAAACTAAGAGTAACTGAAGCCAGATAGGCCTGCTTTGATTTAAATGAATCAAAGCCCATCACAGCCATAGTAATTAATAGCCCAAGACGAGAGAAAACATGAACAATAAGAGAAGTCCATTTAGCATGCCATGAAGAAGTAAAAAACTAGCAAGGAAGTCTCTAAACTAATAAAGGCGACATGCCTTTGGTTTAAATGTATCAGCACTCATTATAAACAATAGAAACCAAATTGGTGGGCACTGACAATTAAGAGTGCAAATAGTGAGCATCAATCAAGAATTGAGATTTTGATTTTACTGGCCTTTTATTAATGACAGTTCCTGAAAAGCAATTCTTCATTCGAAGCATTGTGGGGACAAATGCCAAAGATCCAGCTAATGATAGTAGACAAGGTCTTGAGCTGTAATTATGTTTCTTACATAATGTATCTGGCAGAAGTATTAATCAGGGTTCCAATAATTATAGCTAGAGAATTGGCTTTGAAAGTCCAATTCAATAATGAGATAGTGGGGGAAGGAAATTATAAGTACTGAAATCAATGCAGGTTTGAGCAACAAAGACAATTCTTCTCCTCTTTAAAAAAAAGAAAGAGAGATTCATTCATGTCATTCTAATATGGGGTCAAAATATCAGTGGAAAATACTTACAAACAAGTTGGCTCACTGGTATAATTCCTCAAACTACCAGTTCAGATGTTGAATTGTTCACTGGAACCTGAACAAGACTTTCCCTGGCTCTAGTCTCACCAAAAATAAAATGACCAACAAGAAGAAAAGTGAAACTGGACAAAGCATCTCTTAAGGGGCTGTCTCAAATTCACATATATGCCTGTAGGGAAATATCAGCTTGCTTGTGTTTATAACTATGATTTGCCATTAGATAATAGGTTTCAATTCAAATGTTAAGATCATTAAGACCCATTTAATGCTGTGATATAATATTTACTGCTTGCTCTGTTAAATGTCAATGAATCATGATTGCAGGGAAGCATCATTCACAATGGATATGAAGGATTCTTGTTGGCCTCA
Source organism: Varanus komodoensis (assembly GCF_004798865.1). Classification (NCBI taxonomy): domain Eukaryota; kingdom Metazoa; phylum Chordata; class Lepidosauria; order Squamata; family Varanidae; genus Varanus; species Varanus komodoensis. Next base: position 22,534,838 of record NW_025335317.1, read on the forward strand.
TTACAAGTAAGTGGTTTCAGGATTGTGTCCTACTGTTGATCTTTAGAATATTTGATCATTCTGTTTCCAGATATATAAAGGAATCTAAAAGCTGCCTCATACCACTTTTCTTCTTCCCATGTGGAAAATCTCCAAGCAAGTCCATCTTCCTGATATTTCAGAGGGGTGTAGAACCTTTGTCTCCCTGAGGGCAAAACTCCATTTTGGAGACTCTCTTGGGGCCACATTCCAGTGGTTGGTGAGCCTGAAGGTGAAAGAGCAGGGCCAAATTATCCACAATGTCAGTATATTTTAGCTTCAAGCTTTATTGCCTTAAAAGAGGCATTTTAGAATGAGGAAAAATTGCACAAAAGCTGGAAAACCTCCAAATGATTAATGGTTGAAGGGGACATGGCTGGAAGACTCAACTGAGACTTCCATGAAAACATAAAAATATAAGAAGAGCTGTACTGAATTAGACTAAGGTCCATTTAATCCAGCATTCTGTATATACAGTGGCCAACAAACCACCCACAGAAGGCCACAAGGAGGACATAATTGCAAAAACACCCTTCTTCCCATGTTCCCCAGCAACTGGTGTACTTAGGCATATTGCTTCTGATACTGTAAGCAGCATATAATGATCAGTTCTAGTAGCTACTGATCGCCTACTTCTCCAGGAGTTTGTCCAGTCCTCTTTTAAAGCCATTGAAATTGGTGGTTATCACTAAATCTTGTGGTAACAAATCCTATAGCTACTGTGTAAGGAAGTATTTCCTTGTATTTGTCCTCCTCCACCATTCAGCTTCAGGGGATGACCTTAAGTTCTTGTACTATGACTGAGGAAGAAAAATGTCCTCCTAAGCATTTTCCCCACACCATGTATCATTTTCTACACCCCTAATATGTCTGCACTTATGCCTGCCTTTTCTAAACTGGACAGTCCCAGGTGTTATAACCTTTCCTCAGAGCAGAGTCACTCCAGCCTCTTGTTAATTTTTGTCGCCCTTTTCGGCACTTTTGCCATCTCTACGATATAAATGTTTAGGTGTAGTGAATGGAGCTGTACACAATATTCTACATGGGCTTCTTCTAGTATTCTTCTGTTCTTTGCAAGTATTTCTGAAGCCCCCTCACCTTGCTTTTTTTGTATGGTATTATTTGTGAATAGTGGCATGAAACCTTCATGTATTTGCACAAGTGTTAGCCAACATAAACATTCAAATCATTAAAAGAATAGGAAGAGAAAAATGAAAAGGCCCCCCACCCCCCAGCCCTGCCTGGTTCAGAGTGGATGGATTCAAGGGAGATCAAAACAGCCCTTATGTAGGAGACTTGATGGGTTATTTCAAGTGTACCCAAACTCCACAGCACTCATGGGCGGATGATCACAGCTTGAGATCATCTGCACCTCTTGGTTCACTTACAGGGGCCCCTGTTGCAGCAGCAGAAGCAGCCTTGTCTTCTTCACAGTTGTTCAATGCTTTCAGTGGAGGGTGCCAAAGGAAAACGGTACCTCAGCTCAAGGCCAAGAAAATGATATATAAGGGTATAGACACAAGGCCACTTACAGAGGAAAAAGCTTCTGAGAGGCTTTGCACAGCTGAATCTACCCACAAGAAAGCTTTCCAAACTGGATTTCATCATGAGAGGTAGGCAAGATTGCCAATGGAAAAGATTCGTATCAAAGAAACTGTCATTCCCTGGAAAAAGAAATACCATCCTTCATCCTCCAAAGGTACTGAATAGGACTTGCAAAGACTCTTCTTAAAATGGAGCTAAGGGAAGCAAACTACTCTGAAAGTCAGCTAAGGTATATAAAGCTGCATTGTACCAAATTATCAGTCCATTTTGCCCTGCGTCACAGAAACACAGGTCGTTGTCTTGTACTAAGGCAAAACTTTAATCCAGCCAACCCAGCATTGTGGGGGTGGATGGCAATGATTTTGGGCAGGATTCCATCTTAGTCGTACCTACAGATGGGACCTTCTCCATGCAACCTATGCACCTGCTACTCACCTATGACCACTTATCAGCTCCAGGTGCTCTTTTCAAGCCCAGTTACCAAAGATAGTTTTGAATGGGAGCGCCAGGATGGAATGCGGGATCTGCTGCATGCAGAGCATGTGCACTACCACTGAGCTACAGGCCCTTCCCAGAAAGGGTCCACCTAAATATCTAGCTACTTTTAGGTGGTGCATTCTCCAGGTATCCCCTACCTAAATACAGAAGGTAGAGACACCTGTTTAAGAACCTTACAAGATCACCTTAACATTTGAGCAGGTTCATGTGGGTAGAAAAATGTCCTTTAGAAGAAGGGTAGAAGGTAGACCTGAATCTATTGGTAGTTTACCAGATGATGTGCAGTCACTCAGCAATGATTTCTGACACCAAATTGATTTAAAACAACAGCAAATCTACCCTAAACTATACCGCTGAAATGAGGAAAGTTTGGAGTAACTATATTTGCGTATGGAAGAACTGCAAACTCTGTTTAGTTGTGGTTCCAAGCTCAAGTCTTGAGTTCCAAGTTTTGACATCCTTTGAACAGGGGTCAAGAAATAGCATGACTGTATGTAACACATAAATGTATTTTCAAAGTAGCTTGACACAAACAGCATATGGACCAACAGAAAGGTGGAGAAATGAGGAGTTATGGAAATACAGATGAGCTGTAGTTTTAGTTAGACATTTCAGCTTCTACTTTGGAATCCAGAACAAAAACTTATTCTGAACTTTGAGGGATGCACAGAATTATGAAGGATATCAGTCCTGCTGTATAAGGAATATCCAAATGAATGAGAATGTTTAAAATGAGGTTCAAAAACGTTTAGATATTATTCTTGAAATTGTGGCTAAGCAGACTTACTTTTTCAGTCTATAGATGTGGACTTGAGTCTCTTCTCTTTGGACTGCATAGTTTATATTACAGGAATGGCTCTGGATTCAAAAGTGGTCATTTTAATGAAACTATTTCATTAGATTGTGCAGTCTGCATTAGTAGGATGTAACTAGTGCAGCCCCACTGAATAGAAATAGCATTAAATCCATATGGTACTCTTAGCTTCATCCAGCCCATCCCTTTTGCTTGTTGCAAGTTTCTCAGAGCTTAAACAACCTTTTTCTGGGTCACGGGTGCATGTGAAAGGATACATTAGTGGTTGCATAACACTTTGAGGGCCATATGATTGGTAATACGTGGGACAGCAATGGGTGAACACAGAGCTCCGTTTCTCTGCTGCTGAAAGATCTTGGTCCCGGGTGGCTGAGCAGCTGAAGAGTAGACACACATCAGGGGGGCTTCCCAGGGCTCTGCAGACCACATGGAACACATGTGGCCTGTGGGCAGTGGCTTCCCATCTATGAGCCAAGAGGAAAAGGGGGCTGAATGGAAGGCAGGAGTGTACCAATGCGTCCTTTCCCCAGCGGGCCTTGGAATGCTGCTGGCACATGCTAACAGGGCAGACTCATGCAGTTGTCTTGAGTCCTTAATATAATGCTAGTGTCAATTTTGGCACTAACAAACTTTAGGCACAGCTGCAGATTTGCTTTCTGAACGAGTTGGTGCAACAGAGGGCATTTTCAGAGCTGAGCCACTAGTGGCAATGTGAACACTGATCTATCTAATCACCAAATGTTGTCTTTGAACCTTGATTTCCATATTTATTGGTTTCTGCACTCTGGAGGATAAAGCTTGATCACCAAGAAAAGGACGTAACAATGTTCCCAACAAGGACAGCTGAAGGATGGCCTACTTCCTGGTTGTATGCTGTCCATATGGTGAAAGAAGAACATGTGTGATGTAATACTTAAATGGGTATGGGAGGAAGACCAGTGGATGGAAATGTAACTAACTGTTGTAGGTTCTTGCTTGCAACCATGATATAAAAACCCATCTGGGACAAATCACATAATGCAAATATCTTGTGCAAGGAATAAAATATTACGTACACTTGAAATGCAGCCTGTACTGCTATGTACGAGAAGGAAAAATATGACTTTATGAAAACAGGAACCATGTAACAAGTACTCATTCATCCACATAAACTAATGCACAAATATAAAAATTATGGCACACATCTCACGTAAAATTATGACACAGAACTCACATAATATTGAAAAGACTATATCACAGATACATGGCATGGCTAGAAATGTATAGCTATGCATTGAGTGTATCACTGAGTTCAATTGTTTACGAAAGTTGGCTTTATATTGATACAGCTAAGTGGTGCACTTGTTGCCGATGAGCAGTCTAATATGACTTAACATGTTCAAAGGAGTCTATTAGTTAGTATCAAATAAGAGAGTTACTATGATGATGCAGATAAATCACTGATGATCTGGAGGGTCTGTTACTACTGTACTGAATTTCCATTTCTGTAACAGAAGATGGTAGTAAAAATAGTCATAGGACAGGTGAGACTCATTTTTCAAATCATTGTACATTACAAAGGCATGTATTTGCATTATCTCCCGTTGACAGGAATGGCTCTTAAAGTGAAGTTGTTCTTGCATATATTAACAGGCAAGTGTGTGTCTTGGTAAGATTTACAGACATGCTCACTGAGCATTCAAATGGGAGGCCCAAACTTTACTTGATATTAAATCTGTGTAAGCATTTCACACGTACTTGGTGTGGCACTCTACATATCAGCCACACCAAAGGGAAGTTAGGTTAGAATTTTCTGAATGGGGAGGAGTTAATTTCTTCTGTGTCTACAGTTCTACAGAAAACCCTCAGGGAAAAGCTTCTATTGGCAGCTAGGAATAGTATCAGCTTGTGCCAGGGGACCTCTGATTCCTGCCTATACACTGTAGTTCCATTCCTGCTTTGGCTGATTCTGAAGACTTATATTTTTAAATGTGTGTGCTAAATGCTTATACACATTAAACATTGCATACAGTTTGGCTCACAGCCTTGAGTTTACAAGAGCTGAGGGGAGCTCTCAAAGACAGGGAGAGCACCCATTCAAAGGTTTGCCATCGAGTCTATATATGACTTGATGGCACATAACGACAGCAGCAGCAACAACAACATAATTTGGCTTTCATTTTTGGGAAATGGCACTGCTGTACTGGTAAAATTACAGCTGTAGTCATTATTTTCAGATCTAGTTGGTGCTCAGTAATGAAAATGCAACAATGTTTATAATTCAATCAAGTGCTGTACACCAATGCATAGTGTTGGAATTGTGGAAGATGTGGAAGGCATTTCTAAGGTCATATGTGCTTTATCATTTGGTTTCTTAGTGTGAGTACATGCTACACAAGTCACAGCCATGATACTGCAATTGTAGGAGAAACGGAGCTTGTGTCCTTTCAGGGTCATTAAAAAAAATCAGGTAAATGCATGCCTATCTGCACAACTATGCAGGCATGCCAGTTTTACAATAAAATATGCTGTGATTATTCACAGCTGTTCAGCTGTGTATTTTAAAATTCATCCCCCAAATAATAATGGCTGATCAACCACTCCTGGAGCCAGAAAATAAATGAAGGACAATCACAGATTTCTTGCCCTGAATTTCCTTCCCTTTGTGTGAAGAAGGTGGGAGAAAATGTTTCACTAGACCTACAGTTGTGAAGCTACTTCCACCAGTAAGAATAATAATACTGCTAGATTTGAATGGGCAAAACACAATGAAACATGGAAACTACAGTCTCTAGGAGGGAAAAAGTAACACTGGTTAAGAAAGCATGGAATGTTGAAATGGAAACAGCACAGGCCTACTCAGGAGCAGAGTGAGTCATGTAGGGCGCAAGTAAGTCAAAGCCTGAAGTACCAACAAACCCATATGGAGTAGACCAGCCTAGCTTCAGCTCTGATGTGAAGAAAGTAGTCTTACTTAGTAAAGAGAAATAACAGAATCTTCACCTTTTTCAATCTGCCTTTATATTAAGGCATGTAGAACTCCAAGACACGTCAACAGCGAATGATCGGTGTTGCAGGAGAACTACTGTTCACACAACGGAAATGTGCCATTAAAGCAAAATATTTTACCTCCCAATACATATGTTTTTAGCTGTACCCTTAAAAAGTAATATATGGCAGTGGGATTGCAAATTTATGTGCTACAACTTAGAAAAGCCCTTTAAATTAAGACATAAAACTTCCTCCTTAATTTCTGTACAGTTACTTTTCCAGGTTTATGCAGTTCCTAATTAAACACATATTTCCTATGTGATCTTGAGCTCCATGGGATTATTGCTTTGTAAAACATATGTGTGTTTGGAGATGTAGAAAAAGCTTGCAACTCCTTGTAACCGGGAAGCTAAATCAAATATACACTCAGCTTCCGACAGCCCAGTGTAAGAAAGGGCTTACAATTCTTTAAATGTTCTTCTGCAGACATTTTATATCTGCTTGAACAATTGCAAAAGGCAGTGTCTTCTGCTGCCACAGCTAAAATGACATTTCTGCTGGCTGGGTGGGCAGAAACTGGTTTCTGACTCCTAGTTGTTTAACAAACATGGCAATGAATGACTCCTGACCCTGCAAAAATATAAATATATACTACTGAAAGGAAAAAAGCTTTGAGTAACTAGGAGCAGACATCTGCATGGAACAATTGTGAGGTGCGTTCAGTTCTGTGCAGATCCAGCCGCTGCTAATGCAGTATTGAAGGCTGCTAGGAAAAGCTGAGTACCTCACCTTATGCATTGCTGAGCAGCTGCAAACTTTGATAGTAACAGGGTATAATGTTGTGATCGTAGATACTTTCTTAGAAGTGCCATTGAAGAGCCATGGGATACAGCAACAGGTCAATGTACACAATCCAAAGATCTACTGAAGATATGGCCATTATTGAATTAACACACATAATCTCTGTGGAGTGGGGTGGTGATCTATGTGCTGTATTACAAACAGCTTTTCAGAAGCTTTACCATGGGGCGATGCTGTCCAGGGAGAGTGTGTCGAAATCTCCTGGAGCATGGAGCACTAATTGCATGCTCCTTTAGAACTTGCATATTATTTAGCTATTTATTTTTTTGGTCAGCAGTGAGCACGACAAAAGCTAGCTAACCTGTGTGGATATCTGTGTTAGGCAGTAGAGAAATGTGATAAATACATAAATCTCACTGGGGAAGAATTTGCAGATTATTTAGCCCCACAACTGAAAAGTTACTGTATGATGCCTTTTCCACACTGCTTTCCACTGCAGTTCCCCTGATTCTGGGAAACAGAGCAAAGCATTATCAAAGGATGACACCATATCATTTTTGGGCATGGATTTGAATCCTCCCTCTCCCCAGCTCTCAAACAGACTTGTTTGTGAGAAATGTCACCACTGGGCTCCACTTGTGTAGGAGCAGTCTCTTGGTTGCTCCTGTGTCCTGACCAGCTGCTGCCCCACCATCTCCACCACAAGCAGAATCTGGTCAGTTTGAATCTCTGGTACTCAGATGTAAGGCAAACAGTGTTTTGAAATGGTGTAATGTGGTCCCTGCAACTGGCTGCCATCTGGAACATGACCTTTTGCTAGCAGATCCAGTCAGGTCAGGAGAGGGAGAGAGAAGCAGCAGCAGTTTATCTCTGAGACAGATGTAGCAAGGAGGGCTGGAGTGGGCCCATTGGGCCCTCGGCAACTGCCCATGCATGCTGACCCCTGATGCCAGTTCCTGCCTAGGTACAAAAGCCTGGAATTTGGTGCTTACCAGAGCCCTCCCCATCACAAGAGGGGGCACATTCACTATGGATGGCCATTCTGCCCATAGTTTCAGGGTGGAGATAGTTGCAAAACTTACTTTTCAATTTCTTCACTGCTACCCTGATGGTATCTCCCAGCCATTGTGAGGTGGAAATCACGTAGGAATTTGATACAGGATACATGAGTTCCTGTATCAATTGTTAATGGCAACCCCACCGGGTTGAAGGCCTCTGATTTGTATGCAGTTAAGATAACAACAAGGTTTGCACAATCAGGGAAAGAAAACGAAATGCCACCATTACCTTTCCTGCTCCTCATAGGCCAATCACATGCCACTGAATTACAATAATCACCCTTGCTAGGGATGGTTTTCACATTGTCTGAAACTGGCAAGGGTGGGGGGGATGGGCAATTTACAAGCCACCCTGCAGTCCTGGAACAAGTTGTAGGTTCTAGAGTGGTTTGTAAGCCCACTTGCCCCCCCACACACATTTGCTGGGCTGTGATGTCATCATAAAGCTTGCCCACTTAGGTAATTGTGGTGCTCTGGCATTATGGAAGCAGCAGGCATAGGAGGGTAAATAAGTGATGGTGGTTTGTTTTCCTTCCCTGACTGTGCAAACAGACTTTGTGCCAAGTGTTACCATCCCCTGCATCACCAAGGGCCGAATGGGAACTACAGTGGTACTTCCACAGGCCTCATGACTATGACTGCCAGTGCTGGCTGTCTTATATTCACCCCATACATATGTATTTGCAGTGTATTCTTCTGTACTCAGGAAATGGCTTACTGGAATGCAGACCATTGGAAGGGGGGTCTAGCTAAGATTGCTTCCCACTGTGAGCCAGGCTTTATTTTGCTGGAGGATGGCTGGGTTGGGCCAGAAATTAGCCTGCTCACTAAAATCCACAGGAGTTCAGAAGAAACTTTGCATCATTGATCATCACAGCAGAATGCCTTCATGAGGTACTCAGGGAGCAATAAGTACTGGACTAGACCTTTCCAAAAACTGAGTGCTATTGAAGAAGGATAATAAAAGGAAAGGTAACAGACAGGAAGAGGGAAGATGAGAAATGACAAAGCTTCCAATCCATAACTTGTTGTAGGATTCTGCTAGAGTTGCTTAGCCTTGTCTAACCTGTGGGGGCCAGGTTTGCACAATACAACAACTCCCAGTTGGCTGTTGGATATGCCAAATGGTGGCTGACATATCTAGCCTGCCTACAGCGGGCTGTTCTGTCATAAAAACTGGCCCAAGCCCAGGATTAGTCAAACTGAGCTTATGTCGTATAATTACCTAGGGCTCAGGGGTGCAAAAATGGGCATTTGCACAAATTTAGGAAAACAAAGCTACCAGCTCTACTTGATCACAGAGTGAAATAAGACACAGTGCCTCGCCTTTCCTCCCTGCCTATGCCAGGCATGAGACATCAAATTGGCATAATGTCCAAATCTGACAAGGGTGGCTGGCTTGGTTTACAACACAACCCATGGATGGTTGTACTGCTTTGTAGCATTGTCCTGCTGACTCACGAAACACATGGTAAGAATCGTGGAGGGCCAACTGTTTTCTTTTTTTTTTTTTAAACAAGAGACTCAGGGCTCCATGCACAGAAATGCTAAAATCACATTGATGCTACTGTAAATGCTTCCATGTTAACACTCGACAACCACTTGTGGTTCACCAAACACATCTGGAGCTTTCTTGAAACTTTTCCCCTGGGCTATGCATGGTGATGTGAAAAAACAGTCTGGTCTACAGGTTCAAGCCACTGTGCCCTCCTTCTCTCTCTCTCTCTCTCCCCCAAAGACAAGCCTCAAGAAACCTTTAATCCAATTCCCCTGTAGTTTGGTTGAGCACTTGCTCCCTGATGCTGAATATTAAAATGAGCAAAATATTACAAAAATACTAACAAAATATTTAAAGAGGTCACTGTTGGAGGTATTGCCCTCATTATAGTAATTAGCCACTTCCCAGCTGAATGGCTGTTTTCAGCAGCTAGGGTTCTGCATATTCTCCAAATAAACCTGCAGCTCTGAAGCCCTGTGGTAGCTACTCTTTATGAATGGCACTACCTATGTGCGGAGGCTATTTCTGCACTCATGCGTATCAAGTGTGCCACCTGGTGCAGCCATAGGTACATCCAGCTGTGCCCCCGGCATGTGCGTGAATGGCATAGCACTAATATAAACCGACTCTTGCACAACATACGCAGTGCCTGTTAGGACAATTTGGCAGCCAGCTGGTTTTCCCCTTTGCCTACAGAAGTGCTGGTTACAATGCACCCTCAGCACTGGAACTGGCCATTACTACCCTGTGGCAAACAGGCAGGAAAAGCAGGAAGAAAAGAGGGTGCAGAACAAGAAGGCCAGCATAGGGCAGTCACATCTGCATTCGTGTGCCAGTGGTCACAGGTCTGCATGACCCACCACACCCAAGGACTCCTTGAATATTCTCACACTACTTCTTAATGTAATGAAATCTAAGTGCAGTTACAGGTCCGAATACAGATACCTGCTCTGTTCATACGCTGTAGCAGTTTTGTCACAAGAGCAGGGTGCTTTTGAAACACAGCTTCTAAGAGCAGTGCTGAAACTTGGATCGTTGTCATGGACACCGGAGGGGCCCCTGTGCCACAGCAGCAAATGTTTGCAGACAAAACAACTGAAGGTAAAATTTGGTCCTGCTCCCCTTTGATGCCTTTCTCTGATGGAACGCAGGCTCCACTTGAAGCTTGCAAAATAACATGTAACAAAACAGCACGGGGACTTCTGGTTGGCCAGAGAGCGGGTTCTGAAGAACAATTGTCCCCTCCTCCTCTTCCTCCAACAACTCTTTGGCCAGGCATGAGTCAGGTGTGGAAGCCTGTCTTCAAGGAGATTTAAAAGCTTGGCAGCTTGTTGGGGAAGAAGGTTAACTTTCCCCTGGCTGCTGCTGAGAGCCTGGTGAGGCAGTAATACCAGCACAATAGCTGAGGCAAGGATTACTGTCCCTTAAATTCCTAGAAGAACCTGAGAGTTCAAAGGGCGGGATCGACTGACATCATCTGCCCAGAACAGCTGTAGCACCAGTTGTGACAACAAGACCTGGTGGATTGTGGAGAGCATCTCTCTCTCAGGCTGGGTTCACATTTCGTGACTAGCAACCTGTGTGGTTTCCATGGTGCATGGTTTTGTTTTGTTTTTTTGTCTGGATGTACAGAAATAAAGTGGTGTCAACACCAGTGTGGCTTCCACCCTCCTCACTCAGTCCTCCTGATGTTGGCATGTGCCCCATCAGCCACCACACCTGGAATTCAATTCCACACTGGGCTACTGGAGCAGCTCATGTAACTGCCACTCTTTATATATTTGTATCTAATATTCACATTCCCAAGCAGAGAACAAAATAATCTGTCTGTGAATCTAATATTGTCATGAATTACTTGGAGAATTGTTAGAGCTGAAAAACAATATATGCACATATTGTATCATCATCATCCCTAATAAGAGTGAGCCTGTTTTGGCAGCCAATATATGTTTAGGAGGCGTAATGAAGCAGATTTTAAGGGAACAAAAAGGATAGATATGCCTGGAAAATGCCAATATTTCATCCTTACAAAATATTTATAAAGTAGCAAAAAACATTCAAGCAAAATTGAAATTCATGCACTAAGCCTTTTCAAAACTTTGATATGAAGCAAAAAGCTAAGGCATAGACCAATTGCAGAATTGTTCTCCTGTGTGGGCTTAGAATGGGAAGTATTGATGTCTGAATATTAAACTCACAATTTAACAGTTGTGAGCAATCAATCTGGACCTATCAGCAGCAACAGCTTCATGTCCTACAGTATTCCAGGAAAAAACTGAATATCAAAATTCCAGTGCCTGGGAAAGAGCCAGAATGGTGGGGAGACTTACTGTTCAATTTGAGATAAGTTGTAGGTAGAACTACCTGAAGCAATAAAAGACTTTTGTGGAAGCAGGAATCCCAACTGAGTCGTCTCTTGGTACAAGCTGAGGGGCGCAATGAAAGGCAGAAAGTTCTCCAGTCCCCTCCTGAGTTAACGTTGCCTTTAATTTGAACGTTCTACCAAAAATGCTATCAAAATGCTGCACACTGTTACTTAATGAGATCGATGTGATGCTTGCTTGCTTTCTTTCTCTTTTTAATGTGGTTAATGTTCTGGTTCTGGCAATCCAACAGACACAAAGGGGAAAGCTTGTCTCCTACAAAAGAATTAAATCAATGCAGCAGAGTAAGTTACCCATTGGAAAGAACTCTGGGCCACATGGTCCAAGAGAATATAAACAAAGACTTCTGGGCATTCTCCACCCCCCACAATCTTCTTAAATAGAATGCCTACTGTCCAAGTGTTAATTTAATAGTGGAGGAAGTGTGGCAGCAAACGGCAAGTGGGAAGGGGCCATGCTACCTCCTCCTGGCCTAACTTCATACATACTGTATGCTGAACGAACTGTTGTGTAAGAAGAGCAAGTCATAAAATAACACATGGCAAAATAATTATTAGCATGCACACTAATTAACCCAGATAATTGGATGGATCTCTCCCAGGGCTAAGGTTCATGGATAAGTTTAGTAAACCCACCCTACATATTCTTATCTAAAATAGGAAACACTTGTATTATCTGCCTACTCCTGATTCTGTTAAAAGCATTTCCATGTAAGCCTGAATCAAATGTTTTGCTGCAGTTTGACAAAACAGTAATAAAGATGCAGCACTTTTCAGTAGCTGGAGAGAGCAATGGAACATCATTGGCATCTAGAAAACCCTGGGGTGACCACTGGTTCCAACTCAACATCCAGATGACAGTGGACATTCTTCTAAGAGCTTAAGAAATCGCTTCTGTGTGGCCAAGTTCTGCTTGTGACGATGGAGTGGCACCAAGAATATTACCATTGCTTTTTTATTGGATAGGATCAGAATAGAACCCTCCTCCACATGTTTGCAAAGTGAAGGCACTTGCAAAGTTTTCACAGGGGCAAAGAGAGGCACTGAGCTTATTCTATTTACTAGAAACTTCATTGCTATTTCCTTCCTTTATCTACAAGGTACTACAACAAAGGTGACACATTTTCCTCACTCTGATTTGGCTTATGCTGGTGCTGTACAGCCAATAAGAACTGTGTTGATGCCCTCACATAAAACAATGTTGTGATCACACTTGGAATATTGGGCACAGCTCTGATCACTTCACTTAAAAAGGATGTTGTAGAGTTGGAAAAAGTGCAGGAAAGGGCAACTAAAATGATCAAGGGGCTGCAGAAATTGCCCTATGAGGAAAAATTGCAACATCTGGGATTGTTTAGCTTGGAAAAAGTGGTGAGTTGGGGATATAAAGGTGTTACAAAATGATGAATGGTGGTGAGAAAACGCATAGAAAGACGTGTTTCTCCCTGTACAAGTAGAAAAACGTGTGGTCATCCCATGGAGATGATCAATGGGAGGTTCAGGATAAATAAAAGAAAGAGCTTCATCATACAGCACACAGTTAAACCTATGGAATTCATATCCATGTGATGCAGTGATGGCCACCACTCTAGATGGTCCTAAAAGCAATTGCATACATTCATGGAGAACCAGGCTATCAATGGCCACTGATCCTGGTGCCTCTGTGCTACCTCCTGTATTGGAGGTACTTTGCCTACATATTCCAGTTGCTGGGGAACATAAGTGGGAGTGTGCTGTTGCTCTCATGTCCTTCTTGTGGGTTTCCTGTGGACAATGGGTTGACTACTGTGTGAGCAGAATGCTGGAGGAGAACTTTTTCCCAAAAGCAGGCAGACTCAGACCATGCTGAGTTGCTTTCTGCATGTGTTTGATGACACTTCCAGTCCCCACTAGAAATCTGATAGGCAAGCAGTGCCTGTTGGCCTGAACTTCTACCTATACACAACCTTTACATTGTAAATGAAACACAAATACTACAAAATTCCATAAGTCTTCAGTGAGCTCCTTCCAAAGGAAACAAAACTTGGTAAACTCTGCAATGACATCACTTATTACTCAGAGAACCTGAGTGTGCCTAGCATTTTATGTAAGTTTCCAGGAGAGAAAATCAGAGAATGTATTACTGGATGTCGGGCTTGTTTCAAGGTTATAAATAAGTAGTATATTGCAATGTAACCAGTAGAAGGTAACTTCCTTTCATGAGTTAATACCAGATATAAAGCAACCTTCATGTTAGTTGTCATGAATCGGTGCTATTCCTTTGTCATGAGTGATATTCATTCTCTTATGCACAATCAAGTTTACAAATATTGTTGCTATAATGACTCCTTTAAATGGTCATGTATACATTTCCATTGCCAGTTTAATAATGTGAAAGTAAAAGCAAGTTAAAACATGCTAAATATACATGCTAAGATCAACAGCATTTATTGAGGTGAGCTTTTCCTAGGTGTGAAATATCCCCAACTTTATGCTTCTTTGATCTGGCTGCTTAGCCCATCTAACCCTGAAGTTCTGAAGAGGGTACAGTAAATGTAAACACAAAACAGAAACTGAAATTGAAGCTACACCGGAAAAAGAAAACCCCTGCTTTAAACCCCTGCACTGTTCTTCTCATTGGTCACTACCTGTTTCTCACGCCTCTGTTTCTCATCTAGAAGTAACATGATCTCGAGGAGGAAAAGAAGTGAAGATGATAACTATTTGGGGCACAGCAGTAAGGGAGGACTTTGAGGAACCCGCGGTGCCACCCTCTCCTTTCCTTTTCGAGGAGGTTTCTTGTTCTGGAGTTGTCCTGTACTTCCTACGCATCGCCTGCAGGTAAAGGGACAGACACCAGCTCCTTAAATCCGGTGACTCCTTTCCTGAAAGCAGCAGACGCTCTGTCCCAGAGGCCTGCCTCCCAGTGGGAGATGTCAGCCAGCACCGCTTCCTGGCTGCAGACAGAGCGGCTGGCTGGCTCCTGTCTCAGCAGTAGGCATTAGGATCGGCTCCAAGCCCAGAGACCACTTAGAGCCGCAGGCTCCATCTTTGTGTCATGGGATTAGTTTTCAAAAATAAACGGCTAACTAGTTCTATCATATTTTTAAAGCCAATAGAAGTTTAAGTGGAAAAAGAGACTCATGCCTGAGTTTATTCTCGGGGCCTCCAGTTCAAATACCTTAGCATTACCCTAGACTCTGCATTTTCCTATCTCATTTTGATACACAAGCCTCTTTGAAAATAAATAGCCTCTTCCTCTTCTCGGCTCCATGAGGTTTATTTCTCCTCTCCCAAGGAACACAGGACTTAATTTTCTTTTCTCCACCATATCCATATGTCAGTTTTCCTTATCTTATTTGTTTGTGTTCACAAAAAGGCTCTCCCACAATTTGTTTTCCCGCTGCCTTTCCCTCTGGAATGAGCCACACAAAGAGTTTTAATTATCTGTCCCCTGCATTCTTTTCTGCTAATACACATGCATTGGCTGCTGTGCCCTTATTCAACAACTGTTATATTCCACACTGATGCTTTTCTGTTGTCGTTTTCACTGCTTAAGACTTTGCTAAAGATAATAAACTAATTAATTGGGAAGGAAGTATTTCATTTTATTGATTAATTTAGCCAGTTAATTGATTATCCTGTAGCCCTATATTAGTCATAGATAGGTAGGTAGGTAGGTAGGTAGATAGATAGGATTAATATTCCCCAAACCATATAAGCATCTGTGGGTGAATCATTCTCTTTCTCACATGGCACATTTCAGTTTATAGAATCCAAGAATTGTCTTCAAAGGATGTTAGATACATTCAACTCTTGATTTTACATGTAATTGTAAAACAGTTGAATGAAGTCACCTCAGCCTGGCAAAAATGACAAGGAAATGGGGCAGATATGCTATATGATGGGGAAATCAAGCCCTACTCTAAAGGGTCGAAGGAATAGAGAGGATTAAGGAAGATCTGTCATTGGTCTTCTAGTATCTGAGTGCTTTTGTATGGATACAGCTGTTAATCACCATATCTAATTTCAGATTTGTCATAGAATTGAGACTGAAGCTCTACAGAGCTATTCCTTTCCTGCTTTTCTGTCACATAGTCTCTAGGTGGCACTGTGCTTTAGCAGAATAGCACAAATACATTAGTAAGAAAATAAATTTCCTTTCATTTTAATAATATGACTTACTCTTTAAAAAAAAAAACCAGGAAAGTGCACTTAATAAGTGAGTGAAATTAGAGAATCAGGGCATCGTCTTAAGAATATGTAAACAACTGTATGTCATGAATACACAATAAATGAATAAAAGGCTGCCATGTGGAAGATGGAACAGAATTTCATTGTTGTTGTTTTAATGTGACCCACAGCCTAATTTCAAAAGCCCTCTGTAAATGACCTGGTCATATCTCTGTCAAGAGCACCCAGACCCTCTCCTGGTAGCCTACCAGGTGGGGAAGAACAGGGAGATGAGAGACTGAGAGATAGCAGAAGAGACAGAAGGGAGTAGCAGGAAGAATAGAAAGGGAGGGACAAAAATAGATAAAAGGGGTTTCCCTCTTTTGGGTCTGGCCCTGCCCACCTCCTGTAGTCTTCGACAGAGTACAGAGTATAGCCTTCAAGAGAAAAAGGGGGGTTCCCTCCCCCACTATAATCAAATTATTGAGTATACAGGTTCTGCCCTTATAGACTAAGGCTGCAATCCTGTGTCCCTGGGATAGATCAGTTTGTTGTCAGATCATGGAGGATGGGATCTCTAACTTCCAGTCTCGGATCTCTAACTTCCAGTCCCCTGTGCACTTTGTCTCCCTGCTCTGGCATCAAAGAGAAGGAAAAGAGGGAGGGTAGCTGTGTGCCCAAGTCCTCCCACCCTCAGCTTTGCTCTCAACTAGGTTAAAAACATAAGCCAACCCTGGATCTGGTTGCAATGGCTTTCTCTCCCATGGCTCACCAGGAAGAGAAAAGGGCCTGAACACATGAAAACGCAGCTAATGCCACTCTTCTGCTATGATGGCTGGAGTCCAGCATGCTTCTGACCTTCAGGTCCTCCAATGCCATCTCTAGGGTTGCCCTGCCCAACATACCAATTGTCCTATATTCACTGAGCCTGAAAAGAAAAGAGCACAGCCATTGTGCTTTGTGGGATAGTGCTCTTAGCCAGATCTTCAGCCCAAAATCATTCATGGATATCTTCCATCCATGTGTGTTTGCATTTGTGGCCACTACTGCTGCTAAACGGCTATCATTTGGTACACAAACATGTCTATCTTGATTTACTCATTCAGCCAATTGAGAAACCACATAATTTGAAGTCAGAGAATAGTTCAGTGTGTGTTTGGTGTTGCTGTTGTTCTCGGGTTTTTTGTTTTTGTTTTAAGAAAACCATTTTCTACAATTAAGATCTCAGACAAAGTGTCAGCAAGGACTTCCTACTTTTTACTGCAGGGGGAGTTGGGAATTATTTCAGCTAAGAAATATTCCTCCCAGATTCTTGACTGAGGTGCTACAGCAGTTGCATCCACAGACATGTACTTAGAATGGCAGACAACATATATTAAAAATTAGGAGCACTCTGTCAAGCCACCATTTAGAGATCAATCCATGGTGGTCTTTAGCAATATTTTCTGTTCTGGCACATTAAACAGACTGAAGACATATGTCTGAATTTAAGACATCCTTTTGGCTCCCTATACCCTTGAGCCAATGGAGAAATTTGAACTATTTCAAAGCCTTAGAAAAGGGAATTGTAGACACCTCCTTTGTTTAGGCATATATTTTTAATTATCCTGCCTTTTACTATTCTTCTCCACTTGAGTATAATCAGGCAAAATAGATCCTGCTGGGCATTGTCATGCTTAATAAAAGTAAGGCTGAACATCTGCAAATTTGGCGACAGTGTGGCGCATATGATGCACCAATGGTTCTGCTGCAGTCTTATTTAATTATAGACCACATGCAGCTGTAATAATGTAATTCTCTGTTTACATCAGTTCTAGCACTTCTGCTGTACTTTTGCTAAGCTGGGCTGCTAAGAATTTGTGAGAAGTAGCACTCTCCGCGATGAGGGAAACTCAAGAAAAGGCACTGTGGGCATTTAAGAAGAGCAACTGCAGTTGAACCCAATCTTGTCACATTCTAGAATCCTAGACTCATAAAGCCAGAAGGTATCTTAAAGATCATCTAGTCCAACCTCCCCTGCTCCTTGCAGACTCTTCAGTGTAGGATACAGCTACAGCACACCTGCTAGATGGTCTCCATCCCTGCAGAGCATGCAGATCAGGATAAGAGCACAGAGTTAACTAGTTTGCCTATCTTCATTTTGGTATTAGAGGATCTACTTCTGAGTGGCTCTACTCTTACTCCATTGCCTACTCCAGTTGTTGATGCAACCATCTTCCTTGACAAGGAAAGCCTAGCCAGTGTGTTTCAGGCACAGATAAGCTCATGATTAGATTGCTACAATTTGCTCTATATGGACCGACCTTGTACCTTGTTTAGAGGTTGCAGTTAGTACACTTAGTGGGTCACCCAGATACGCATATATCACATCTGTGTTGAAAAACAAAATAACATCTGCATTGGCTGCCTATTGGGTACTTACTATGTTAAAGGTTTTCCTACTAACATGCAAAGCTCTGGACCAGGATACCCAGCATACTGCCTTCCTAATGTACCCATGGTCCATCTTAAAGATCTTCAAAGGAAGCCCTGATGCCCATACTTTGACCAACAGACTGTCCCCATGTATTGCCACAGAACCGAGTCTTTTCCATGGGACATCCCTCCCTGGAACACCTTTCCCAGTGCCATTTGGGAGGCTGAAAAGTTGGTGAGTTTTAAACCCCTTCTGAAAATTAACTTGTTTACAAATAAAAAAAACCCTTTCCCCTTAGCTCTGTTGTATTATTATTTCATTATTTGCTTTTGATGTTTATCATTCTATTGTGCTATATGTGCATTTCAGCAGTAGTTTTTAGCACTCTTGTGTGCAAACCACTTAGGATACAATCCTTTAGATTTAAAGATGCTTTTAAGTTATTATAAATGGATTTGAATATGACTATAAAATGTTAAAAGATATGTAGTAGGGGGCTGACCCAGTACGCCCGATGTATTTGATGATTGATATCTTTAGTATTAGTTTAAAACCTTAATAAAATCTTTAAAAAAAAAAGGATACAATCCTATGTCTGACTAGGCAAATTTGCCCTGAGGTCAGGGCTGGAATGCCCAGGTTGGACCACGCTCCCTCCACACCGGCTGCAGCTCTGAGGTTGGGAGTCTGACCACAGAACTAGCGCAGGAGGCAGTATGAGGAGGGGAGGAGGTGGATCTAACAGAATATGATGTATTCGGATAGCTCCTCAACCTTTCCTCCTCACAACTTGGGACAGAAGACTGAAAGGGCTGAAATCTACCAAGTTCTTTGCAGGGTGGGAAGAGTGCACAGGGAGAGCGTCTCCATGCTCTGTCTGCTCTAGGCAGGATACACATAATCCTCTAAGCTGCATTGGATCACACTGCCTCAGATGTTATTATATAAAGCAGTGTATAATTCTTCTTAAGAAATAAAATAAATAATTGCTGTGAGGCAAGTCCACTTTCCAGTTTATCACTTACTTATGCAGAACAATCTCATCTATTCAAATGTAAGTACCCACTGGGACTTACTCCCAAATAACTTATGAGTGTGACCTTAGTAATGGAAGTGGTCCTTCTGTTGACTTCTCTGGCTTTAGTCTCATGCACAGGTCAATCAATAAGTGAGGCATGAACAATACTAAGTCAAGATTCTAGAACCATTTCCCCAATAAATGTCAAAGGCTTATTCCCTAGATGTGGCAGTTAAATTGACATCAGTTATCTCCTTCTGGACTGGAACTGCATATACAGCCCCAGAGAGGGGAAATTTGACTATCAATTCAGATTGCCTTCCTGAAGATAAACAGTTTTCAACCATATCATTCTGAATCATTAATTAGCTGCATCTTCCATTGTAGAAATAGCCAAAGGTTTTTTTTTTTTTTAGTTCTCAGAGAACTAAAGACCGATGTACAAGACTCCATCCAAAAACTTGTCCTATTTTAAATCTTGTCCTATTTAGAATCTGTGAAGTCCACTGGGCCGAGAGAAAGCATCCATCATAATGAATACATTCTATACTGTATTTTTAATGTGTTAGTGTAAACTGCGTAGACAGTTTCAGCTATCCAGTGGTATACAGATTAAATAAATAAATAAACAAACACAGAGAGAGAGAGATTGCACAGAAGCTGGACAATTTGTTGAGAGACAAAACAAAACGAAACAAAAAAGTCAGATTAAATGTAGTGGATTTGGACTGAGCAGGTGTTAAATCTAACCAGTATTTTCCAAATACCCAATCAATGGATGCCAAAGTTGACATCAAGTTCAATCTATCATGTAATTTGAGAAAATAGCTTAAAAGATTTGCAGTTTACATTGATTTGCAGTTCAGTATATACTGCAGATGGTGTGTGAATGCCTAAAATTAATAAATCTTTTTGTTATGGTGTATGAAGAGTTTTTTTCCCCTAACTGCTTTAAAATAATATTTTAGTTTTATACACACATGCACACTTTTAGTTTTATATATAACTCTGTGTGTGTGTGTGTGTATATATAATCTATATAAATCTAAAGTAGTTTTATATATTATAATTTAATATCAATTGCAACTTAATATACTGTGATCAAATGCGCCATACACATTCCCAAAATAAATATATTTTAAAACGGGTCGTTCTGATCATGTGCAAACTGCAGTGTTTATACCAGCAACTCACTGCAGGCCATCCAGTCGCATCTGGAACTGGGGGCTGGACTTTCCAGGTCCCTGGATGCAGCGTTCAGGTGGTGAGAGGCACAGCATGCACAGAGGGCACAGTCTTTTAGCACTAGCCACTTACTGGGAAGCGCTGCTTCAGGTAGATATAATTTGCCAAAGCCATCATCAGTGCTAGACACCTGGGAGGCCTCAGCCTTTTCTTTCTACGGTGTTGAATTCCATGCCTTTCAAGTGTTTAAATTATTATTCCCATCTATGATGTACTAGGTTTAATACAAGATATTTCAGAATAAGATATTATACTGCATTTGAGATGAATCAAAATTCTAGCCCACCACTGGTAAAGCAATAATAAATGGAATTATAGGATTTCACATGTAAGATCAAAGAACAATAGAAACACTTATTTAAAATGTCTTGGTATAAAATATGTACATAGATATTTGGCTGGGTTCCTTCACTTGCCATTGTGACACAAAAAAGAAGGTTGCTACCAGAAATACGTGCTTGAAATATCAGAGGTACTCCAGGGTCCACTTGCTTGCTTTTTAAACGTGGAGGTCTCTCACGCTTCTGCCCAAGAAGGGCATGTCAGCCATGAACTACCTGCATGCTCATCTATGAGAGGATGTAAACTGGCTTTAGTATTCTTGTGGATTTTAAATGTCAAATATATACATCCTTTTTATTTGTTACAAATGATCGCCCTTCACCCTAAGGCTTAGCTTAGTCAATTAGATTTACGTTGAGAAGGAAAAAAGCATAGTGGAAGCTAAACTGAGACAAAAATAAGGAACAAGCGCATGCCCTAGTTCAGTTGTTGCTGCTGCTGCTGTTGTTAGTTGCATTTATATTCCACCCTAGTAGCCCAGAGGGCTCTCATAGTTCTCACCATGCAGGATATGGTGCTCACTTGGTTGTCATGGCAACCATAGAAAACCTTTAGTAAGTCCCCCTGACTTCTTCTGTATGCTTGCCTGGGAATAAGATCCATACACAACGCACAGCTTTTGAGTAAACAAATCTGGTTAGTTTCACAAATGCAGCAGTATTCTGTAGATATCCCACAGATCACAACATTCACATAAACAAACAAAAACAAACGAATGTATTTCAGACAAAGTCAGTACAACCAATTCTGAATTTTGTTTCCAACATACATTATTATGACCTATCAGGGTTTAGCCACTGCTGCAGAAACCACCAAGTAGGTTGGATCTGGACTTAGAAGTAAAGACCCATTGAAAGGAATGAGAAAGGAATAAGGAATAAGGAATCAGTTGGTCACATCTCACTTAAGTCTCATTGATTTCAGTGATGAAGTCTGATCCAGCTCAGAGTCTTTTGACCCCTTAAAGACTAACAAACGTATTTTGGCATAACCATACTAATTAAATGCATGAAGTGATATCCTGAACTAGGGGTAGATCTCGCCATGTGGAGTTGGGGAGCAGGAAGGTCAGAGGGAAATGAACTGCAGAAAGTAACCATTACATTATGAATGGTGGTCATTAAGAAAACGGTTGATGACAACACTAACATCCTGGTATGGAGTAGGCTAATTAACATGAGTCATTTGTTTATTTGGGTTTTAAAAGCCATCTTCATCCCAATTTAAGTCAGAAGCGATAAAACTTTTAATGAATTATTAAGTTCATCTGTCTCATGTCCTAATTCCCCCTTGAGGTTTCTTTGTTCCAGGATGGTCATTAAAACTTCACATCATCCTGGAAGTCAACCCTGCTGGTTTTTGCATATTGCCATATCTGATATCAGATTTGTGTCCCTTTATTCTCCTGCTCTGCTGCCCTATTTAGAATGCAGAAGGGCATTGCCAGCAGATGGTGGCACTGGAAGACTGAGTCGATGAACGAACTCCTCATGAGGCGGCTGACAGCATTAGGTCCTATAATAATTTTGCAAGAGTAGATATAGAAAAAGTTGGCATCTGGAGTTGTTACATTGTTTGTTCCTGCATTCAGGGTAGTCACAGACGACACTGCGTTGTGCTTAATCTGTATGAAGGCTTGTTCAGATCATTGTTAGAATCTGCCTATATACCTGATTTGCATACTGGTACCAGAATCCTGTTAAAAACAGAGGGCAGAGCATGCCTACAGATGGGTTGAATGAGTACACACACAGTTGTACAAACTGATGGAATTCCTGCACAGTCATTTTATTTATTTATTTATTTATTGAAACATTTTTATGCCGCCCCATTCGCCGAAGCCTCGGGGCGGCTTACAACAGTAATGTGACGTGTGGGAAAACTGTACAGAAGGCATCGGTGCGCACTTAGCTCTATCTGCAATGGTTGCTTCAGCTGCCCCTTGAAGAGGGTAATTGGCAAGTTCAGATTTTCATAGATGCAGCTGAATAGGTTTGTAAGCATGTAAATTAACTGTGCAAAGAGCTCTAAGAAGCATGGATATTAGGAACAGGGTTTATGTATTGTGCATGCATTTATTTTGGAGTCATAGTTTCCTATGTTTATGGGTTATTTAGACCATGACATCACACTCCACTTTCATTTTCATTTTTAAGCATCGCTTCCAATTTGTTTGCTTGCTTGCTTTCTAATATGGTATTATTTGTAAATTCTTTTAAAAATTCTGTAGTTGTGGTATTCTACTTTATCACAGTGCTATACAGAAGTTATAGAGCAGAAAGGCAGGAAAGGAAATCCTATTTGTTCAGTGCTTGGATCTTAATTCAGCAACAATTAAGGATTAAAAGATTTGAAAGAGAAGCTTTGAGAAAGAAATGAGATTGAAGGGGGCTACAGAGGAATAAAATAAAGTGCGAGCTAAAGAAGGAAGAGAGAACTGCAGCCAAATATTCTTGATAACATTTATCCAACAGCAGTTCTGCAGCAAGACAGAAAACAAGTTGAGGCCTACAGGTGTGTGACAACCCGGGGCTTGTGTAGCAGCAGGTAGGCCAAACGTGAGACCCTGATTGCACACCGATGGATCAGTGACCAACACCTCCTTTTTCCTTTTTCAAACAATCACTTTAAATTGTATACTTATCTGAATTGGTACGTTCCTTTGTTTACCTTTCTTAGGGAACAAAATATTCTCAGAAAGCATATTTTACTTTCATTAGCATTTTTATTCAGCATTTAACATTTTGTAGTAGCACATTTGATGGGTGGACATCTTTTTCAATACTCCACAGAACTGGGCTACTTGGTGAAGAGACATGTTAATGCACCTTTAGATAAGACAAGTCATTAAGAAAAAGTTCCCCCATTGTAAGCAGGACCAGCATCAACAGTAGATGTAGCTGGGAACACACTGAGAGTCCACATCCCAGCAGGGGCTCTTTACCATTGTAACCTGCTCATTCATCACCCTCTTGCTCTGTCCCAGACAATGGCAGTAGTGGAAGGAAGAGCAGTTGATGGCACTTCCTTCTTGCTCATTTATTCTCTGGTTGTCAAGCAAGCATATGGTAGCCATGATGAGAAAGAGGAAAAGCCAAAAGGACAAGTGACAATGGCATTGAGAAGGTAGACTGAATAATGGAGAAGGTTTCTTTCCCAAGGGCCCTCAAGAAGGCAGCTCATGGGAGCCCGGGCTGATTATATTAATATAATGGTGATGGGGCAGAGAAGCTTCTGAAGGGCAGCTACTGGGCAGCAGCAATAGCTAAAGGCAATACTGGTACAGGATCTTTCATGGACAACAGTGGTGACATCCAGACTAATTCTGATCAGTACTGCATAGAAGAAGGCAATGGTAAACCACTTCTGCATCTTCTTACCTTGAAAATCCTATGATGAAACAATCCAGAATGAAACAAGAGAGAGTGCTGGAAAGTGAGACCCCCAGGCTGGAAAGAACTCAACAGGCTACTAGGGAAGGACAAAGGACAAGTACAAATAGCACTGCCACTAATGATGCAACTAGATCGAAGCTGAAAGGAAGTCTAGTGGTGACACACAGAGGTGAAAGGAAAGTTCAGTACTGCTCAACACATACAATTGGAACATAGATGCCAGGTTGCCATAAGTCAGAGATGACTTGATGGGAAATAGCAACAACAACAAATTCAAATTTCCAGTCAGGTCTATCCTGTATTTCAAATTTTAGTGAATACTGCTGATATACTTTATTCAGTCTTATCAGGAAAGGCAATAAGTCCACTTAATTTTGGCAACATTCTAAACAGGCCTTCAAAGGTTATCACGATTTTTCTGCCCCATTAAACCATATGGCGGCCACAGCTGACAACAATTGAAGGACAGCACAAACGAGCCTCTGCAATTGTCCAAGAGAACAAGGGCCACTGACTGGCTGCACCCTCTGCCTTTCAGAAAGAACATCGTAAAAGAGGGAATTCCAAACTGGCCAGATCCACCAGCTCTACTTGCTCTACTTTCCCCTTCACATTCCTTTTTTCTCTTTTTTATTGTGAGCCTGCAAACCTTTGATATCTGTACAGCACTTAAAAATATAGGTATGAGATGATGGGGATGATGTGGCTACAGCAATCCTACTCTCATTTAGTAGTGCATGGTGCCATGAACGCACGCCTGTTCCTGGCAAGATGCTTCATATTATGTGTGTCTGTGTGTTGATGGGAGTGGGGAGCATGAGATCAAATAGGACATGACTGAGCCCTGTGGGAATCCACTCTTCATTACCATGCCAATATCCAGACGGGACCATAGTGGACATGACAACACTTGACATGATCCAACACTTAGATTTTTTGCATAATGTTCAAAATCTTGCTCCTTCCTGTTATTCCTTCACTGGCTTTTGCACTGCCAAGATTTCTAGGTTTCTCAACAGCTGAATAATCCCACTGTAAATATTCCATTGCATCCCAATTCTTCAAATCTTCGTGGTTGCCCAGAAGGTCTTCTGAAATAGACAGAGCTTCGGGCAAAATTACAACTGGTGGTTAGCAAATGGCCACAAATTGAATTCAGCAGAACATTGTAAGCCTCAAACAAGAGATTAAAAATAATAAAGCGCATAAGAGGGATTTCTGTAAACCAGCAGTAGAACAGCTGATGTATGGGTGGTCTGCTCCATTTTTAATGTATCCCTATTTGTTCTGCAAGTGGACAAGCATATGCTACTTGCAAGAGAAACCTGTGTGGATGGGGAGAAAAGTAAAGGAGGGAACTTGCAACCTTGCTGTTCTATATGAAGCTTTTGCAGAAGACTAGTGGCAAATGTTTTATTACTGTTATGCAAATAAGACGGGGATGTGAAAAAAGCACTAATAATAATATGCAAGATAATATTCTGACATGATGATATGCATATCTGTGGACCCACTTTCTATAGTCTCAGATTTCAGGACGTTACAAGTGCTTTCCTTTCCTAGGATAAGGCATAGTATAAATATGTAACTCCTGAGTTACAGCATGTATGGGTGCAGGCGTTTCTGCCGAAGTGAATGACTGGAGGGATGATTAGATCTTCCGCCACCTCCTCTGCAACAGAAATCCATGTTCCAAAAACCCCATCAGTTCATTACTGCTTGCTCTGCTTTTCAGCTCATTAATAGACATTGTGCTGTGCTTGCAGAACCTCCCATATTTCCTCCCTTATGTGTGTTTCCCTACTTTGGTGTCTGTGTTTCTGTGTGATTCTACAGTCTAAAACTTCCAAAATCCTTGGTTTTTTCTGTGCCACATTGCTGAGCCCTGCCATCACAATAAGCCAGTGGCACCAATTCCTCAACATGCCAAAAGTGCCCATGGACCCACTCACATTACCATTAACAGGTTTACCTGAAGTTTCTGGACTCCTGCTGATGGAAACAAGGATTTCTGGTGGAAGGACAGAACCACAGGGGACCAGGTAGCACTTGGCTTTGGAGTCTTGGCTGTTGGCATTGCCTCCTGATCGGCCAAATGCTATTCATGCCCCCACCAGGTTCTCTGTCCTGATTTATGAGGCCCCATCCTGTATCTCCCCACTGCCTCAGTTTTAGGAGAGCTGGAAACCCTACATAATACCACCTCCAACAGGACTGCCATGAATGGCACAAGACTAGCTCCACATCTGTTTTAACATGACATCCTTTGCTGAAAGGCTATTCTGGACAGTGACAATCTGCATCACACACTTGTGCTGAATTTTGCAAAGTCTATGTTTCTAACACATTTTGGATCAAATTTCCAGCTAGATAAGCAGAAGTGGGATGTGAGAGAACACTAAACTTCATACCAACGTAAGTCTTTGGGAGGGGTGTCTGATGGAAAAGATAGGAGAACATTGCAATAAAGGAATTACTTAGTGCCTCTCACTTAGCAAAAGCAATGATTTTCTGCTAGTTAATGCTTCTCACGTAGCAACATAAATCAACTGAAAATATTTAACTATGAAGTTTGGAATAAGTTTATATGTAGACTGAAATACAAAGAAGGCCCTATGGATACCTATTTTTTCCATATGAGAGAATGGAATGTTGACCATTTTCACTTCTGACTACAATTGCTTGTACTCCATTGGGTGGCGTTCCTGAAAAGTGCCCATCCTTCAGAAGCAGGTTTTCCAGGGAGGTGCAAGGGGTGGGAATGTTCCATTGGACAAACAGAAGTCTGCATGGAACCTATTGGATCCTGCATAAGTTGCAAAACCTTCCATTAGGCTAACAGCAAAGGCATGGAGGTAGGGAAGAGAAATAACTTTCTTCCAGATTAAGGCTTGGCACCGATCATTCACTGGGGAGTGGGGAGATTCTAATCTCAAATCTTGATGTGGTAATATCCAGTCATGGCAGTGGTAGGGACAGCTCCACGTACATTATGTTTCTCCATGGGAATAGGTGATCCTAGTACATTGGAGTGATGTATTCTGATGTTACTCCTTAGCAATAACCCACATCACTGAGAGGCAGTGTGGTATAAAGAGTGTTGGAGATCCAGGTTCTGGTCCCCGTTATCCAGGAACTTCACTGGTTGACCTTGGGACAGTCACTCACTCTCAGTTTATCCTACCCTGTGAGGTAGGAAAATTGGAGAGGAAGATGACCATGTGAGCTGCCATGGCTTCTTTGCAAGAGGAAAAATGGTGAGACGTAAATGCAATAATAAATTTTAAAATTTTAAATTTTGAAAGAATTTGTCCAGAATGGCATCCTATAAATCCTAAACACAATTTTATCATGTTCAGTGATTTTGCAGAATCAGCACCTATTTCCAGATAAATAGTCATAGGAATGTGGGGTTTACTCATTGTGAATTTTGGCCTTTTGAAGATGGATATTTTCCTTGTGATATCACAGTGAGTGCCTGAAATTGTGGTAATGTGGACATTTACATATCCATTTAGACATTTAGAATGCTGGCAATTCCAGAAGGAAGTAATGGTAAATGTTTCAAAACAGGCAGATGTTGTCTGCTTTTCTAGACATTCACCAATGATCACCACAATTACATTAGGGTTAATATATACTTCAGAATCTCTGGGTTTTCAGATATACATAAATGTATGCCATTCCCTATAATATATGCAAGTGTAAGTGCCATTTTCAGAAATCAAGGAAATTAATGATGAAGACTGCCAAAATTTGCTTCATCCCTGCTGTTCCTGTGGTCATTCTACAGGGTTTTTACTGCATCTTTATAATTAAAATGGAATACAAAAAAAGTTGCTTTTATATCAGATCAGTGGATGAGACCCACCATTTGCCCTTTCTAGAATAAAGACTTCTGCCAGGTCAAGAAGATTTTAGGAGACTCTCCTTTGGCTCCACCATACAAACAAGTAATTGCAGAAAGAAAAAGAAAGAAAAATACTTTGATCTCAGCGAGGTGCTAATTTGTAAGATCTGGGCATTGTTAAGAACTTAGGAAGCAAAGAATCAGTACATAAACAACAACCCTTATCTGGAAGGCTATTACTGACGCACTACTCTTTGGACACATCCATTTACACAATTATTTGAAGACAGGACAATGTGTCAATAAAGGAATTAGACCAGACACCTTGAGTCCATCAGGTTTATCTCCGTTTGCAGACGGGAACAGTAGGTGACATTAAGAAAATACTTCAAAGTTTCCTCGGCCTGAAGTTTTCCACAGAAGCCAAACATTTACTGCTTTGGTAGCAACAAACAATGTGTAGGAAGAACACAGCTGGAAGATGAAAGCCAGTCCACTTAGCAAACACAAAGCTTTTACATCTAGTACTCTTTAACCAGATTTAATTCAATTGTTCTAGGCTTTTGAAAATTGGAAATTATTTCTAACTTTCATCCTGACCATTCTGAAAGGCATGCTTCTTTTTAAAGAGTGCAGTATGTCAGAAAAGTAGCTTTGTATGGTGTGCTCTCAATGATCATTTAATGAGGAAAAACTAGTCTTTTCTGCAACAGTTTAGACTTCTGCAGACTATCATCCCATCTTCCAAAGACACACTTTGTAATGACCTGAAGCAATAAAGTTGCTTAGAATAGCCCTTAGAATTTTAGGCCTCAAAATTGTTCAGAGCTTCCAAGATGCAATGAAACTGAGAAATCATTACTAACCAGATTTGGGAACCAGGCCTATGGGACACAACATACATTTTGCCAATATACTGATATTTCACAGAAGGCAAAGCCAGACACTTAAATTCCCATCCAAAGCAAGCTGAATTAAACAGATCCTTCAAGGAACTTGTCCTCCATCATCAGATCATCCCAAATGAGTAGTTGGGAACAGGTGTGAAAAAAGGTACAAATGTTTTGGCAGCCTGCTTGGCATTAAACAGAAAGGACATTCCACCCCATTATGTGGAACGATACAGTTCTATCACTTTAGGAAGTTCTGTATGTGACTCAGTATCAAAGATGAGGCCCAAGGATTTTCATTCTCAGCTGACTGAAGTGTTCTTAGGAAACAGTCTTGGCATGAGAGCCTGTGCATCTGGTCACACATTCAGGAATAGATTCAAAAGTATGGAGCAAGTCAACAGTGGCCAAACTCACGCCTTACAATTAACTTAAGGCATAGTAAATGGGAAGCAGCGTTGAACTCATGGAAGCAAAGAATTGCAAAGGGTCTGGCTGCTCTCTGAAATGGGTATTACGCTTAGCGGCCAGAGACTTCACACCTTCAAGAACGGCAATCAAGAAGTTCTGGTCTGATTGGATTTGGGTCCATCCTATAGAATTCACAATCTGCTATGTTTGGACTCAGTTTCTCCTCTTTAATTTTTGTGTGTGACTTGGAACCAAACTTCTTCCTTCGATTCTTTTGTCAAAACTCTAAAAAACAGGGAAACCCTCAGTGTTGTCATTACTGCATCAGTGAGTCTTCCATCATTCCTGATATCACATGGTTCCTGGGTGAGAACACAGGAGACCCCAAAAGCACATCCTGGTACATGGCAAGCTTTGGCATACCTTGGCCTCCCAAGAGCATTGCGCATCCTTTCTCTGATTGCATAACAAGCAAAAAATGCTGTAGCACCCCACCCATGGTCATGGATTGTTTTTTCTTCCCTGAATCTCTGCTTCCTAGATCTCTCTCTCTCCCTCTCTCTTTCTCTCTCTCTCTCACACACACACAGAAACAATCTGTCCCTGTTAGGACCCCAAATTTGCCTAGCTCCAAGGCTTTCTCTATTCCTAGTAGACCCTTAGATCAAACAAGACATTTCCTCTGTTCATCCTAAAATTCCAGTTGAGGGGAAGAAGTGTCTATTGATTCCAACTAATGTTTCCTACTCCTTCCCCTCTTCCCTGAAGGGGGCTCCCCTCCAATAAGGAGGGGCAGTGCCTAGGCTAGGCGAGGACATGTTAGGAAGGCAACATCCTTGCCTAGCCCAGGTTCTTCCTTCCCTGCTCCTGCTTCAGAGAAATCCTCTCATGGCACAAGGAGGGAAATCAGCCAAGCTGCACAAGTGCTCCCCTTCGCTGGCCGGTGCTGCTCCTTTCTAGTGCCAGCTCGTTGATTACCTCCCCTTGAGCCTGAAAGTGGATCAGGCGCCCTGCAGCACATGCAACAGATCTCCCCTGGAGGGGCTGCCTGATCAGCTCCCCGTCTCTCTGCTGCACTTCAGGGGCCACAATCAATCACGGTGATCAAAGAGAGAAGCCTC
Organism: Varanus komodoensis; assembly: GCF_004798865.1. Taxonomy (NCBI): domain Eukaryota; kingdom Metazoa; phylum Chordata; class Lepidosauria; order Squamata; family Varanidae; genus Varanus; species Varanus komodoensis. Next base: position 22,565,263 of record NW_025335317.1, read on the forward strand.
GTTCCTCCCCACGGTTCCCCCTGGGATACCACCTGGCAGGAGTGAAGAAGGAGGCAGAAGGGAGGGAGGAGAGCAACCTTGATGATCCCAATCATCTGTTGGGCTCACGGCGACTTCTTGACATCACAGAGCAAGCTGGTCATGTACCACCGTAGGTGGTTGCGACATATGAACCACCCAGAATTTCAGTGCTAAAGTTTTTGCAGGCAGATTTGGATTCAGCAGGTTAAAACAAATAAATAAATTTAAATGAGTAAAGACTTAAGCAAATGCATTTTCCTTAAGTCTTGGGATAGCTCCTGGGTACCAATGAACATATGTACAATAAAGAATCACTGGGGAAGAAACTATTTTGAAAAGTTTCCAGCTATTTATTAAACAAACCAATATTTTCAGTGCATTGTGATCACAAGAAGTTCCGGGGGGGAAAAGCAGGCCAAAGCTGATAATTTCAAAGGAGCTCTCAATTTTGCTCCCCAAACAAATTCAAGCAGTTCTGTAAACCACCTAAATGCCTATAAACCTTTGATTACAGTGGAATTCAGGCAGGTGCATGCACATTTCTTTAGAATGCACCCAGAGCCACAGTATTTGAGAGTCCATTGGAGATGAACAGGAGAATATTTCTAGCCTCACTGAATGTTGGATCAGATCCAGCATGACAGTGCTGTTCTTATGGTGCAATCCTATGCATGTTTAGACAGGGGAAAAAAGACCTACAACTTCTAGCATTCCCCAGTTAGCATTTCCTAGCATGGCTGACTAAGGAGACTGGAATCTGTTTTGTTTTGTTATTTTGTTTTGTTTCTTCCAGGATTAAGAGGTAACATTCCATTAGGTAAGAATTTCCATATTTTCCTTGCTTTTCCCATATGACTTCATGATGAAAGAAGCTAATAACTGCTTGAGGGTTACAATTACCAATATATTGGCCTAATTACAATCATAGTTACTTAACTACGCTATTAACTAATGAAGGCAGTTTTCATGTTCTCCTCCAGGAATACTTTGGAATGTCAGTGACTAAAAGTCAGACCCTGAAATCAAACAGTTAAAACAGTGATTATTCATTTCTCATTCTTTCCTTTTAAACATAATATATAAAGATGAATGTAGAAATGTACAGATATATTTATTTACTATTATAATCTTTTTGTCATCCTTTAAAATGATCTAAAAGCTTTACTGGACAATACTTTGAGCAGTTGTTAGTTGCAAGGAAGCAACTAACCCAACTAACTCTTTTCTCAAGGAAGCTCTTTGGTTGCTTGTAGACTGCAATTTCCCATTACAATACTGCTTTGCTTGGGGATACAAGATTCTCCACTGTCACCACCATCCAGCTTTGGCATCCATTGTGACTGCAGCCATACATGCAGGTAAATCATTGGATCTCTCATGCCCTGCTAACTGTTAGTGGCATGTTGAATAGTGTCCAAAACAGTTTTATAGGAACACTGCTATGTTTTTGTGAGTTGTGATGCAACTCGCATGCAATCCAGCTCAGTGACTGATGAATAAGTTGCATGCATGAACTAGACCAAGGAACGAGGCGTGGAATGTAGTTGTGTGGCACTTTTACATAGAGTTCTTGACATATATGTGTGTGGCAGGAAACGTAGCTCAATGTCAAAGTACATGTGTTGTATAAACAAGGTCCCAGGTTAGTCCCTGGCATCTTGAAGGTAGGAGATGCTGACCTCTGTCTGTGGCCCTGTTGTGAGGTGTCAGCTCACCTCACAGTTGTAAATGACCCACACTTATGCAGGCAATAAAACTAAAGCCTTTTATTGCTACTTTTCTGCAAGATTTACGATGCTACGAATAAGCTCTACTGCAATGACCTTTACAAGTTAGTTGCTATCTTCTTAGTGATGTCCCTCAAGGAACCCCCATTGGGATTAGCTTTCCTTGTCCCACCTTTCCCCTCTGAGGTGGGACAAAGCTTCCTTTTGTTCCAATCGGTGTAAGCTACATCTAAGTGCCGCGTGAGACAAATCTATCCCGCCTCCTGCATCTTCTGTATCTTGTTCAGGAGACTCAGTGTCAGGAGAAAGGGGGCATCCTGCCCATGCTCTTCAGGGGCAGAATGTGTAGTGTCTTTTCCCTCAGGGCCCTCATAGTTGGACAGAGGCTTGGCTGTTTGCCCAAGGTGTAAAGGGTCAGGATGAGGGACGGCTATCTGTTCAGCTACTCCCAAGCCAGGTTGTGGAAGGGTCACTTGGCCAAGGGCCTCAAGTATAAGACCTCCTGTTCTGATGTCTGATTCTCTCTTTGGGCGTTTGACTCTTCCTCATGAGATTGTGAGGGCACGACAGGCCCTGAAGAGGTTCTGATGGTAAAAGTATATCATAGGTGGGATTGTACCCTGAGAACAGGCTGTACTGAGTGTCATGGCATGTCCCTTACTCCTGGCAATTGCCCACTTGGTGGCTTCTTGTGGCTTAGTTTTTGCTCAGGCCTTCTCATCACTGGCACTTTCCCCTTGGGCTCTTGCAGGGGCACCAGAAATCCTCATTTCCACACTCTACATCAGCACGTCTCCTTCTGGGACTGGTGCACTGTGCTTGCTGCCTCTTGAGAGCACTTTGTTTAAAAAATGTTGCTTCACATCACACTGCAGCAATAACACCCACACCTAAAGCCCCTTGTCTCCACTTTCAACTCTCCATACTGTCCCCATACTAGCTGCAGGATGTATATAAAGATTACACATACTGCAAAAAAATAAAATAAAATAAAATAAAATAAAATAAAATAAAATAAAATAAAATAAAATAAAATAAAGGCAAATACATAGCAGAACAGTGAAACGGAGGGGGAAATTGCACAGATTTCCTATCACAGCAGTTCAGTCAAGGGGAAAGGGAACAACCTGCATGGCAAAGCAATAAAACAGAGTGGAAATTTATACAATTTTCATGGCAGAGCAGCTGTACAGAGGGGGAAATTATGCAAAATTTCAGGCAGCAGATTGAATATATATGAATTGTAGGTTTGTGATCCTCTATGACCTCCTTGCTTCAAAATTCACATAAAAAATAAAAGTCCATCTGGAGGCTGAGAAATGATGAGGGGAAAATGGCAGCAGCAGCACCAAGATCACCAGGTGTTGCCGGGGGGGTGGGGGGGGCTGCTGCTCTCACTGGGTAGTTTTCCAGCTGTTTCCAACAGAAGATGAAATGATGCTCTGCCAGATGTGAGAGTGCTGAAAAGCCACCCTCAAAAATCCACCCTGCGAACACACACAGTAGTCCCCCCACCATGGCTTCACATGGCATATGAACCCCGCCATCCACCGAATTCACACAGTAACAAAATGGGGAATGGGCTACATACGCCATGCTTTTGTAGATCATATGCCAGTGGGGTTTCAGTGACGCTTTCCCTGGCAGAACTTGCTTTATACCAAAAGCCCAGTGAGGATGGGTTGTATCTGTGCTTAAAAAGACACCCAAAACTCATAGGCTGGGTTGGGATGATCATGGGGAAATGAAGCTTTTCCTTCTCTGGATGTTCTGATTGCACACCGTGTCTCATTTGCCTAATTACCCCATGGGCACCCAGCTTGCCATATTGTCCAAACCCACAGCAAAATGCACAGAATAGTTGGCTTCCTAACCACCCTAAAACCCATGGCTTGTTGAAGGGCTCTTGGGTAGTTTTGAAGTCACCCTGTGCCACATACCTCACTGGGTTCAGGAAACACTACGAGCTGAGCAAAGGCAATTAGATAAATCATGCAAGGGTGAGGAAGAGAAGCTGCTTTGATCATCTGAACCAGGCCATAGTCTTGTTTTGGGGTTCTGGGCTGACTTGATAACCTCAGCAACAAGGCATCCTCACCAGGTTTGCATGATGCAACCAGATGCATTACTGGTGAAAGTAATTATCCAAATGTCCCAAGCATATATAGAACTATAGCTTATTTCCCCCTCCGTGATCATTTGCACAGCCCCGACATTGGGTTAGACGAATAGTCTATCCTGGTATAAGGTAGCTTTCTACGCTGCTATGAAATGGCAGTAATAAATGACAAACCTCTTTCCACCCCTTCTCTCTTGCCATTTGATAACACACATAAAGGAGAAAATAAAAAGCTGTATGACTATTGTTTGAATAGGTATAACAAGTAAGGCATCATACACCCGTTGAATTTCACAGTCTACATTTAAGCAAATAACTTCTGTCCATTTTTTATCTTGCAAGGCACTGTTTTCTTATCATGTAACAATTTGAGGTGGTTTTCAATGTTATCTTGTAATAAATATTTTAAAAGTGAGCATTGCTTTCCAGTTTAAATGATAAAAGAATGCAGGAACCATGGATGGACATGTGACCCTTTTCAGCACTTAGATCTGTATATGGGAATGATCTCTACAGTGGAGTTAGTTCTTGTTACAAAGATCACAACTGAGACAGTTTTAGCTATTTAGTAATAAAATGCAATTCAATTTAAGGATATTTGTAATTGATACCCTTCATTTTTAAACAAAATGTATTCTGTCACGTCAGGAATAATGAAGATCATTTTCCTCCTTAACTGAACTACCAAGGTTCCCAATCAGCAGAGTTGATGATCTACTACATTGTCCTGCTTGAGGTCAATTTATTATTAGCTAAAATTGAAAATTTCCCTTTCAGACAAAATGGTCAATGTGGAAAATAGTCCTGAGGATACCTGTGGTTCCAGTATCATCCCTGCCAATGCCAAATTCAGATAGTGAGTGCTGTCAAGCTTACAGCAAAAACAGAGTCACTGAGAAACAAGAGAGCATATCAGCATTCTTGGCAAAACACTGAGGTCTGCAGGATATTTTTCTGTTCTGTGTTGTCATTTCTGGCTTATGATGACCCTATGAATGAATACCCCCCAAAATGTCCTGTACTTGCGTATTGTGTTTAACTATATCTCTGTATAGATATCATAATGGAATTTCCCCTATCTTGCTCCACAAAACCAAACACAAGCCAGACGTATGTGTGCTGAGTAGGTTTAGCAGTCAAAACATATAGAGTAGGAGTTGGAAAAGAAGAAAAACAAGAACAGAACATGGTCCTCAGGTGAACTGAGAAAGGGTGAATGCCTTGGTTAGAAGTATGGCTGACTGAAACTTTGGAAAAGAGGAAGGGCGCATTTCCACATATCATTTCAATTACTATAATAGGCCTTTTATTGAATGCTTGATTACATTTTAGAAGTAGGTATTCTTCAATTCAATATAGTAGCGAGTTGGGGGTTGAAGATAAGTGCAGGGGTTCAGTGTTATGTTCGGCCTCCCTGGCCTCCAGCTTTGATCCATTTACAATAAAAAACCCCAGTGTGACACAAAATATATGCAAGAAAATTGCAATACGATCTCTGTTGCCTAAATGTATAGCAAATGCATTCACATAGCTGAATACACAAATGAGCTGTGGGACTGGTGCCTATCACTTAATGCCAGCCACCAGAAATTTCTCCTGAATAAGAGCATGTACCTTTCTTAAATAATTCCACTTTGTTTTCATTAGGCTTGAGTAGGAACAAAGACTTGGAGAATTGCTATTGTGTACCTACCTGCCTTACATGTAAGCATGCCAGGACCAAAGCAGACATTTGTTTAAATTCATATCTATTTTTCCCCATTGAAATCTCTCTGGATGCAAATTGAAAAAGGATGCAACCCCAGCCTCTCTGTTTCTGGGTACACTCGCAACAGCCATTGCTTTCTTCTCTACAATTTGCCTCTGTGGATTCTAGAACTATCATCCCAGCTGGAAGAAAGGTTTGTTTGTACATTCAAGTAAGCAAGTCCACCCTGGAAACTGAGATGATTACATTTTCAAATCATTTTAATTTTGAACTGTCCAACTCAGCCAGTTTGACTTTTCATCAGGAACTGGAGTTTCAAACAAAGGGACTCATTAAAACCATGTGGTGAGTTTTTTTTTTTTAATTTAGTTTTTATTTCCCTTAATAAACCAAGTTTCAGGTTCAAACAGTAAATGTGATCTCAAGGGCTTAAATTCATTGTGAAGCAGACAAACACTGTATAAAAAAGACAGATGCTTTTACTATGAATTACATCGTGCAATATTTCATATAGTGGAGTTACTTTTATATTGGAATCCATGTGGTTACTGTGTATAGCTCATCCTGTACAATGAACACACATATCTGTTTCATCTCACGTGGGTTTATCACATGCAAATGATATGCACATACAGTATTTTCTACATGGAGATAATAACTTCAGACAAAAATAGTTAATCTTGTAAAAACCAAACATATTTGACAAAGAGATCTGAAAATGGTCTCATGTATTTCAAGAAATTAAATAATGCAAGGGACTGTAATGGTTCTATGGACCATATTTTCTAATAGCCCCTGCAGTGCCCTGAGTCACTGAACTCAAAAAGAGCAGTTGACATTCCTGTGAAGGGAAAGAGGCTGGAGCCAGAGAGACACATTATTAGAGTTCAGACAGCATGATCACCTACACTCAGAGGTTGTGTATGGGGTGAGTGTGAATTGCTGTTGAACCATTGGGTGATTTGGGATATTGTAGTCTCTGAACCCAATTGTGCTAACAACCATGGTTTGTTAACCATGAACAACCAATGAAAACATCCCCTAATGTGTTGTTTGGTTGTGAACTGTGGATTGTTTGTGATTAACAAACCATGATTTGCTTGCATGGCTGGGGTCACTGGAGACGCATGTTTCAACAATCCATTCTCAGGGCATATTCAACTCTTGAGTGTGGGTTGTCATGTGGACCAAATGCAGCCAGATACAACCAAGAGACAGCCAGAGTAAGGATGGGACTAAAACCATTGGAGGGAATCATGACTGAGTTAAACATTAGGAGTAACTTCCTAATAGTAAAATATGGGGTGTCCTATACCAGAGGTATTTAAGCAAAGGCTGGATAGCCACACGTCAGGGTGGTGATGCTGGTGGTGCATCCTTCGTGACAGAGCCTGCACTGAGCAGCAGGTTGGACTGGATGGCCCTTCGAATTCTGCGCTTCTGTGAGTGAGGCCTTCATCCTGGAAGCCAATGAAGTACCTGTGCCGGCTCTACAAAGCTGGAGTGGAACAGACTTATTTGAAAAGTGACGATTATAAAAAGTGACATGCTACTAATTTAAGGGTCATGTTGTAGAGTAATTGGTATTTCCAACATACTTCATCCTTTCAGTCTCTCCCCTTCCTCCTGACTTTTTATTAATTTTGTTCAAACACAATGATTGGTTTGTACAACACAGGCATCCAGCCATAGCTGACATGTTATGTGAACCCAGTCCATTTTCTGCAGAGTGGCATACTCTTCTCTTACACAGAGAACCCATGGTTTGTCCCAAGGTTGTTTGTACCCATGGTGGGTTGTTGTACTGCCTGACCCCGGCAGACCAGTTTTATTCTGAGTTGCCCTGACTAGCTATAGAGCTGCTCAGTGAGAATGGCAAAAAGGCCAACACAGTCACTTTCCGCCATCTTCCCAGTGACAGCCCTTGCACCAAGCCTGGAACAACCCTTCAGAAGAACCTTCAATGGTCCTTCAGATGATGATAATTTCTGTGTGCCTCAAAATGCACAATTGGAGTCATAATTTTTTATTATCATTGCCATTATTCATAATATAACTGCTCTTCCATAAGTGCAAAAGTGACTACTTAATATCAATATGTGGAGGCTTTGGAGATCAGTTTCTTTGTCAGCTGTCAAAGGAAGCAGTGAAGTGGAGCAGGTAACAGGCAAGGAAACTGATAAGATGGTATTGTGTATAGGCTAGATTGTGCATTGTTGTGAAGAGCCAACAGGGAGGGCACCCTTCCCGCCCACCACCACCAGGAAGACACGGTGGCGGGTGATTGTTGACGGGGACTCCCTGCTGAGGGGCACTGAGGTGGCGGTGTGCCACCCCAACCTGGAGGTAAGGGAGGTTTGCTGCCTGTCGGGCGCACGCATTCGGCATGTGAAGGACAGAGTGGAACATCTTGTTCGCTCCAGGGGTCACCAGCCACTCCTGGTGATCCATGTGGGCACAAACGATGTGGCCAGGTAAGGTGTGGTCAGGATCACCAAGGACTTCGAGGCCTTGAGGAAGAAACCCAGGGAGCTAAAGGCCCAAGTGGCCTTCTCGTTGATCTTACCAGTCCGGGGATTTGGGCCAGGCAGGGACAGTAGGTTCTCCGAGGTGAACAACTGGCTTAGGGTGTGGTGCCAGAAGGAACGCTTTGGGTTCCTAGACCACGGCACTCGGTTTCTTGCCAATGGACAGGTTACACCTCACGAGGATGGGGAAAGGTTCCTTTGGAGATGCTCCAGCGAGCTTTATCCAGAAGACTTTAAACTGAGCTGGGGGGGGGGGGGGGTTACGGCCTCCCAGAAACATGTCTGCACTGGACAAGTGTGGGGAGAGGATCAGGGCTCTGGGAGCAGGAATTTAGAGGTCATGCAGGGACTGACAGGACTCCTACAGAGAGGGGCCAGGTATCAGGGAGGATGGGAGGAAGGAGGAGGTTGGCAACTCCAAGGAAAAGAAGCGGTGGAAAGAAGTTGAGGTGCATGTATACCAATGCTAGGAGCATGGGTAATAAGCAGGAAGAGCTTGAAGCTCTCCTGGGAATAGGAGGGTATGTCCTGGTGGGAATCACAGAAACTTGGTGGGATGAAAGGCAAGTCTGGAATGTGAACATAGAGGGGTATCACCTTTTTAGAAAGGACAGGAAGGGAAAGAGGGGTGGGGGCGTGGCTTTATACATCAGGGAAGGGATAGGATGCAGTGAGATAGAATGCAGCACAGATGGGGATTTGGTAGAGGCAGTCTGGGTGAAACTTAGGGGGTTTTGACAGGGAAAGGAACCTGACAGTGGGGGTATGTTATCACTCTTCAGGTCAACTTGAGACCTTGGATGATGTCCTGACAGGCCGGATTCTAAGGATATCTCGGGGGAGAGACACAGTAATTATGGGAGATTTCAATCTTCTGGATATTAGTTGGGAGACTCACTCGGTGGTGACAGCCAGGTCACGTCGCTTCCTAGAGGCTATAGAGGAAGGGTTTTTCACACAGAGGGTCTGAGAGGTGAAAAGGGGGGGAAGCATTTTTGACTTGGTCTTGACCAATAGAGAGGAGCTGATAGATGAAGTACAGATTAGGGGAGCTCTGGATGTGAATGATCACTCCATCCTTTGCTCTGAGATCAGGGGACTGAGGATGTGCAGCAGGTCAAGCACTAGAAGCTGTGACTTCAAGAGGGCCAACTTTGGCCAACTGAAGGCTGGACTGGGGAAAGTCTCCTGGGATAGGTTACTGGGAGGTAAGCGAGTTGAGGAGGGGTGGATGGCACTCAAAAGGGAGGTTTTGGAGGCGCAAGCCTTGACCATACCTCTAGTTAGTTAGGTGGGGAGGCAGAGGAGAGTGCTGCCATGGATACAAAAGGAGGTGGTTAGAGGGATTAGAAGAAAGAGGAACCTCCATAGTACTGGGGCAAATAGACAAAAGTGTATACCAGGAGGAGGAGGCCCGTTGTGGAAGGATTCTTCGCAAGGCTAAGGCTGATTACGAGCTGAGACTTGCCAAGAATATCAAGAGCAACAAAAAGGGCTTCTTTCAGCATGTAAATAGGAAGAGGAAGGGGAGACAGGTGGTGGGACCATTATGTAAGGAGGAAGAAGATCCAGTGACTGATACAAGAGAACAGGCACAGATGCTAAATGACTAATTTGCCTCTGTGTTCTCCCCAAAGCAGGACGGGGGATAGCCACATAGGAGATTAGATGAGGCTGGGGACTTAGGGGCACAGATTAGAGTCACCCCCGTAGAAGTCGAGGGGCTCCTCAGGGCATTGGACATTGCAAAGACGCCAGGCCCTGACAGGTTACACCCGAGAGTTTTGGGATACACCAAAGCACTGTCCGGTGGATTTGGGCATGGTTGACTGACTGAAAGCAGAGGGAAACCATTAGTGGGGAATCATCGGGAAGGCGGCCAGTGACAAATGGAGTCCCTCAGGGCTCTGTCCTGGGGCTGATCCTGTTTAACCTTTCAGAAATGACATGGAAGAAGGGGTGAACAGTCCGCTGATCAAATTCGCAGACGACACTAAAACTGGAGCAGTGGCCACAACTGAGGAGCAGGTACTCCAGATCCAAAAGGATCTGGACAGACTATGGAAGTGGGCAGGAGACAACAGGATGGCATTCAATGTGGATAAGTGCAAGGTCTTGCACTTGGGGCATAGGAATGGGTGTCATAAGTACAGGTTAGGGGACAAGTGGCTGGAGAGCAGCACTTGTGAAAGGGACCTCGGAGTACTGGTTGACTGCAGGCTAAACATGAGTCAGCAGTGTGATGCGGTGGTCAAGAGGGTGAATGCCACCCTTGGTTGCATAGCCAGAAGTGTGACTTCTAGATCGAGAGAGGTGCACTCTATACGACTCTGGTGCACCCATAACTGGAGTACTGTGCTCAGTTTTGGGCTCCTCATTACAGAAAGGATATAGCCAGGTCAGAGTCAGTGCAGCGTAGGGCCAAAAGGTTGGTGGCCGGTTTGCAGGGGATGGGGTATGAGGCGAGACTGAGGGAACTGGGTCTCTTCAGCCTGGAGAAGAGGAGACTCAGAGGGAATATGTTGGCGACATACAGGTATGTGAGGGGATGTCACATGGAGATGGGTAGAGACCTGTTCTCCCCTGCAGAAGAAGGCAGGACGCACTCCAACAAAGCAAAGCTCAGGGAACCGAGGATCCATTTAGATGCCAGGAAGCACTTCCTGACAGTCAGGACCCCGAGGGTGTGGAATGGGCTTCCACGAGAGGTTGTTGAGGCCCCATCGGTGCGGGTGTTCAAGGATAGGCTGGACATGC
>NW_025335317.1:22576222-22633455 GCF_004798865.1 Varanus komodoensis
CTGTCAGGAAGTGCTTCCTGACAGTCAGGACCCCGAGGGTGTGGAATGGGCTTCCACGAGAGGTTGTTGAGGCCCCATCGGTGCGGGTGTTCAAGGATAGGCTGGACATGCACATGGTGGGCATGTCGTGAGTGGAGCCGGCTGGTGCCGGAGGTCAGACTAGATGGCCCGGGAGACCCCTTCTGACTCGCTCTGTTTCTATGTTTCTAAAGTAAAAGAATGGAGGAATCTAGTAGCATAATCCATAAGCAAAGAAGTTGGGGGGGGGGCAAAGGAAAATGGACACCAAAAAATGGGGGGGATACACTTTTGGCAGTGTGATCCTCTCATTTTTATGAGCTGAACTGACACTTCTGAGTACCCTCCATTTTTTCAATACTTTCCTGGGTCTACCAACAATGACACAAAGGAGATGGCTAAATGGGATGGAGTGGAGTCCTATAGGCATGCGGGGAGTAAGTACTTCTGGTGTAGGCACCCCATTTCCTATATGCGAAGTATCATTTCATTCACATATCCAGGGCAAAGTGCCTTTGATATACGCTGGAGTAAGTTGGAGGACTGAAGGAGAAGGATCGAGAGAACAAACCACAGCAAACCCAATTGCCTGTCAGTCATACCATAGATGGTTCCATGAACAACCAAGCCTCCACTAGACCAGGTTTCTCTGCAGAAGTGCTGGTTAACTATGGGATGGAGAAAATCCAATTTCTTGTTGTTCAAAGATTAATCTGCCTGGATCTGCAATATTAGAAAACTGCTGCTAGTAAAACTCGTTCCTCACTATTTCACCTTAACTGCAATAATTGCTTTATAAATGGATCCACTCCAGTGTCTGTACACAATAACTATCCCAAAGTCCAGAAGAGCATTTACTCTTGCCCATTTTAATGTGCTTCTATCAGCACTACTAAAAGAATGATTTAATAAGGCCCCGGTCAATAAGCGGGTTTGCTCCTGTGGTGCTGGAGCAGTAGAAACAGTGCAGCATGTTTTCCTATATTGCCACTTTTATAAGGAATGCAGAGAGAAATTGATTAAACCATTAATAACAGATCTTTATGGGAATAATTCTTCCACTCTGTTTAAGGGATAGATCCTCTTATGTTATTGTAAATGTTGCCAAATTTTTTGTGACTGCAATGCAGTTTAGGAAAAAATGTGGTAACATGTTTCACTGAAAAGCTTGTATAACTTGCACTTGTTTTAACCAGGTTTTATTTTTTCTACTGCTATTTTATCTGTTTTTTAATTGATTGGCCTGTGACTATAAAATAAAAACTAACTAACCAGATTTGTAGGATGTCTGAGCATGACATGCAAACCCAGCAGTTGATTTACTACTCTTGGGAGCAATCCTAAATTCTCAGGCAGGCCAGTGGCTGAGTGGGCACTAAGTGTGATGGAGCTCCCTCTCCATAAGCAGAGTGCGAGGTCCACCAACAGCTTGCTCATCGGGGTCCCCTTTCCTCACTGCCTCCTTTTGGATTGTTCTGCCTGTGCAGTGCTTTTTATTTGGCAAGTTGCAAGCCTAGATGCTTGTGTTACATAGCCAGGTACATGACAGGGTACAGAAACAGAATAATTAAGTTTGTTTGTTATTGAACTTCTACACTGCCCCAAAGCCCATAGGGACTCTGGGCACTTTACAGATTTAAAGGGCATATAAACAACCAGTGAAATAATAATATTTAAACAAAACAAAAATTAAACCAGTACGATTAAATCAACAGCCCACAGCAACAGTAATAAGATTGATAATGGCATAGCAGCAATAATACTAAAAACAGTATTGAAACAAGTCTTATCTATTAAAATATCTGGAAAATATGTCTGACACCAGAAAGAGAGCAAAGATGGGACCAGACACGCCTCCCTGAGGAGCATGTTCCAAAGAAGGGGTGCTACTACCAAAACAGCTCTTCTCCTGGTCACCACGTTCTCCTGGTTACTTCTTTTTTCAGGGGGTTTCCTGAGAAGGACCTCAATGGATGATCTTACGGGCAGGGTAAGACTAAAGTCGTTTAGGGCTTTAGATGTTAGCATCAACTCTTTGAATTGAGTCCAGACTTCAACTGATGGCCAATGTTGCTGAAAGTGGTCTGGCATGATATTCCTCATTAGCAGCTGTGCTACCATATTGTGAATAGATGGAGTTTCTGGACCATTTTCAAAGGCCACCCCAAGTAGAACATGTTACAGTAATCCAGGAGAGAGATTACCAGCATGCGGATAACTGTGACCAGGGCCACAGTTGGTAAGTCAGTCTAAGTTGATAAATGTGCTCCATACCATTGAGTCCACTTGAGGCTCAGGCAACCATTCTGAGTCCAGGACCACCCCCAAACTATAAACCTTGTCCTTTAGAGGGAGTGTAACCCTGTCCAGGACAGGTTGAATATCTCCCAACTAGACCAACTACTCACCAACAGCACCTCCATCTCTACCAGATTGAATCTCAGTTTATTGGCCTTCATCCATTCCAGTACTGAATTCGGACAATGATTCAGAATGCTCATTGCTTCACCTGGATTTAATGAAAAACAGAGGTAGAGCTGAGTGACATCTAAATATTGTTGGCCCTTCGGTCTATATCTCCTGCAGTGGTATCATGTAGATGTTAAATAGCATAGGGATAAAATAATGCCCTGTGGCAGCCCATGGCATAATTGTCATGGTGCAGTTCAATAATCCCCAGCACCACCTTCTGGAATTAGTCAGCCAGGTAGGAGCAGATCCACCACAGAGCAGTCCTTCCTACTAACTCAATCAGCCTATCCAGAAGGATGCTATGATCAGTTGTAACTTATTAGTTACCTCTGAATTTTGATGACTGCAGGAAACAGAGTGAAACTTATATAGCTGTTCCACTTTGGTAGGGTCCCGATATAACATCATTGATGAAAACTAGCAGAGTGTTCTATTATGTAATTTATTCTGGCTACCAGGCTTTAAAAACATGCTATTGAATAATAAGTGATTGTTTAAACCCTCATGCATAAAAGCAATTGTACTCCTCACTGCTTAGATTCCTAAAATGGTCACACCGCTTCCTTGATACATGGACTCTTTCATGTCAATGCAAGCTATTTCTGTTCATCTGTGAACTAAAGGACTATAAGGAAGGGAAACACATGTTAGGGGGAAGCAGGGATGCTCTGCTAAGGTTCTATACTTGCTTCTTTGGCAGAGTTTCGTAGGAGTAACTCTGTGCTTTCATAATGCTAGCTATCATGTTAATTTGTGCACTTATGGGGGAAGTGAGACCACCAACAGAAATCCAGATGCCTTTGATTGCTGAGGGCAGGAAGTATGTAAAATCAAAGTACGATCCAGAAATATGGCCAGAAATTGTGTAGATGAGCGCTGAGGCAGTGAAGAACAGCTGTGAAACAAATCCAGAAAAGATTCGTGCTTAAACATGATTACAGTAGGCACTTTGCATATCCATGCATAATTTGTTGCAGAAAGGAAAGCTGCTGGTGGTACCGAGGAAGCAGCCAGGGACTGAGGCTGGTAGAAGAGAAAGGCATACACAAGCATTTGCACTGATGAGACTGGAGAACCATAGGAAACAGACTGTGAAAAGAACAAGTGGGATCAAAGCAAGAATGTCAGACTGGATACCAGGAAGGCGTGTGCAGTCACATCCTTGTAGTACCAAAAGACCCGGTGCATTCAGGCACTTAATGTTCATCCTGAGCAAAATGGGGCATGATTAATAGCAACCTAATATTTGATCTACAAACATTAAAGTCTAGAAATTCAGCAGATTCTGAATTTCTGTTATGCTTGTGTGTGTTCAGGGTTTCAAAGAAGGATGCCAAGTCCTTATTTCATCTACAGCCTCTCATTTCAATGGATCCCTAAATATACTGTGCACACCAGAAGAAAAACAACCTACTATCAAGGGTCTTCTGGTCTTTTCTTTGTGCTTAGAAAATTGAGGGTGCCTGGCACCTTAGAGTAGATGCCCAGCACTTTGCACCATCAAGCCAAAAATAAACAAGACATGTGGCTTTCCAACTAAAACTAGGAGTCCATTCAGTACAAACCAATCTTTATGCTATGTTATTTGCAAAGTGCTATCTTTAACTCAAGATCACAGTTTTTAGCCAGTTGGAGTAGAAAGTCATTCAAACAGGTTGGAATTTTGCTGGCATCTGGCAAGGTTTGGGTAGTCATTTCCTGTTCCTGTTGTTTAGCTTCTTCTACAGTTGCCACAGAATTAGTGTGGCCAGTTACAGCATCCTCCAGACTAGCTCAGTATCAAGGTTCATAAGAATAGATAATACTGCTCTTTTCTCAGTAAAAATTGGAGTAGGTGGGTAAGAATTACTATGAGCTAGCTTCCAAATTATGGAAATACAAATAAGCACAGTTTATCAGTGAATGTACAGTGATCACAATTGCCTGTCAAGTGTATCAATACATATTGATATGATATACATATTGAGATTTCTATATGAGACATGTATTGTGCAGTTATCATTCCTAACTCATGGTTATTTGTGTGTTGGGGGCCCTCCAGTTTTGCTTCTGTTTTTCAAGTGCTCTTGCACAGTTTTTTTTCCAAGAGTGGAGAAAATTGAGTATTATTTGAAAAGTAAAAGAATGCATATTTTTCTTCTTGTGTACTTGTGATATTTTTCTATTCCACAGTGCCACCTAGAGGTTATATAGTGAAAAAGCAGAAAAGGAAATGTTTGTGCAGAGAGCAATTCTGTGGCAATATCTAAAGCAGATGTGTAGCAAAGCTTGGTGCTGTGTGCACGTGCCCGAGCTACTCAGTGCCCATACTCATAGGGACAAAGATTCTGAGGAGGATGTGGAGATTGTTTCCAATAGTCCATTCTCAAGATGAGTCTTGAGATCTTGAGACCTGCCACAGGAGGAGACTGATACGAGGACATGGCAGCCACTACTGCAATCCCGTATGGGAGAGTTGAAGACTTACCACCTCCAGGTGGGACACAGAAATGGAGACAGCCTCAGAGCAACCAGAGCCAGGGCAAAGTGTTGGCATACTACCCACAGGGCATGATGCTGAAATGGCCTGCTCCGCCAATGGACAGCCTGCAATCTTCAGTCTGTTGGCTTGGCCCAAAGTTGGTGAAAAGTCCAAACGGGACACACAGAGGGAGGGGCTTCGGCACAAATGCTTTCACAGCACTCGCTCCTCCATCTGGGTTGACACACAGAACAGTCCATAAGGGAAGCTTGGGCTAATAAATAGTAATAAACAGAATTAATTCAACAGAATTAGTTCAATAAACAGAATTAAGTGAAGAAAGCTGGTGTGACAGTTGTTACCAGAGGGATAACAACTGACAAGCTGGTCATGACACTCGGTATCTTTCCCCCTTCTTAGGGGAAATAACAGCAACTGGCATGGAAAGGATCAGTGCCCACATCTTCCTTGCACACCTGAAAATATAATGTGGCAAAAGGTGTTATGAGATCTAATGCTTTCTGGATAATTTCAAAACACATATTGTTTTAATCATTAAAGGGCTTTTCTACAAGAGGCTATTAATGTGCTGTGTCTATTTTTGGTTTCATGGCAGACGTGAGATCAAAGCTCTACATGAAGAGCATTTCTTTCCTCCAGCTATATTAGGAACAAATATGAGACTAGTCCTTCTGCATACATCATGTGACTATGCACAAACAATTACAATCCAACCCTATGCGTGTTTGCTCAAAAGTAATCCCCACTGTGCTTATTTGGGCTTTCACCCGTGACAATAGGCATAGGATTGGCACCATAAACAGGCAGGCAGGAGTGAATCTGCTCAGATTGTGTATGGTTTTTTACAGCCACTCTTCAGTCCCACTTGGAAAAACCATAACTCCCCCCTCCCCCAAATACATGAGCCATAAATCAACAGAGTCAGTTCCTAGCTGAAGAAGAACCACAAGCCAATTAGAAGTTAAATTGTTGGTCAGCCCACATCTAATTTAAGTCTCTACATTTTGGATGCTTTATTTTTACCATTTGAAGAAAACTGTAGTTCCACATAGGGTATAATCATGTTTATTTAAGGGCGACATATACCTCCGTGTGTATGCGTGTGTGGAGGGGGTGGGGAACCACGGTCTGCTAAAGTGCTTGCATGCAAAGCATGTGGATAATAAGAGATTGATGAGCCAATGAAGGTAACTATGCAGAGCTTCTTTGGAGGAAGAGGCAAGCAGAAACTGGATGCATCCAAAGCAAGGAATACATCCCATTGTGCAATGCTGAGGTACAGCTTGCAGGTGTGCATATGAGCTAAAGACCTCCATGTCATCAGGTCCAAAGGGCTCCATGCTTAGTCACAAAAGGAAGTCTTAAAACTGAGTTCAGTGGATTTAGTTACTGTGAAAGTAAGAAGCGAGTGTATATAGGATTACAGCCTATGGATATTGAGAAGCTTCACACAGTTTGTGGCATACCAAGAGGAAAACAGCCTATGCGTTCTGTTGTTTCCTCTTTCTAGATATTTGCTTCTTTTTTATGCTTAGCTGCTTGTTTGTCTAACCTTTCTAAATATTCAATTCATTTTTATAGTCCAAGTCAAGCAGTGCACTTGCCTCTATACAGTTCATTAAGCCCTTGGTGGATGGCCATACATTGCTGGTAGTGCGTTCTTGAGCATTACCGCATCCCAAGTGGTGTGGGCATGATTCAGCCAAAGCTAAGCACATTTAGAAGCATCCCCAATTTCATTTTGGAGGTTATCGTCATCCCTGGAATCAATGAGGTTGATATGTAATTGATAAAATTATAATGGAGCTTTCCCTTTCTCCTTCTCTCTCTCTCTCTCTCTCTCTCTCTCTCTCTCTCTCTCTGTGTGTGTGTGTGTGTGTGTGTCTGTGGAAGTCATACATATTTCATGTCACAAAAGGAAATATCAGAGGATAGGTGAGTAAAGGACAGCTTGAACAAGAGCAGCAGTGAACAAGAGATGAGAACGTGGCCTAATCCCAGCTCTGGCAGGTCCACAGTGGCATGACATACACAGTGAGATGGGTTCACGGTCACATCTATCACAGCACGCAGATGCCCTGCTTCAGCCTTTGCAGCCACCTTTCCTGTAAGACCTCCAAAGCAGTAAGCCCACCCTATCAGTTATTACTGTTCTGTGCTGCTGGGTGTGTACTGAGAGTTTCATCCTTTCTGTGCTTTGTCTTTGAAATTAGATATAGCTCCTGTACAGAACACCTGACTCATTAATCATGGCAAGCTCTTTGATTCAATTAAGGCTATTCTGGTGTGATTTCCTCCTCCCTGTACGGGAAGACATAAGCACATCAGACCTAAGTAGAGAGCCTATTGTGTATTGATATTTTCCCCCACTAGGAAGGGCTGTGATATCACCATCAAAGCAAGTCTTCTCTTGAAAGAGAGACTATCTATTCTAAAGGCTACTTCATATTGTAATGAGTCAGTCAGGATGACTGCATGGGTCCAATTTCAGCTGGTGTCTCTCGACTCTAAGATTTCAGTAAGCAGATTTATCAGTGGGCTGCCCCGAGGCTTTGCCTTTCTGACAACAGGCAGTGGATGGCAGGTAACATTCTGACCATCTGTTTCCAAGGACCTGGGACGAGCCAAGAAGGTGTAGGCATGGGTAGAGATGATTCACCTTTTCTAGACAAAGGGAGGGGCAAATGAGGTCTGTGGGTGTACTGGCAGTCTGAGCTGGAAAGGTATTATGCCTGAAAATGAGGCAGAGAGCTGACTTCTTCCAGAAACCCTGTAGTGTTTGTTATGGGCTCTCCTAGACACCTCTGGGGAGCAGCAGTCTATTGGAGTGCTAACGTTCAGCCTGTACTTACATGTAAATAAAGGTTACATCACAAAAATGGCCCAAGTCTCCAGTGACTTCCTTCTTAGTTTCCAGGTAAATTCTGGAATCTCTGAAACTGCTCACTGTCCACAAGTGGGGGACATGCACTTAACTATGCATGAGGTGTGATTCTGCAACATGGCCATTACTTTCTTGAAAAACAAGATATAATATTGAAAGTGAAAAAGTGTGAATGAAGGTGGTAAATCTATGCATTATTATATTTCACCTCCTCGGATTCTGAGATGTATGAGGAAATTGAGGCCAGTTGTGGGGTGGTATAGTGGCTCAGAGACTAAGACATAAATAAGGAAAGACCTGGACTGAATTTCACGTCAAGTATTTACTCAACTGGCCAGCTTAGTTGCCCTCTTTCAGCATTAGTACTGCAAGGACTCTACCTAGTGGCTGAGTTTCTATAACTATGAAAGGAAACTATAATGGCTTCTTTTCCCTGCCTCTCTATGAATCAGTTACAAAATATCACACAATCTGTCCAATTAACCTTTCAGGGTGTGAGTTACTGTTTTCTGAACCTGGTGAGGTGCACTGTGGGAATGACTTCCAAATTGACCCAGAACCCATGGCTTGTTGCTGTGCTGTGTAGGGGTTCGGACAACACAACAACTCACCACCATGAGGACGACTGGGGAACTTGGATAGCACGTGACTGTCTCAGCTGGGGGCAGGAAGAGGAAGCCTCCATGGAGAGTGGAAAATAGCAAGAAAGGTCAACAGACAAAGGCAGTGAAACTTGTAGTACTGCAGAGAATTTGTGCTATGGGCCCAGAGATAAAAAGGTCAGTTTAACAAAGAATGGGTTAAAAAGAAAACTGGATGCTAACATTGTGATATAAGTGCCTTCTCTCCTTTATACACGAGCACAGCCCATTTTAGGTACCAGTGTATCAAAGCAATGTTCAGAGTGATTCGAGCTTTGCACCTTGTCTCTCCAAACGGTAATGCAACATCCTCAGTTCAATAGTACTTTCTGCTATGTACATCTCATCAGATTATCTTTTATCTCCAGACACAACAAACTTTTTGACTCATCCATTTTGCACACACATAACCTGTCAGACCTGAACTTTCATTTCCTCTTGAATCCCCCTGCATTTCTACAGCCCCAGGTCTTGTCCACTCATAAAAGAAAACTAAATTAGGTTTAGAGAAATCATGCCTTCTGTGTATGCAGCTAATGCACTCTGTCTCTCACAAACCAGACAGCTGCTGTCTCCAGTGGTAATACTTTAGTTCCGTTCATGGTTCGTTGTCAACCAACTTGCTCTTACTTCTATGTCTCTAGTCAGCCCTTCAAGACAAATATCTGGTTGAAGTTAACAAATGCAGAAGGCCCAGAAAACAGGCCTCTCTGTTGCCACGCACAATGGATTTCAATAGATAACTTGCAGAATCTTGGGAAAGTTAATTTTTCACTTTATGGCAAAACAAGGTCCTAGTCCCTATGGTTCCTTAATACTTCCTAAAGCACTGACTCCATACCCTTGCTCCAAAAGGTTCAAGATCGATAAATTATGCAACTGTTCATACTAAGTATGTATGGATGTATATGGTTTTCAAATAAATTCAGCTGTCAAATTTTTGCTCAAGGCAAACAAGCAAACAAAACCTCTGTAGCAGTTGTGATACTTTAAGCCTTACAGACTTCTATGGGATTTAAGCAGCCTGTTTGAAAGATAGCAGACAACATCTGGAATTGTTTAGCATACAATTATCATATGCTTTTTTATTGTGCCATTTCTTCTGCCACTTCGTCTCTTGATAGTGTAAAATTAATTTGGAGTGGGTCTGAAATCACAACTAAAAATAATAATTATGGTCTAAATCTTTTGAATTATTAGATGTCTTCAAGGAGATGTAATTTTAAAAGGGTAATAGAGGAAAGTATACAAGAAACAGTGAAAGTTGATAACTATGGATTGTAACATTTTATATAAAAGTATTAGAAGATGTAAAATTATAGCTCGAGTTAATACATTTACAAAAACTACTGATTTTGAAATGTAACTTAGCAGTTGTTTTCCTTCCCTCCCTATTTTCACATTCTATAATCAAGATAAATAGTAGGCACGGTCTGTCATGGGGGTGGAGAGAAGGTAGACTGAAATCTACTAATAGATTTCTAGGTGATTTGCAAAACTTCTGACTTCCGGTTGCCTGATTTAGCCAATTTCAAAAATTCTTATTTCTCATGGTTTTTTATGACAATTCTGTCACCGTCTCATAAACCTCCAAATACATTGCCTAGACCAAAAATCCCAGATAATGCCAGGAGCTCATGAGAATGTGCTCTAAATGTTTCTCTTAAAGTACATAACCTTGATTGGATGACAGCCATAAATAGCAGTAGAAATAAATGCTGAATAATTCACTTTCATTTACAACAGGGTTGTCCAACCTCTTGGCTTCCCTGGGCCACACTGGAAGAAGAAAAATTGTTTTGGGCCACACATTAAATACACAAACACTAACAAAATCTGATGAGCAAAAAAAAAAGCGGGGGGTCTGTGTGTAATTTGCAAGGTATCTGGCACCACAGAAAAGCACATAATAATCCTAATTATGTGGCTCCCTGTTCAGAGAGTCTTTTAAAATCATTGATCAGGTCCTACATTTGCAATCATTAATATGGAAAATGAACATATCTATGTAATAAAACTTCATTGATTTTTTCCTAATTTTACTATAAAAGTGAAAGAACCAACATAAAACTAGTGGGATATTTGCACTGTATTTGAGAAACTAATGCATCAATATTTGGTTCAATGGAAGTAGTTCCAATTCTCAGTGAGTTCTCAAGGTGTTCATCAGATATTTTGGTTTAAGTTTTACTCTTAGTGTGCTTCATTCTTGAAAACAGTTGCTCACAAATGTAATTGCTGCCAAAAGCAAAGACATGAATAAGGTGTGATTGTGAAGCGAGGGATATTTGGCTCTGGGAAGATAGGACCTATAAAAGTCCATAATCAAAGTTTTCTTTAAGTTGAATGTCAAATTGCAGCTCTATGCATTCCATTTGAACATTGGCAGGTGACATACTTATGTCGACCCAAAATGGAGTCGCAAATATACCAAAATAGTGATTATTTTCCCGAAAATCTTGAAATCTGCTTTCAAATTCGTGCATCAAAGTGAGAAGCAAGGCTGCATATTTTTTGCAGCTCACAGGACTGTGTAGAGCCAATGTATTAAAATGTATTAAAATGTTTGCTACAGTAGGCTGAAATATTATTAATAGCTCTGTTTCACTTGCCAAGTCACCACAAGTATGTGTAATGCCTGATGGTGTCAATTTGACTGTCTGCATCTGGAAGGTAACACACTGGAAGCCACACACCACTGTAAAACTGAAGCCACCCATGTGTACAAATGGCAAAAGCATATTACGTTAGTTTTACGTGATATTGCAACATGATGTTGCCGTCCACAAAGTTCATGCTCGAGAACTGCGTAACCAAGCTACAAAAATAATAGCAAAAAATCTCAAAATGTTTTAAGTAAGTTTACGATTTTGTGTTGGGCTCTATTCATAGCCATCCTGGGCCACATGTGGTCCACGGGCCACGGGTTGGACACCCCTGAGTTACAATGTCTGAGATCTTGTAAAATTGAAATCACCTTGCTATCTATTCATTAACACTTCAAAGGATAATAGCAGGTTATGCATGCATGCAGGCATTCAATACATTTATGCCTTATTCAGAGTTACATCTTTAAAGAGCAAGTTACAAGCAACAGCACTATTGGGTGCACAAATACATATAACTGTACAGAAAAAAGCCCTATTGGAAATGAGGAAATTAAGGGCACACTCTTATATATCTTATAAGTTTAGGCCAAAAGTAAAAATGTCCTGATTCCAACATTTACTAACCTATTGGCTGGGGAATAGTTGGGCTTGGAGGACCTTTTCTGTACCCCAAGTTTGGTCAGTTGATGAGCAATTCATCCTTCTGTCTTCTGCTGTATCCAAAAAGCAAGGATTGATAGGATGTATAACACTGTACTCTAAGGCAAGTTTGAGCTTATTAAAAGTGGAACACAAATATTAAGTGATGACTCAAAAAGACCAGAAAATAAACCTTAAGAGCAGCAAAGGTATTCCTTCTTGCTACATCCTATAGTATTTTAAAGAAACCTTTAAGAAAAGTTAAGAAGAAATCACACACATTTAAACATGTGTGAGAGTGAAAGAGTTTTGAGTTATTATGTAATGCCTTTGTTGAAAATAATTATTTGATTTAATAAAGAACATCCTTGTTCTCTCTTACAACTACAGGCTTTTTCTGTTTGAAATGAAACAATCAGGTCTGGGCCCACCTGCGTGCATTCTCCCACCTCAAACTGAATCAATATCCAGTTACACAGCCTTGTAGCTAAATTAGGAGAGTGAAGAGAACAGCTTAAGCAGGTGGTTTACCTTGTTCTTTTCCTTTGTTTAATCATTACCACCTCCCTTTTATAAAACAATTCACCTGCTTTTGCTGTTTCTTTTGCATGTTTTTTTAAGCCTGTACATATCAGTTACTTAGAAGACTCCAGTGAAGAAGATGAAACCTGGCTTTCTGCATGCTCTGTGGACAAAAAACAATTAAAGACACCCATTTTGCAATTGAATAATAAGCACAGTGATATTTCTTTTAGAAGGAAAATCATGCTGTAATAGTTCTTGAACTGAACATCATGGTCATATGCAACATAATTAAGACTGCAATCCCCACATGCATTTACCAGGACATAAGGCAAAATGACCAGAGTAAAAATTAGTTCTGAATAAATATGCATCTGATTGACCTAAATGTCTTCCAAGACTTTCCCCCATTATTTCTTTAAGGTTGCAACCCCAAGGCATCCTTGACTGAGAACAAAGCCCATTGAACTCAGTGGTACTTGCTTCTGAGTAAGCATGGATAAGATTAGTCCTAGGCAATGCACCAAGCTATGGAAAATTAAACACTGAGATTTTCCTTTAAATAATTTTTTTCTGCTTTGAACTTGTTTATTTATTATTTATTAAAACATTTTTATGCCGCCCCATTCGCCGAAGCCTCGGGGCGGCTTACATCACTAAGTTAAAATAATTACAATATAAATTAAAAATATAAATATTAAATTAAAAATACAACAATACAGTATAAAATAAGCCGCCCTGGCCAGATAAAATCCAGTAATATTAACAGTTAAAATGCCGCTTGAATAAAAAGGTCTTCGCCTGGTGCCAAAAAACAAACAATGGTGCCAGGCAGACCTCTCTGGGGAGCGCGTTCCATAACTTAGGTGCCACCGCAGAGAAAGCCCTCCTCCGAGTACCCACCCTCCTAATTTTTTTCACGGAGGGTTCCCGGAGAAGGGCTTCCCCCGCCGATCTCAAGGGGCAGCTGGGCATATATGGATGCAAGCGCTCCTTCAGGTAACCAGGACCCAAGCCTGGTTTAGCACCTTTCTCCTACTTGGTATCTTCTAGCTGAAATGATCTACAAATTTCTTCACCCTATGGAGAAGGAAATTGCAGTTAAATTGATAAATCATGAATAAATTATATAGAATCATAGACAGACTTCAGTGTACAGCCTCAAACTGCATTGTAGATATAGACTGATCTTTTGATTAAGGTGTTTAAAGTATTCAATTAGGATATTTTCTTACCACATAGTATAATTTTTGACTATATGAGGGAGAATTCCTTGTTTTGATGTATCATAGTTTTGATGTTGAAAAGAATAATCAACTCATGACTGTGATTAGGTGTAAGGCTGACAACTTTTTCAACTGGTCCCTACTCCTGTATTCTTAACAGCACCTTTTTTGAAGTTAGTAATGACTGGGTTTGCACAACATATCAAGTACCCCTGTGTAGTTACCACTGCATTTTTTACAGTGATCTACCTGTTAGAAGGCAGGTTTGTAGGACATGAAAGCTTATTTTCAAGTAAGCATGCATGGAACTGCAGTGTTGGTGCTTGACTAATGGAAAGGTTTGCTGTAAGTACTTCACCACCTGTATGGCAAAAATCTACAGACCACTCGCTCTGGAGGAAGTTCGTTGCAAATTTAAAATGTAACCTCAGGGGAATGAAAATCTGAATGTGATTTTGTTATTTAAAAACAGACACTCCTGAGATCTTATGGTCAATGGTACAGTGTAAATACAAAGCACTATTATTATGGATTGCTTTGATGTTTTGTCTTTATGTTATCAAAGAACTCTTTTAAGAATGAACTCTATGAAATAACTATTTAAAACATACCACAACTTCATACAAAAGCTCTCTAGAAGTTTTAAGGCAAGTCATCTTTAAAGCAGGGAAATATAGAATTACATGCTGTAAAATGATCAGAAAGGAAGCACACACCCAGAATTGCTTACAAATACTGTTTGCAATAATAGGTAAACCTGCATGGCCTTCCAAGTTTATGCACCCCAACACTGAAAAGCTCAGCAGAATCCAATTATCAAATTAAGTCCAAGTGAAATCCTTGTCAATGCATTATATTATGCATTAAATTGAATGAGTTTGTGCAGAAACAAGACAGCTTTCACATTTCACCAGAGAAATTCAAAATAAGAGCTCAATGGGGAGAAGTTGTCAGACTTAACATATGATGAAATCAGCATCTTGAGTCCCACGGTAGCCAAGCATGTGTCCTCTGCCAGCCCAATATGTCTCTCCTGCTGTTACTTCTTACAATTAGGATTCAATGACAATGACAGAGGTACATAGCCACATCCCTGCTTCCATGCAGAAGGAACATAAGACGGTCATAGGGTAGCCATGTACATAGGTGCTCACCCGCTGTAATGCATCCCATTCAGCTAGAATATGGTGTCCTCCACCAAAGTAAAGTACATACAGCTGTGCATTTAAAAAAAGTCCTTTTGGCATAAAAAAAAGTCATCTGGCCACACCAGCAAGTAGTTTTGTATTAAAAAGACTCCTTACTGTACGTGCACACTAAGGATCTAGGGTGAACCCATCTCCAGTCAGGACCAACAACTACAGTCATCCTACACAGTTAAGTTACACATTTAGCTTTTTGCAATAATTAGTAATAGAAAATGTCATAGCGGAAAACATCCAGTTACTTTCGTACATGGCCTCTCTTGGCCTACATTTCTTTTTAAGACATCTGGTATCAAAACATCTGCCTTTACATGTTCAGACCTTCTTGACAAAGGTTTATTCTGTATTTTCAACCCTCTTGTGTCTCTGATAGAACAGTAAGTAACTGACCCTTGTTGTTTGGCCATCAGGAACATTTATATGTATATGTCTATCCAGTCCCTCCTTCTGACCCTAAAAAATCCTTAAGGGATTCTTGGGCCACCTGATCAATAATGCCTTATGGGGCAACCCATACCTATTTATTTGTTTATTTAGTGTTTGGCGATGGAACAATTAGCCAGGAGTCTACAATGACAATGCTAACACAGAGTAAAAGGGTTTTATGTTTTAAAATGAACATCTCTCTACATGCATGTTCTCCGGGAGGCAATATAAGCTTTGAACACTGTAAATTCTCAGCCTTTCTTCAAGAACCCTCTTGCCTCTCAAGCCTTTGTCCATCATGGTTTACACAAACTTTTCTCTTTTGAGTGGTAACCTTGGTGTGCCTCATACTCAGGGAGATTCACAGTTTGGGATGAATCTTCTTGTCCTATGACATACGTCAGTAGCTGCCTGTGTGCTATTTCTGTAATCACAGATACTTATTTTTCTTTCTAAAGCACCTCTTTGTCCCTCGCAGTGTGATCGAGCTACAGTTTTTCCTACAGGTTTTGGGTTGGCCACTTCTCACCTCCAGTAAAACTTGTAGTTTCATTCAAACTCTACCCCTCCACACACCCAAAGATCAGCAATTTCTTCAACACCTGTTGCATTCTTAACCATTTTCCCCTCCTTCTCCCTTATGCACCAAATCGATGTTTTTCACTGACCAAGATTCAAACCTCAAGTGCTAATCTTCACGTTCATCACCCAAGAACCTCAAGCACCAAAGCAACCAAGAGGCATTCCAACAATCCAGATTTTCAAACACATGTTTCACAGGTCTGCCCTTTTTCTTTGCATTCCAGCCAGATCTGCTGCCTTGAACTTTTCACAGGACCACCATGCCAAGCAATCTTGGGAAGCAACACACCTCAAAAGACTTGGAATCCCCTACTGAGGCTTTAACACACCCAGCCATGCATCTACACCAGTGCACACAACACTCAGAAAGGGAAGGAACAATTCTGAACTATTGTCCAAGCAGCAAATTACTTAACCACAATCCATCTTCCCATTTGACTTTGCATTTCACTTTTCAACTCACTGTTCCGGTTGTCTGCTGTATCTTTATCCAGTCCCTAGCTTTACTTGAAACACCTGACCTTAGGTCAGGCAGCCACCTGGCCTATTTAAACAATCAACTTTCATTTTTTCAGACTCAACCACTTCCATCAACCTATTCAAACTTGCCCAAGTTATACTGCAAACCTCAACTGCTCTCCAAACTTTTATCTTCTCTGAGTTCTCAGATTTGCTTGACTAAGTATCATAAACAATCACAAGGGAATTAGTTTTTTACAGACACAAATGTAAAATTGGAATAGACTTTTAAGTATCAAGCCTTTCTTTTTTTCCCTATTACATTAAAAAAATCCAGTATATCTTCACCTTGAGTCTCTTCAGATTTTTTTTTCAGCTCTCTACACTTCACCTAATTTCTCTACAGTGTCAGAAAACCTTTGTCTTTTTGTATCTTTTAGCTGTTTGATTTCCTGGCAGTAGTCCTTGAGACTCTTCATTAAGATTCTTGCCCCGCCCTTCTGCTAAGCTTCCCTTCTTTTAAAATTTGCAGATGCGAATCAGTTTCTCAGCAACTGGTGTATGCAGGCAGGCCACCTGTAGTGAAGAAGGTAGCATCTGGCCATCAAGGCTAGTAGCCACAGATAGATCGCCTCCTCCCTCACGGATCTGTCCAATCCCCTTTTAAAGCCATCCAAACTGGTGTCCATAACCACCTCTTGTGGCCATGAATTCCATAGTTACACTATACAATGTGTGAAGAAGTACTTCCATGTATCTGTCCCAAACCTCCCACCGATCAGCTTCTTGGGGTAACCTGAATTCAACTGTTATGGGAGAGGGAGAAAAATGCCTACACTGTGCATTATTTTAAACATCCTTTTTTCTAAGCTAAACAGTCCCGATTGTCATAGCTGCTCCTCATATGGGAATCTAACCAGCCAAAGCTGATTCTGAAATTAGATATGCTAGAGATGGTTCTGTGAACTATTTTTGGGTTTATCATGATAGGTGTACTTGCATTTTGACCCTGCCGTATAGCATTCAGCAGGCCAGATTGCCAGAGCCAGTCTGACTGAACAATATTTTGAACATATATGAATATCAGCACCTTTCTCTGAAAATCCACACATCTAATGCAGTCTCAGAACAGCCACGTAGAAACTGCTGAAGACATTGACTTTGGGCGCACTGTGCAGCAGGCATGGAAGGTGGGAAGATAAAAGCAGGAAGCTTCTGATCTTTACTAGAGCTGCAGGGTCAGGCATTCAGCCAAGATAGGTGGGAAGCAGTCACTGAAGCCTAGAAAAAACATAAGCAACCCAACAAGGTACAAGAATCACCTGCTAAAGACATTGGTTCAGGCTTTGATCATTTCTTTTTTGGATTATGGTAATGTTTTGTTTTCCAGTTGTCTTCTCCCCCAGTTTCAATTTCTGTTCAGAATTCAACTGCCTGCATTATCCAGTTACTTAGCCCAGTGTTTTGATTTGTGTCATCTACCTACTGTTCCTTCCATTGGTTTCCAATTACCTTTCAGATCCAGTATCACTGCTTACTTTAAATCCCAGAATATCCTAGCTCCTCTGTGGTGGCCTTTCTTACTCTGAGTTATTTACAAGAAAGAGGGAGATACCTTTTTACAAATAATGCACACTTAAATATATAAATAATTTTCATAGTACTTCTCAGGGCCCCACAGTTTGCATTATTATTATTCAATTTGGTTTTGTTTAAAGGAAGCTTGCTTAAACTGGTGACTTCTTTTGATGAGAGTGGGAAGAGAGAAAGAAAGAGAAGAAAAAGCTACTGGGCTCCACTTCAGAATATGTTTTTAATTGGCACTTTGCTTTGGTTGCTTGCCAGACACCACCAGCGCTGCTATTTGTCTTCAGAAGCACAGTTCACTACTAGCTATGGGACCTGAGATTAAGTGGCCTTAATCTCTGCCACTTCTTGAACTATATGCGGAAACAAATGGTCCTGTAAGAGGACAAAGGGGTACTGCTCCCCTCTCCACTGTTGTTGCTTTAGTAAATTTCGCTTTTCAGATCTTCAGCTGTGCCTCTGAATCTTTTAAACTACACTCAATGAATGAGCATGAATTCTCCATTAAACTTCGGGGTATTGATGAAATATGGGCTATTGTGTTGCCAGAACTTAGCCAAGATAAGAAACCATGATGAACAGCCTGCTGTTCACAACAAACCATGAGTTCTCTTCATGGGCTGTTCATGATTAACAGACCATGGTGGTTAGTATGCTTGGGTGTGGACAATATAAAAACCCACATTCAGCAATGCCCAAAACTTAATTTATACTCAACCCTTGAGGGCAAGTTAGGGTTGAGATAATC
Organism: Varanus komodoensis; assembly: GCF_004798865.1. Lineage (NCBI taxonomy): Eukaryota > Metazoa > Chordata > Lepidosauria > Squamata > Varanidae > Varanus > Varanus komodoensis. Next base: position 22,594,723 of record NW_025335317.1, read on the forward strand.
CTCTCAGGATTTGGCTCCCTTCTGTCCATTGGACTTCTTCTTCCACTTGGCCCTGGCTTAGGAAGTGAGCCAAGCCAAGAGGAAATCCATGATTGTTCGCAGAACTGCAGTTGCACCATCAACAACCTTCTTCCACAGCATGTACAGTGAAAACAAAGGTTGCAAGTTCCGTGCATGGAAGAAAGATGCCATTTGTGCAGACTCGATTCCTATCTCAAAGTCCGCATGCAGAATGTGGACGTCAGCATAGGCGAAGCTCATGCATGTAGACCTCAGCTTCACAACAAGCCAGAACTCCATGTGATCATCACACTGGGGACTAGCTTGGTGATGCCCCCTTCATTAGCTTAGACGTTTGAAAGGGACTGCCCCCCAAAAAAAAGATGGGGGAGCAGTTGATCTGGTTTGCAGACCTTTAAAAACCATTTGTTTGCTGTTAAAAAGGAGGTTGAGAACATTTAGGGTGGCTTAGTAACAAGCATGAAACTCAAATACTTTGGCCACCTAATGAGAAGGAAGGACTCCCTGGAGAAGAGCCTAATGCCGGGAATAATAGACGGCAAAAGAAGAAGGGGACAGCAGAGAATGAGGTGGCTGGATGGAGTCACTGGGGCAGTAGGTGGGAGCTTAAGTGGACTTCGGGGGATGACAGAGGACAGGAAGGCCTGGAGGAATGTTGCCATGGGGTCGCGATGGGTTGGACATGACTTCGCGACTAACAACAAGTAACAAGCATGGAATGTGTTTAATATCAGGGCTGTGGCACTGCCACTTTGTACAGAAAGAGATCTTTTACTCTGTTCATGAAACTGGCTTCACAAACTGGGGTTTATCCAATTCCTTGGAGAACATTTAGTTTAAATGCATTGTACTAGTTTTTCAGTAATGCTCTTTCAAACTGTGCATTCAGTTTTGCAACTGCAACTGAATCAGCTTTGCATTATTATTCTACAGTCCATACAAGAAAGTATTTGCAAGTCCAAATAGTTGGGAGATATCCCGTTAATGACATTTGTATTACAGTAGGTACATTAGGCACGCCCACCTTGTGTACTGTTTCTAAAAGGCTGGAGAAATAATAATAGATTACAAGAGGGCTTGATAATAAGGCTCGCTCTCTTGCTCTGTGTCTGTGTGTGTGTTCTCTTTAATAGAACTCGATACTACTAACATTTACAAAAAGAAAGTTCTGGTTCTACATAAATATCATCATCATATTCTCCTGATTGCAGTTGGCCAGCTGCTCATGCTGGGAATTTGAAGCCTTTCTTCTGCCTAAATGTGTTCCTCATAGTATTGTAGCATCGCACTCTTCCTCATAATATTGTATAAAATACTATCTTTATCTACATAAAATCTGTTTCTATTTTTTAAAGTTTCTAAACTCAAAAGTAACATTAGGGAGACCATCTTTATCTTAAGGCTCTCTGGGTGGTTCACAAGACATTATTCAGCAACAGATACAATTACAATGCATTTGAACAATACATAATAAAACACATAAAAAGCAAAACAATAAAAGCAATATAAGGGGACATAAGTTTAACATTCAATTAATAAAACCAGATAAAATATCCTTATAACTAAAATAGAATAAAAGCCTGAATAAAGTAAAATGGTCCAGCAGCTACTATTCCTAATGTGACAGTAGCAGAATAAAACCAATATCAGAATCATTTATTTATATATGTAATTTCTAACCTGCCACATTAGCCATAAGGCTCCCTGGACAGGTTACAACAACAAAATACAAAATAAAGTACCATATAGAATTCATACAATAAAATAAAATATACAGCAGGTATATCAGCTTAAACCATTAATGCAAACTGATAAGCACATTGAGAAATAGTTACTATACCCTTATTAATGTGATATGTCTCACCATAATGAGAAAGATTGTGACTAGGTAACTAATTTGCAGGCCTACACAATCTGCTATTTAGATATCAACTCTTGATGTTCACCTTCAAAGCTGTGGCTGTCCTGGCTTTTTATGATTTTTTAAAATCCTTATTCTAAATATGGAACAGGCAGTCCTTAAACTAGGGGGGGGACTGTGAAACAGAGAATACTCCTCTGAAAGTCACTGAAACAGAAAATAGTCCTCTCTAAAGTAGGGCCTTTCCCTCCCCAGTAGCAGAGATGGCCTGTGTTAATTACTTTCATGAATGCAATATTTTTAAATCTGTTAGTTCATATGTTCTTCTTTATTTCCTTCAACAATTCACTATCCAGTCATGGACTCAACTTTCTTTATCCAAGGGATTTCATGATGTTGTACCTTCTTTATTCATTTCGGTAGTAAGTGAGGCTTCATACCTATATATATTCTTGGTGACCCCATGGTTACCTTTTGTCCTTTCAAAATATTTATGAAGTTTGCTTCTTTGTATGGCTATAGAGTTCAAGTGCGCCTTCACAACCATGGACTGGGAAAAAAGGACTAGAAGTCTGGGGGATAATTTGGTGTTTTCCTGAAGTATATTTTATAGCATTTTTTTAAAAAGAGGAGGAATAGAATTGCATTACTAAATATGCAAACTGTGCACACACAGCTCAGTGTAAGCCTCCCATCAACAGGACATAAGCAAATTTAGTTAGGCAACAGCTGAATTTGATAGATGAGAATTCACTTTAATGTTTCTGATAGGACCCACACTTGCAAGCACACCACGTAGGAACAGAGGGATGCAATGTAAGCATATTTAAACAGGAAAAACAGCCTGCATCTCCAAGCATGCTCCAGCCAGCCACTCATAGGCCTTTTCCCGTCTAAACATGCATAGGATTGCATATCTGGCAGGAAACAAGGCCTACATCCCCCTTAAGAACTTAATAGAAGTGGTCCTGAGCATATGGAAGCCAAGGCAGCATTGGGCACTGTTTCAATTTTATTCATGTTCTATTAGATGTTAAAGGGAAGCTGAAGGTATGAGCTGCAGCTTGAAATGGGATGCAAGCAGAGTGAAGTCACATAGTGAGCATGTTTCATGTCTGCAGAACTCTTACGCTGGGTGTTCCTATAAAAGTAGAATTGCCTTCAAAAAGATACCACAGCTGGAAGACAACCCACATCAATGTGCCAATCTGGTTTGCATAACAGGCATCACTGACATAGGATGCTAAAACAGAAAGAGGCACAGATGAAGATGGCGTCATTCACTGGAGTGAGGGGAGCAGGGGTTCAAGTCCATCCATCTCATGGTTTGCTTTCCTGAAAGGAAAGGCTTAAGTGAAGTCAGCTATGAGGCAGTCTCCATGAGCTCTGAAACAGTTAGTTGCATTTAACAGTCCAATCCTATAAAGAGAATCAAAGCCATTGTGTTCATTAGGCATACCTAAACATCTAAAGAATTGGGCTAAAGAACTTACATATGTAAAAGTAAAATCCCATGCAAGACACTTCTGAGTAAGCATGCATACAATCCTCTGATTTATGAAAAGGCCACGCTCAAGGGAAGTGGAATAACACGAGTTGGCTCTTTTCAGCAGTCCCTGTGCTGTGTATTCCAAAGTACAGTCCAAAATGCAGCGGAATGGCTTTCTCCAGCTACACCTATTGTAATGATTTTGGTTTGGTTTGGCTTGGTTTGAAAGACTGCAACATTGGAACCTACTTGAATGAATAATTAAACGAATGCCAATAGGACTTCTTCCATAACACATACTGAAGATGCTTCATGGGTGTAACTAACTAAAAGCTTTCAGCTGCAAAACCACCTCTCTTGAGAAGCAGATTTTACTCTCCTTGCCACTTACCTAATTCAGTTCCATTCTGTACATTCCTCTCCCTTCCATACCTGCTGTTGAGTATAAGGGTTTCTGCCTTATCACACCCAAGGATTCACAGGTGAATCTGATCCAAAGCATTGCTAGTGGCCGTGGGGGATCGGAAGGAAAGGAGGATGTGGTTAGAAACGAGATCACTTAACAGCTTTGCCCTCTCTAAGGAGCTGCCAGTCATCTCCCTCCGAATGATCTGTTTTCTTCATTTGGCAGCAAGTGGTTTCCTGTTTCCTTTCCTCTGTTGTGTCTTCCCGACACCCCAGCTGCAGATCTCTGCAAAGCAAACTGCATCTTCCTGGGACAAAGAAAAGCCTGGGGGTGGGGGAGGAGAATGAATCTTTCTGGTTAAATATATGCCACCCCTCCACTTGCTCCACAAGGCAATGTCATAACTGCATTTCCTGTGCTTTGATAGCATCCTGATAACAAAGCCCTTCAAGCCATTGATTGAAATTTCTTGAGAACTGGAGTCTGATGAAGCAGCTGGGCATGTCTGAAGCAAAAAAAGGACTTGGTTGATTGAGACAAGCCCCCACCCCACAACCTCCCTCACCTTCAACAAGTGCCAGCACAGGCTGCTGCCAAATGCACACGCATTCCAGAGACGTGTCACACAGCCAGGTCATTCGCTTAAACAGAGCACGGAAGGCAAGAAAACGGTGATCAGATCCATTTGAGAGAGGGAACTACAAGTAGCATCAGAAACCCTATTTATATACTTCCCACCAGGTTTGGGATATTTCTTAATACCAGATGCAGTGATAAACTTCATGGACTCATGCAATCAGAAAAACTCCATTCTTCAAGGATTTGTTTGTCCCATTAGTAATCACTGAAAAAATTGCTTAACCAGAACACTCAGTACACCCTAGCTTCTGTCTTTTTGGCAGAGATGGACTGGAGGAGAACTGAACAACGGGCTTAACAGCTCAAAATTATCACAAACCACATTGCAAAACTCACCACACCCTTCCACAAGATATTCACAAATTGCCCAATAACGAAGTCATAGAAAGTTTGGGGCCACATGAAAAGTAGCTATTTGTTACTTTTGGCTTGATTTTCAAAACTAAGTGAATGAATCCATTTTATACTTGGAAACTGATTCACTGAGAAATTTGTCTAAAGTAGGATATAAATCAATGGAAGTTGCATTCTTGGAAGCACGTATGATTTTCTAAATCCAGAGGAAAAGGGAAAAGCAGGTACTCATGTGGGAATAATTCTTCCATACAACTTGAAACATGATATTCATAGCTATACTTGGATTCATTGATCCCATCTTGAAGGTGACCAATCAACTATATTGGGACTGCACTAGGAAAGTTTACATTGTATACCACACACACAATATACCCTTCAACCTAGTTTGACTGTAGCTAAACCTATGTTTTCAGAGATACTGCAAATACTATAACTCAAAAGATGCAATATACTTATGTACTTTCTCAAGTTTCCAAGAGTAGGGAAGAAAATCCTTTGTTACTAGTAAGAATCCAAAAGTACAGACTGTGTAATCCAAGCCGGTCCTACTCAAAAGTTCTCAAAATGTTCTTCAGACCAGTATAAACCATGGAACAATATAGGCTGACAACAAAAATTGTCTAGATTAATTGCTACTGGAGAATGCAGAAGTTTTAGTTAGTACTTTCCTAGCCTATCCCCTTATGAAATCAGACAATGCTGTATGACAGTATCATATGGAATAGCCCTGGTTGTTCCAACTCACAGAAGCATCACCAGGTATTAAGAGTTAAAACCAATTTATTTCACTTGCAAAAAGTCATAGGTTCAATACAATAAAACCAGTGTACACAACATAATGTCACAATAGACTGAGATCACGCAGCACTTTAGCAAAAATCCTGTATCATGTACAGTTAAGTGTTAAGTGCCACGCCCAAGAATTTACAGACACAGTAATTTACTGCAATTAGTCACTTGAAAAATAGTTCCCTAAAGAAACATGCCTCATACTCCAGTTTCAGAGAGGGGAAGTTGCCGGAGTAGTTTAGTGTAAACTCTGAAGTGTCTCAGTCCTTGGAGACCATAGAAAGAGTGTCCAACACCTCACCAAATTCTCAAGTCCATCAGATTTGGCAAAAAGCAGCAGCAGCTAATGCCTCTGGCAAGTATGTAGCCTGGGAGAGTTGCTGATTGTGTGGTCCCTTTGCACCCGACAAGTCAATCCATCCCCACAGTGACAGCGCTGGAAGATTTCTAAGCCATGGGCACCTTTCTTGCGGTGTTTTGTGCACACCTGACCTTCCTTAAGGACAGGTTTACAGATCTTGGACCAGAAGTGGCGGGCACAGCACAGCCCATCGGCACAATCTGAAGAGCGGAGACATGTGGCACCTTCTTGACCTTAGGAAGGAAAAGATAAATGAGAACACTGCATACCTACTTACCCCCTCCAATTTCCCGCTGAAAAAAATACAGAGCAGGAGAGAGAAAGAAGGAGACTAAACTGAGGTTTCAGAAGTTCCCCCTGGAAGATATTTTCACTGCTACTTAAAGGGTCATAACAGGATGTATGCTTGGTTCATGCCAATTCATGGCCTGGCCAGAGCCACAAACACCAAGTACATGCTTTAGACATCAGTAATGCAGAGTTTTGTGTATCAGATTCATATAGCATATAAACAATTGTGCTAACAGCATCAAGTTTGCTAACTGATGTGAGCAAGCAACATATTTTTCCAACAATGTCCAACAGCAACACTATGTAGTATGTGACCTGATAGTGCTACTCAAGAGTTGCTAGCATGGATGCATCATTCTGGGCACATTACTTACTGCAACAAGGTTGAAAAGCACACCAATACAAACTTTCCAACATAGATCACAAAAACTTTCCCAAATGCTGAAGATGGGTACTCAAGATGCTGAGATCAACAGAATTGAAAGGGCTTGCAGAGAAAGCCCTAACAGGGGAAGGCAGCTGTTCGAAGGCATTCTACATGGATGTCTAGAAGGGACTGAACTACACTTCTGATTTCAAAAGTTACTTCTACAATGTAGGCAGCTCAGCCTCCAGAAAGCACGAATCACAACTTGATCAGCCCTTGGCCTCATACCAGCTACTCCAAATGGGCCTTTATCCAGGTCTACCATACTGTCACCTTCCTGATTGTCTAGCAGCTTACTCTGAACAGCCTTACCTTTTGGATGGTGCAGCTGGGATGAAGATGTAGTTCTTCTGAAATGAGGGTCAAGTGTGTCATGGTCAAAATCCTCTATGATAGTCTCATCAATTTCCCCAGGATGAAGCTGATCATGTTCCACTGGAGTACATATTCCTAGTAAGAAATAAATCAAACTCCTTGAATAAATAGATACTTTTGATAGCCTTCTGTGTTAAGGTTAAGCAGTATCTGGTAGTCTACAAACACGTTTGCAGAAAGGTCGCTTATCTTGCCTGAAATTTCAAACCCTTCTTATGTCTTAATACTGCTGCCTACTCAATAGTTTTGGTAGTTCTCTTATTTCAATCTCAAGGCCTTTTATTTCAAGGCCAAATTCAGAGTATCCTTTCAAATCTTAATTTAAAAACAACATTCCAGTCTTGGCCCAACTTTAGGGTAGAGAATAGCCAAGCGATAAAGAACAGGGTTTGCATGGCCTGGAGGTGCACTTTCAGTTCCCTGTTACTCCAGGTATGAGGATCAGATAGTTAACAAGACGAGAAATTACTTCTGAACACCTGTCGACAGGTAGAAGGACAACACTCTGACAGAGACCAATGGCCAGGCTCTATTCGCAACATGGCACATAAACAGTTTGCCTCAACCGCCGTGGGGTGCCTCTAAGTACAAGCAGCTTTTCTCTCAAAGATTTACTACAGCCCACCTGAGAAGAGCAGGGCTTACCAGTAAAGGTAACCCCTGTATCTTATTAACGGTAAAACCCTATGTATGTTGACACAGAAATAACCCTACATGTTGAATGGGACATAAGGATGATTATAGCCTAAAGGTTTTGCTCAAAACCCCTCTTATGCTACCCCTAACATTGGCGCAACTGACAAAGCCACCAGCTCAAACTAACAGAAGTAATACAAAATGTTTTGGTTCTTGGAGACCTACCCCTCACTTAACACAAGAAAGGCCTCCCACAAGCAGGACAGCAGCCAGAGAGAGCTCAATCCATAATGCAACACCTGCAGCCAGCTCAACTTTCCGGGTACTGTTAAATACCCCCATGTTTCTTTGACCAGCTTTTCCTCAAGCACCAACACAGCCCCCTCTAATCCAGCTGTCCTCCAGATGTGCTAGACTACAGCTCCCAGGATTCCTCGGTTATATTAACTCCAGTGCTAGTTACAGGCTGCTGGGAGTTGTAGTCCAAAGCACCCGGAGGGCCCCAGGCTGCGGCAAACGACACTGAACTGACCGGGCGCCCTCTGGCCCAGCTTCCTTCGCGTCAAGCAGGTCGGGCCCACGCAGGGCCGGCGCCAGACAGACCCGCGCTTACCGTTGCTGCAGTAATTGCCCGGGCAGCACATGGCGTCGCGGAAGCAGCGCTTGCGGCGCCTGCGGCAAGCGAGGCAGACTTGTCCCCCGGGGACGCCCCCGCGGATGGTGGCGGAGCAGAACTCGTCGGCGTCGCAGTCCTCGTCATCGGTGCATACGGAGAGCTACAGGGAAAAGAAAGAGTGGAGAGCGCAGGTGAGGAGGAGGCGGAGGACCCTCGCAGCTCCAAGCACTCGAAGCCGCCGCAGAGCCCCGCGTCCTTTGCCCAGCTAGCAAGCCGGCCACGTACCTGGTACGGATCGCCGGCTTGGTGCTTGTTGCCCCCCTCGGACAGCCCTGGCACGGTGCTGGCAGGCGAGCCTGCCGATGCCGCAGCGCCTCCAAGCGGCTGGTTCTTGATGGAGTTGGACTGCAGCACATTCGCGTTGAAAGAGGCGCTCGCCACGGCCCCGAGGGAGAAGCAGAAGGCAGCCACCGCCGCTGCCAAGGATCCCGCTGCGTGCGGCACCAACATCTTCACGACGGAGGAGGGTTCGAATTCGCCGGGACCTGAAAGCAACTCGCCAGCCCTCTCCGCGCCTCAGCAGGCGTGAACTTAATTCCGAGAAAGTCAGGATCTGCGTGGTGGGAGCAAGTGTCTCAGCTGGCTCCCTTTGCACTGATTTTATACTCTCCGGGGTCCTCGGGTATTCCCGCCCCTTCGGGTGGGGGAGGAGAAGAGGGCACGCAGCACGGTCGAGGATGGGATTACAAAGCAATCATCAAGCAGGGGAGAAACTTATCCCCCACCCCACCCCGCGAAGCAGTTCGCTCATTGGACGTCAGGGAAGTTCTCTCAGTTGCGATGCAATGAATGAATGACCTCTCCAAGCGGAGTCTGATGTGACTTAAACACACATCTGAGTCCACTGAAGCTGCTCCAAAACGTGCACTTACAGCTGTAGTCAAACTGTACCCGATCCTATGCACGTTGACCTTAGTAGCTCAAGTAGAGCTCCCAGGGACTCAGGCTGTACTCCGTTGCGTCTCTTCCTCCTGGCAGTTAAGTTCCATTAATCTCAATGGGAGTTACTTCGAGTAAACATGCATTAGTCCAGGGGCGTAAATTAGAAGCCTGCAATTGTGTGCCGTGACACTCCACTTCCACGTGAGCTTTGACTGCAATCCCACGCGCAGTTACCTGGGAGTAAGCACCACTGAAAGTAGTGGAACTTACTTCCAGGCAAAATGCCGCTAAGATGGAACGGAATTTGTAAGACTCAGCACCGCTCCTTCCCTTGGAGCACCTCTCTTTGTGCATGTTCTGAAGGAAGCTCTACTGATAAACCCCCGGGGGCGGGGGTGCCCAGGATCTCGACCACAGCGAGCTGAAGTCGCGGGGTCGGGGCGTAGAAGGAAAAAACTTGGTCACCCCCTTCCCTGGGACCTCGTTGCGCCAGCTTCGAGTAAATGGAAGGCGACAGAGGACAAAAATGCTTCGGTGTGATTGCTGCCACCGTAAGCGAACCCCCAAGAGGGTGGCCACAATTCCATAATCAGCAGTGTCACTTCTTCTGAGGCGATAAGTCTGGGGAAGATGATATGTGGGTTGCGGCACGTAAAAGTCTGAACAGATTTTTCCTGCCACTGCCCCGTTTTCTCTTTAATGATCTCTTTTCGATCTTTAATGATCCAAGGGGGTTGCGAATTGTGAACTGCGGAGCTTCCCTGGATGCCTCCCATCGAGTCTTTCCACGCTCACCTTCAGCGAGGGCACAAGATACACAAAAAAAGCCCGATTTCCACATCAAAAGGGATGGACCAATGAGGGCAGAGCTTTCTGCTTGCCCTTTGCTGAACTAGGGCGAGGCGAGGAGGCGATAGACTGGTGCTGGCTAATTGAAGATTAGAGAGGGCATGAGTTGTTCGGTGGAATCCGAAAAGAAAAAATTAAAGGCACGATTAACCAACCCGATCGGGCCTTTATTTTCTTTTTTTAAGGACCATTTCTGAATTGACCATCATTGCTGATTAAACACCTCGTGGAGATTAAATGACCACTAGAAACTAGAACAAAGATCATTATCGTCCTTCAAGCCCTTCCCAACCGTATAGCTTGATTAGCTCATGTCAATAAGGTCCCCCTGAACTGTAGCTTCTCTGGACCCCACAGAGTTGCTAATTGTTCCTACCCATGTGGTGAGATCTTTTAAGGCTATTAGGCAGAGGAATTCAAAGAGGGCAACTATAATTGATGTTAGCCATGTAATCCACAAGCCATTTCTCTGGCACTCAGGAACAAACTCAGATGTTTATGCATTTGTATAAAAAAAGCAAACGATAGGAATGCTTTTCAATATTCTTCATCACTGGGGAATTAAATCAGCCAATATTCTGCACCTTATAATAAATAATAGTTATGAAAATAACACTTTTACATCATAATCTTTTCTATGCTTACTCAGAAATAAATCCCACTGTGTGCACTAGGACTTAATGACAGGTAAGAATGTTTAGAATCACAATTTTCTGGCATCTCCTTCAGTCCAATGTTTGCTAAAATGCATTCAGATATTGACTAAAGAATTTTAGTACTATAAAAATCTGGAGTACTCATATAAAATGTGTTGTTCTAGTATGAAGCCTGTTGGATTTGGAAGGCTGGAATAAAATACCTGCTTTTTTTTTTTTTAATTAAGTAGTTTAGATTGTCATCCTGGGAGTAAGCTGTGTTGAATTTAATGGGATTTGCCTCTGAGTAGACTTGTTTAGGGTTGCACTGTAAATGGTAGGCCATCATTTTTGTAGAATTTGCATCTAGATAGTTTGGCTTAGATGTGTAAGTAGTTTTAAGATCAGGGATGGCAACTTGCATGAAGATAGGGGATTTTCATGAAGAGAAGAGGAGGATATATATGTTTAAAGGTGAAGGCATGTGGGTTTTTAAGTCGTCTTTTTGGCAATCAAGTGAACAATCAAAATACTCTGGATTAAAAGCACATTTGTGGAATATATAGCATATTTCATGTTTCTTGCATGAATGTACATATCAGACACTGTACCTTAATCAAAAGGCAGCCATATTGTCCATTTTCCAGACTATAAGTTTGCTATTTTCACAGTCCCCTTCATCAAAGAGAATTCATTATACCTTTATAAATGTAAAGTGCAGCTTCTCCCAACTTGTGTTCTGCTTCTTCTTACTGATTTTTCCCGTGCACAAGGGTGGAGCAGTGTATGAGAAACAATGTCATTGATTTTCTTAATACAGCAAATGTTTTGTGTTTTCTGTTTGGTGGTTTCCCCCATCCTAAGAATTAGGGGTTCTTAAAGATAATCCATAATGAATCCCAACAGAATACTGGTTTAACTAGAATAGTTTATATGCATTAATGGGAATCCTGAGCTCTTGTGGACTTATGGACCTTGATATATCATAAGCTGCATGTATCTGTAGATGTTAGCATCACCTGTCATCTCTTGAAGTTGTTTTCTAGTACTGTGCGATATTGTGTTTGCTGTTATACTTTCCAGCTTCTGATCCATGGTTTATGAGTGTTCAAGGCTTTCATACTGGTTCCAGTCTTGCCCCTGTGCAAGGACAGCACATGTGTCAACAACCTTGATGAATCGGACTTACATCCTGGGGCAAAAGCAGACTTTTTTTCCCCCTTGCAGTTATTATACTCAGAGTGCGTTCATATATCAAATGTAAATCCAGCAGTGATTATTCTGGCAAGCAAATTAATAATCAAATAGCCAGCTTTTTCAGAACCACAGGCCTCCTCTCAGTCTTGCTAGAGAGTAGCCTACATTAATTTGGTGGGCACTTACAGCCTAATTTGGGTAACTATTCCAACTGCTCCCATTTAATCATCCTATCTGTAAGCACTAATTTTAATCAGGGCAAAACCTTTCCCTAGTCAAGGTACTACTACACATTTAGTCAATCATGAGGATTTTCTGCCTGGGGGCCATTAAAAACTAGGTTATGACATTCTTGCATCAGATATTCCTGATATCAAACAAAGGAAGCACTTTACCATCACCTACTGTATTTTTCAAGAGAAACCCAAACAAATTACTAACAGGAAAATAATGTCTCTGTGTCAGGGGAGGTGGAGAGAGAAGGCTGCCAGGCTGAGTGGGTTGATTTATCCATCAAGGGCTCAGGAACAAAAGGAAAATTCCAACAAGAAGGAATTAAATTCCAGGCAAGAGAGTTAGGAGATAAAGTAATTAGGATGCATTTTCTGCAGCTTGCTCATGCAAAATTATACAACTCTACTGAGCACTGAGTGGTGTGTAAGGCAGCCCACCCAACTTTACAGTGCTTTGAATGCTACGGCTGTAACACTACCAGGATGCATTTTAAAAAACTGAAAAGTCCCATAGCACAGTGCTGACTGAGACTTTTGTAGGTTTTCTTGGGGGCAGGACCAGTTGAACTCAGTGGGGCTTCTAAGTAGTCGTACATAGGATTGCACTGCATTTGATGCAAGCTATCCTGGATATATCTGGTATGTGCTGATGTAACTGTACATCTGATGAAGAACTCTCCTTAGAAAGGTTATAGATATAGGCTAGAGAAAATAAAGGAAAAAAAGTTCCAGCCAAATAGCCATTCACCATTTCCCCCAGTCTTGTAAACTACTAAGACACAAAGGCACATACTTAGGACCCTGATAATTGCCAGAGGCGAAGCATTCCAGCTCTGAGCCCAAAATGTTTTATCATCAAAAGCTTTTACTGAATCATGAGATTGTAACTTTGAAGTGCAATTTAAAATCAAGTCTATAGTTTGCACTATGGATTCTATGGCCTTTAGCACAGGGCTGTCCAAGCTATTCTCTCCCCCTCCCCCATTCCCCGGACCAAAATAGCCTGAGAAGCAGAAATTCAAGGCATTAAGCTTTCCTTAGCATGGAGATGCAGTGATAAATGTCCATCTGCTAGAGAGGAGCTTTTTTGACACAGCCTGATCAGGCCTCTCAATCCAGGGCAATTTATGAGGAAAAAGACCCTGAGCTCAAGGTCAGAATTATGCAGCCGATGGCCCTAAGATAGCCCCCTTCTCTGAGGATGATAGTTCAGGCTGCCTAGAGCTGCCACCCTTTCTTTCCCCACCTCCTTCCCCAGGGAAAGATGTTGCACCCCATTCCATGTTGCACAGCCAACCAGACTGGTGTAAAAAACAAACATGCAAACAAAGAACCGTACATCAACACTGGCCATGGGACAGCACCCTGCACTGTGACCGGGGGGAACACACCGGCTTAGCTTAATGAGCAAAGGGTTAGGGTTAGAGGCACAACACCCTCCACTGTTCCTTACAGCCTGCCAGCTTTAGGCTTTGGAGACCCTTGGAGAAGACACCTTCCATGGTCTCCCCTCCTCAGTCAGCCTATCTACCTTCTTGCCAGCACTGCCATTAGCTGTGATTGTTCCTCAAATTCTTTCTCATTATTGCTGCCAGAATCTAATAGGTATGGAGTATATTGTCCCTTCTTCTTGCCACCACCATTGTCTGGGCCAGACTGAGAGGCAGCTGAACAAGCTGGTTGCAGTGGCAAGGAGAGGAGAAGCTACAGGGGTACTTGTCAGTGGATCCCAGCTGCTGGGTAATCCACTGGCAGGTATCCATCCATCTACGCCCTCGATGCCAGCCTGGTTTGCAGGATCTGTCATATGCTTATTGGTAGGAATGACCCAAGAAAAATCTCCTTCAGGAGACTGCAAGTGATATTACATCCAGCCAAAATGTGTATTATGGAATAGCCTCCCCCAGAGAGGTGTGCCTGGCACTGACGTTTTTTTCATTTCAGTGCCAGGCCAAGCCCTTTTTATTTTCCCATTATTTAAAATGTTAATAGCGTTTTAAGATTGGATTTTATTCACTGTAATTTTTGATGCTGTATCTTATTTATTGTATCACCACCCTGAGACATTGTGAAGGGCAGGATATAAAAGTTTTAAATGAATAAAATATTTGAAGACAATATTCAGGATCTTGCTGGAAGAATCTTGGCTCCAGGAGATGTGTTTTCATCTTGGGAGGTTATTTCCAAGTCAAACAATACTAGCCTTACAAGCTCCAATGTACTGAAGTGATCACTGAAGATGTTCGTTTTGAAATTCATGGATTCGTCTCCATAGGCCATGCAAAGTCAGGGAATTAATGATATCAGAGTTGACCAGTGTAGTGGTGTGATGTGAGTGTATCTCTGGGGCATTCCCCAAAGCAGGAGTGCGGAGGGGCCTTGGAGGGTATTGCAAGCAGTGCCCATGTTAAGGGTGGGCACACACTCCAGCAGTCTCCCTGATGAGATCCCGGGGATGGCTCCTTCTGGTCCTTGCTCCAACCTTCCTGTTCATCTGCCTCTCACCATATCTCAGTCAACAGTGGTGAGAAAGAGGACCAGCAGATGCCACTGCCTACTTGCTCTGCCAGCCAAGTTAGTAAGTGGAAGAAATTATTTTAAAAGAGGATAATCCTGCAAGACTCACGGAGGAGAGGGGCCTGCTCAGAGGCCTCAGACACCTGGAGCCAGCTCTGTCTGTAAGCTTGGAGGACAGGCCTGGCCTGGCACATGCTCCTGTTAGGCAAGCTAGTCAGATTCTTGGTTTAGTCAGATTCTTGCTTTACACTATCACTGTGACTTATTTAAGCTATTAAGTCTCCTGGTAGCTCTTCAAGCCATGACTTCTGAATGCTGATGGCAGAGATTGTTTGAGGGTTAAACAGCTTTCAAATAACCCATGGTCTGTTGTAGGACTGCAGGTTTAGCCCACAAACAAGCCATGCTGCCCTGGCTTGGCTCTTAGGACAAGAAAACACAGCCTCAAACCAGGAGTTCAATATTCACCTACGGCAGGGGCTTGTGCAGTGATCATGCCAGCCGGCCTGACATCACCCAGTGAACTTCATGGCTGATCAGGGATGTGATGAAACCAGGTCTTCCAAGTCCAACCTGCTAAGCACTTTGTCAGCTCACTATTCGGTCAGCTGGTCTTAGTAAATGGGGAGTACAGTAAATGCTGCTCGTATGCACAGTGTGGAGAACGTGGGGAGACAAGCATTTTTCTCTCCTATTGAATCTGGGGTCATCCCATGAAGCTGATTAGGGTGGAGGACTAAGACGGATAAAGGGTATCCATCACACAACATACAGTTAAACTGTGAAATTCAGTGTCACAATTAGTGGTGATGACCACCAATTTGAGTGCCTTTGAAAGGGAATTGGATAAATTCATGGAGGAGGAGGCTGTCAGTGGCTACTAGCCTTGCTGGCCATCTGTGACCTCTTTACCAACTGCTGAGGAACTTGGATAGGCAGAGGACTTGCATGGATTCTGCTTGCGGTATCCTGTGGGCAGCTAGTGTGTCACCATGGAGGGCAGGGGAAGGGCCAGATGAGTGGAGAAGGGCTAATGTTGGGCTAACATTATTCCTATCTTCAAGGGAGGAGGAGGAGGAGGAGAAGCACCACCACCAGCACCACCTGGGAACTACCGACCAGCAGACTGACATCAATCCCTGGGAAAATTCTGGATCAGATTTTAAAGTAGTTTGTCTGTGAACACCTTGAAAAGAGGGCAGTAATTAGTAGAAGTGAACGAGGATATCTCAAGAACAAATTTTGCCAGACTAATCTGATTACATTTTTTCCTTGATGGACTGTGGGAATATTGTGGACATCTTACATCTTGACAAAGTGCCACATGATATCCTGATAAACTAGTTCAAAGAGATAGAACATCTCTTAGGTGGATCCACAGTTGGCTAAAGAATCGGACTCAAATAACTGCTTATTGTACCTTCTCAAATTGGGGGGAGGTAGGAAGTGGGGTACTGAAGGGTTCATTCCTGGGACCAGTGCTCTTCAACACTTTTATTAATGTCTTGGATGAGGAAAAGATAATCTGCAATAATTAAATTTGCAGATGACACAAAACTGGGTGGGATAGCTAATACCCTGGATGACAGAACTAAGATTCAAGATGACCTTGATAGGTTGGAGCATTGAACTGAAAACAACAGAATGAAATTCAACAGGGCAAATGCCAAGTTCTGCACCTAGGAAAAAGAACCCAAGTGCATCATTACAAGATGGGCAATTCTAGGCTCCATAATACTGCAAGTGAAAGGGATCTTGGAATTGTTGTATATCACAAGCTGAATATGAGTCAACTGTGCAATGTGGCTGCAGAAAGAACAAATGATATTTGAGGTTTCATGAATAGATATATCACTTGCAAATCATGTGATGTACCAGTTTCCCCTTATTCAATACTGGTTAGGCCTCATCTGGAGGACTGTGTCCAGTTCACAGTTTAAGAAAGAGGCAGGCAACCTGCAAAAGATTCAGAGAGGGCAACCAGGATGATTCAGGTCCGGAAATAAGGGCCTGTGAAGAGAGATTGAAAGAACTGGGCATGTGTAGCT
The DNA here is from genome assembly GCF_004798865.1 of Varanus komodoensis. Taxonomy (NCBI): domain Eukaryota; kingdom Metazoa; phylum Chordata; class Lepidosauria; order Squamata; family Varanidae; genus Varanus; species Varanus komodoensis. The sequence continues at coordinate 22,611,412 of NW_025335317.1, forward strand.
TTTAGAAGACTGAAGGGAAATATGATCACACTCTACAAGTACTTGAAAGGCACACACTAAAAGAAAGGACCCAGCTCTTTTGTCAATCATCCAGAATATACATGGGCTCAAGTTGCAGGAAGCCAGATTCCAGCTAGCTATCAGGAAGAACTTCTGGACAGAGCAGTATACCAATGAATGCAATGAGCTAGGGAGGTCGTGAGCTTTCCCACACCGGAGGCATTCAAGATGCAGCAGGACAGCCATCTGAGAGGGATGCTTTCATTTGGTGTACGGCACTGATCAGGGGGTTGGGACTGATGGCCCTGGAGCCCCTTCCAAATCCACTGTTCTATGATTCTATTCTATGATCCAGTGACTAAATAGATCATTAGTCAGATCCAGCATGGCTGTTCTTACGTTCTTCTGTCCTTGGTGTGCATGTATCTCAGCCCAGCGGCCTGCATTCCTGGCCTCTCCTTGAAGAGCTTTCAGGATGACTTCCTGCCCCTCAGCATTTCCCAAAGCACACCCAACAGCTACGGAAGTCATTACAGCACCCTTCATTGCAGAATGAACCACCAGGGAAGCCGGCCAGCCACCCCTGTCCTTGGCGAGGTGCAAAAGGCAGACGGTGCGCGCGTGTGTGTTGTGGCATGAACTCAAAGGAGTCCCCAACAGGGAAACCCTCGGAGAGTCTTCCCAGCCCGCTGGGTGCCTGGAAGCCGCGATTTTTTCGCTGCGGCTGCCTTTGGCGCCCGTGCTGTTTTCTCAACCCATCTCCGAGCGAGCTGCCGGTGTCCAATGAAGCTTGCCGGGGCCTCTCTTTGAAGCACGGAGATCAAACAGCTCGGAGACCCCAGGCCTTAATGAGCCGTTCAGGCCGTCTGGCGTTTCCACAAACACGCCCGTTTGCTTGCTCGGCTGGCCGCCGCAGACGCCGTGCTCAGCACATTTGAGCCTGCTCTCGCAAATCCATTCACACGACAGCGAGTGCTGTTGCTTTGCCCTCGGTCAGATCGCGGGCAAATAAACAGAGCTCGGTGGGCTTAATGAAAAGGCGGAGATGCGGAGAGATGAAAAGCTACGACGGCGACTTCTGCTGCTTATTTCGCCAGCGCGCCGCGAGGAGCAGGAAAAATGCACTCGCTTGGCTCCCTCTTGTGGGGACTTGGGGGTTTGGCTGGTATGCCCTTGGGAGGATTTTTCTGCGCCTGTGCAGAAATTCTCAGCATGTAATAATAAGTTGTTGGCTGGCCCCGGAATTTTACCATTTCCAACTTTTGGGGCGTCTCTGCCTTTACTGGCAGCTTGATCTGCAGGTGAAGCCTTTCAGGTACGGTGAGAAAAGCGGCGCGCGTGCTCACGCTTGCAGAGCGAATTGCGATACAAGAGTGTCAGGCCGCTGAATGCTCGGCGTGTAAGCCTACTGGTGCTTGAGCGTGAGCGCGGAGTGGAAGAGCGAGGTGTCCATCTTAAATAGGACGTCTAGGAGGAAGGCATGCAGGCAGCACTGGGCTAATGCACACTCCATGTTGCACATGCCGGCCACGTCTGGCCTGTGTTTACTCAGAAGTGTGTCCAACAGAATTCAAGAAGCTGCCTCCCTTCGAGGATTCCAAATCTGAGCCATCGAGAAAAGTTCCTTCTGAATATATCAACCAAGTAGGTTAAAAAAAACAACCCAAGAATTACTCAATTGACAGTTCTAACAGGAATCATTCAAGGAAATGTTATCCTAGATGAATCTGACCAGAAATTAAAGAACTGAGGATTTCTTTTCGGGAAATGCTGATTTTCAAACCACTGTTAAATTCTGTTCTTGAGATCTGCAGTAATCCCAAATTCCCTGAGATACTTGGATTGTGTGATGCGTTCCTTGTTACTTAACAGGTACAGTGGGTGGGCACTGATGCATTGGGGGGGGGGCACCTCCTTACTCAGTGCAACTGCCTGATTGGACGTGGAGATTCTTCTGCTTAGACTTGAAAGGGAAACATGCCAGAGGGTCTGGTCACAGGGCTTCTGTGTCTTACTTTGCCCTAAGACTTTCATTCTGAGAGCTGGGGAGGTTAGCACATTGGGCTACAACATGAGAGATACAGGTACAGTCCACACACAGTACATGAATCTCAGTGAGTTCTACTCTCAGTGAGTAGAACTCTTTGCTTGTTTTTAGCTCAGCAACATTTCCCCTGCTGACATTGCAAGTTTCCAAAATGGAATAAAATGGCTGGGTTCATGTATTCATTATGGAATCTAGTGTTTAGCAGCATGCTTAAAGAAAGCAGAGCAAATCCAGCTGTAGGCAGTATATTACTAGATCCTTTTGGCAAGAAGAAACTGGCTTTTTGCTTGAGAATGCTAAAAATAAGAATGAGGAGTTAAAGTCAAGCTGCTGAGACAGTTCTAACCTCTGCATTTGTTAGCATACAAATTTCTTTCTTGGAACTCTGTGTACTGTGGTGGACTCAGCAGCGTGGTGCTTTGATCAAGATAGTTTGGTCTTCACTGACTGGCTCTTGCTGTTTGTCTTTATCAGGGTCCTGTAGAGTTCTTCCTCCCATTTAAAGAGGAGAGGGAAGGGTTTGAGAAAGGCAATATGGGGAACACACCTCCTCTGGCTGGGAGGAGGTGGGATTTGTTGATTACTACTTGCCCTTACATATTCCTTTGGCCTAATGTCCCACTGTTAGCCTCTAGTGCTGCATTTCTCCCAATCTGAGCCACTGATTTTGCAGAATTGCTACTTCTTCCTTTTCTTTTTAAAACTATTCTATTTCTATCCACTTATTTTGCTTTGCTTTGTTCTGTTGTCTTTGGCAAATTGCTGAGGAAGGTAGCCCTTGCAAGCCAGGATATGTTTGGGATGGGAAGCAGGGTTAGAGTGTAATGGAGGTTGCAGGCAGTGGACAGAATGAATGATAGGGAGGAGATCCCATCACTCTGGTCCAGGATTTCGATGCCTATGAGCCATTCTCTTTTCTTACCCCATTTTTCAGTGTTTCTTAGGCTGGGTACTGCTGTACTGGCCTAGGTGAGGTTAGTTTGGAAATAAGACTCAACTCATCTATGATAGGGTTGCAGATGAGGAAATGTATTCTGAGACCCAGGTAAGTGACCTGTAGACTTGACTGAAGTCTGCCTTCCTGGTTAGGTTGTGCAGCACCAGGCCAGGCTGAACTGCCCGTGGGGAAGAGTGATCTGCAGATCCATAGAAGCTCAGTCTTGGTCACCAGAAAGCCCCTTTACCTTGGGGTGGTTTGCAAGAACTTGTCTTTTCTGTTAGGCTGAAGAAAGAGTTTGGGGCTGCTACTCTACCTGCAGCCTCCCTGACTTAGCTGTCAGAGGTAGTCTCCAATGAGGCTGCGGAGAACCCTGGGAGACTCCAACATCCCTACAGAGCCTGCCTTAACGGGACCAGCTCAGGACTTCATGGGGCACTCTCAGCCCTGCACATGGGCCAGGCATGCCCTTACTTGTCCTTTCTGGGCACGTGGAGGATGGTCTGGATATTGGGTTGCATGTACAGAAATAATCCTATTTTCTTGGTCAAACTACATTTGGGGAATTTGGTCCTACAGTGCTGGTCCTCCCTGTAGTGGAGGGGGATCTGTAGTGGGCTCCAGACCTGTAGATTCAGGTTGATTTGTGTATTCTTTGGGAGATTTTCCAGTAGTCAGAGCTGGTGATTCAAGCCCCTTGTCACTCTGGAAGTACAACAGGCCATCAGCATGGTTATTCCTTGCCACTCTCTTTGGCATTATGGAGTTTGGATGTCTCCCCTGGAGTGTAGATGTCTCCCTGGGTACTCTGGTCAAGCAGACAGATCAGAAGATGGCTGAAAGGTGACATAAGGTTGTCAAACAACTGTAGCTGTTTACTGCTTCATAGAGTAGCAGAGCTGCAAGGGGCAAAGAAGGCCATTGTGTCCAGTCCCCTGCTTGTTGCAGGCCACCAATTTACACCATGTCACTGGCAAGGAAGGCTTAATTTCCTGCTTCCATCCTGCCCTCAAGTAGCCATCCTAATAGCTACTTCTAAGTAGTTATATGGTTTGTGTAATCTACCCCAATTAATTCAACATTACAGACACTTTGTGGGTAAAATCTCCCATCCTCATGCTGACTGGAATGCTGCTATTGATGCAGTGTCTGTTGGGGTGCCCAGTCTTATTCAATTTTGTGGGATCAGGCTTAGTTTCACAAGTTTTCACAAGGATGTATAAAGAAGCTTGCATACAACACATCATATGTTTTCTCTGTCATTTCTCCTGTATAGCTTCTTGTCTTGATTAGCCATACAGGGTTGACTGGATCATTCAGGGGAGAGGTGAATTTATTATGGTGTGATGGTGCGGTCCCTATTGCCTTGAAGGAGGCAGTGGGAACACCATCCTTGAAAAACTCTCTGGATTCAAAGATGGATGCAAATTACTGCTGACCGTGGTCTCTCTCTGGACCTCTTCCATAAGTTTGCAATTGAAGGCACTGTTCTGCAATGGTTGCAGGATAGGTGCCAGAGAATAGCCCTGTGTGATTTGCCTCTGCTCCTTGACAGCTAAACAGTGGGGCACCATAGGGCACTGTCTTCTTCCCAGTGTTCATATATATACGCAGTGCTTTTTTTGTCATAGAACGCACCGGAACGGAGTTCTAGCACCTTTTTTCGGTGGATTTTCCAAGTTTTAAAAGTAACTTTTGAAAATTCGATGTTTTGTCCACGTGGATTTGAATTGCCCTGTCGAGCGCAGCAGGTTGGCAGCAAAATCATTAAAACGGTGCATGCGGGCTGCTTGTGTGTCGAGTCCGATGCATGCGTACTTCGTCCGCACTGGTTGTGATGGCGCTGCTCGGCTTGTGATTGGTCGTGTGGCCACGCGCTGAGTGCTTACTGCAGGTGGCAACCGTTATGTTTTGTTATACAACTGGCGTGTGTGGGTGTGTGTACAGTGACTGACTACGTGTGAAAGATAAATTTCTTTATTTTAAAAAAAGTTGGTGAATTGAAAATCTTTTTTTAATTTTTAGTGTAACCCCACTACACTAATGTGACCCCAAATTTAAAAATGAAAAAAATTGCTAATTACTTCTCAACCACTGGTCCTGCTAATAAAAAGGCCAGAATATTAACAGACACAACGACAGAACACATAGATACTAACAGCAGGGAAAGGGCTCGAGAAGGTTTGTCGGACGAGAATTGGACAAAACTTTGGAATTTACTATGAACATTTGCCTTAAATACAATAAATTAAATTTCGGTTAAGAACTGGGGGAGGATATAAATAAATAAATAACTAAATAAGATTAACAAGATGTGAGTTCCGGCACCTTTTTTCTTACAAAAAAAGCACTGTATATACGAATCCTTTGGAAATAGTCATTAGGAGATTTGGGACAAGGTATCTTGTAATGAATTGAAATGAATTCTAGTTAATCATCCACTGCTCCACCTTACTGTTTCTTATAATTGCTTTAAATTGTTCTTATAGCTGAAATTGTTTTTAATCCTGTATTTTAAATGTGATTTGAAATGATTTTCATTATGGTATGTCAATTTGGTTTTTAAACTGTTTCAAAATTAGATTATATTAAGTGGTATGTAAGCAATAATGAATAAATAACTAGAGTGGAGATCTCCTTCAAACTGTTAAACTAATTTAACAGGCATTTGATCTCCCAGGGAATCCTGGAAATTGTAACTCTGGGCAGGGATTTGGTGCATATCACAGAGAATTCTAAATGTCTTCTAAACCCTAGGATACTTTTGAGAGAAATAATGACAAAGGTCGTAAAACTTGTATGTTTATAATAGAAATGTGCCCTGAGTCTCAGAGGGACGGAATACGGTTAATCTCTGGCATGGAGCTTCCATAGTTTAGGGGTATGCAGTGTTCTTGGGGACATCCCCCTTAGCACCTGCCCCTCCTGAGTTTTAATTTTTTGATCACTTAAAAACACAAAAAAGCAAGATAGTGTTTCATGCTGCACAGTGCCATTTCTGCTTCTAAGAATAACTTTGTCCCCTGCTCTCTGCATGGGTCAAAGGAACATTCTCAGAAGATAAAGAAGTCGAGCAGTTTCCTCCCAGCGCTTCATCCTGAACTGTGAACAGCTGCCCAGAACAAAAGATGAGAAAAGGTTGGCAGAAGCAGTCCAGGAGGGAGATGGGTTGGAGTGGAGAGGAAGGGGCTTCTTCTGTCTTTGGATGTATTTGTCAGGTGGCTTGGTTGTTTATTAGTGTGGTGCATGTATGTATGTTTGTCATCGTTTGTGTGCATACCTGGGCTTTATGTGCCTGTTTCTGTGTATGTTTTGTGTGGGGTGCGGTGTTGGCAGGTATCTTGTCTGCATGCATGTCTGTTCCTCTGTGCATGAGCAGTGCTTTGTTGTACTTTGTGGAGGTGAATATGTGAGTCAGCATTTGTGGCTCCCTCCAAACCTTTGACTTGTCAGTTCCTTGTCCATATTGTTTCCTTCTGTGTAATATTTGTCTTCTGAGAAATGGTTTTTGGAACAGCAGACTATGGATTCAGAAGAGCAGTTTCATGCTTCAAAGCACAGCTTCACTTCTGTCTTTGATTCCTGGATGGGTTACTCTTCCTTTAACCACACCATCTCATATTATGGGCACTGGGTGCTCTGTGGAAGACCAGGTCTGCCATGGTAGCTCTTTGCAGGAATAGCTTGCTTTGGTTGTTTGCTTGCACATGCCTTGTTACACACCTTTTAAGAGCTTTCTTCACCTGTGCTTGCTGCTATGTATAAATACTTGTACCCATGCTGGGCTCCTTGGGCATCATGGTTACTAACCGTGCAAGCAGTGCCTCTTCGAAGGGGTTGTTGTTGTTTGAATGGCTGCTAATCATGGCATGAGAGGTACATGTGTGGATAATACGCCGACCTGCTCTAACCATGAAAGCATGTGGCTGCCATACAAGACATTAGCCTTCTCCGGCCTGGTACCTCCAAGTGTTCTGGGCTCCCAACTTCCAGGATTCCTGATACTTGACCCTGCTGGCTGGAACTGAAGCCCAAAGCATCCTGGAGGACACTAGCCTGGGGAAGGCTCCTATGCTCACTTACTTGAGGGTAAATCTCACTAAACTCAGTGGAGCCTACTTTGGAGTAGAAATACATAGGATTTCACTGAGCTATAATAGGAAAAGCTTGGAAGGAATATTTCTGTTTTTGGTCAAGTCACAAAAAATGACATCATTCTACAGAGTTTTGTGCACCTATTTGGAAGATCAGGCCAAGACCAAAGCCAATAATCCAACCCTTAACTATAAATTATAATAGAAAAATACAGCTGATTGACATACATACTTGTTTGGAGAAATATTTATGGAAAAGAACCCAGTATTTTCATTTCCTTAAGTTGTGAAGGCATCAACTATCTTGTCAGCAATGAATAATGCATTCCCTACAAATAGATATGGCTATACTAATTTTATACTGTAGCTAAAAACTTGACTACAGCTAAGGGTCATCACTGTTCAGTAAGCTTCAAAAAGGATTCTTTGTGGTGTTTGAATGGGAACATGATACTTTTGAAATTTTCATAATGTGAATTGATTTGGATTCATTCACTAAACATTGTAGGGTCTTTCTTCAAAATGTTAAGGTCTTCAATTTCAGATCTAAAGCAGGCATGCCAAATTTCAGATCCCAGTCTAATGAGACCATGTGAAAGTTCAAAATCTGAAGCTGGTAGAAGGCCCTTGAAATAGTATTTGGGGATTTCTGCTTCATGTAGACTCTGATGGAGAAACGGCAGAGAACCTCTCCCCTCACCGCTCAACAATGTGCAACTGATCTATTCCTTTATAGGGGCAATGTGGAAAATAATAATTAACCAGTTATTACCAAGGCCTTGCTTCTGTGTCTCTTTTGAAATAGCGAAAGGGTATGAAGAGACTCCTGAGGAAATGATGAAGGGCCATAGTTACTGGGCTTTATTGCCCTCGATAAAGTCACAGTCTGTCCACATGCACTTTCAAGTCAATAGCAAACATGGGATTTTAATCCCATACTGACCTCAGACCATTCTGTCATGCACTAGTTTGATATACGTCAGAAGCTTTTCCTTGCAGAGTTCAGCATCCACACATGACCTGTTTGACCCGTGACAGCACATTTTGGACTTGGCACAGGCTGGCTGGAAACCAGTTGCTCAGTAGCTCGGAAGATTGGGTGGTGTGGACCTTTGAGTCTGCAGAAAGGAATGGTACCCTGCTAGCATGTATGGGTGAAGGAAAGGAAAGAGCATCCAATCAGTTGTTGCCTCTGAAACATGCATTTGGAGCATCATTCAGTGACTGTTTTCTCTCCAGCCCAATCCCAAAGTGTATTAACTCAGAAGTCCCTCTAAGATCAATTGGTCTTAGTCATAGGTATGTGTACATAGGATTGCAGCCATGGAATCAGAGCCAGTGCAGAGACAGAACACGTCAGCCCATGAAATCAGTAGATTTCCAGATCATATGTCCCCTCCTGGAATCTTTAAAGGCTAGAACAGCCACCTAATCTATAAGGAGGGATGGGGTATCACAGTGGCACTGAGATAAATGTATTCATAGCTGGGGGGGTTCTATCAGACCTTAATTTCCCTTGCACTGAGCCATGTTGCTTAATTCATTCTGATTCCTTTGAATAGTTTCTCAATATTCCCAGAGAGTGCAGGCAATTTATTTTACTGATTTCCTTCACTGAGGGGAGATAAAAATATCATTAAGCTTATCAACCTCATGAAAATGGTTTTGAAGGGAGAAAGAGTCAAACAATAAAAACCCACAAAATTGTACCAGAACCCACTTCATAAAAGCGGTACAGATTATAAATATTAATTTCCCTCAAGAGCTGGGTGTTTATTTCATAAACACAATCCTTTAATTACAGAACAGTAATAACTGACCACCTACATGCAGGATTGTTGTGGGGGAGATACTGTCAGGCCTTGCAAGGAATGAATGACCAGATAAAGCAAAAAAAAATAGGTGGAAATGGAAAACAATTATAGTGTTATAAATTCAAGGAAGTGTGTCGTTTCAGTAGTTGTGTAATGATAGAACTGCTACATTATGTCTTGAGTTTTATATTTCTAGAGGGGCTGTTTTTCAGAGGAAAAGGGATATAAATAGCATCAGAATGATTTGAGATTGCATCTTTTCCTCACACAAACATGCAGATAGATGGCCGATCCTTATTCTTTATGCGTCTTTAAATTCTGTTTTGGTGGATTTTTCTTTCATTACTTCATGGCATAAATTGTACTCTCGGTGCTACTTTTAGAGCATCATCTAGCAGTTAATGCTGCCCATTGATTGATACAGGATGGGCTGCCTATTCCCTTCGAACTTGCTCAGGGTTAAGACCCCTGAGGCGCTGCTCCAGATCAGAAGAACACAAGAAAAGGTGTGCTGGCACCAGATATCCAGGATTCTTGTCCTACCATGCAGAAAGAAGGGGCGGAGTGGTCAACAAGCAAGTACTGAAGTTCCTGTTCAGATGACGGTGCCCCAGAAAATGGGATGTAAGGCAACAACAGTTCAAAAGTATGTTTTTTAATTCCAACTCTATAAAGTATACAACAGGCACTCGGCAATAACAGCTGCAGGGAAAATACAGAGCAAAACAAAAGCAGTTAATTTATGGTAAAAAGTTTTTTTTTCAGTCTACATCAAAAGAGTGCAAGTGGTCAATGACCATTTGATGAAAGTATATCTTGGACAAACAAAACTAAATCCTCTTTTTCATGTAGAATCCGTAGTAAGAAGAAAATCAAAGGAAAAAGAGTCATTAAAATTATAAAGAAAACTACCAGTGTAAAAACAGCATACATTGGAATAAGTACGGTAATAGGCAACTCTGAATCGATTTTGCTTTGCTATCAAAGCCTGAAACATCAAGGTCTCAGTGTTGTGGAGTGGACTGTTCACAGAGGAAGAGGACTAAAAACACACTTTCAGTGTTTAGCTTTCTTGGTGTATTACTGAGAGTTTGTCTCAGAAATGGTTTGCATATACAAGAACGCATAGGGTTGGATCCAGACATAGATCCACTGAAAACCATGGGACCTGACTAACTGAAGTCTCCTTGATCTTATTGGGTCTGCTGTGGGAATGACTAAGTCTGGATTCAGCCCATAGAAAGCACTGGTCCTGTTTTGTTCAGTGGTGCAACAAAATTCACTCCTTTTGCAGTCATTGGTTTCACAATGAGAAGACAATGTGTTTTGTTTGGTGTCAATTTTACAGTAAATCTGCTAATCCTTGGTCTGATTGGAGCATTTTTGCAATGGAATCTATTATAAAATGTGATATGTTAGAACTTTTACTGCACTACAGTTTTAAAATTTGCACAGCTTAGCAAAACAGGAATACCTGTATACAGACTGATAGTATGTCATATATTAATTTGACCTGCACATACATTTATACATTTCACAGAAATGACGCTGTATCTCATTAACAGATACACAGCTCTGGTACATTTATAACAGAAATAAGAGAACAACTTCATCATTTCTGTAATCATCAATATTATATAATAAAGGCTTATAAACTGTTAGCCGAAAGAACTGTAAAACGCAGCAAGCTAAGAAAGGACAACATTTTGAGGTGTGTTTGTCTTTGTCATGCAGCATAACACCAAATTTGTATTTTTTTAATAGGATGCCATAAATTTAAGGCACTTGCAACAATGCCGAATAACTAGATGATGATCTAAACTATGGGACAGATGGACAACAGTACAGTTGACATAAGTTTCAGTAATACTGACAGTTATGACATTAATTCAAGTCTACGTTGATCTAAAACATTACCTTACAAATAAGAAAATGAATAATAATGAAGTTCTAAAGAAAAATCTATATGTGTACCACAAAATATCAACACGAAATAATATCTATTTACATAAATATTTGCTTGTGGTCCTATTATTAAATAATTTTTGTGGATAATGCAGTACTGTAATAAGCTACAGCTTACCGGTACCTTTAGAACCCAGTTCTAGCAAATGTGTCTTAAATATGACAGCAAGTTTGTTTTGATAAAGATGTACCATTGTCCCATTTAGTAAAGGGATACTGAAGTCCTAATCCAAACACATTATTAGGGAGTAAACTGTGCAGAAATGAATGGGTCTTACTCATGAGCAAGTTCATCTGAAGGCTGCGGCCATAAATAATAAGCAAGTCCACATGCTACTTTTGCCAGGCAGATTCTTCCTAAAGTGGCTATGGCAAGCTTCCTGTCCCCAGCAGCCCATTGCCTGGATTAGGACCACTGTGACCACTAATGGTCACAATGGTTCCATGGAAACTTGCAGCTGAGGATAGAAAAATTACGATAGGATGCCATTGTTGGGGTAATTTGCATGGAGAGAGTACCATATGGACCAGTTGTATGAGACAGTACATTGAAACATGAATGTGTGTGCATGATTATATATATTTATTTATATATGTAAATAAAATATATTACTTATAAATGCAGGGCTTACTAATATACATATGCTAGTTTAAGTTATTTAAAATACATTTGATAAAGAAGCAAATGTGTCATATGATAAAATAAATTTGTATTAAGTGCACACCACACCAATTATATATTATTGGGTGTGGCTCAAGGACAAACAGAAGGAATCAAGCATAATTCATACCAAGCTCACTTTGAAACTTTCTTGCATAAATATTTTTCAGTTTTTGGGTTTGACTATTCTCCAGCAGGGGGCTTTGGAATGACCTAGCATTAGCAAAAATGATTTTGACTGGAGATAGCATGTTCTCATGTTCAGAACCAAGAAAAGCTAACTACTCAAAATGAACAAGAGTACTACTTTAGCTCAGAGTAGGCACATAATTTGTTAGAGGTGGGGCATGGGAAGTGCTTTGTGAAAGTGATTCCAGCTTTAATGCAGAAACAAAGTAACTAGGAGAATATGATATTGTTTTAGCCCTAGTATCAATTTAAGACAGTATTTAACTGTTTAGAATTACCAGTGCTTTGGATTTGTTGTCTACAAGTAACTGCCAGGAGCAGCTAATCCTGTTCCTGCAGGGCTTGTGTTCTCTCTTACTGAGTTATAATCTAAAAAGTGTGAAATGTGACTATACTTTTTAGAAGCCTGAATCTGAGGAAGCTCCCTGTTTTAGAAAGCTATTGATATATTCACTTGTTGGACAGTGCTGTCTGGCAATGTTCAAGTTTTGAGCACTCACATATGTAAGAAAGCTTACCTCACATAGGAAGAAAAGGTAAATGGAATAACCAACATTTAAAGAGGATCCAGTTCTATAGTTTGGGTAAAGGGTGATATCAAAGTAAAATTTTTGGTTAATTTTAATTTTAATCAAGAAAAATCTAGGTCCTAAATTTTCTCTAGATTGAAAAGTGAAAGGAAGCATCTCTCACAATCAGTTTATAAAGAGAAGGTCAAGATTTAATATTCCCCATCAAAACCCATAGTGCTATCAGGGGTTGTCTAAATTTTGACTAAGAGAAGTTCCATGATCATTTCCAAATGTGGATTGTAATAATTTCTGGTGTTCAGTGAAGTTGTTGTACCAGTGGCCTGATAATTTTGGCTCAAGCAGCTTCAGTGCTTTATTCTTGCTTCAGTTTTATTGTATTTATTCTTGCTACACTTTCATTTTTAACTGTGATGCTTGTATAATTTTTCATGCATTTTCTGTGCAATTTTGGAAAAGCTAGTGATACATTTTAATAAGCAAATAATGTGTACCCCTCAAGTCCCAGGGCAGCTCAGTGCTTAGGAAATGGAACATATCTAAGTTTCCTCTGCAGTCCAAGAAAGCTTGTCTAGTTCTTGCTTATGCCACTTTTAGCCAGAGCAGCCCTAAACAGCTCATAAGAAGCTGTGCAAAGAGAAGCGAATTTGTGAGGTATGGGGAAGACCTGTCATATTGCAGTGGTGTAAGCCTTGGAAGCTCTGAAACACTCGGGTGCGGCTGCTACGTTTTGCTCTGTGGTCACCAGCAGAAGGATTCTTATACCTGATTCTATGTATTGGAAGCAGAGTGCTATTTCCTAGCGTTAGGCTTTGATGTTGTATATGATCACCAACACTCCTGGTTTATTTCATCGTAACTGTAACTGGTAGATGTCTCCAAAAAAGGTAGGCATTCTTTTTTTAAGGTCAAATATATTGGTATTTTTTTAAAATCAGGAATGATATTTAAATGGGACTATATGTTTATTCTAATATATACCAGTACCCAGCATTAATTTTTGTATCAAATGTGGGGGAATGCAAGGAAGGCCATAAATCTTTATTTGTTCTTAAAACTCACTGGTTGCCCTTTAAAGCAAAAGCCTGCTTTAATTGGACAATTGAAAATATTGATCTGAACACCTGTTAAGTTGTAAGAAACCCAGATTTTGGGATTTTTGTGGAACTTTTTTTTTCTTACTGAGCTAGTCTACAAACAACTCTACTGGGGAAAAAACACTGCCATATCAACCATTGTACTTCATTCTCTAAATAATATAATTCTGAAATGTTTTAGGCCATGAACAAAGTCTGAATGCTATGCTACAAACTGGGTTTGACCCAACATGAAGCTGTAGTCCAATACATGCTTCCTCGGAATTAACCTGACAGAAAAAATGGGTCTTCTGAGTAATCATGCATAGGATTGCCCTGTTTGTTTGCTGAAGTCCATGGGAGCAGTTAATCATATGGATTTCAAAGGAGAACAATCCTATCCATGTCTACCCCATTTAATTCAAAGGGATCCTCAGGACAATGGCATGGGATTACAGCACATGTGCAGCCAATTGTGGAACCAGGGGTTGCCCCAGACTTTGGAAAGGACAAAGCAAATAGCTGGGCTGGTCTGAGGATAAGGGAGACAGAATAGAGGGGCAAAGGACTTGGAGAAGCTAATTCAAGTCATTCATTAAATTAAAGGAAGGAGTAGGCTGTGAGACAGTGGAGATACTTGGAAGGAAGTGAAGGGTGTCAGTGCTTGGGTTGTTAGGGTCATTTTCTGCAGAATTTCAGATGTGATGGCGTTCTGGAAATGCATGCTGCTAGAGATTTTTACTGAGCTGATTAAAAATCATATATGCAAGGCTGCTTTAAAGGTTGAAATATTTTGTATGAAGATGAATGCGTATTAGAAATACGAAGATGCTGTTATCATGCAAACCCATTGGAAACTTCACCAATATCACTATCATTGCTTTCATTTTAGAATCTATTCCTGTCCATAAGAGTGCCACTGATATATCATGGGCAGGGTGTATGATTCACCCAAAGTGTGTGTGTTTGATTCTGCCTTTGAAACATGTGGGATTTGGAAGTGCTCCATTTCAGCTGCATTGTACCTCACATTTTTTAGAGTGACTGATAAGAGTTAGGGTTCTATTATTATGCTCCACAGGGAGAAATGAGACCTAACTTTTGAAACAACTAATCCAATATAGCCAAATCGCAGAGGATTAAAAGATACGCAGAAGAGAAAAACAAGATGGCAGTGCTGCAGAGGAGCAGCAGAAGTGTGTGTGTTGCATGTGTTTCTGTCTTGTTCATGTGTGTATGTGTTGACAGTCATTATTCTTGCTACATTTTTCCTCCCTGAAAAATGATTGTGAATGTTTGGTTATTTCACAGATGAAAAATGTACATAGCACCTAAACAGTATGCAGCGGGTCCTCCATGTTCCCTCATTGGGCTCTAAAAGGTAAATGTTATTTTAAAGTCAGTTTTATTATACCAGCTGCGTGCTGTCAATTCCTTACTAGGACCTTTTGATAAGCATGTTTTTCTTTTTATAGTATAGTTATTATAATATATATGTATATGTAAAATGAGTACTTTATGAATAATGTTCTACATGCTTTTATGTTGCTGTACCAAAAAATCCAATGTTGGATATACCATCTTGTCAGACACATGTGAGGACCAACGGGCCCACACTCGTTTTAACAATTCAGCCGAAAGTGTAGCTGTTGTGCTTCTGTTATCAGTTGAGGGGAAAAGCACACCAGAAATAAAAAATGGGCAAAGGGAACATTCATTCTTGTCATGAGTACTGCTTGAAAAGAAAGACAACTGATAGCACTGCATTGACATGAGCTCCTTGGCCAATAGCTTTGCGATCTTCCATGGGTGTATACACCAGCCTCCTTTAAGAGGCTCAGTACACTCATTTTGCAGGCTGGGCATACCCCGGATTCTATACCATAGATTCTACAGTGTAGAATACTCTACAGTACTTAACATTTCAGGACAGAACCAGCAATACAGAAAACGATCTTGGAGCTAGAATTATGTGCATCTTATTCTATCAACTTTAAAATTACACCTGGAGCATCGCAAGTTCATGACAGTGATAGAAAACACATTTAATTACCAGTGAAAAAGGCTTTGCTTCAGGACCACCATGTCAACTGCTATGTCAAGTTCAAACAGAAAAATGTGAAGAGCACTATTGTCATCTAAGCAAGAAGTTCTAATGCCACTGTAGTTACTGTAGCAGCATCAATCAAGGCATCATGGTGACCCCGAGCACTGATCCTTCCCCATTCCTTCAGGTCTGCTGGCAGCCATGTCTCAGGAAGCTGTCTTCAGCAAGGCAGAAGCAGGCAAGAGAAATACATTAAAAGTCTATGTCCCATCCTGAGTTGTCATCAGGAGGTGGTTCATCGTTGTCCTCAGGGAAGCTATCAAAATTGCTTGTATCTGTTGGAGATGCAACCTGTCAAGCGAATAAATAAATAAATAAATAAATAAATAAATAACTGGTACTGTTTGGGTCAGTTGAGCTCCAAAAGGAGGCTTCCATATGTGGTGGAGAAGTAAGAAAGCAGCAGGACTCTAGAAGCTAGTGATCAGAATAATAAATACCTTCTTCACTTAAGTCTTCAGTCAGATCCAATGCTGTGTTTATTGAATTATGTGGAACAGTAGTTACACTGGATGAAAAGGGGCCATTCTGTATAGCATTGCACTTTGAATAATAAGGTTTGCAAGAACATGGAACAGCAATGAAAACCCAGTAAAAACTCCAGAATGAGATCAATGCAAACATATACCTTAGCATTAGAGAACTGGAAGTCAGTGATGGAGTACATTAAAAATGAGCTAAGTATAAATAGTGAGAGATATTGATAATAGTTTTATGAATGTGTAAGATCTGTATTTAAAATCTTCCTATTTTTATTAGATTAATGGAAAATTGTTTTCCCTTGTGTATCATCTCTGTTAATAAATTGTATGTTTAAATGTGTTTGGGTGTAGGTTTTTTTTAAAAGAGAGAATAGTCAGCAGTGTTGAATTTTAAATCACAGCTGTGAGTTGGCTAAAGGCAAGCATTTTGGGGTGAAGGGGATCTCTAAAAAGGATTGAGTTTTCTCCCTTTCAGAAGTGCCTGTCTCTAGTTAGGCTGTGATTGTATATTTGTAAATAAAGCAGAGTGCAAAGACAGTTTAAGGCTCCAGCATTCTTTTAGCAAAAGAAACTAAACCTAGGAATGGTGCCCCTGGAATGTTTCCCATTGACGGAATGGAAAGAGAGTCACAGTTGGTACTAAAGGAGAGAGAAAGGAACCTAGCATTTACAACCTCTCCCCCAGTTTATAATTTCTAAATAAATGTCAAGGTTCTCCACTTATGAATTCATTGGCTATGTATAACTTACTATTTGTTTTAGGAAATTACATCATTTATGAATGGCTTTCTAGTGAGAGTCTCTGGCAGCATCTCTGTTCTCCATTTCAGTCCCTATATCTGGCATTCATGAACAAAGAACAAAAGAAAAGGTATACTCACACTTGGAATTATTGGAGGTGTCAAAGTACCTTTTCTTAAACCTTCCCAATTAAAGCCTTCAAACCACCTAAAGGTAAGAAAAGACAAAGAAGAGAGATGGTTCAGGGAGCGTTGCTGCTGGATCAGACAGCTTGGTTCAACAAAGCGCTTGAAGTGTGGTGATATGCAGTCAGTACATTTTAAGTTCTGAGAGGGTGGAAAGCGCTATATAAAATAGCAAAGTGGCATAGCTTTGAAAAAGTGGACTTATATCAAGCTAGCAGGGAAGGTATCAAGGAGACGGGGTGGGAGGAAGGGAGGGGGAATGTTACGGAGAGATCTAACAGAGCAAGAGAAAAAGTTGGGTGACTACAAATATGGGAACGGCATGGAAGATGGTGATAGAAGTATGACTATGCAAGAAGTGGCACATTTTATGGAGTTTCTCATCAGAGGAGATCAAGGCCCTGGATGGCCAAGCATCCTGAATGTTATCTTTCAATACATTTAATATCTTGACTTGGTGCACACTAAAGGGCACAGGACTTCTATCCAGAAGAACAACCTTTGCTTTTACAAGAAACACTTTCATGTAGAGAATATGAATTGCTTGAAAGCAATGTGTAGGGTTAGACTCCGAATGTATATAAACTGATTTAAATTCTAAGCAGTTCCTTTCTTTTATGCTTTTATTCCAAACATAAGATAAACATGTTCTAATTCTTTTGTTGAAATAAAGCCCAAATACTTAATTTGCATATATTCTTTCCCTGTTACTTTTGCTTCCTTCACTTTTCCTTCCTCCTTTAGATTATAAGTTCCTTGGGGAAGAGTCTTACTGTTACTTATATCATCTATAAAATGCATTGATGGTGCCATATTATTAATACTATACTTACTAATAATATACTTAATAATTCTTCTGATTAAATAATAATTCTTTCTCTCTGAAGCATACTTACTTGTGCTTTTGAATATCCTTGACTCCATTTTTCAAGTTACCTAATCTTTCTGATGGGTTGTCCCTGTAAAAATAAAATAAGGGAATGTTGAAAAGTAATACCTTTCTTTTCTAATGTATTTGCTTAAAGAATATTTTTGGACTCTGTTTTTGTTCCACTCAACCCCCTCCCCCCCCACCACACTGGCTAGCAATCAGAACAATAAAAACAGCAGGAACAACAAAGACCATGTGAAATAAAGCAATTGTGAGAAACATACTCCCTTCTTGACAAAACTACAAATCATTTTAAGGGTTTACCTGCATAGTTTTTTAATTAGGTTAGCAGCATTTTTGGCAATCTTCTTTGGAAATTCAATCATGTCAATCCCCCTTAATATGATGTTGTATGTTTTCATGGGGTCTGGGCCTGAGAAAGGAGGACTAAATAAAAGGAAAATGCCCAAGGTTAAAATCTGTGTTAAAATGTTATCACATATATTCTTTCAAATTGAAATCTGAGCAAAATGTGTCACATTCCTGAGAGAGTTTATTGTTATTTTTTCAGACTGTACGGATCCGAATAACTTTAGCCGAGTTGGTTGGACAAAGTTTTTCCAAGGTGATGTTGATCTGTGTTTCATGGACACTTGAACAAACAGGGACACTTGAACAAACACAAATTCCTTCACAGCATCAAGGAGAGTAGTACAATGAATTGAAATCGGTAGGGGGCTTTCTAATTTACTGCCGAAACAGTCATGATGTGAGTGCTTCCCAAATGGATGCCCCTTGAGCCGGTTTGGACTTGGATTTGCACGGCCAGGATTCAGAGGTAGAGCCATACTTCACATTTGGTCAGTCCCTCCCACCTCAAAATAAGGCTGGGAATAATCCCATTTAAATGTCTGCTGACGCTCTGCCAGTCTAGATAAACCAATGGGTTTTGACTCAGTTTAAGGCAGCTTCCAATGTTCTGTTCCCATCCATCCCAGCCAGCATGGACACAAGAGCTGAGAACTCTGATTTGGAATATTTGAAAAGAACTTTGTTGGGGAAATCCAATATGAAATACAGAATAATGCACCACCATCTTATACAAAGGATTTTTGCAAGCGCTATTTGTTATGCTGAATAACCTGTTTCCACATTCAAAGGAAACCACATGGCAAACTTTCTCATCTTAAGATGTAGTAGCAGAAGTTCAAATACTATGATCAGAATCAGATCTTGCCTACTGCTTGACTCTGTATCATTCAAGGCCTGGAAAGAACTAGTGAGGCAGGCTTTCATATGCCTTTAAGAGAGAAGTTAAAAGAGGCGCAGTGGAATTATAAGGCAGCAGTTTCAATCATGTGTTAAGCATATGACAGAGGAATTGCATTCTGCCAGAAACTGTGGGTAGTAGGGTGCTATGGCTGATATTTAGAAAATAACAAATTGATCTGAAACTTGCCCGGGGAGGAAAGGTAAACTTTGAGAATGGTTCATGATACTGCTGAGATAGACAGGTTATGATATGGCTCATTTATTGGCGTTGGACATCTGAGAAGTGACTTCCATCAGTCTGGCAGATCCCCCCCCCCCCCCGGCCATAGACTTTTCCATAGATTTTTTTCCCCTCTCACATCTGCTGGGGTCAGATGTGCCAGTTGATTTCTCCATTCATGCTGCATCTTTTGGGAAAAAGCTTTATTTGGTTTTTTGCAGTTTATTTCCCAGATATATACACTGCTCCATATTCCAGTATGGAGAATTTGGAGCATGAATCAGTAAAAGAATAAACAAAAGAGTACAACAATGTGTTAAAATGATGATCAGTAAGCTTAAGTGCAATGTTTATAGTGTGTTAACACTATACAAAGACTTAATAGCTTTTGTGGGAAATGCCGCAGTTTGGGGGGCATGTTATCCTGTGGGGGCCTGTATGGTGGCTCACCGCAAAGTCCTCAGGAAGGGCCAGTGCTGTGTAGCAGCATCTCAGAATGAGGACCTTGGGGATGTTGCTCCCAGGGCTCAGTTGAAGTGGGTCATGGTGCTACAGCTCATCTGGTACCTCCAGCAAGAGCAGATACAGAAACTGGCAGTATGGAGGACAGATGATTAAGTTGATATGTGTGAGAGAAGAAAGGGGCAAAATGACAAGGGATAATATTTGAGAGGCACGATTTCAGGTTTAGCTAAATTGCACCAAGCCCATCAGAAAACCCCTCTTAGCTTTTTGGCAGGGTGCGTTTACACGTAAAATATAAGTTCCATAATATGGAAGCCCTGAAGCCTAGATAGTAGAACCCCCATGTTTGGGAGCAGCCTACTTCTGAATAACATTAGGTGGGCTACATATAGAAGCCCCCCTGCCCCCAAACAGCCTTCTTTCATGTGTTCCCTTGACATCTGAGATAATCAGTTATACCATTTAAAAGAAGAATGTTGAAGCACTTGGATATATTTGCCCAGACAGTCAGTGTACATACACAATCAAGATCTACTGACCATAGCCACCCATGAAAAGGTGTACTACACCAAATTGCTGAAAGAATTAATTATTATTACTTCCAATTAATATGGGGAACTGTTATTCAATTGGATGCATACTAATATGATCCACCATAAAACCACTTCAGATTCTCAAACAGGTGTGCCCTAAGAAAACCTCTTAGGACACGATCCTATGTGGCTGCCGATTAGTTTGTGCATACCAAAGGTCGCAGGCATCCAGTCAAACATGGGGTGAGGATTTTCTCCCTGCTTTGCTCACACTCAAAAACATTTAGATGGTAGATTTTGGGTGTCTAAATGTTTCCTCCTCACATGGAGGAGAGACTGAGACACTGCCTGGATTTGTAGACGCCAAAGTTGCCTTGCCCCTCCCACAGACACACACACACACACACACACCTATGCTGAAGATGGTCTTCTGTCTTTGTGCCATCAGCTGGCATTGAAAGAATTGTGCTAACTAAAAGGATGGAGTGGGGGCCTTTGGAAAGGAGAGTCTCTGCTGGGACCTTGGTAGGTTTTTCCAAGATCCACTAATCAGTTATAGGATTGAATTTTATTTTTTTTTAATTGTACCAGGTATACCATTTTTGCTTAAGGGGTTTCAGTGTTCATGCATGTCCCAGATTCCCAGGAAAGGGCCACACCCCATAACTGGCATGCTATTTAAGCAATAAGGACATAGTATTACATCTTAGCTAGTGGCTATATTTAGTTCCATCTTTCCCCCATGCAGTGGCTACCACATATTGAATCCAAGAATTTTGCATGCCACTATGAACACATGGTTTGGTGTGGCTGCAGATGTATGCAGATTGACTTTTCATGCAGTGTTCAATATACAAAAATGCCAGAAACTGAGAATTTAAATTTGCTGTTTTATCTCTTGGTTGTGCAGGCTGGCTACTCCAAACTGTTTGTTCATTAGAATGCTAATGTGAGCCAGTGCAAAATAATAATCATCAGTGTCAGCCATAAGTGTATAGACTTTTTTTTGGCAAATGCCAGCTCTGAATTTCAGTACTCCTAATCAAAGTGACAAAGGCAGAAATATTCTCTAATTTGCTGGTCTATTTTTATCAGTAGCTCCAGTTCAATGCCCATACCTGCCAGTCAAGAGCTCATACATTAAGATTCCCAGTGACCAGTAGTCTGCTGAAATGTCATGACCTTTGTTCAGGATGATCTCTGGGGCTACGTACTCTGGAGTTCCACAAAAAGTCCATGTTTTCTTTCCAAATCCTATTTTTTTTGCAAAGCCAAAATCGACCTGTGAAAGAAGGTTCACATACCCATCAAGGAAGAAAAAATAAAGAGCAAGTATGCAGGCACAATGGCTTCAAGAGATGGTGATGTTTGTTTAGAATGAACCACTTCAGAAGGAAAATTTTCATGGGAAAAATCCTCAGAGTAATAATGTTGATTGTCATATTGGGCTGTTACAGGAAAAAAAAGTAGACTGGTACAGGAACATATTTTCAGATTTACGATTTTTAAAATAAATAAAAATTGCATCAGGTAAGGTAATAATGATCTAAAAATTACCTAGGTTTATAGGTGGTCAGTAATTACTCGAATTATCAATTATATTTCATTTGCATTTATCTTATTTAAATCATATAAATAAAGTAGTTTTCTCATGGCTTCCAGTGTTCAAAGCCCAAGAAGGGGCACAGATGTGCAGAGCATATTTCATGTGTGCTAGAATGTGACCTAATTTGACATTCAGACCTTATGTTAAACTGCTCTCATTGAGGACCACCATAATGCCAACATGGTATATGGTGACTTAGATTTTTAAACAGAGTTAAGGATTTGTCGCTTCTTGTCCTTCTCACATTCC